>NC_089514.1:53019768-53644768 GCF_036850995.1 Saccopteryx leptura | reverse complement strand
ATAAAGAAGATGTGGTACATATATACTATGGAATACTACTCAGCCATAAGAAATGATGACATTGGATCATTTACAACAACATGGATGGAACTTGATAACATTATACGAAGTGAAATAAATAAATCAGAAAAAACTGAGAACTATATGATTCCATACATAGGTGGGACATAAAAATGAGACTCAGAGACATGAAGAAGAGTGTGGGGGTTACTTGGTGGGGGGTAGGAGTGAGAGGGTGTTGGGGGAGGTGCACAAAGAAAACCAGTTAGAAGGTGACGGAAGACAATTGGACTTTGGGTGATGGGAATGCATCATAATCAAATGTCAAAATAACCTATAGATGTTTTCTCTGAACATATGTACCCTGATTTATCAATGTCACCCCATTAAAATTAATTTTAAAAAAACCAATGGTACATAGATATGGGACACAAATTGTTGGAATAAAGCAATGTCATAGGTCCTAGGTAATAATAACATATAAAAATAATACATCTACAAATCACTGAAGGTTTTTATCCAGTATAGTTGGTAAATAAAGAACGTTAAGTGGAGAAAAGTTGTTGTAATATGCTATTGTTTGTCTATGAATTGGATAGTATATGCAAAATGTTAAGGATAAATAATACTGTGTTAAATTATAAAAAACATATTGACTACTAATACATATATACAAATATATCTTATCTTAAGAGCTAAAAAATCATTTTAAAATTAGAAAACATATGGAAATATGAAAATTATAGAGTAGAGCATGAAAAAGAAATACAACCTAGACTTCTCTGATTATGCTTTGTTTTGTAGATTTTATTTGAGAACCATGTAAATATTCTGCATATTTATAAAACCAAATATTTTAAAATGGGAAAAATAACAATTCCTAAACCCTGACAGCTAATTAAAACAAATAAATCTATGTGTGGTATTGATGGTATCAACACAGAGTAAAATTATGTCAAGGGCTTTTAAAACACAATCAGTTGACTTTACATTCCTAGGCAAGTATAAAAAGAACTTTGAAAAGTATAAATTTTTCTATGTAGATATTTTGTTAGTGATCATAATGATTATGCTAGTCTGAGAAATACAAATACACAAACACACATGTAGGAAATGTGTAAAGTATTTTTCCCTGCTGAGAAGGAAGGAAGGAGCTGGAGCCACGAAGTGTGGAATAACAAAAGGCTTTATTGAGTACAGAGTGCACATCTCCCACCCTGTGAGGTTCCCTGAGCCCCGAGGAAAGATGGAGGCCAGGGAAGTCGCAAGAATTAAACCGCATGGGAGATATTTAAAGGGGTCCTCTAGGGAAGTCAGCCTAATTTGACATGGTGAAATCTCACTGGCTGGCAGATGGTAGCTTTTTTCCAAAGGGTTCCTATGAAGCCTCTTTTGGCGTGCTTGGTTGTGGGTGGTCCTAGCTAAAGTTCGCGGGTCTGGGTTTCCCACGTGACCATCCCCCATTATCCACCAACCTTACATTCTGACCTTTCGTGTTAAATAGAAAAGGGGCGCCGTTTATTCGTTTGGCTACTTCCTGCTTATTAGGGGCGTCGTGGGGAGGGGGAGATCAGAAGGTGGTGGTTTTGAGGGGTGTCAGGAGGAACATCTGTGTGGCCGTGATTGGAGAAACTTCACAGATACGGTCCTGTAAGGATTTTTAAAAAAAGAGGAGTATAGGGGGATTTGCAGAGTCCAGGCTTTTGGTGAGCTGGAGATGGATGGAGTCCAGTGGTTTCGACTGCCAGTGGTCCTGTAAGGAGGCAACCTTGAGGCAAAACTGCATGTCTGGAGTGGTGTAAAAAGGGGAAAGGAAGGGGCCCCATCCATTCCCATAACCAAGAGCTGTGAGGGAATTAGAGGTCCAGAGTGTGATGGCAAACAGAGAAGGTAGCCCCTGTGTCCACAAGAAATGAGTTGGACTTACCCACTAGTTGCAGCATACCCTGGGTTCTCCAAGTCTAGGCCGTGTCCTAGGAGTTTGAGCAATGCACCCACCTGGCTGGATTGGCCTTCCCGTTTGGGCAGCTTGTCCTCCACATAGAGGCGCTGAGGAAAAGCCTATTGCCTAAAGGGGCAATTGCTCCACCAGTGACTGGGCTGTTTGCAGTCAGGGCGGGGCTCAGTGGGCAGCCATGGGCAGGGGCCCTGCTAGGACCAGTGGTCCTGCTTGCCACACTTAAAGTAAGCTGCTGGTGGCTCTGCTGGTCTCAGTGTTGCCACAAGAGTTGGGGTTTAGAGCGTTACCTTCTGCTGCATGCAGGCCTGGAAAACAGCCTTGGCCTGTTTCTACTAGTTGAGACCATTAAAAACTTTAAATGCTGTGTTCACAGGTCCAGGATAGGGGTTTGGGGGGTTGAGAATAAGAGGAGGGGGGCTCATGTGGAGCCTGGCACCCAGATCCCACAGGAAACACTGGAGCCAGAGGCAGGACAGGGCCAGAACTTCCTGCAAGAAAATTGGGGTTGGATGTCCTGAAAACCAATGTAAGAGCCAATGCCAGGCTGAGAATGGCCTGATGGAGGAGGGGCTTAATAACACAGTGGAGAAGGGAAGGGCCCCTTTCCAGCAGTGGAGGAGAAAGAAAGAATGGTAGTGATGAATAAGAAACAGGTTTTTGCGAAGGGAGGGGAGGGGGCTCTCAGAGGGAAGAACCCGAGCACAAAAGATGTCCGCAGAGGGACCAGAGAAAAGTCCCAAGAGAGGGGCGGTGACCTCGAGGGTCAGACAGGAGGGAGAGAGAGTTGGGAGTCCATGGAGAAGGAAAGATCAGGAGTGGAGGTTTTAGGTGATATATCTCTGGCCAGAAAAGGCCTGTACAGTGGAACAGGTGGCACAGAGATTAAGGATGGGCACGCTAATAATTAGAAGCCATGTATGTAAGAGATCTCCAATCAGTTCCCAGCTTTTTTGGTGATAGTTAAATTGGTGAGGGTGTTAACACCAAAAGTCCCTTGATGAGGCTAATTCAGTGGGTTCTGTGGCCTGGCCACAGCGGAGAAGAACAGTTTCTTCTTTAAGGAGGAAAATTCCTGTGCCCCCACAGCCACTCTCAGTCCTCAGAGTGGTCAGATTTGAGTATTAGCATCCTAAATCTCAAGGTCTAGCCACGGACGGAAAAGGTAAAGTGGATATGCTTGGGACGTCTCTGCAAGCACACACTCACTCGGAATGGAAAAGACTTCCCTGACGTAGCTACAGTTTCGGACAGGGAGTCTTGGAGGAAAGAACTCAAGGGTGGCTGGAGGCAGGGGACTTACCGCACCGTGCACTGAAGTGGGTGGAAGGTCGGAGATCCTGGTTCTTTCTCGGAAGGGATGAGGAAGAGGAGCGGTCCTTGTGGACTTCAACTCCTCCCGGGTGTTTGGCACCCAAATGTAAGGTATTTTTCCCCGCCGAGAAGGAAGGAAGGGGCCAGAGCCAAAAAATGTGGAATAACAAAAGGCTTTATTGAGTACAGTGCATCCCACCCGGCAAGGTTAGACATTTATAAATGTTAGACATTTCTGGTGATAAAAAGTTTTCAAAAGTTTGGGGATATAGGAAAATATGATAAATTAATAAGGAGGTTTAAGAAATACCAAATAAATTGAAAAGCAATATTAGAAACATTTTCTAATTTTCTACAATGAATACTCTCAATAGAATAGGAATTTATTTTGTTTAGAAAATAAAACATAAATTTATTTATTTTTTACCTTTGAGCCAGTAAAATTTCTATTTTATCTGAATGTAAAACATAATCTTTAAAATTATTTCTCATTTTTTATATTTGAGAATGTTAATACTCTGTATTTTTAAAAAGGATCAATTAAAAGAAATAATATAAATCTAAGTGCATTAAAACTAGTCTTTTATCACTTGTTCTTTTATAATTTTAAATATTTAAAATTTCTCAAATCATTCTTCATTAAACTAACTTCCTAAAGTTAGTTTATCTTCTACCACTTCCTACTTAAAAGCTAGATTTTGCTTTTAGTTACATAATTGATCCCATGGGGTATAACTAGTGAAAAAACAAGATTTTATTTCTGCCTGTACTTCTTTTTGCAAAATATAAAATGCACTTTTGTCTTTTATGTCAAAAATTAAAAAGACTTCCATCATTGCTGATTGCTTTTTTAAAGTATTTTTATACAACTGTTATTTTTCAGTGTTCTAGACCATAAATTACCTTATATCTATCCTATATTTTGAAGCTAAATGGCGAAGTATGAGAATATTTGATCAGAATCTTACATAGTCCAGTGACATAAGTACCAGGAGAGGCCTGCTCTCTGGAGAGAGATAACATATGCATTTTTTCCTACAATTTCTTCTTTCAATATTTCTGTTTTATGAATATTATTTATAATTTGTTTAATAACTATGTTTTACCCTCCTTTTTATAACCTTTTTTTAGTCTTTCTGAATTACAGTTAAAAGTGAAAAAATATATATTTATATATATTTATATACATATAATAGGTGATAGTTAATGATATTCCTGTAAGCATAATTTTAAACAGAATTTTAAGTACCAGTTCTTTGGCAGACTGACAATATCTATTCAGTCTAAAAAATAGTAATAATTATTTATTATTCAATTTCTCACCCTGGTAAACAATGGCCCTTGGTTATTTTAGGACTGGAGCATTGTCAGCAGTTGTAACTTGAGCATATGTTATAAGAAATTCATTTTGTTCAGGGCTTCTGCATGTTTGGAAAACTATTAGATTTGGGTATTGTGATTAAGATAAAGGTCAGTTTGGTCATAACTTTTTAATAGAGACTTTGAGATCCCAGGTTTACTATTTACTAAACGATTCTAAAATGAAGTGTGTGTCCTTAATAAGAATCACATCTTAGAAAGTGTGATCCTTATGAAAGTGATGCAAGTGATTTTGATAAAAGCACTACAAAAATGGGAAGCTATAATCTGCTCCCCCTTTTCACTCTGACCCCATCTGTTGTAAATGAATAAAAGCACAAATTATGTTTTATGCTGAACACTCTAAACTCAGTAATGGTTTAAGGTTATAAACAAATGAAAACCAGAAGGAGACTTGGAAGTTACACAAAACTATGAACTTGAACATGCAAGCTTCTACCAGGTAATTATAGTGACAAGAATGGTGAGAATAGAGCCAGCAAGTTAAATACAGACTACTCCAGTATTTCCATTCATTCTGTATCTTGGAGTCAGTCAGAGAAGAAATATTCTTGGGTTCATGCAAAATATGAACTAAAAGCTGATACAAAAATTTTTATAAAGCTAAATTTATCTCACTTAGTGACTTACTTTATTATTGTTTGCTTAAGAATCCTTTATTGTGTGGTTGCTGTTAAAATTTCCTTTCTTTTGTGAAATGATTATACTTAAAGGTCATATTCATATTGTTTTTAATCTTATGTTATACTTCTTATTTATCCAGAATACAAAACTTAGTAATGCTCCACAGATTAATAATTATTTTTGAAATTGTACTGACAAGTGAAATGGAAAGGTCAGAGAACCATAGACTGGGTCCAATGTACCCCTATAGAAAGAAGTGTTTTACCCAATGTGACATGCTATAGCCTCTCTAACATACCTGATTGAGGTCAGTAGACTAAGATGTAAAATATAAGGCTTTAAATATTGACTAACTCAGCACTGAGAAACTCATTTAAAGGTATTGTCCTTTCAGCCTGAGAAGCTACTCTGTAAATCCCCACACATTTGAAAGACCCTACTCATTTGTTTCATTCATAAAGTCTTCTGGGCTGTTCACATTTAGGCTAAGATTTCTGCCACCAGAATATCTTAATAGGGTGTGTATGCTCTTTAAATAGAGCTTGGATCAAAATGGACATTTATCAGCTCAAGTTTTAGCTGAGCTTTATCTTACTCATTCTGCCTAATTCAGCCTTTGGTTCTCCTATGTCTCATCTCATTTGGGAAAGAAGAAACTGGTCTCATACAGTTACTCTTTGTATGACCTTTCTTTTTTTTCAGCCAAGATAGAAGCAGGACAGAATGGTTCAGAAAGTGAACTAGGATCTGGTAACTAAATTCTGACCAATTGTTTTTCTATCAATTTAATATACTGAAAAAAAATGTATTCACTTTATATTATGAAGATTCTTGTAGCATCACAGCTCTTAAAAGAGCTCTTATCAAATACATTAAATAAATTCAAAAATTAGAGAGAAAACGCTGTAGGACAGAAAATGTATTACTTTAAGAACTGATTGGAGGAGTCCTCTAAGAAGGTGTGTATAATCCATGTTTACCTGGAGGGTCCAGTTAATATGGGAGAGGGAGCACTCATGTCTATGCCTAGGTGAGAGAAACTGGCCTAAAGTGAAAAAAAAATAAGAGAGAGTAAGTTTTCTACTAAAAATTACACTAGTGTTTGGGATATTGTGAATTCAAAGAACAGATGATGAAAGTCCCAGAAGAAATGAAAAGGGTGAATGGTTTTCAGTTGGAGAACTGACCTCAATTTTTTGAAAGAGGGATGCCTACTGTCTTCTTTCAAATGATTCCCTCTTCTGAGCTATGGCACTGCTCCTCATGGACCAGTTCAATAGGGATCTGCTACTCCATAGCCAGAGAAGAGAAACAGTGCTCTATTTTGGATTACATGAAAAGAGAGGCAGGAACAGCCACAGGTGGAAAGACTTGAAGGAGGAGAAAAATTTGGTGAGAAAAAGTAAATAGGGACAGAGACAGAAGGCCAACCTCGAGCTCCTCAGAAAAGCTAAAGGATGTTTGTAGAAGCTGGCCACCCTCGGGAGGTAGACTGTTGTTTGAACCTAATTGTTCTTTGTGTCAAAAAAGATGAAGTGACCTTAACCTGGACAATTTAAGATAATCTAGGTCACTGGATATAAATGTTCCTGACATCAGACACAATTAATGTTGGATTGGTACCAGAGATGTTGATGCAGCGAGGTACAGCCCTGGGCTTGAAAGAGTCTGGGGAACAATGGAATGTGTTGTCTATCCCAAGAATAGCGTACTTATTAATGAATAGCAATGTAGAAATCTAGTAATCTGCAGTGCTCCTTAACATCCTTTAAATATCATGGCACATGGACAATGACATTTGTCGTTTGTATCACATGCGGGGGTAAATAGAAGAGGTTTGTCATGACTAGTTACACACCTTAGATGTCTTAGGCTCCACCAAACAGTTACTAGACCAAATGATGAATATTTAGGCACTCTAAAACCTGTATTTGATATTCAAGTGAAAAAGACAATAAAGAGTTCCTGAAGCAATTTCAGCTAACTCTCATTGTGACCACCTTGTAGGATCTCATATCTTGGAGAAACCACAGATCTACCTGCAGTATGAACTTGGATACTTCTGTGCGTTCCTTAAGAAATACTTTTACCCAATAGCATATACACACTGAGTTGGTGTTTAAAATTAGTACAGAAAGAGTAACCTTCTAAAAAGCAATGCTATTGCTTTTAAAGTTAAATTATTAACTTATTACTATGTTGTTACCCTCAACCCTATGAATATAGCAGCAGCTGCTTTGATAGGGCTGATGAACTACAAAGAAGTGAATAAATAAAACCATTGCTGAGGATGACAAATCATTGGGAGAAAGTAAAGCTGAAAGGTGCCTGAGGTTGGGATGCTGCTTCAGATTGGACCATCACAAGTTTGCCTGAGTCCTTCATGGTGGGAATAAGGCATTTGTTTATTCATCTGGCAAAAGGCATTCCAGCTCAGGGCACAGCAAGCTCTGGGTGGGAATAAGCTCAGCATATCTGATGAACACCCAGAAGGCTAATATGACTAGCACTTGCTGAAATGGGGCAGGCGTGGTATGAGATGAGATAGGAAAGACAGCTGGAGGCAACCCACCCAGGGTCAGAGTCAAATTTTGAGTTTTATCCTCAAATCAGAGGGTTTGAAATTGGCAAATAAGCATGATATGATTTGCATTTTTAAATAATCCTTCTGTGTGGGAAGTGTACTGCAGAGGAGCAAGAGTGGAATCAGGGAGACACTTAATAGTATTGTGGCAAAGTACGTACAAACTGATAGCTTTTACCAGAGTGGTGGAATAGAAATGAAGTCCACTGATTAGGTTCTAGTTATATTCTAGAGAAAGAATCTTCCAGAATCAGAAATTCAAAATTGTTAGAATCTGAGTTTATTATATTTGCTTACTTAAGTCACACGAGACAGCTGTGTAAAATCAGAATGTTAAATTTTTAAGAAGGAATATAGCCTGAATCTTATCTGTCAAATAGTCTCTGTAAAGAAAAAAATAAACAAGAAATTATGCAGCCAGGTTACAATGTCATTCGTTTAAGTGGGAATCATCTTTTCTCTCTAAGGAGAAATATTTTTCTCTCTGACTCATGTATAATAGGAAGCCTTAGGACCATTCTATAACTAAATTCCAGAACACAATATTCTCGTTATAGACCTGCCTTGTAGAGCCTATTCCTGCTTACTATATCCTTGTAAAAATGCCTCTTGTTTTTAATAAACAAACATCTCTCTCTTGTTTAATATTTTTCTTGAAAGTAATATTGGAAAAAATAGTTTTTATTTCCTTCAATAAAACGTTAAACAATAGCGAGCAATAAAAACAAAAATGATATTCAAGGAAAGTCTTGAGTTACAGTCCAAGTATAGCCAGTAAAACTCAGAATCTCATAGATGTCTAGAATATTCTGAGATTCAGTAAAAAGAATGTTGCTGGAACCAAGAGGGACCATATTATGGAATATAAAACTACTATTTTTTAATAAGTGTATTAGATGTTTTGTGATAAAAAAATAATGTTTTAAGTATTTTATATCCTTACATGGTAGTATATTTTATATATAAAAGTATTTTACTCTGTTGTAATTAAAAGATATTAGACAAGGACTTTGGTTGAACATGTAACCCATTATAGTTTTTTTCCAATTTCAAATAATAGAAAATGCATTTTGTAGTAAGCTAAATCACATCCCTCCAAATATATAAGGTTCTAATAGCTGGAACCAGTAAATGTTACCTTACATGTATAAAGGGCCTTAGCAATGTGATTAAGTTAATGCTTTTGAGATGAGAAGATTATCCTGGATTATCTGGGTGGACTCTAAATGTAATCAGATGTATCCTTATAAAAAGGAGGCAGAGTGAAGTTAGGCACCAATAAGATGAGGCTGTATAAATGCTGAGAGCAATTAAAAACTGGAAGAGGCAAGAAATGGATTCTCCCCTAGAACATCTGGAGGGAGTGCACCTCTGCCAACACCTTGTTTTTAGCCCAGTAATACTGATTTCAGACTTCTGACCTCCAGTACTATGTGAGGATAAATTGTTGTTGTTTTAAGCCACCTAATTTGTTACAACAGCCACATGATACTAATACAGGTCCCCAGTTAGTACTACTATAAATAATCTCTGAATTGTCAGAAATGCATTTTGATGTTAAATTAAAAATGTCATGTGTATATTTCTTAGTTTCTTGAGTGAAAGCCTCCTTTTGTAACATATGTATCTTTTATGTACCCTCTATATTGTGATACACTTTAATCACAACTGCTTACTCTTAAAAATGAATGGAAACTACTCCTTTCTCCTGTTGAACCCCCTTGATTGAACTCTTATTTATTTATGTATTTATTTATTTATGTTTGATCTGGCATTTCCCTAGGTTTCTCCTTTTGTTCTTACCCTGTTATCATTCACTACCTAGAACTACCTGGCTACCTGGCTGGAGGTGGAAGGTGTTGCATATTAAAAGTCAGCGTTTTAACCTATGTTAAGAAAAAAATCTACTCACAAATTACCTATGAGTTAATATTAAATCACTTATAATATTGACTATGTTTTCTGACCAATAAGGCATTTATAAGAAAATACACCCATACTGCTAAAGTTTACTTTTCAAAAAATTAAAAACATAGTTTTCGTGCAAATATAAAATAAATGCATATTAAAGGTAATATCTGGGTCTCAGTGCTTCCCCCCATCACCTTAGGGCTGACTTAACCCTTCTTGGCTCTCGCTGGTTTAGACAATGCTCTCAACTGAATTCTGCCCTCCATCTGGTTTTGGTGTCTATGTGGACCTCAGCTGGTACCTCATCTCACTTGACTGATTCCTCACAGAACACTTGTTACATTGAAGTTACCTTTTCTATTTGATGCAGAGCAATTGTACTTTAAACACATTTAATTTGTGTGGCTATGGACAGGAATTGTGTAGCTTTCAAACAAAAAATTATTTACTAGGCTATCAGTTTACTACCAGTTTACCTCAAAGAGCTGAGGAATAGCCCAGTCAATAGAAAGTCACACCCCTCTAGAATCAGATACTCTCCAGACGGGCAATTATACAACACCCGGCATTGATGGCAGGGATACTCAGTAATCTATTCAGTAAATAGTCTCAAGCAGTATTGACTTATTGCGTTTCCCCCTCTGATTAAATACTGACTCTGGGTATTACCACTCACTCCTATCACCACTCCTGGTCTATTTGTTTTTGGCTATTTCTGCTGGCCTACCGCCATTTTGGAAGAGATCCAGGACTCTCCACACTTAAAAGTGGATGCCTAGCCTCTCTCCCGGCCCAGAAAAGGAATCTCTCCTGGCCTCAATGCAGAGACCCACAGTATTCCTGCCTTAATCAACCTCTCCCCAAGATCACAAATAGTAGGAAAATCCCCTCCCACACCCCGCGGTATGGTCTTTCTCCAGGGAGGGGACAAGGCCATCACCACCAGAAGCACAGTCTCTGGGATAGCGTTAGCAGCGCGCACAGGCAGCCCCTTCCAGACATAGTCAGCATGTGATGAATTCCCTGTAGAATGCCCACTATCAAGAGAGCCTCTTGCATCCCATTCCATTAGGAAGTGGCAACAAAGCCAACATTGGTGTTTTGGATGACACGAGATCAGATATAAACTCCCCTCTGGTGGGGTACTACCTTAAAATAAAATAGATTAAAAAAAAAAAAAAGAATGGTTCTGTTTCATGGTCATAGTGAGGTCCAGGATACATGGATCATATACTAATGAGGAAGAAAAAATACTGAACAGTGTCCCCAAAAAGAGGTGGTTTTCACCAATAGAGTGATTGATGACCCTAAATTATAGACTCAAAAGAGCAAACATAGGTTATATATATTTATGAGTAACAGTATTAATATCCAAACTAACATTATCACTTACATTGCAGGTGATTTGGGGTAAGTTATGTAATCTTTCCAACTCTAGTAACTTCATCTTTAAAATGCACATTTACTCACAGGACTAGATGATACACATGAAGTAGAACAGAATCTAGATTTTGAAAACAAATAATGGTAGTTACTGCTGCTATTACGCCTCCTCCTTTTACTATTACTACTATAACAAATATTATTTTTATTTTAATGATATTTAAAATTAGTCACACTTATTGAAATAATGGAATTATAGAATAGAATTTAATTAAGCATATTTTTTGTCAGAAATAAGTTATCAGAGATATTAAAAGTGCCAACACTTCATTATGCCATAAATGAACAATGAAATTATCATGCTGATACAGAAACAACCTGTAATATTAATAACCCTTTGTGTAGTGAGTTTTTTCATGCTTGCTGACTCCAGGGGGTGAGTTTTTTTTCAAAAAATGAAATTAGTTCCAGTTCCAGTTTTATTAACTTAAAATCATGTTTGTTTGATAACCAGTTTATGAAAACAAGAAGAACATATATTTGCCTTTTTTTATGATGCCTTACACATATACGATTGTACTCTGGATGGTCAGGACGTACATGAGCATTCGTACTACCCAAGGGTTAACAAGTCTGTTGAAAACCATGCTTGATTTTCTTCTACCATAGATTGTTAAAAAGAAAACATTTCTATTGCCTGAGGAAAATAGATAATAACTGTAAAATAAGTTATCTAAATTCTTAGAATACCATGGAAGGAATAATTACTAAAGAAAAAAAAGGATTTCTTTTGTTTTGACCTTTTTTTCCAATATTTTTCATCAGTGTCCTAGTACTGTTACTGTGGGCTGAAAAAACATACCAAGGGACAAAATACATGTAAAAATTATTAAAACAATTAGACCATTTAATAATTTCAATTAATAATTATGTAGTATTTGAGAATATTCATCATTTGGTTTCTAACCCATTAGTAATGACCTGGGTTTTATTTTCCCATGCTCTTTGGTTTCACTCTTTTCTCACCTGGATTTATGCTTATAGCACTGGCCACAGTACTTTCCTTCGTACTTTTTACGCTGCCTCTGTGAATTTAAAAAAAAAATTGAATACCAATATTTGTTATGTTTTGACATTAAGTAAAAAGCTTCACCATTTAATTTTTTAAAATGTTCTATTTATGTTTTTATGTATCAATTAATTTTAGATAGAGAGGGAGAGAAAGAGGAGAGCATTCATTTGTTGTTTCACTCAGTTGTGTGTTACTGATTGTTTCTCATGTGTGCCCTGACCGGCAATTGAACCTGCAACCTTAGTGTTTTGGGACCACACTCTAAACAACTGAGTGAAACTGCCAGGATTTTGTTAAACTTTTAGAACTTTTCTGAGGTCACTCAATTGCTTCTGATTTGTATATGTAAATTTGTCATTGATTCTGTTATACTAGATTCAGAATTTTAATTTTTGCCTACATTATTGCAATAGGGGGTAAAACAAGAACAAGTCCACAAATGTGATATAATTTCTTATATTGTTATAACTTTTAAGATTAATTTTGAATTTGAATTTCAGTTTTGCTAACTAAGAAAACCAGTTAGAAGGTGACAGAAGACAATTGGACTTTGGGTGATGGGAATGCAGCATAATCAAATGTCAAAATAACCTATAGATGTTTTCTCTGAACATATGTACCCTGATTTATCAATGTCACCCCATTAAAATTAATTTTAAGAAAACAAAACTTGATATGCAAATTCAACATTTAAAAAAAAATCAGACTTGCTTTTTCTTTTTACCAGTTTCCTTATGGTAAGTTATTCTAAATGTGTACCATAACAAAGTTGTACCCATTCTGTACCTGGTGAGGACACATACTAATTACTTTTTAGAAAGGATTTTTAGTAACATACAAAATGAGGGGTTTAATTTATAGTATACCTATTGCTAGGGGCTTTATATATATTATTTCTTTGCATTTCATTCAGTAGTTTTCTAAATGATATAATTATGCTTATTTTAGAAATGAGGAATTTACTGCTATTGCTGAATTTGAATTCACAATCTCTGTTGGTTTTATTCCACCAAGATATTTCCTATTATGAAGCCTGAAATAAGGAAGTGTAAATAGAACAAATAGATCATCTGTCAAAAGTCACAAAATGTAAGGAATATGTGAGTACAGCAAAATGCCTACTTAATAATGACCTATTACCTATAGAGTAGTAATAATCCAGACATTTAAATAAAATATAAACTTAAATGGAATGCTAACTCCCACCAATGCTTCCTGCCATGTCTAATTAAGAGGTCAATAGAACAATTCAAAAGACAATATAGTGAAAATTTACGTGTTTTATTTATTTGTTCAATTATTTATTCATACCTTCTATTTTCTATATAAAAATATCACAGTAATAGACCCATAGGAACCAGGCAAAATTGGCGGTCCAAAATTTCTTGAAAATCTCAGAAGGATTCAAAACACAAACACACACACACAATTGGTTACCTCTAAAATTATGAGTATTTCAAACCTCATTCTTTTACACATATTATTACTCTTTCCCCTTTTTGAGAGCTCAGGGCATCAACAATTGAAGTCCAAATTTCCAAATGTCTCCTTTCAGAACTACTCAAACCTCTTTAGCATCTGTGAACTGTTCATTGACTACAGCATCCCCTGACTGGAACCCCTCTATGTATCACTTCTAAAGTGTGTCCGTAAAGTCATGGTGCACTTTTGACCAGTCACAGAAAAGCAACAAAAGATGATAGAAATGTGAAATCTGCACCAAATGAAAGGAAAACCCTCCCAGTTTCATACCTATTCAGTGCAGTTTGATGTGGACTCAACACAGATTTTTTAGGGCTCCTTAGGTAGCTATCCCGTATAGCCTCTATAGACTCGTCACTGACTGATGGCCTACCAGAACGGGGTTTCTCCACCAAACTGCCGGTTTCCTTCAACTGCTTATCCCACCGAGTAATGTTACTCCTATGTGGTGGCGCTTCGTTATAAACGCGCCAATATTCACATTGCACTTTGGTCATGGATTCAAATTTAGCGAGCCACAGAACACATTGAACTTTCCTCTGTACTGTCCACATCTTGACTGGCATGGCCGTGGGCTGCTCCGCTGTATACAAGGTGTTACGTCATCATCTGCGCATGCACACATGCTGCCACATCATCCTACAGAAACTGGGAGGGTTTTCCTTTTATTTGGTGCAGATTTCACATTTCTATCATCTTTTGTTGCTTTTCTGTGACCGGTCAAAAGTGTACCATGACTTTACAGACACACTGTATTATTGTTCTCAAAGTATAGTGATTGCTCGCTTATGTATGGCCTTCAGTACTTTACACACACACTCGTGAGGGTAGGAAAATCTCATTTATGTATTTTGGTACCTACAACAATGATAGTTGATGATTCCTCAACTCATATTTGAATGAAAGAATGAATGTGTGAAGGAATATATGCCAGTTTATGTCTCTAAAATCTTAAGATATAGGTTATATCTGCAGAAATTCGATAACATATTCAATAAAAGTCTTCCTGTCTTCCTCCTATTTTTCTTCTGTAGGAGTTTTAGAGAAATACTTCCAGAAGGACAAACAGTCCTGAAGTTCTTAACCTTGGCTACCAGGAAAATCACCCCCATGCCAATTTAACAGAATTTCTTGGGATAGAACCCAGTTTCTGTCTTTCTTAAGCTCTCTGAGATATTCCGATGTGTACACAAAGTAGAGAAACATTTGTTGACACTGCTGTTCTATTCTTGCATTCGAGAAAATGAATATGGAAGTGGTGGAACACAAATAAGATAAATCAGATGTAAGAGGGTATATTCTCTAGTGACTGAGAAATGTGTCACAGTTTAAGGTGTCCTTACAGCTATGATTGGGAGGCCATCAAGCTAAAACTAAGAGGTGCATATTTCTCAAGATATTAATTTGCCTTCTTTCTCTTTTGTCTTCTTTACATTTTCAAAGACACAACATCCACTTTCTCAAATGCAATTAGATAATAACCAACTTGAAATATAATCAGTGTAATTATGATTTAAGTTTGAATTGACTAAAATGTTGTGGAAATTATTTACAATTATAAGAAGACCATGCTTTGTAAACTGGAAACAGAAGATCTCAACAGTGCAGAATATTATATGGGAGAGAAAATCTTTTATTTATGCTAAATCAAAATGGATATGCTTTATAATTGTGATGGTACTTCATAATAATAACACATTTGCAGAGATAAACATCTTTGAATATTATATATTTTGCTTTGTTATTCTATTCTGTGTTCATCAAAGCCATCTTTTGATAATTACTTGATTTTTAATAAACTAGTAAAAACTAAAATATAAAAATAACATTTTAATTAATAAGTGAAGATGTTTTGAAAAAGCTTATTACTACATGTTTTATGTAGTTATCTTACTATAAATTGTTCTCTGAACTATCAATTCAATATATCAAATATAAAGTGAGGTTTGTGATGTTTGGTGTCTGCTCATACCAGTATTTGAACACTTTTTAAAAAATCTTTTATATTTTTGTCACTGATGTTTGATTTCATCTAAGATGTATAGATTTCTTTATACATATTCCATAAACTCACTGGAAATACTTTAATATATACATTCTGGGCCTATCTCAACACTTATATCTATATAATCTTTTAATTAATTCATTTGCATATGATAGCCAAAACTCATTATATCTTAGGTCTTTCTTCAGATTCTTGATTTTGTATAAATATAAACTGTTTGCCAAGTCTATTTAAAAATCTGATACAAAAATTAGATACCTTGATTGAGCAACTTGATACTAAATTCTTATTTAATTTTAAAAGTGACATTTTTAAAAATTAGACTTGTATACATTTTGTTATCATGAGTCAATAATACTACCTGGTGATCTGAAAACTGTGTTTCTAAACTTGGTACACTTAATGAAAAAACTTTGAACTTAGTAAAATTGGAATACACTGAGGTTCATTAGCCAAGGGCCCATAATAGAGCCAAACCAAAGAGGTCAGAGAAAGAAGGACGGAAGATTTTCTAAATTCCAACACAGAGATCATTTTTTTAAAATCCTTTAAGAGTTGGGACAAGCATTGGTAGAGTCCATTCTGGAATTTTAAACTAGATTACATTTACTGATAAACAGAATTTCATTTCACTTTTAAATATGATACCATTTTCAGCTTCTTTTTTCCCGTTTGTCTGAAACCTTTCATCAGCTCATTCATTTATTCATTTTATGTCCTTATATATGCAAGTCATTTGATTTGATGTCCTTATAATATGCAAGTCATTTATTGTTTCAATGTTTTAAGTGCTGAGCCAAATTTAGTTTAAATATAAAATCTATTTATTTATTTACACAAGGAATGAATTTTTAAAAAGATGTTTTATTCTATATGTAAAATCATCTCAACGAGACAGAGAAGGGCCTGCAGCCACATAAGAAGAATGATGCCAGACAATAGATTTGGATTGTATCAGTGGATGATGTTTGATTGTGCAGTAGCAGATATAAAATAAACAGTGGTAATCACATATTCAAGCAGATATCATTGCAGGGTAGAAATATCACAGACTGTAAAAGTGTCTAAGGGTAAGAGCAATGTAATAACATTTATCAGTTTGCATCAGGAGATAGAAATGATAATGCACAGTAGTTTTTATTTTATTTTTAAATTTTGTACATTATCTGAAGGAAAGCTATAAAGGGATTCCATGGACAAGGTTTTCTCAATGCTGTTCAATAGGGAATCCTCTAAATTTAAAAATATATATGTGATTTAAATAATTTGGTCATACTGAAAGAAAGTTACAGCATCTGGTTTAAACTCATCTATCATGCATAGTAACATGAATAAATGGAGACATTCATCACTATGCACACAACAGAAATTGTGTTCTCCTATTGATATAATTAAATACTCATAGAAGCCTAAATGCATAATAGCTTCCAGACCCTTTGTTTAATGCCAAAAATCAATGGCTCCGCTTCCAATGAACTCGATAGGCATATGTTCCTAGTCAGAACCATTGTGAACCCTCTCCAGTTTCTAAACATTTATTGCTGGTACTGTAATAATAAACATCTTGCATTTATAAAATGTAATGTTGCCTAGAATTTTTCATTTTTCAAGAATGTAAAGCACACTATCTAATGGCTCTCAGATGTCCATGTGCCCACGAACAATTTGTCTTCTGAGTGGAGTGTTAATCTGACACCTCAAGGACAGACCTGTTTTCAGAGGGACTCAGGGAAAAGCTAGAAACATTCATGGGCGTCAATAACTACTGAAAATCCTTGTGAGCTGTGGCTGGGATTACTCAGAGTTCTGGATCACATTACTTCTTCATGCCATATTTTGCTTAAGTAAGAGTTATTAAACTTGCTATAAGATTATTTTTTGACTTATTTCCAAATATGTACACTAAACACACATTTAATATATGTGCATATATATAAAATCAAGCTAATGATGACATTTATGATCCAATTGCTTTGGTTCTCATCTGGACTCAGAGATGGGTGTGTGATAGTCATGTAATTTCCATTTGATTAAGCCAGTTACACGTGATAACCCCACAGCAGTGATTAAGGAAACAAATATAGTCTTTGGATATAAACACCATGGAAGAGAGCAAAACCCCTCTTTTAAGACAAATCCAAGATTTTTATTTCAGGTCAAAGGTAGCACATTAAACATGAGGTGTTCCTATTATTTTTTAAATTAAACTATTTCTTTTTAAAAGCACCCCCCAAAAATGTAGATTTTCTTAATGGTACTATTTTTCTTGGAGTAAGATTGCGTACTGAAAAAAAATGGATTGATAGAAAGGGAAAAAATATTGAACTAAAGTTAGAAACAAAACCAACAGACTCACATCTGAAACCATAATGTTTGCTTTTCTCTTTTGACATGCATTTTTAATCTTACCATTCCCAGGTGGCTTGAATGGGGGGTGAATATTCACACCCGTGCCTTGACCTAGAACAATTTTTATACAGGTGTGAGGATAGAATAAAATGAAAATGATATCCATTAGGATCATCTACACATTTTGCTCATTTCTTTGTTTATGCTTTATATTTATGATTAAGGTATTTGCCCACCAATATTGTCAACCCTACTATCACAGTGACTTTTAATGCTCTCCCCATATTTCTTACCCTGAGGAAATACTTACCTCAATGCTTTGAACTAATGACAATTTCTCATGGGAAGAGTAGCCATACCCCTCACATATGTTGATCACAATTATAATTTCTCATGCTGATATCGTAGGTTGTTTTGTGCCCACAAGCATGCAGGGAATAGTTATGATGTGTTTTGATATACAAAAGAATGTTAAAGGTAGAAACAATTTTCATGGGTTCTTAGTATTTTAGACTGCTCTATTATTTTACCTAGATTCCACGTACTAATGCTGCCACATGGGCCACAGTGATTCATCAGACTTCCAAAGTTCATTTATTTGTTTAAGCTCTAATATTTGAGAATTCCGTGTTCAAGCGCTGTAGGCTTGGGGTAATTCTGCTACACGCCTGTGGAGTTTAGCATAAGTTCTGGGCTCCCATCATGAGAATAACAAATTTGTCTCCTCCCTTCCTTTTTTTTAGTATTGAGATATAATTAACATATACACTGCTCACAAAAATTAGGGGTTGGTTTATAGCTTCATATTCATTTTGAAATATCCCCTAATTTTTGTGAGTGGTATAACATTATATTGGCTTCAAGTGTACCTCACAGTAATTTTATATTTGTATGTATTGTGAAATGATCACCACAGTAAGTTAACATGCATCACCCCATATATAGTGACAAATTTTTATTTCTTTTGATGTTAGAACTATTAAGATTTACTCTTAATAACTTTCAGATATACAATACGGTATTAGTAACTATAGTCACTATGCTGTATACTATATCCCATGACTTAATTATTTTATTACTAGGAGCCTGTACCTTTTGACCACTTGTAGCCATTTTGCCCACCATTTCACCTCCACCCCAAGTCTGGCAACAATCAGTCTCTTGTTTGTATCGATGTGCTCAGATTTTGTTTTAGAATCTAAATATAAGTGAGATCACATCTCATATACGTAAGTGTTCATCTTTCTCTGACTTATTTCATTTAGCATAATGTACCCATGGTCCATCCACGTAGTAGCAAATGGCAAAATTTTATTATCTTCCTCCCTCCTTCCCTCCCTCCCTCCCTCCCTCCCTCCCTCCCTCCCTCCCTTCCTTCCTTTTTTCACAGTCTCCAAATTTAAATACTTTAAAACTTCTAACATTATCTTGTATCCATTAAATAGAACCAACAGTGCTGGGCCTATTTAAGACAAATAAATTGCTGTGTACCAATCCAGTATCTTACAACAAAACCAGCTCTGCTGGCCACAGGGTGTGGGGAGGGTGAACTCCAGGCAGGTGGCTGGATGTCAGGAAGAGGAAGAGGAGAGGAAAGAAAGGAGGCTTCAGATGAAGGAGGCATGATTGTCCTAATGAGAGGGGGTCAAATATTCAACAGAAGAAGGGCATCAAAAAGGACAGGCTATTGCTTTCTCCATCAGGATACAGTATTAGAGGGGTCTTTGTGCCACCACCTGCCTACCTATGACACTTAACGAACGAGTAACACATGAGCCCTTGGCACAATGAGCCCATTTAAAATAAGAATGGCAGCTTGCCCCTACCACCATGATCCCTTTTCCTTGGGCCCCTCTAGCCTGCCTGCCTTTTTAAGACTTGGGGATCAGCTACTCTTCACACAAAAGAAGGGAATCTTCAAGGGTTCATTTTCATTTTTTAAAACATCTTTCAAAAACATATTCCTCCAATATTCAACTTGATTGGCATGACAAAATTTAAAGCAACTCCAAACACAACTTCCTAGGTTTAATAAAGAAAGCATGGTTAATGGAGCAAAACAGAAAGAGGTATTTTTTGAGCTAAATATATCTTCAACATTCTTTTTGTAGTTTTTCATAGATCTTGGCAAACAGTTTCCCAATCAAATGCACAAATCTAAAGTGAAGTAAAAGAGCCCATGTGAATAAATGTTTATTCTGAAGAAGTTTTCAGTGCTTTCCATGACATCTCTGCTGAGTTTCTGGTTTTATTTGTTGCTCTTTACATGCTAGGAACTGCTTAAAGCCACATTTATCTGCAATCTTTCTACTGATGTCATGCAGTCTTTTCCATTACTGAAGTGGAGAGCCTGTGGCTCACAGGCACGTGTAAATGTTTTCATCTAACCTCTGCACCTAATAGAAGTTATAACCCTTTGCATTCAGCTACCAAGTGTTTCTCTTTCAAAAAGGAATTACAAAAAAGGTGAAATATTCAGTGTCTAAGTTTATAACAGAGGTGTTATCTCTTATATCAAATATCTGATTATTAACTTTTTAATTTATAAGTTTTATGTCTTTATAAAATTTTTATATTCATTACATTTTATAAAATATAAGATTATACTCTCTATATACTATTTTTTTAAGAGAGAGGAAGGGAGAGAGAAAGAGAAAGGGGAGAGAGAGAGAGAGAAAGAAGCATCAACTGCTTGTTTTACTTAGTTGTTATGTTGATTGCTTCTTATATGTGCCTTGATCAGGGCTCAAACCATAGCTGGGGAAGGGACTGATCCTTCCACAAAACAGTACTGAATTGCTTCTGGATCAGAGATCTCCAGACATCTCTCCAGCTCCAATGAGCGAAACAAGACACAGCTGAAAACAAGAAGTGGGGAGGAAGGGCAGTAACTCAGGTCTCCATGGAGATCTGAGATACACCTCCCCCTACTGAAGCTGAAAAAAAAAACTGCCCCCAGAGAAAGTAACTGGCAGAAGAGACCTTCAGAGTCTCAGGTTACACCCACGCATTCCTGGATAAAGTTTCAAATAAGCCCCCTGCAGAGATTGGTAAACAAGACTATCACCTGTTAAGAAAACAAAAAAATCAAGACTTCAAAGCAGCCGAAATCCGAAAGTGGATTACAAATAATAGCTGATGCCAACCCAAGAAGGCCTAGAAATAACACAATTGAAAACTGGAGGCAGACAACACTAAGGCTAGACTCAACCAGCTCTACAAACAAAATACCGAAACACACAGATATAATTAGAAGACAGAGAAGTGCCATCCAAATGAAACCACAAGAGAAACATCCAGGAAATGAACTGAGTGATATGGAAATAACCAAAATTCTGGATGCAGAGTTCAAAATAATGATTGTAAGGACGTTTAGGAATCTTAGAACAACAATGGATAGTCAATGTCATTATGAACACCTAAATGAAGAAATAGCAAGCATAAAAAAGGATATTGGAATATTTTAAAAAATCAGTCGGAGATGAAAAATACAATATCAGAAATAAAGACCACAATGGAAGGAATTAAAAACAGGATGGATAGAGCTGAAGATCGAATCAGCGAGTTGGGGAGGACAACTTGAATGAAGGCAAGAAAGCAGAGAAGAAAAAAGAAAAGAGACTCAGAAAGTCTGAGGAAACTCTTAGAGAGCTCCATGACAACATGAAGAGAAATAACATCTGCATCATAAGGGTTCCTGAAAAGAAGAGAAAGAACAAGGGATAGAGATTTAATTCAATCATATCATAGCTGAAAACTTCCCTAAATTAATGCAGGAGAAACTCTCACAAGTTCAAGAAGCACAAAGAACTCCATTAAAGAGAAACCCAAAGAAACCTACACCAAAATACCAAAAATAAGGAATAAAGAGAAAATATTAAAAGCTGCAAAGAAAAAAAAGCTAACATCTACAAAGGAGCCCCCATAAGGATAACATCTGACTTCTCAACAGAAACACTTGAGGCCAGAAGGGAATGGCAAAAAATATTCAAAGTAATGCAGAACAAGAACCTACAAACAAGACTACTTTATCCAGCAAGGCTATCATTTATATTTGAAGGAGAAATAAAAAACTTCCCAGACAAAAAAAAAACCTCAAGGAATTCATTACACCAAACCAATGCTGCAGGAAATGTTAAGGGGCCTGTTGTAAACAGATCAAAGTGGGAAAAGAATATAGCAAAAAAGGAATACAGCTTTAAAGAATAAAATGACAATAAACAAATACATATCAATAATAACCTTAAATGTAAATGGATTAAATGATCCAATCAAAAGACATAGGGTAGCTGCATGGATAAGAAAACAGGGACCCGTACATATGCTGTCTACAAGAGACACACCTTAGAACAAAAGATGCACATAGATTGAAGGTAAAAGGATGAAAAAAACCATTTCGTGCAAATGGAAATGAAAAAAAAGCTGGGGTGCAATACTTATATCAGACAAAATGGACTTTAAAACAAATGATGCAGTAAGAGATAAAGAAAGCCACTACATAATGATAAAGGGAGTATTCCAACAGGAAGATATAACTATTATAAATATCTATGCACCTAATATAGGAGCACCTAAATATATAAAGCATACTTTGATGAATTTAAATGGCAAGATCAACAGCAATATTTTAATAGTAGGGGATTTCAATACCCGACTAACATCACTAGATAGATCCTCAAGAACGAAAATTAACAAAGAAACAGCAGACTTATTGGAAACACTAGATAAACTCGATTTAATAGATATCTTAAGAACCTTTCATCCTAAAGCAGCAGAATATACATCTTTTCAAGTGCTCATGGTACATTCTCTAGGATAGACCACATGTTAGGGCACAAAAATGGTCTCAACAAATTTAAGAAGATTGAAATCATATCAAGCACTTTTTCTGATCACAACGGCATGAAACTAGAAATGAACCACAACAGAAAAGCTCAAAAATTCTCAAACACATGGAAACTAAATACCAGGGTGTTAAATAATGAATGGATTACAAATGAGATCAAAGAAGAAATAAAAAAATTCCTAGAAATGAATGACAATGAGAATATAACTCAAAATTTATGGGACACAGCAAAAGCAGTACTGAGAGGGAAGTTCATAGCACTACAGGCACACTTTAAGAAGCTAGAAAAACTCAAATAAACAACTTAACCCTGCATCTAAAAGAACTAGAAAAAGAACATCAAGTAAAGCCCAAATGTAGTAGAAGGAAGGAAATAATAAAGATCAGAGCAGAAATAAATGACATAGAGGCTAAAGAAACAATACAAAGGATCAATGAAACTAGGAGCTTGTTCTTTGAAAAGGTAAACAAGATTGATGAACCTTTAACTAGGCTCACCAAGAAAAAGAGAGAGAGGACTCAAATAAATAAAATTAGAAATGAAAATGGAGAAATAACAACGGACACAACAGAAATACAAAATATTGTAAGAAAATACTATAAAGAACTGTATGCCAAAAAACTAGACAACCTAGATGAAATGGACAAATTCCTTGAAACATACAATCTTCCAAAAATCAATCTTGAAGAATCAGAAAACCTAAACAGACCGATTATACCAAATGAGATTGAAACAGTTATCAAAAAACTCCCAACTAAGAAAAGTCCGGGGCCTGATGGCTTCACAACTGAATTCTACCAAATATTGAAAGAAGAACTAACTCCTATCCTTCTCAAACTATTTCAAAAAATTCAAGAGGAAGGAAGACTTCCAAGCTCCTTTTATAAGGCGAGCATAATTCTGATTCGAAAACCAGGCAAAGACAACACAAAGAAAGAAAATTATAGGCCAATATCTCTGATGAATATAGATGCTAAAATCCTCAACAAAATATTAGCAAATTGGATCCACCAATATATGGAAGAAATCATACACCATGATCAAGTGGGATTTATTCTGAGGAGGCAAGGATGGTACAATATTCATAAATCAATCAACGTGATTCATTACATAAACAAAAAGAAGGAGAAAAACCACATGATAACTTCAATAGATGCAGAAAAAGCATTAGATAAAATCCAGCACCCATTCATGACCAAAACTCTCAGCAAAGTGGGAATATAGGGAACATACCTCAACATGATAAAAGCCATCTATGAGAAACCCACAGCCAACATCATACTCAATGGGCAAAAATTAAAAGCAATACCCTTAAGATCAGGAACAAGGCAGGGGTGCTTCCTTTAACCACTCTTATTTAACATAGTCCTGGAAGTCCTAGCCACAGCAATCAGACAAGAAGAAGAAATAAATGGCATTCAAGTTGGAAAAGGAGAAGTAAAACTATCATTATTTGCAAATGATATGATATTGTATATAGAAAACCCTAAAGTCTCAGTCAAAAACTATTGGACTTGATAAATGAATTCAGCAAAGTGGCAGGATATAAATCAATACTCAGAAATCAGAAGCATTTTTATATGCCAACAGTGAACAGTCAGAAAGAGAAATTAAGGAAACAATCCCCTTCACTATTACAATCAAAAAAATAAAGTAACTAGGAGTCAACTTAACCAAGGAGACTAAAGACTTGTACTCGGAAAATTATAAAGCATTGATAAAAGAAATCAAGGAAGATACAAACAAGTGGAAGCATATACCGTGTTCATGGTTAGGAAGAATAAACATCATTAAAATGTCTATATTACCCAAAGCAGTCTATAAATTCAATGCAATACCAATTAAAATACCAATGACATACTTCAAAGATATAGATCACATATTCCAAAAATTTATATGGAACCACAAAAGAACATGAATAGCCTCAGGAATCTTAAAAAAGAAGAATAAAGTGGGAGGTATCACACTTCCTGATATCAAGTTATACTACAAGGCCATTGTACTCAAAACATCCTGGTACTGGCATAAGAACAGGCATATAGATCATGGAACAGAACAGAGAACCCAGAAATAAACCCACAACTCTATGGACAACTGGTATTTGACAAAGAGGTAAGGAAATACAATGGAGTAAAGACAACCTGTTTAACAAATGGTGTTGGGAAAATTGGACAGCTACCTGCAAAAAAATGAAACTAGATCACCAGCTTACACCACTCACAAAAATAAATTCAAAATGGACAAAAGACTTAAATGTAAGCCATGTAACCATAAGCATCTTAGAAGAAAACATAGGCAGTAAGCTCTGCGACATCTCTTGGAGCAATATATTTGCTGATTTATCTCCATGGGGAAGTGAAATAAAAGACAGGATAAACAAATGGAACTATATCAAACTAAAAAGCTTTTGCACAGCTAAAGACAATAAGAACAGAATAAAAAGACAAACTACAGAATGGGAGAACATATTTGACAATACATCAGTAAGGGGTTAATAACCAAAATTTATAAAGATCTTGTAAATCTCAACCCCAGGAAGACAAACAATCCAATCAAAAAATGGGAAAAAGAAATGAATAGACACTTCTCCAAAGAGGACATACAGATGGCCAATAGGCATATGAAAAAATGCTCAACATCACTAATCATTAGAGAAATGCAAATTAAAACCACAATGAGATATCACCTCACACCAGCCAGAATGGCGCTCATCAACAAAACAACACAGAATAAGTGCTGGTGAGGATGTGGAGAAAAGGGAACCCTCCTACACTGCTGGTAGGAATGTAGACTGGTGCAGCCACTGTGGAAAACAGTATGGAGATTCCTCAAAAAATTAAAAATCGAACTGCCTTTTGACCCAGCTATCCCACTTTTAGGAATATACCCCAAGAACACCATAGAACAGCTCCAAAAGGGAAAATGCACCCCCATGTTTATGGCAGCATTGTTCACAGTAGCGAAGATCTGGAACAGCCCAAGTGTCCATCAGAGAACGAGTGGATTAAAAAGCTTTGGTACATATATACTATGGAATACTACTCAGCCATAAGAAATGATGACATCAGATCATTTACAATAACATGGATGGACCTTGATAACATTATATGGAGTTTAATAAGTAAATCAGAAAAAACTAAGAACTATATGAATCCATACATAGATGTGACATAAAAATGAGACTCAGAGACATGAACAAGAATGTGATGGTAACAGGGGTGGAGGGGTGGGGGGAGGGGGGATCGGGCGAGGAAGGAGAGTGGTGGTGGGGGAGGTTAGGGGCACAAAGAAAACCAGATAGAAGGTGACGGAGACAATTTGACTTTGGGTGAGGTGTATACAGCATAATCAAATGTCAAAATAATCTGGAAATGTTTTCTCTCAACATATGTACCCTGATTTATCAATGTCACTGCATTAAATTAAAAAAAAAAATTGTATAACTGCGTGACCAGGCAGTAGGTAGCGCAGTGGATAGAGAGTCAAACTGGTATGTGGAGGACCCCGGTTTGAAACCCTAGGGTTGCCAGCTTGAGCGTGGGCTCATCTGGTTTGAGCAAGGCTCACCAGCTTGAGCCCACGGTCACTGGCTTGAGCAAGGGGTCACTGCATCTGCTGTAGCCCCCCAGACAAGGCACATATGAGAAAGCAGTCAATGAGCAACTAAGGAGACTAAGGAGCCACAAGGAAGAATTGATGCTTCTCATCTCTCTCCCTTCCTGTCTGTCTGTCTCTATCTGTCCCTCTCTCTGTCTCTGTCACAAAAAAAAAAAAAAAAAAAAAAAAAAAAAGGCCCTGGCCGGTTGGCTCAGTGGTAGAACGTCGGCCTGGCATGCAGAAGTCCTGGGTTTGATTCCCGGACAGGGCACACAGGAGAAGCACCCATCTGCTTCTCCACCCCTCCCCCTCTCCTTCCTCTCTGTCTCTCTCTTCCCCTCCCGCAGCCAGGCTCCATTGGAGCAAAGATGGCCCAGGCGCTGGGGATGGCTCCTTGGCCTCTACCCCAGGCGCTGGAGCGGCTCTGGTCGCGACAGAGCAACGTCCCGGAGGGGCAGAGCGTAGCCCCCTGGTGGGCGTGCCGGGTGGATCCTGGTCGGGTGCATGCGGGAGTCTGACTGTCTCTCCCCGTTTCCAGCTTCAGAAAAATACAAAAAAAAAAAAAAAGGGGGGGGGGGAAGTCCTATAGCTATTGCTTTGAATCTAAATCACTTACTTAGTTTTTTTTATGTTCATTCTTAGGTGTGAACATATATATATTTTGCCAATGTCCCCTGTAAATGGCCTACGAAGTTACATGCATATAAGCAGTGTAACTCAATTTTGGTGAGGGGGTTATGGTATTGAAAAGGTAAGAATATTGATTACAATAAATTTTAAAAAAATCACAATAGCTGTTAGTAATGAATTGTCTACAATTGCTTTTTGTATATTAAAAGACATTGAAATATTTATTTCTGTCTAGATTTTTTTTTTCTCAATCTGGCTCAGACTTAGGTCATAAACTTTTATATTTAGAAAAGGATGAAATAACTTTGGAGAATTGAAACACATTAAACATGAAAGAGATATACCCCTTTGAGGAGAGATTGCCTGCCTTCTTTTTAGCCATCTGTAGGGATGTGCCACTTCAGTGACTCTAGCCACTCAGACTGAATTTCCTCATCTTAATCTCTACAAAGACTATAAAGTCTACCCTAACCGGAGGGGAAAAAAAAGGAACTTGTGATGTTTCTTTTATAGAGTTAATATGTAACATACATAATTAATTCCTGGTAATATATAATTAACTCCTGGGAATTTAATAAGTACCAAAAGGTACTACCTTAAAAGCAATGCAAAGGAATTTTAATCTGTTTTTATAGCACTACTTTGTAGGAAAGAAAAAAGAAGATTGTCATGTCAATCAACATTTTTCCTTTTTATCCATGTGTTTTAAGAGAATTCTTTTAAGTGAGAAAATTTAAGGTGAAAAGTTATTTCCTCTACTCTCCACCCTCCAAAAGAATTAAACCCACAAGTTGTAGTGGGGTAAACCTGAGGGCAATGTAAATTTCTGAATACCTTTTCCTATAAATATGGAAGAATCTCTACAATGAATTGACCTAAACATAGGACAATGATGCCAACTATTCTACCATAATATTTTCATATGGGTATCTAAATTGAATAGTAAGAGAACATAAGTAGTAGTAAATCAATATGCACAGAATATTAGTTAAAGTGCACAATATTATTCATGGCTTATTGGGAGAGACAAGAAACATAAATAGTGTGAAAGTAGAATAAATGACAATAACACCATAGTTCCAGGTTATCCAGTAGCATAGGCATTGCTTTGCATCACCTACTTATAAATTAGAAATTAGCATCTCAAATTCCACACAAAATTCCCCAGAGAGCCATCCTTTACTGTAGCCTCTTTGGCTTGAATAAAATGGTATACGAGAGAAATCCAAGAACAGAACATCAAAAATTGTGATAAGGAATGTAATAGATTTTATCATGGATTTTAACAAGAATTGCTAATATAATTTCAGATGTTGAAAACTGCTTTAAAAAATGTCCTTTCTCTTGGATATTTTTTCTAGGAAAGGAGGTAGATGGATGGCTGGAAAAAATTATTGGTATTTGATTGGCAATCTGTTTCTTGTCTGTTCTTTTTTTAAATTTTGTTGATTTGTTTTTAAGACATCACTATATGTATTCTGCTGTTTGACGCAATAGGATTCCCAAACTGACACTGAAATGACTGATCAAAGGAGTGAGTTTCCTCTAAATTACTATGCTCATGTAAGCTAGTAATATTATTAATAACTACAAATGCATGGTGACATTGAAAAAGAACTCCTGAGAATTATTACTTTTTATTTATAATTACACAATATCCTAGGCAGCATTTGATTATATAAGCATGTTTCTAATTCTAGCCTTAACAAATATAGTAAACCACTAATAAAATCAGTACTTTGAAGACAAATACACATTATTCAGTTTATTTTTCAAAGTATGTTTATTCAATTAGTGGTTTAATTATATAAAAAGTAACATTAAAAATTTTTGTCCAGGTAATAATTACTAATACCAGTAGAGAAGTACTTTATAAAAATTAAAATAACAAAGAAACTAAGAATACTATTTTTATTGCACTTTCAGGTTGATGAAAAAACAATATTTTTAATTATGTTATTAAGATGGGTATTTACAGATACACTTTTCATTTCATTATGTATCATTCAAAATGTGTACTTGGCTTATTTTGCTATTTTCAGAATGAAAATTGTTGCTTATATAGAAATTACTTGATTCTTATTTATTTTAACTATAATATTCTAAAACTAGATTATTTTTAAACTATTGTGTTGAAAAAATAAGAATTCAATCATTTATTATATGGATATAATATTGTTTACAATTAATTTTGTTTCAATTCTATGAAGATGAACTATTATAAAGTAAATTAAAATAAAATACTGTTGTTCTCCCTTATCTGTGGGGCATGTGTGCCAAGACCCCCAGTGGATGTCTGAAATCACACTAAGTTCTAAATAAGGTTTTCTGTTCATGCCTTTTACTTACAAATGTAATGAATGTCTTTTATATCTTAACTAGGCATTTATCATACATTGCAGTTTAAGATCTGACAGCAAATCTATCATAGATTTATTTTTCCTGCTTCACAGTTTCATGGGTGGAGGATTGCTTCTTACCATAGTAAGTAGCAACCTCATGATAGGATATTTTTCTTTCCATATTAAGTGAGAACTTTTACCTTTTTACTTAAAGGAAACATTGTAGGGCTTCTTTTTAGCATATCCAAATTGCCATCATGGCTACTTTTGTGTTTTGGGGCCGTTAAGTAAAGTAAGGGTTCTTGAACATTGTAATTATGAGATACTGCAATAGTTAGTCTGATAACCAAGGCTACTAAGGGACTAATGGCAGGTAACATACACAGTGTGGCACACTGAACAAAGGATGACTCATTTTCCGGGCAGGATGCAGCAGGATAGTGTGAGATTTCATCATACTACTCAACATGCTGTGCAATATAAAACATGAATTGTTTATTTCTGTAACTTTTCTTTTAGTATTTCAGACCGTTGTTGACCACGGGGAACTGAAACTGGGGAAAGGGAAACCTCAGATAAGTGATGCTACTGCAACATCAAGCTTGTTGATGGTTGGGAATGACACTTAGTACCTCTTCTTTTTACCAATAAGAGGAAAAATATTGTAACTCACAGTGATTCGAAGATAAATTAGTGTCATGATGAGTTATAAATATTTATTAATATCTTCATTTCTATGTTAAAACGAGAAAATACATAGAAATCTTTCATTGTACATTTTGCCCTAGATTAATGTGATTATCTTTTTCCATATAATCAGTTTATAGGCAAAGACTGTACATATTCAAGGTAAGCACGGTAGAAAATGCCCAAGTTGTCTACTCGACCTAACATTCATCTGTTATAAACCTACCCTGTGTCTCTAATATAAAAAGTGGAATGAACCAATATAAACCATATGTGACAAGGCCCTTTTTTATAGTTTTATAGTTATGTGGGAAAGAAATTCACACAAAATAAGTATAAAATAAAATTAAAAAGTAATGACAGAAAATTTAGCCACCATACCATATATTTAATACTCTCAGGGAAGAAACCAAAAAAAGAATATAATAGCAATTAGCAAATTTGGAGTTCATATACAAATTAAGAATTCTACATTTCTAAGTTTTTAAATGATTGAATTTATTTAATTCTTACTTTTTTTTTTTTTTTTTTTTTGGTATTTTTCTGAAGCTGGAAACGGGGAGAGACAGTCAGACAGACTCCCATATGCGCCCGACCAGGATCCACCCCGCACGCCCACCAGGGGGCGATGCTCTGCCCACCAGGGGGCAATGCCTTGCCCCTCCGGGGTGTCGCTCTGTCGCGACCAGAGCCACACTAGCGCCTGGGGCAGAGGCCAAGGAGCCATCCCCAGCACCCGGGCCATCCTTGCTCCAATGGAGCCTCGCTGCGGGAGGGGAAGAGAGAGACAGAGAGGAAGGAGAGGGGGAGGGGTGGAGAAGCAGATGGGCGCTTCTCCTGTGTGCCCTGGCCGGGAATCGAACCTGGGACTCCCGCACACCAGGCCGACACTCTACCACTGAGCCAACTGGCCAGGGCCAGATAATTCTTACTTCTTAATGCAAAAAACAAGTCTGAAAGTTTGCACAAATATTTCAATATATTAACTTGTTTCTTCAAAGTTGGGGTAGGCCTAAACAACAATAACAGCCAGTTCCCCAAATTATTAACGACATAAACACAGTTTACGTCTTGTTCACATAATGACCTCAAATAGGCATTCACATTGGAAAGCAGCTCTCTTTCAAATGGTAATTCAGTGACTCTCAGACTGTCTTTCTCAAAGTCCTTGTCACTTGCCACTTCCCACTGTCCAAAGGAGTGGGTGAGAGTGGAGGAAGTATATATGCTCTTGTTAGAAGCTCCAATTTGTGCTATTGGAAGAATGTACAGTAACAATGTGGCCACACACACCTTCAAGAAGGTGGGCAAAGCTAGTCATATATATGCTTAAATAAATATTTTGCATGGAGGAAAATCTCATGTTACTTTTTAAATATAAATGTAGTTTAGCAAAATCACAGGTAGATATATATTTTTAAGTATTTTGAGTGTTGATACCAGGATTTGATTATCAAATGTTACCCGTGCTAACGAGAGCATTGCACATGCATACTTAGTATCATTATTCCCTCTCCTTGTGTAGATATCCTGAACTTGTTTCAACAACTTAGCCCTTTTTTTGCCTCATGTTATTAAATTGTCTCTAAAGTTTAAGAAAGCTTTGAAGCAAAGTGTGTGAAGTAAAACGCTTAAAATAGAAAAGAAACTGAAAATATTGTTTGAAAACAGAGCCACCGAAACTTCACGTGCATGCTGTCCACTTCAGTCATCAACTTATGTACATAGAATAACGAACAGCGAAACACAATAAAAGATCAAAAGTCAAGGCATTTGGTAATAATATCATATATGGAGTGGGCCAAAAATATACTACACTATATTAGAAAAACTTTGGATGAATCTCGAAAGGTAGAGATTAAGGCAGGATGATCAAGACATCATTTTGTACTACATTAATCTAGGAGAAAGCCAAAAACATTTTTGAGAAGCTGAAAGTGGAGAAGGAATATCTATTAAAAGAGCAAGTCCTAAATTGTGTTTAGTAATCAAGTCATACTCGTTATCAAAACAATAAGGAAAGCAGCTGCAGCTGACATTGAGGGGAAGAGAAATTTCTGTTGCATTTATAAAACACACACACACACACACACACACACACACACACACACACACACAGAGGAGGCCATACCACTGAGCAATTGTACAGCATAAAAAATGTTTATTTTGAAGTGCATGCTTTTCTTAACATTTATTTTATAGTCAGAAAAGAAAGCATCTGATCACAAGGCCTCCAGGACAGGATGACTTAATTGCTGAATGTTGAGTTCAAACTCTTTCTAGCCATCATGTAAACTTCTATGCCCTCAAGATATACTCGAAAGAACTCACCAGCTGTCCAGAGTTTCAACATCAACACTGGTTGATGATGTTTTTGTGAATTATATACAATTCTAATTGATGTGCGTCACATAGGAGAATATGGCTAAATAAAATTTTATGGCCCTGGCTGGTTGGCTCAGTGATAGAGCATCGGCCTGGCGTGCAGGAGTCCTGGGTTTGATTCCCGATCAGGGTACACAGGAGAAGCGCCCATCTGCTTCTCCACCCCTCCCCCTCTCCTTCCTCTCTGTCTCTCTTTTCCCCTCCCACAGCCAAGGCTCCATTGGAGCAAAGTTGGCCCGGGCACTGAGGATGGCTCTGTGGCCTCTGTCTCAGGCGCTAGAATGGCTCTGGTTGCAACAGAGCAATGCCCCAGATGGGCAGAGCATCGTCCCCTGGTGGGCGTGCTGGGTGGATCCCGGTCGGGTGCATGTGGGAGTCTGTCTGACTGCTTCCCTATTTCCAACTTCAGAAAAATACAAAAAAAAAAAAAAGGAAAAAATTTTATGATGAAGGATTTAGACAATGTTCCTGGACATCCTGACAGTGTCCTAACATGGTGACAATATCAAGTGGTTCACTATTTCAACCTATGGAAGAGGTGGGTAGTGTATGGCCTATTCTGGTCATTTGCCTATATAACATGTTGTCTAGGAACGCTATGAATCCCAATCAAGAAGCTTCACTGAAAAACCATTTAGAAAACTTTTATATTTTTACATAATAAAAAGCTTTAGAGTTCATTGTCAAGTCATGGTAGAGACTTTTTTTTTTTTTTTACAAATGGAAGAAATAAATTAAGCAATATGTGGCCGATTTCAAATCTTTGAAAACATATTTGATGGTAAGGAGGGAATTGTTCCATTTGCAATGGTAACTGGCTTTAAATAGGCAAAAAAAAAAAAGACACCAGAGTTTTTGAATTTCCATCAGAAAAATGTCAGTAGGAGCCTGAAGAGATAAAACCTGCAATGATAAAAACCTGACGGAGCCGTCAAAGAAAACACAGACCTCAGCTGGAAGGAGTCGGGCGTCTGCCACTGTTCTCATCATCCTTGAATGAATGAGGTGTAGCCTTTCTTAGTGGATGGTCTGATGTCCTTGTAACATCACGTACAGTTCTCCAAACATTAAAAAAAAATGGTGTGGAAAACGGGGATAAGACACTTGAATCTATGTAAACACAATAAATTTAAATCAACTAAAAAAAGGTATAAGCAAAGATTCATTTTGCATTGATTTTAAAATTCAAAAGCCACTGCTAAATCCCCTAAAAATGTTTCAGTCTTTTGGTTCAGTAACATCAGCATGCAACTAATGGAAAATTCCAGCTAGAACCTAAAGTTTACCCACAATTGTCCCTCTTTCACCCAATGCACCATCATTGTTGAAACCAGTGACAATGACTGCTTCATCCCTTTCCCACCTTATTTCTAAATTTGTTTGCAAGTTTCCAGACCTCAACTCTGCTAGAAAGTTTATTCCAGGAGACTGCTATGTGAGGAGTCAGCAACCTTGTGTGACAGTCAATACCTTGGATAGTAAACATGTTCTCTGTCATAGTTACTGAACTCTGCCCTTGTAAAGAGGGAAAGCATCCTTGGCAATACTAAATCAATGGGTGGGACAGAGTTCAAACAAAGCTTTATTTAAAAACTCAGGCGGCAAGATGGTTTTTATGTGGAATTTGGAGTTTTGTCAACTTCTGTGATAGGTAACATCCAAATACATTCAGTATCAATTACATTACTTCCTGTATGTCCAAACTACACCTGATATCAAGACATGAAATCTAATTCCCATCTCTATTAATTTCAGTTGGTCTTAGTCATTCACTTGTAAGTAAAACAATACAACAGAAATAGTGTTTTGGGATTTTTGAGGCTAAATTATCAGAAGCTTTGCAGCTGCTACATGAACCTCTTCCAATGTTTGCTCTTATAATGTTGCATATACGAAGTAAGCCACTGTACCGTGAGAGCTCCATGGAGAAATCGTGTAGGTGCACCAGGAGACACTTCCATCCATCTCCTGGCCAGCAGCCAGTGCCAGCTGTCAGCTATGTGCATGAACAATCTTGGGAGTCCTGTCTGTTTACACCTTTCTGTAACAACAATGGCGAGTCCTGTCTGCTTACACCTTTCTGTAACAACAATGGCAGCTGCCATCTAACTGTGATTGCATGAGAAACCTTCAGTTAGGATGACCCAGTAAACTAACAGGATTGTTTACGATAATAATGTTGTTGTTTTGAGCCACTTTTTTGGCTATAGAAGTTAAGCAGAACAATTCCATAGTTTCTTTTTTTAATTGTATATCATTGCCTGAGTTTTAATTAAATATTATTTATTACATTGTATTTGACATGTATCATAAATGAATGCTTAGTGTAAGGTGTGCAAATAGTACAGTGTACTGCATTTGTTTCTTATTTTTTTAAACAACCTATATTCTTATGTTAATCAGAAGCTAATGTTTTAAAACATAGCGCATCCTAATATAGGTAGTTTGTTACTTATATACAGTCATTTTAGAAAACTGGTTGAAGATTTAAGATGGCTGTGCAGTACAATATAATTTATCCTTTGAAATAATAGGAAATAGGCTTTCAGGAATCATTTTCACATAGGACTTCTGATTTTCAGAAATGAATTGCTGACATTAGTACAAAGTACCTAGATAACCTACTTTAGGCTGTAACTGTTAGTGAGACAAAGACTATTCAATCTGCCATGACTCAGTCAGCACATGTGGATCTTTTTAAGAACATATCATTTGAACTATGTGGATAGTTGTGTAAATCACTTCTGATGAGCTTATAATGTAATTGTAACATATTTGAATTAAAAATTTTTGTTACTATTTGAGTTGAGCTGAGAAGTTATGTTATAAATATAAGAAAATCTTTGTATCTATTTCCTTAGACTTTTAATAAGAAATGATAAAGTCTGGGGAAAATAATTTTAAATGGTTATTTAAAATTAAAACTACTTTTTGTGTACTGCTCACAAAAAGTAGGGGATATTTCAAAATGAATATGAAGCTATAAAATATCCCCAAATTTTTGTGAGCAATATATTTCTAGCCCAGAGGTAAATTAAGAACATTATGGGAAAAGATGCCACAAAACCATTTACAATTATTTTTCTATAACTTCTTTTTTATTACATGGCAATAGAAAGAAAAACAAACAAAATTAAAACAAAAACAAACTTGTACATTGTTTATTTTTTAAATGGAGGTTACATTGACCTAGGCTGCTTATATGTTCACAGTCATTTAAGATATAAAGAAAAATATGTGATTTACTTGTAGTAATAATTAATACCTAATCTAGCAAAACACAAAATAAAACCTTGACCCTAAAGTATCAGGTGTAATGCAGATTTAGTGAACCAACTTGCTCTTCCCCTGAGCATCGCTTTGACCTAAACATGAGCAACTTTCCCTACTCCATTCTCGAGTTCTGAAAAACATGTATGTGTCAGGCTCAGCTTGTAAAGTCAGCGGACACCTCTCTGTGCTTAGGCCAAAAGCCCCTGAAACAAGAGCCAGAGAAAGCAACAGTTCAGATGGGAGATTACAGTATATTCAGACATTTCATAGTTTCCTGTGTGTAAGAAGCATTCAAAAAACCAAAAGGAAAACAAAAAGTGTACCTGTTTTTGTAAAAGTTCAAGGGACTGAACAGAAAATAGATGTCATGTGTCTTTAAAGGGACTATAAACAAAGGAAAAGTACCCAACACAGTATAGTATAGTAAACACATAATTTACTATTATTATTAAAAAGTAAATAGGCAGGCCCTGGCCGGTTGGCTCAGTGGTAGAGCGTCGGCCTGGTGTGCAGAAGTCCCAGGTTCGATTCATGGCCAGGGCACACAGGAGAGGCACCCATCTGCTTCTCCACCCCTCCCCCTCTCCTTCCTCTCTGTCTCTCTCTTCCCCTCCCGCAGCGAGGCTCCATTGGAGCAAAGATGGCCCAGGTGCTGGGGATGGCTCTTTGGCCTCTGCCCCAGGCGCTGGAGTGGCTCTGGTCACGGCAGAGCGACCCCCCCCCCAGGGGCAGAACATCGCCCCCTGGTGGGCATGCCGGGTGGATCCCGGTCGGGCGCATGCGGGAGTCTGTCTCTCCCCGTTTCCAGCTTCAGAAAGAAAAAAAAAAAAAGTAAGTAGGCATTTAAAGGCATTTACTTATCAAGCTTAATCATAAAGCCACAAATTCTCTAATAATCTTTCAATTAGCATATGCATAAACTTTGGAGGAAAATTAAGCCACCTATGTTGGTTGAAAACCTTGGAAGTGTTCTGTCCTCAGACTCTATTATCACTGAACTTTGAGGAGTGTAGTTTGGCAGTTTTGCTAGATTGCTGTCCCAAGGGTTGAATCAAAATGAGACTTGCAGCATATGTAGACATACAAAATCTTGCTTGCTGGTGCTTGCTGGATACCGCCATAAACAATATGCTATAGGCCATCGCAACTTCTTGCTTCTTTCTCTGGGGCTCCCAAGGGTAGAAGGAATATTTTTCATAAAATAGCTTTTCTTTCTAAGTGGCAAGACATAAGAAGAAATAAATAGAACTGTGACAGAAGCAGATACCAGATCCCGGATATCAGAAGTTATAAAAACGCTGGTATGCCCACAGCACTGAAGCAATATTTAAATGGAGAAAACCTTATAGGCAAGAGGGAGAGGGATTTTTAGGCTACAAGTATGTCTCAGAAATGTTCTTTTAACAATAGGCTTCCAGGTGCATTGCTACTTCCTACTTCACTTGTGCTATTTTTTGATAGGGAAAATAGATAAAATCCAGATTTTATGAAATTTCATAAACTTTAAAATAAACTTAGAAGTATGTTCACAGAAAATATAAATTTAATTTAAAATCCAATTAGCTATCTGGATGTATCATCATGTAATGAAAAATACTTAGATTAATTTAATTATTCAATGGGTGATTGAATTTCCAGGATTGATTAACTGGTGTGTTATAAAGATTCATTGTGCTGTAAGGAGAAAATGAGGTTTGCTTGAAAAGAATTTACATTACCTGGGTCAAATTTACAAGTTCTATTTTGTTCTTGAGCAGGAAACAAAATGAGAGAAGAACTTATAAACAATCTTTCAACACCACATATTGTTCCCCTGAAACTTGTGTCTGACTAGTAACAGGTTCTGAGAAGAAGGACGTGATAGAATTAAACTATTTCATTGCTCACAAGACAGAATATATCACACAGTTAATTTCATGGTTTCAGATCAGCTGGTACTTGTGGTAATATTTTTGAGATTCTGAATAAGAAATCTTTGTGTTACTAGCAAGCATTTTTTTCTGACATTCCTGTTGATTATTTTTCTCCTTATAAGCACATGTATCAAATGTAAAAACACATGAATATTCTAGATCAGATTAGAACATTTTTATGAGTTTTTAGATTCTAAGAATATATTTCCTAGAACTTCTAATATCACATTTCCTTCCCATTCTTCCATGTAAAAAATGGAATTGTGTGTGTGTGTGTGTGTGTGTGTGTGTGTGACAGAGACAGAGAGAGGGATAAACAAGAAAGGAGAGAGATGAGAAGCATCACTTCTTTGCTGCAGCACCTTAGTCCTTAGTTGTTCACTGATTGCTTTCTCCTATGTACCTTGACCGGGTGGGGGATGCTACAGCAGAGTGAGTGACCCCTTGTTCAAGCCAGTGACCTTGTGCTCAAGCTGCTGAGCCCGCGCTCAATCTGGATGAACTTGTGCTCAAGCCAGTGACCTCAGGGTTTTGAACCTGGGTCCTCTGCATCCCAGTCTGATGCTCTATCCACTGCACCACTGCCTGATCATGAAATTTTTAATTGATGCTTTGCTTATTTTAAACAGGTAAATATATCACTGAAAAGCTTATATTTAAAGTTAACTTTAAAAAACTGTGATTAATTTAGAGTACTTTACAATAACTTTTTATTTTCACAATGGAAAAAAAAGTCTCAGTTAGAATTTTGAGGCTCATTGGCAGATTACATTATTTTATTTTAATAGGACACATGTACCAAGGACACATTGCCAGTTGAAGTTCACACTTGAAGACTTTCAAACAGCCTTTATACACTAACATGTGGAACGCTATAGCAACAGGGCAGTAAAATGTTACTGCAGATCACTTGAGATTTAGCAAGAGCCTTTTATAATATTAGGTAACCTCCTGGAATAGTGATTCTATTTATTCTACCTTCACTGAGTCTAAGATATACTGCAAAGATTCAAGTCCCTAGAGATATGCATGCTGCCATAAACAAAAACTACAATTGTTTTTTAAAACATATTCCATCATTCTTAAAGGAAGAGGAAAGATTGTTTTCTCCCCTATATTTCAAAATATATATTATACATAATATCTCCACGTGATGGAGTAACACTCCATAAATAATATTGGGAAATGCAGTGTTATTGTACATGCAATATCAACTTTTCCCATTAAAAGAGAAATCAACAGTAGTTATTGGCATTTGAATATGTTCTGTGACAATTTACAACACAAATATTGATTCATACTGTTTAGGTAAATTATATGAAATAATAGTTAATAATGCATTGACTAAAATCATTTGGCTTTGGAATCAGGAAAAAAACCTCAGTTTAATTCCTACTCTCCCATTTTACTTGGACAAGCTATTTAACTCCCAGAGACTCAATTAACTTATTTATAAATGGAAATAATATATGATAGTGTTGTTTAATTTTCTTAACAATTATTTATCAAATACTAGCTTTGAATTCAAGCGCTAAACTAGGATCAACAACAGTTGACCAAAAAAAAGAAAGAAAGAAAATTATCAACAATGTTGCTAGTCAACAAAAATGAGTGCCTGGCCCTTAGGGAGCATATATTTCAAAAGATGAAGAATAATGTTACATAAATTAATATAAAACTGAATACGTAATGATGCATTTTAGTAAGTGCTTTTGAAAGAGAAAGAAAAGTATGCCCTGAAAGATAAAAGGAAGAAAGTGGAATGGAGGTAAAGGGGACCCCTTTAGATAACATTCTTACGCCTCCTGCACACAGTCTTAACCCGGCGGCCATGGCAGACGGTCTGAAATGCAAGGCAGAGCGCCAGGATAAGAGCCAGTGTTCCTCCATGATCTGCTGCCCAGTTGCTTGCTTGTCCAGCTACGATTGCCTTTGTCCAGTTGGCTCAAGGCTGAATTTCCCTACTGTTTTCTCTTCAGGGTTTTTAGAATTAATACTTCTTTAGCCTGTATACCCAGATTTCCATGGCTCATTACTTCACTTTTTAAAAATTTTTAAATTTATTGATTTGAGAAAGAGAGAGATTGATTTGTTACCTCACCTACTTATGCATTCATTGGTTGATTCTTGTGTGCCCTGATCCGAATCAAACCCACAACTTGGATGTATTGGGACGGCACTCCAACCAACTGAGCCACATGTCTAGGGCCTTCACATTCTTTTTTTCTTTTCTCAAATACTGTATTCCTAGAGAGATCTGTCCTGTTCAACTTTCTGAAACTTGAACACCCACACCAAACCCAAACCCAGCCACAGCCCCTTATCTTCCTTCCCTTTCTTACTTTCCTCTGTGGCCCTGATCATCTAACACAACAGGATTTGGCTTCTTCTCATTTCAGTTTTCATCTTCCCACCTAATTGTAAGCTCTGTAAGGACCCAAGTCTCCTGTGTTTCACTCAGTGCTCTCACCCCATTGCCTACGGCAAGGGCTACTATATAGTAATCAGCAGTAAGAATTTTTAACTGGTCTAGTCAGGAAAGATGTGTCTGAGGAAGTGACATTTAAGCTGAGAAATGAATAATGACTAGAAGTAACAAAGACTAGGGGAAGGTCTTCAAATAGAAAAAAATTGTGAATGGACAACTCTAAAACTAGAAGAATCTGGCTCTGGGGAGGGTCTGAGAAGGCACTCCAGGTGACTGCAGATCAGAGGAGAGTGTCTCAAATGCAGCAGGAGAGGTGGACAGCTGACAGATTGCACGCGGATTAAGTGTTCCACTTAGAAAAGGATAAAATTCTTTTTTTTTTTTTTTTTTTTTTTTTAAGAAAGCAAACAACTCACAGTCCTGGAGAAAAGTATAAAATAAACATGGAAACAATATTTTAGTTTAGCCAATTGTAATAAAGAAATAGGGCAAAAACAGGGAGGGAGGTTAAAAGAAAGAATAGAATTAATAATTGTGAGTTCACTTTCTGAATAATAGGTTCCTGAAATATTGGAGGTTATGAAGGACAAGTACAAGGAAGCAGGAAATGGAGAGAATTAAAGAAATAGAGAAAGTTATGAACAAAACTGACATATTAATTTTACATTTACTTAATTTTTTCTGTTTCCATTTTATCTCTCTTTTCACATTTTGAGAGCATTTGCTTTTTACATTTTCTGATTTGTTAACTTTCCCTAAGCTTGGCTTTCTGCAGACTTCCTGTTACCTGGCTCCCCTCATGGTGCCGTTATAAACACAGGCCTCCTGCTCCATCAGTCCCCGCACCCTACCATGAAAGCACCAATCGCTTCTAGCTGTTCCTAACAGCCCTAAAAGTAGCTCTTTGATCCTTATATCAGCAACCCATCCTTGGTGCCTTGCTTAGAATGCACTGGCCAGAAACACTCCTCAATTTCTTGGCCTTTGTCTAACTCTAATTCCAAAGTTAAGTGGCAGCTGTTCCACCAATAAATACATACTCTGTATTTTTATTTACAAAATGTGTCAAGGTTGTATTGGCATAGAACGTACTGTACCTACCAGCGCCACCAATTGAAGGGGATTCTGGCTACAGTAGCAGGCATAAGCAGAGACTGTCGTGAATCACACCTACATTTAAGGAAATAATCTGCTTAGTGTTGTCACCTTTGTCCCTTGAGAGTGTCATCTCAGGGTTGAAATAGGGCTTTCCTACTCAGGGCATTTGAAACAGCCAGCAGCAACAGCAGCAGTGGAGGCTAACAACACTTACTGAAACAAGGATTATTTGTCATGCGTTAAGCACTTGGCTTTAGTTTCACATATGCACATAATTGTATATGTTGATTTCAAGACCAGGATAGAAAAAAACAAGTGAAACTTCACATTACATTTTATCTAATGACAAATAAAATAAACCAACTGCTATATATAATCTGAAAGCTAAAGTTTCTCAATTACTGATTGTTATATATATATACACGATTTGAAAAAAGAGTTACTTTTTTTTCAGTAGAGAATTCCTGCCAATGTTTTATACAACTATAGAAAAAGCTTCCTTACAATAAATGTAACTGTCTCAGAGTATAATTCAATGTAGCCTTTTTGAGCCATATAGTCAATTCTTGTTATTCACAGTAGTTATGTTCCATAAAGTCAGTGCAAACACTGGATTAATGAATACTAAACCATTGCTTCTAGGCACAATACAGGGTTAGGTTCCTACAAACTGTGGGTCACAAAACTGTCATCAAGTGATCAATGTATAATCTTGTTTTTAGGTGTTTTTCTATTAAAGATGCCATATATAATAACATATATCGTTGATTCATTAACATTGAACTCAGAACCAATAACACTGCAGTTCATGCATGAACAGAGCTTATCTAGCACAGGTATTTTCTCTATAAGGCACAACACAGCCCTTTTGAGTTAGAAACACTACACAGCCCTTCAGAGCTTTGCTTAGGGGCCTTTTTAAACAGCAAAACCAGCAACAACAACAACAAAAAAGACCCACAAAAATTTGAAAGACTTACTACTAAACAGACCAACAAAAGGGTACTTATTTACAATAGGGAGCTAACCCTAGAAGGCAAAGCATTACTTCTTCAGCCTCAGTGGGGACATGCATGTTCGAAGGCTCAGTTTTTCACTTTGTGCGTGTCAGCAAATGACCGTGGATGCACCATCATACTGACTTGAGCATCACAAATAGATATTAGTGAGTAGACAAATTTGAAAATACAAAATTTACAAATAATGAGACATTCACAAAGAACAAGGCTCATCTATAAATTAAATCATGTACCCCCCTGCTTTAAAATGTGATGGTTTTCTTGGTACATTTGGAATAATACAATCTACAAAACATAGCTTGCAAGTCCCTGCATCATGTCACCTGCCTTCATTAATTTTTTTTTTTCTCAGAAGCCCCCTTGTCTACTATATTCAGGCACACTGATACTTTCTATGTATCAATGACTATTTCCTAAACCTGTTCTTCCAGCTCCAGCCTTTCCCTTAACTCTGCGCCATGGACACCTGTACACAATTCCATTTGGGAAATCTTGGTTTAGATGCCTAAGGAGCGTATTAAACTTACAACCAAAACAGAACTCATGACATCTCCTCCCAGTTCTTCTTCTCTCTCAGTCTTGCCCACCACAGTGACTGTCACCATTTCCATGAAGTGCTCTAGCATCTTTTCTGCCTTGTGTTTCCAAGGGTGTCTCCTTTACAAGGGTGTCTCCTTTACATTTACAGATTAAATGCCAAATAGTTACTGATGCCTCACCCCCAAATCATACTACCACAACAACGTGTTTATTTTATTCATATTTGCCAGTATCTGAAATTCTTTGATTCATCTACATCCTCATTTAAAAACTGCCCTTTTTGCTGGAATATCATACCCTAAAGGCAGCAACTTTTACTCCTTTCTCATCTCACTTCTCTCACTTAGAACAAGGCCAGTGTGCCACAGACTCTGCTACCTGTTACTACCTGTCCCTTTTCTGCCGCAGAGCCATTGCACTCAATGTTTCCTATGTGTGGACTGGCCGATCACAAATCACTCTTCCAGTCTCATCTGAAATCATTCTTCAGATTTCATCAGTGAAACTTTCTCAAATGACCATTCTAAAGTCATCTCCTTGCTCATCTCTGGGTGTTCTTTCACATGATGCCCCATTTATTTGTATTTATATCATGTGTAACAACTTGTGTAACAACTACCATATTCACTAACATTAGAGTAGGAAAACTATGGTCCATGGATCGAATTTGGCTCACTGCCTGTTTTTGTAAATAACCCTTTGTGGGAGCACAGCCAAACCTGTTTGTTTATCTGTTGTCTATTGCTGTTTTACTCTACAACAATAGAGTTGAGTTGCAACAAAGACCATCTGGTTGGCAAAGCCTAAGATATTTAGTATGTGGACCTTCATAGACCCCTGCCTTAGACTGAAGGCTCCTTGAGGTCAGAGACTCTCTTTTAGTCAGCACTGATACTAAATATCTAACATAGTACCATGCATTCTTGGTACTTAACTATTATTTCTTGAATAAATGTTGAATAACTTAATAGTGACAAAATGTGATTAAGAACATTTTTATATTTAAAAATAAAGTATTTTTGCCTGATCAGGTGGTGGCACAATGGATAGAGCGTTGCACTGGGACGCAGAGGACCCAGGTTCAAGACCCCGAGGTCTCCAGCTTGAGCGTGGGCTCATCTAGCTTGAGCATGATATCATAGACATGACCTCATGGTCATTGGCATGGGCCCAAAGATTGCTAGCTTGAAGCCCAAGGTTGCTGACTCAAACCCAAGGTCACTGTCTTGGCTCGATCAGGGCACATATGAGGAGCAATCAATGAACAACTAAGGTACTGTAATGAAAACTTGATGCTTCTCATCTCTCTCCCTTCCTGTCTGTCTGTCCCTCTCTGTCTCTATCACCAAAAAAACTAAAATAAAAATAACTAAATAAAATAAAATAAAAATAAAGTAGTTTTTGTCAATGTAGGTTTTTTTTTTATATTCTTCTCTAAATCGCTTGATCCTAATTCTTTAAACTAGATTTCTCTCTCATATTTTTTTGTTATGAAACACTAAAACAAAACAGGGAATTTTATCTAGCAGCTATCTAACTATTGCTGAAGTGCAATAGTAGAAGCCTTGTATGAGTATTTTGAAGCTCCTATTTTAAATTCACAAGAAAAACTAGAATATGGTGAGTTTAGTTCTCCTGTGTCCTTGTTAACATGCAGGCATCATGCCCCCTGTTTATGCCATGATAATACTATAAAAGTATTTTTAATACTATTCTAAACCACCTTTCCTCCCATATTTATGGAACTATTTTGTGTTATTTGAGGCTTGGTCTTTGTCTTCTGCTGCACTATACATTATATTTGACCCATTTGAGCTTTGTTCAGTTCATTTCTTACTGCTTTTCTAATTTTCAAGTTCATTTTGAATACTGAATCTATCTTCCATGAGTATCCCTGTCTTTATTCTCTTCAGAAGATTGAACTCATCTACAAATTTTGATGAGCCTATTCTCTGTTCCATTTTTCAGGTCATTGAAGAAACACTTAAGCAGCCCTGGAACCCAAGGTGACCCCTTCAAAACATCACTTGTTATGTGTCCCCAGGCCGACGCTTAATTCATTAGTGATCTTTCTCTGGGTACAGAGAGCTGTTCAGTCCACTGACTGTTGCTGGCACAGAGTAACAGAGCAGGAAAAAGTACTCAGGGAGAGTATTTTGTCTTCTATTTCACTAAAATATTGCAGAAGAGTAGATGATGCTGTTTAGAATATGAATTTCTTTTGTATATGGAGAATTACATTTTATGTTTGTGTAGTAAACTTTGCAATGTGGCTTTTTATAAACACTGTGATTAAACAGATAATTGGTCATCCTTGTTTTGTCACAGAACAATCTCTATTTATTTTTGAGTCTTATTTGTAGCTTTATTCTCTGTTCCCTGTGTTTGAGTACTTATCAAGTCATATTCATCTCACTATTACTTGGAATTTTCCTTTGCTCTGTTGTTGCAGAGTCTCAGCTCAAGCCATCAGTTCCTCTTGCCAAAGTAATGGAAAAAATTCTTAACTAATGATAATCTTACCTCTAAACTTTTGTGATGCTCAGAGAGAAATGTCTTGTGAAATATTATGTTGTTTCATGTGGCTTCCAATTGCCCTGCAATATAAAATAAACTTTCTAATATGGTAGTGAAGACCTTCTACTTGTTAGCTTTTACACTCTTTAAAGCTTAATAATTTATGCTTCCTGTCCTGATATCAAGCATAATGGATAAAGCAGTATTTCCATCATCACTAATACTGTATCTTTTTGTAGTAACATTTTCTGGTAACTTAGACTATGCCTTTATGAGCAATATTACTATTTTACCAATCTGTTTATCTTGACCCTTGTAATAGTCACTACTTCCTTTGAAGTGTTCCTATGAGAGCTATCTTGATGGAACTTACTACTGGTTATCTACATTCTCAATAACATTGTAGTCATCCATTGATATTTACTACTGGTGATTTTGTCTTCATATTCTCTTTGGATCCTTTAGAATATCATATTGAGCTAAAAGTAGAGTCTTGAACACAATGTATATTTATAAGTAGGCTTAACTGTCTAAAAAAGGAATATTAATATTTGTATTATTGATAATTATTGCCACTAAAGGAAAAAAAGAGCACTTAAACATATTACCTAATTTGCTTATAAACCTGGAAATTACTTAACTATAGGACAGTTTTTTGAGTAGCAATATACTACGTATTTAATTAAATGCATTTAGTTGTTATTTATACTGTTAATACAATTATAGCTTATATTTACCCCACTGCAGATAATAGACTTATATATAGTATATGCTCAATAAAAATCAGTTGAAAAGAGTTATTTTATTGATAGTGTAAGATTATAAAGATATACATTTATAACTTTATTTTCCTATATTACAAGTGTATTAGAGAAAAAAGAACAAGGATAATTTATAGAAATGCTATTATTACATAACACCAACTAAATACCTCATATTAGCAGAATAATGGCAGCTTTTAAGAATTATTAGAGATTAGTTAAAGAGGAAAAGTAAAAAATACATAAAATAATGCATAATGATTTCTAAATTTAAAGAACCACTTTGTTAGAAAATATTACTTTTATTCTCTAAGCAACAAGAGAGAATAAGATAAAATTTAGGTGGACATTGATGCAAAAATATTTAGCATATATTAATATTCAATTAATATTTATTTATTGTGCTGAAGATTATAAGAATTGGAATTATTTGAACAAGAAAGATGTCTGCAAAAAAATTTTAAAAGACAAAAAATAAATGAAAAAACCTAATTATGGGTCATTTAAAGTATTAACAATTCATTTTTTATAAACATGGTATCACTAAAATTCATCTAAGTGAGGCAACTTAGATGAGTTTCCTACAGATCTTATTAGATAGAGTTTACTAATTGCTAACTGGATTAAAACATATTATAATGCTGATTTTGTTCTTCATTATTGTTCTACAAAGGTCTGGATTTAGTAAATAGGTTGTACTGCCCCCTACTTTTCTATCATATAAATAAAATGACACATGCAGCATGCCACTGTGAGATGTTAAAGCATCGTAGAATGACTATTGCGACAATGAAAACGAGCTTTCACTCCTCTAGTACTTCCTGCCTAAAAGATTTTTAGCATTTGCTTTAGTTTTTCAGATTCCTTTAGACCTCTTTAAACAGCAATGTCTAAATACGTACAATTTAAATGTGCTGTAATAAACTTCTACTAAATCATGTGGCAAATTTTAAATCCTGGTGATAGAAAAAACAAGGTTTTTAAATATATATATAAACTTTTGGAAATAATCAGTATGGAAATACAGTTAGCAATCTTTTTCCTAAAATGTACAAGGTCAAAAGTAAAGAATTAGCCATCATTCATGATAGTCAATACTAGCAAGTCATATTAGATATATGCATTTGATTTATATAATTACTGAAATTAGCTCAGATTTATAAACAATGTAATATGTTTCTAATGACTTGGAGTGTTACCACCTGTCTCTGTCACTTCTAGCTATGTTACTTTTGGTAAATTATTTAATATCTTATAGTTTGTTTCCCCATTTATAAGATTGGGTAAAAGTAGTAGTTAATTCATAGACTTGTTATGATGAATAAATGACAATGTTTGTATTCATTTCTTAGTGATGCTATAACAAATTATGATAACCATGGTATTTAATAACAACATAAATGTATTTTCTCACAATTATGGAAGCCAGAATTTTAAAATTTAGGTGTATTGTCTTTAATACTTAATCTTCTTGGATTGGTCCCTTTTGGAAGCTCTGAAATAAAATGTTTCATATCTTTCTCTCAGGTTCTGATGGTTCCCAGCAAGCTTTGGCACATTTAGTAGATAGATACATCATCATATTTGCCTCTGTCTTCACATAGCATCTTTCTCTGTGTTTCTCTGTATCCTTTCTTACTATTATAAGGTATGAGTCATTGGATTTAAGGTTCACACCATATCTAGAATAATCTCATCTCAAGATGCTTAGCTTAACTATATCTGCAAAGGCCTTATTTCCAAATAAGATGAACGTGAATTTTGAGGATAACCCTATTCAACCCATTACAATTACAGAACAGAGCTGGGACAGAGTAAGTACTCAGTCAGATTTTAAGTGTGAAAATGGAAGACTTTCAATAAATAACAGTAAGAAAATGAATATATAAATTTTGTGTCAAAGGCTAAACCTTATTACAGTGACTAAATAGCACAATCTACTAGGATCAGCATAAATAAATCTAGAATGTATAATATTATGTTTTAACAAGTGAATCTGAAAGCCTATGGCACATTATTAATGTAAAATAATATTGCATTTTAAGACTATAAATAACGGGCCCTGGCCAGTTGGCTCAGTGGTAGAGGGTCGGCCTGGCGTGCAGGAGTCCCAGGTTCGATTCCTGGTCAGGGCACACAGGAGAAGCACCCATCTGCTTCTCCACCCCTCCCCCTCTCCTTCCTCTCTGTCTCTCTCTTCCCCTCCCGCAGCCAAGGCTCCACTGGAGCAAAGTTGGCCTGGGCGCTGAGGATGGCTCTGTGGCCTCTGTCTCAGGTGCTAGAATGGCTCTGGTTGCAACAGAGCAATGCCCCAGATGGGCAGAGTACCGCCCCCTGGTGGGCGTGCCAGGTGGATCCCGGTTGGGCACATGCAGGAGTCTGTCTGACTGCCTCCCCGTTTCTAACTTCAGAGAAATACAAAAAAGAAAAAAAAAAGACTATAAATATCAATATATGCTAAGTATTGATTCTGATGAGAGAGAAACATAGCACTATGAAGAAGAAATAATAACAAGGACTTTAATAATATCTATAATAATTATTCTTAAAAATATGTTTTAAAATTTAATTTATAATAGCATCAAAAAATAAAATACTTAGGAATAAAGTTAAGCAATAAGGCAAAGATTTGTACACTGAAAACTAAAAATATTGCTGAAATAAATTAAAGACACCAGTAAATGAAAAGATATTCCATGTTCATGAATTAGAATACTTAATATTGTAAATATGTCATTACCCAAAGCAAGCTATATGTCTAATGCAATCTCTATTAAAATCTTGATAACTCTTTTTTGTAGAAATAGAAAAATCAATCCTGGAATTAATATGGAATCTCAAAGGGCTTCAGATAACCAAAATAATCTTGCAAAATTATAAAGTTGGTGGTCTACAGTTCCTGCTTTCAAAATTTATTACAAAACTACAAAAACAAAACAGTACATGGCAGCATAAAGACAGATATAAAGACCAACAGAAAGCCCAGAAATAAACCCTCACGTATATCATTAAATAATTTTCAACAGTGTACCAAAATCATTTGATGAGGAAGTACAGTCTTTTCAACAAATGGTATTGGGAAAACTGAATATCTACAAATAAAGAAATTAAGTTGGACTATTACTTAACACCATGTATAAAAGTTAAACCTAAATGGACTGAAAACCTTAGTGTAAGAGCTAAATCTATAAATCACCTAGGTCCTAGGAGAAAACGTAGGGGAAAATCCTCAAGACTTTGGATGTGGCAATGATATCTTGGTTATGACACTAAAAGCAACAACAAAAGAAAAAATAAATACAGAAACTTTATTACAGTGATTAAATAATGAGCACAATCTATTTGAATCAACATAATAAATCTAGAATGTGTAATGGTATGTTTAAACAAGTAAACATCAAGCCTAAGGTACATTATTAATGTAAAGTAATATTATTTCATTTTAAGGCTATAAATACCAGTTTGTGCTAAGTATTGATTCTGGTGAGAGAAGAGCCATAAGACTAGGAAGAAGAAATGACATAGAGTTAGATCAAAATTGAAAACTTTTGTGCATAAAGGGACAAAATCATCAGAGTGAAAAAACAACCCACAAAATAGTAGAAAATATTTGCAGTGTATATAATTCAAACATTCAACTCTCTCCTTCCATGCAAATACTTGAGTGAACCATCTAATAAAATATCTTGGTAAATATTCTATTGATTAAAAACAAACACTGTGTCATGTAATAAAAATTTTTGAAATTATTTTTTGATGGAATTGATCAATGCAGTCGAATGCCATATATATGAGTTTTGAAAGGCTCTTAAATTTTTAAAAATTTAATCTAATAAATATTTCTGCCAATTATAGGTAAATACACATATGTGTATCTAGATGTATATGTCTATATGTTAAAAATCATCTAGTTATATAATTTCTGTGTGGTATTATTAAAATAATAAAGGTTTAACTTGAGTTTGAAATTTTTTTAATGTATTTTTTTAAATTAATTTTACTAGGGTGACATCAATAAATCAGGGTACATATGTTCAAAGAAAACACGACCAGGTTATCTTGTCAATCAATTATGTTGCTTACCCATCACCCAAAGTCAGATTGTCCTCTGTCACCTTCTATCTATTGATAGTTTTCTTTGTGCCCCTTCCCCCTCCCCCTTTCCCTCTCCCTCTTCTCCCACCCCCCATAACCACCACACTCTTATCAATGTCTCTTAGTCTCACTTTTATATCCCACCTATGTATGGAATAATGCAGTTCCTGTTTTTTTTCTGATTTACTTATTTCACTTCCTATAATGTTATCAAGATCCCATCATTTTGCTGTAAATGATCCGATGTCATCATTTCTTATGGCTGAGTAGTATTCCATAGTGTATATGTGCCATATCTTCTTTATCCAGTCATCTATTGAAGGGCTTTTTGGTTGTTTCCATGTCTTGGCCAATGTGAACAATGCTGCAATGAACATGGGGCTGCATGTGTCTTTACGTATCAATGTCTCTGAGTTTTGGGGGTATATACCCAGTAGAGGGATTGCTGGGTCATAAGGTAGTTCTATTTTTAGTTTTTGCAGGAACCACCATACTTTCTTCCATAATGGTTGTACTACTTTACATTCCCACCAACAGTGTATGAGGGTTCCTTTTTCTCCACAGCCTCTCCAACATTTGCTATTACCTGTCTTATTAATAATAGCTAATCTAACAGGTGTGAGGTGGTATCTCATTGCAGTTTTGCTTTGCATTTCTCTAATAAGTAAAGAAGATGAGCATCTTTTTATATATCCATTTGTATTTCTTCCTGGGAGAAGTGTCTGTTCATGTCCTCTTCCCATTTTTTTATTGGATTGTTTGTTGTTGAGTTTTATGAGTTCTTTGTATATTTTGGATATTAGGCCCTTATCTGAGCTGTTGTTTGAAAATATCATTTCCCATTTAGTTGGCTGTTTATTTTGTTGTCAGTTTCTCTTGCTGAGCAAAAACTTCTTAGTCTGATGTAGTCCCATTCATTTATCTTTGCCTTCACTTCTCTTGCCTTTGGAGTCAAATTCATAAAATGCTCTTTAAAACCAAGGTCCATGAGTTTAGAACCTACGTTTTCTTCTGTGTACTTTATTGATTCAGGTCTTATATTTAGATCTTTGATCCATTTTGAATTAATTTATTACAAGGGGACAAACTGTAGTCCAGTTTCATTCTTTTGCATGTGGCTTTCTAGTTTTCCCAGCACCATTTGTTGAAGAGGCTTTCTTTTCTCCATTGTGTGTTGTTGGCCCCTTTATCAAAAATTATTTGACCATATATATGTGGTTTTATTTCTGGGCTTTCTATTCTGTTCCATTGGTCTGAGTGTCTATTTCTCTGCCAATACCATGCTGTTTTGATTGTCGTGGCCCTATAATATAGTTTGAAGTCAGGTATTGTAATGCCCCCAGCTTCATTCTTTTTCTTTAGGATTGCTTTGGCTATTCGGGGTTTTTTATAGTTCCATATAAATCTGATGATTTTTTGTTCCATTTCTTTAAAAAATGTCATTGGAATTTTGATGGGAATTGCATTAAATTTGTATATTGCTTTGGGTAATATGGCCATCTTGATTATATTTATTCTTCCTAACCAAGAACCAGGAATATTCTTTCATCTCATTATATCTTTTTCGATTTCCCTTAATAATGGTTTGTAGTTTTCATTATATAAGTTCTTTACATTCTTTGTTTTGTTTATTCCTAGGTATTTTATTTTTTTTGTTGCAATCATGAAGGGGATTATTTTTTTGAGTTCGTTCTCAAATGTTTCATTGTAGGCATATAGAAAGGCTATGGACTTTTGTATATTAATTTTGTATCCTCTGACCTTACTGTATTGGCTTATTGTTTCTATTCAATAGTAGTCTTTTTGTGGATTCTTTGGGGTTTTTGATGTATAGGATGATATCATCTGCAAAAAGTGATACCTTTACTTCTACTTTTCTGATATGGATGCCTCTTATTTCTTTGTCTTGTCTGATTTCTCTGGCTAGAACCTCTAGTACCACATTAAATAAGAGTGGAGAGAGTGGACAACCCTGTCTTTTCCTGATTTAAGGGGGAAAGCCTTCAGTTTTGTGCCATTTAATATGATGTTAGCTGATGGTTATGGCCTTTATCATGTAGAGATATTTTCCTTCTATACCCATTTTGTTGAGAGTCTTAAACATAAAATTGTGTTGTATTTTATCGAATGCCTTTTCTGCATCTATTGATAAGATCATGTGGTTTTTGTTCTTTGTTTTGTTGATATGATGTATTACGTTAACCGTTTTACATATGTTGAACCATCCTTGAGATTCTGGGATGAATCCCACTTGATCATGATGTATTATTTTCTTAATATGTTGTTGTATTCGATGCTAGTATTTTGTTTAGTATTTTAGCATCTGTATTCATTAGAGATATTGGTCTGTAGTTTTCCTTTTTTGTACCATCCTTGCCTGGTTTTGGTATGAGGGTTATGTTGGCCTCATAAAATGCTTCTTCTTCAATTTTTTGGAAGACTTTGAGTAGAATAGGAACCAAGTCTTCTTTGAATGTTTGATAGAATTCACTAGTATAGTCATCTAGGCCTGGACTTTTATTTCTGGGGAGGTTTTTAATAGTTTTTTCTATTTCTTCTCTACTAATAGTTCTGTTTAGGCTTTCTGCTTCTTCTTGACTCAGTCTAGGAAGGTTGTATTGTTCTAGGAATTTATCCATTTCTTCTAGGTTGTTGAATTTAGTGGCATAAAGTTTTTCATAGTATTCTACAATAATTCTTTATATATCTACAATATCGGTGGTGATTTCTCCTCTTTCATTTTGGATTTTATTTATATGAGTTCTTTCTCTTTTTTCCTTGGTAAGTCTTGCCAAGGGTTTGTCAATTTTGTTGATCTTTTGAAAAAACCAGCTCCTTGTTCTATTAATTTTTTCTATAGTTTTTCTGTTCTCTATTTCATTTACTTCTGTTCTCATTTTTATTATCTCCTTTCCTCAGCTGGTTTTGGGTTGTCTTTGTTCTTCTTTTTCCAGTTCCTTAAGGTGTGAAGTTAAGACGTTCACTTGGGCTCTCTCTTGTTTGTTCATATATGCCTGAAGTGATATGAACTTCCCTCTCATCAGTGCTTTTGCTGCATCCCATAGATTCTGATATGTCGTATTGTCATTTTCATTTGTCTGTATATATCTTTTGATCTCTGCACTTATTTCTTTTTTGACCCATTCATTTTTTAAAAGTATGTTGTTTAATTTCTACATTTTTGTGGGATTTTTTTCCTCTTTTTTGCAGTTGAATTCTAGTTTCAAGGCTTTATGATCAGAAAATATGCTTGGTACAAGTTCGATTTTTCTGAATTTGCTGAAGTTGTTTTTATGGCCCAACATATGGTCAATTCTTGAGAATGATCCATATACACTGGAGAAAAATGTATACTCTGTCTCTTTGGGATGTAATGTCCTATAGATATCTATCATATCCATGTGCTCTAGTGTTTTGTTTAAGGCCAATATATCTTTATTGATTCTCTGTTTGGATGACCGATCTAGAACCATCAGCGGTGTATTGAGGTCTCCAAGTATGATTGTATTTTTGTCAGTTTTTGTTTTAAGGTCAGTAAGTAGCTGTCTTATATATTTTGGTGCTCCTTGGTTTGGTGCATATATATTAAGAATTGTTATGTCTTCTTGATTCAGTGTCTCCTTAAAAGTTATGAAATGGTCATTTTTGTCTCTGAGTACATTTGCTGTCTTGTAGTCAGCATTATCAGATATGAGTATTGCTTTGCCTGCTTTTTTTTTTTGGATGTTATTTGCTTGGAGTATTGTTTTTCAGCCTTTCACTTTGAATTTGTTTTTATCCTTGTTGCTTAGATGAGTTTCTTTTTAATTTATTCTGCTACTCTGTGCCTTTGTATTGGTGAGTTTAATCCATTTACATTTAGTGTGATTATTGACACTTGTGAGTTCCCTATTGCCATTTTATAGATTGCTTTCTGTTAATTTTGTGTCTTGTTTGATCCTTCTCTTTCATTTTTCTATGTTTTATTTTTATTTGGTTGTATTCCATACATCTTTCCTCTGTTGCTATCTTTTTTAAATCATGTGCTTCTGTGGTGGCTTTTTCAATGGTAGTTACCATTAAGTAATGAAAAGGGTTCCTACCCTGTTTGTTGTAGTGCACTATCTTGTGAGTACTTTTGTACTCCATCGTCCTTTGCTACTGTTAATCTCCATCCTCTCCCCCCCCCTTTTTTTTGTTGTTGTCACAGTGTAAATTTAGTAGTATTGTGTTCTTCTTGGAGCTTTTACTGGTGGTTTTTTTGTTGTTGTTGTTCTTTGTATCTCTTTGGAGAACCCCCTTTAGTAATTCCTGGAGTGGGAGTTTTCTGATGATAAATTCCCTCATCTTTTCTGTATCTGTGAATGTTTTTATTTCCCCTTTGTATGTGAAGGATAGCTTTGATGAGTATAGTATTCATGGCTGAAAGTTCCTCTCTTTCAGAACTTTAAATATTGGGGTCCACTCTCTTCTAGCTTGTAGAGTTTCTGTTGAGAAATCTAATGATAATCTAATGGGCCTTCCTGGGGATGACGTCAGAGTAATGGCGGGGTAGGAAGCGATACCGATAAATCTCCCCCAAAACTTAACAAAATCTTCAACCAGAAACAGAAAAACCTATACTTGGAGCCTACAGATGCTTTGCAATACACCCAAAGGTATGGTCGAGTGAAAAATTGGCTAAATATATAACCAAACCCCGAAGGAAATAGGGAGTAAGAAATGCTCCGCCTTCCTCACTAACCTAAACAGGGCGGCTTTCTCTGGTAACTGTGAATATAGAAACTGAGGCGGGCAAAGGGGGTTAATAGATCCAGGCTGCGGCACAAACGGCCGAACCAGGCTGTGGCATGGAGATCCAAGCCGAGGAAAAACTGATCCTGTGGCAACCCGGGCAATACAAGCTAACACTGGCGCCAAACCCAAACAAAGAAAGACAAGCGGGGCGGCCATTTTACCCGGTCTCCTGGTCAGCATGCGCGCAGTTAGTGGGCGAGAGATTTCTTCCTAGGCCCCGAGAGTGGGTGCCCGTGTTGCCCCACGGAGAGGCAGGGTCAGAGGCCTTTCTGTGGGCCGAGGGCAGAGTCTCTGGGCAGCCCCAGCGCCCTGGGAAAGCCACGCACGGGAGGGAGTGAGAACTAATTCCAATGGTGGAGATTTTCCGTGCTGGAGGTGGTTTCACTCAGAGGGAAACGCGGCCGACCTCATATCCTGGTTTGCGCGCGCAGATAGTAAATGAGAGATTGCTCTGAGTGCCTCGGCAGTGCGCGCCTGTGTTATCGCACAGAGGGGCAGAGTCAGGGGCCTTTGTGTGGGCCAAAGCGGAATCTCGGGCTGCCCCAGTGCCTTGCAAAAGCCGCGCACGGGGACGGAGCGAGACTCAATTCCAAAGCTGCAACTTCTCCCTGCGGTTGGGGGTTTCACTCAGAGCGTTAGACTGCTGGCCGGATGTCCTGGTCTGCGCGTGCAGCCAGTTAGTGAGAGTTTCCTCCAAGCGCCCCAGAAGTGGGCGCCCGCCTGTGTTATCGGACAGGGTGGCAGACAGAGCCAGAGGCCTTTGAGTGGGCGTAAAGCCCGCCTGATTATGCTAGCCGCTCTGACTGACTGAGCCTTACCCAGAGCCCTGTGCTGAGTGGAAATAGAGTGGGGAGTTGCCAGCTCTTTGAGCCTCTTACTATCCAGGCAGAGGCAGCAGCAACCCCATAGCTGGATTATCAGGCTACTAATTGAGGAAGGAAAGACTAGGAGAAAGGCTCCAGGAACATGGACTCTCTCACTGTCGGAGCCTATAAATGCTAATGAGCCTCGACTGCCAACGAGACTAAAGCACAATACATGACATTGCCATAGAGACTTATCAACTGCAAACCTCCACCTGAGCGTGGCAAAGGGGCAAAACCCGGGGTACAGAGTCACCGACCAGGAAGAGGGAGAGAAAAGAAAAAGCAAGAAGATAACATCTCAAAATCAAGAATAATCTGCAGACTTTATAACCTATCCCATTTTATTATATTTGTTCGTTTGTTTCTCTTATCTTCATTCTTGATACTTTTTTTCCTCCTCCAATTTGGCCGATTAACTCTCTGCCGGTCTTACTCTCTCCTCTCCTTGAACTACACTACCCATAAGTGTTACATCTCCCATTATCTTTTCTCTCCTCTTCCTTTCTCTCTATGAGGGTTGAACTCCAAAACCCTTAACTCTCTCTCTCTCTCTCTCTCTCCTTTCTTTTTTCTTCTTTTAGTGGTTCCCTCTTTTTTTTCTCTCTCTCTCTTTCTTTTCTCCCTCTATATTAGTTTCTTCCTTTCTCCTTTACATCTCCTCTCATTCAAACCTCAATAACAAACAAATTATCTTATCTGGGACTCAAACTTATGTTTGTGGCATTTTGGGGTTTTTTTAGTTCACCTTTTTAACTCACTAGCTGTGCTCCCATCCCTGGCTCTCCATTTTATCTAGTTCTTGTTCCACTAAATACAATAGTAATTTTTTAATTTGTCCCCCCATTTTTCCGTTTTCCTCTTATTCCTCTCATCATAACTCTTAGACAACCAACACCTAAAAGCAAATCATTTTATTCTTGACCCAAATTTTTTCCTTATTTGCTTTTTGTGGGTCCATACGCTCTTTTTTTGTTTTGTTTTGTTTTTTTGTTTTTTGTTTTTCTTTTTTTTCCTTTTTTCTTTTTTTTTTTTTTTGCCCCTTTATTACTTTTCCCCAATTCAGGCCCTCCATCACAGGCATTGTTTGTTATAATTCACAGTTCACCACAAGATTTTCTCAAGAAAGAGGGGAGAGGAGAGGAGAGGAAAAAAAGGAGGAGGGGAATAATTTCCTTTTTTTAAATTTTTATTTTATTTTATTTTTCTTTATTTCATTATTAATTTTTTTTAAAAAAACTCTTTTCGATTTTTTATTTTTTTATTATTTTTTTAACTTTTTATTCTTGACTAAATCTCATTAATACTATCAACAAAACCACCCTCAGTTGCCATTAAGGAAGAGAAAATCGAATATCATGGATACAAAAGAAAGAGAGGTAACACAGCTAGATGAGGAAAAATCTATGGAGAAAAAATTTAATATATTGGAAACCTTGGGGCTAAATGACAGAGAATTCAAGATAGAAATCCTAAAAATCCTCCGAGATATACAAGAAAACACAGAAAGGCAATTTAGGGAGCTCAGAAAACAACTCAATGAACACAAAGAATATATGTCCAAGGAAATTGAAATTATAAAAACAAATCCAACAGAGATGAAAAACTCAATTCACGAGCTGAAAAACTAAGTAACAAGCTTAGCTAATAGAACAGGTCAGATAGAAGAGAGAATTAGTGAAATAGAAGACAAGCAACTTGAGGCACAACAGAGAGAAGAAGAAAGAGACTCAAAAATTTAAAAAAATGAGATAGCCCTACAAGAATTATCTGACTCCATCAAAAAGAATAACATAAGAATAATAGGTATATCAGAGGGAGAAGAGAGAGAAAATGGAATGGAGAACATACTCAAACAAATAATAGATGAGAACTTCCCAAGCCTGTGGAAAGAACTAAAGCCTCAAGTTCAAGAAGCAAACAGAACTCCGAGTTTTCTTAACCCCAACAAACCTACTCCAAGGCATATCATAATGAAATTGACACAAACCAACAGCAAAGAAAAAATTCTCAAGGCAGCCAGGGAAAAGAAGAATACAACATATAAAGGAAGGCCCATTAGATTATCATCAGATTTCTCAGCAGAAACTCTACAAGCTAGAAGAGAGTGGACCCCAATATTTAAAGTCCTGAGAGAGAGGAACTTTCAGCCACGAATACTATACCCATCAAAGCTATCCTTCAAATATGAAGGAGAAATAAAAACATTCACAGATACAGAAAAGATGAGGGAATTTATCATCAGAAAACCCCCACTCCAGGAATTACTAAAGAGGGTTCTCCAATCAGATACAAAGAACAAAAAAAAAAACAGAGCCACAAGTAAAAGCTCCAAGAAGAACACAATAAAACCAAATTTAAACTGTGACAACAACAAAAAGAAAGAGGGGGAGAAGATGGAGATTAACAGTAGCAAAGGACGATGGAGTGCAAAAGTACTCACAAAATAGTTCGCTACAATGAACAGGGTAGGGACCCTTTTCATTACTCAAAGGTAACCACCATTGAAAAAAACACCACAGAAGCACATGAGATAAAAAAGATAGCAACAGAGGAAAGATGTAAGGAATACAACCAAATAAAAACAAAAGATAGAAAAACGAAAGAGAAGGATCAAACAAGACACAAAACTAACAGAAAGCAAGATATAAAATGGCAATAGGGAACTCACAAGTATCAATAATTACACTAAATGTAAACAGATTAAACTCACCAATAAAAAGGCACAGAGTAGCAGAATGGATTAAAAAAGAAAATCCAACTGTATGCTGCCTACAGGAAATTCATCTAATTAACAAGGATAAAAACAAATTCAAAGTGAAAGGCTGGAAAACAATACTCCAAGCAAATAATATCCAAAAAAAAGCAGGTGTAGCAATACTCATATCGGATAATGCTGACTACAAGACAGGAAAAGTACTCAGAGACCAAAATGGCCTTTTCATAATGGCTAAGGGGACACTGAATCAAGAAGACATAACAATTCTTAATATATATGCACCAAACCAAGGAGCACCAAAATATATAAGACAGCTACTTCTTGATCTTAAAACAAAAACTGACAAAAACACAATCATACTTGGAGACCTCAACACACTGCTGACAGCTCTAGATCGGTCATCCAAACAGAGAATCAACAAAGACATAGTGGCCTTAAACAAAACACTAGATCACGTGCATATGATAGACATCTACAGGACATTTCATCCCAAAGTGACTGAGTATACATTTTTCTCCACTGTACATGGATCATTCTCAAGAATTGACCATATATTGGGCCACAAAAACAACATCAGCAAATTCAGAAAAATCGAAGTTGTACCAAGCATATTTTCTGATCATAAAGCCTTGAAACTAGAATTCAACTGCAAAAAAGAGGAAAAAAATCCCACAAAAATGTGGAAACTAAACAACATACTTTTAAAAAATGAATGGGTCAAAGAAGAAATAAGTGCAGAGTTCAAAAGATATATACAGACTAATGAAAATGACAATACGACATATCAGAATCTATAGGATGCAGCAAAAGCAGTAATAAGAGGGAAGTTCATATCACTTCAGGCATATATGAACAAACAAGAGAGAGCCCAAGTGAACCACTTAACTTCACTCCTTAAGGAACTAGAAAAAGAAGAACAAAGACAACCCAAAACCAGCCGAAGAAAGGAGATAATAAAAATCAGAGCAGAAATAAATGAATTAGAGAACAGAAAAACTATAGAAAAAATTAATAGAACAAGGAGCTGGTTCTTTAAAAAGATCAACAAAATTGACAAACCCTTGGCAAGACTTACCAAGGAAAAAAGAGAAAGAACTCATATAAACAAAATCCAAAATGAAAGAGGAGAAATCACCACGGACACCGTAGATATACAAAGAATTATTGTAGAATACTATGAAAAACTTTATGCCACTAAATTCAACAACCTAGAAGAAATGGATAAATTCCTAGAACAATACAACCTTCCTAGACTGAGTCAAGAAGAAGCAGAAAGCCTAAACAGACCTATCAGGAGAGAAGAAATAGAAAAAACCATTAAAAACCTCCCCAAAAATAAAAGTCCAGGCCCTGACGGCTATACCAGCAAATTTTATCAAACATTCAAAGAAGACTTGGTTCTTATTCTACTCAAAGTCTTCCAAAAAATTGAAGAAGAAGCAATACTTCCAAACACATTTTATGAGGCCAACATAACCCTCATACCAAAACCAGGCAAGGATGGCACAAAAAAGGAAAACTACAGACCAATATCTCTAATGAATACAGATGCTAAAATACTAAACAAAATACTAGCAAATCGAATACAACAACATATTAAGAAAATAATACATCATGATCAAGTGGGATTCATCCCAGAATCTCAAGGATGGTTCAACATACGTAAAACGGTTAACGTAATACACCATATCAACAAAACAAAGAACAAAAACCACATGATCTTATCAATAGACGCAGAAAAGGCTTTCGATAAAATACAACACAATTTTATGTTTAAGACTCTCAAAAAAATGGGTATAGAAGGAAAATATCTCAACATGATAAAGGCCATATATGATAAACCATCAGCTAACATCATATTAAATGGCACTAAACTGAAGGCTTTCCCCCTTAAATCAGGAACAAGACAGGGTTGTCCACTCTCTCCACTCTTATTTAATGTGGTACTAGAGGTTCTAGCCAGAGCAATCAGACAAGACAAAGAAATAAAAGGCATCCATATCGGAAAAGAAGAAGTAAAGGTATCACTTTTTGCAGATGATATGATGCTATACATTGAAAACCCCAAAGAATCCACAAAAAGACTACTAGAAACAATAAGCCAGTACAGTAAGGTCGCAGGATACAAAATTAACATACAGAAGTCAATAGCCTTTCTATATGCCAACAATGAAACAACTGAGAAGGAACTCAAAAGAATAATCCCCTTCACGATTGCAACAAAAAAAATAAAATACTTAGGAATAAACATAACAAAGAATGTAAAGGACTTATATAATGAAAACTATAAACCATTGTTAAGGGAAATCGAAAAAGATATAATGAGATGGAAGAATATACCTTGTTCTTGGCTAGGAAGAATAAATATAATCAAGATGGCTATATTACCCAAAGCAATATACAAATTTAATGCAATTCCCATCAAACTTCCAATGACGTTTTTTAAAGAAATAGAGCAAAAAATCATCAGATTTATATGGAACTATAAAAAACCCTGAATAGCCAAAGCAATCCTAAAGAAAAAGAATGAAGCTGGGGGCATTACAATACCTGACTTCAAACTATATTATAGGGCCACGACAATCAAAACAGCATGGTATTGGCAGAAAAATAGACAATCAGACCAATGGAACAGAATAGAAAGTCCAGAAATAAAACCACATATATATAGTCAAATAATTTTTTATAAAGGGGCCAACAACACACAATGGAGAAAAGAAATCCTCTTCAATAAATGGTGCTGGGAAAACTGGAAAGCCACATGCAAAAGAATGAAACTGGACTACAGTCTCTCCCCCTGTACTAAAATTAACTCAAAATGGATCAAAGATCTAAACATAAGACCTGAAACAATTAAGTACATAGAAGAAGACATAGGTACTCAACTCATGGACCTGGGTTTTAAAGAGCATTTTATGAATTTGACTCCACAGGCAAGAGAAGTGAAGGCAAAAATTAATGAATGGGACTACATCAGACTAAGCAGTTTTTGCTCAGCAAGAGAAACTGATAACAAAATAAACAGAAAGCCAACTAAATGGGAAATGATATTTTCAAACAACAGCTCAGATAAGGGCCTAATATCCAAAATATACAAAGAACTCATAAAACTCAACAACAAACAAACAAACAATCCAATAAAAAAATGGGAAGAGGATATGAATAGACACTTTTCCCAGGAAGAAATACAAATGGCCAACAGATATATGAAAAGATGCTCATCTTCTTTAGCTATTAGAGAAATGCAAATCAAAACTGCAATGAGATACTACCTCACACCTGTTCGATTAGCTGTTATTAGCAAGACAGGTAATAGCAAATGTTGGAGAGGCTGTGGAGAAAAAGGAACCCTCATACACTGTTGGTGGGAATGTAAAGTAGTACAACCATTATGGAAGAAAGTATGGTGGTTCCTCAAAAAACTGAAAATAGAACTACCTTATGACCCAGCAATCCCTCTACTGGGTATATACCCCCAAAACTCAGAAACATTGACTTGTAAAGACACATGCAGCCCCATGTTCATTGCAGCATTGTTCACAGTGGCCAGGACATGGAAACAACCAAAAAGCCCATCAATAGATGACTGGATAAAGAAGATGTGGCACATATACACTATGGAATACTACTCAGCCATAAGAAATGATGACATCGGAACATTTACAGCAAAATGGTGGGATCTTGATAACATGATACGAAGCGAAATAAGTAAATCAGAAAAAACCAGGAACTGTATTATTGCATACGTAGGTGGGACATAATAGTGAAACTAAAAGACATTGATAAGAGTGTGGTGGTTACGGGGGGGGAGGGGGGAATGGGAGAGGGAAAGAGGGTAGGGAGGGGCACAAAGAAAACAAGATAGAAGGTGACAGAGGACAATCTGACTTTGGGTGGTGGGTATGCAACATAATTGAACGACAAGATAACCTGGACTTGTTATCTTTGAATATATGTATCCTGATTTATTGATGTCACCCCATTAAAAAAAATAAAATTATGAAAAAAAATAATAATGGGCCTTCCTTTATATGTTGTATTCTTCTTTTCCCTGGCTGCCTTAAGAATTTTTTTGTCATTGGTTCGTGCCAATTTCATTATGATGTGCCTTGGAGTAGGTTTGTTGGAGTTAAGAAAACTCGGAGTTCTGTTTGCTTCTTGAATTTGAGGCTTTAATTCTTTCCACAGGCTTGGGAAGTTCTTATCTATTATTTGTTTGAATATGTTCTCCATTCCATTTTCTCTCTCTTCTCCCTCTGATATACCTATTTTTATTATGTTATTCTTTTTGGTGGAGTCAGACAATTCCTGTAGGGCTATCTCATTTTTTTTAAATTTTTGATTCTCTTTCTTCTTCTCTCTGTTGTGCCTCAAGTTGCTTGTCTTCTATTTCGCTAATCCTACCTTCTCTCTGGCCTGTTCTATTAGCTAAGCTTGTTACCTTGTTTTTCAGCTCGTGAATTGAGTTTTTCATCTCTGTTTGATTTGTTTTTATAGTTTCAATTTCCTTGGACATATATTCTTTGTGTTCATTGAGTTGTTTTCTGAGCTCCCTAAATGGCCTTTCTGTGTTTTCTTGTTTATATCTGAGTATTTTTAGGATTTCTGTTTTAAATTTTCTGTCATTTAGCTCCAAGGTTTCCAATATATTAAGTTTTTTCTCCATAGTTTTTCCTCATCTATCTGTGTTACTTCTCTTTCTTTTGTATCCATGATATTTGATTTTCTCTTCCTTAATGGCATCTGAGGGTGTTTTTGTTGATAGTATTAATGAGATTTAATAAAGAATAAAAAGTTAAAAAAATAAAAATAAAAAGTAGAAAAGAATTTAAAAAATTAAAAATTAAAAAAAATTATTCCCCCACCCTTCTTTTTTTCTCTCCTCTCCTCTCCTCTCCCCTCCTTCTTGGGAAAATCTTGTGGTGAACTGTGAATTATATTGTGCTAAAATAGAACAAACAATGACTCTAATGGAGGGCCTGAGTTGGGGAGAAGTAATACAGGGGTAAAAGAAGCGGGTATGGACCCACAAAATGCAAATAAGAAAAACTTTTTGGTCAAGAATAAAATGATTTGCTTTTAGGTGTTGGTTGACTAAGAGATATGATGAGAGGAATAAGAGGGAAACAGGAAAATGGGGGGAAAATTGAAAAATTAGTATTGTATTTAGTGGAACAAGAACTAGATAAAATGGAGAGCCATGGTTGGGAGCACTGCTAGTGAGTTAAAAAAAAGCGAAGTAAAAACCCCTCAAAACGCCACAAACATATGTTTGAGTCCCAGGTAAGATAATTTGTTCATTATTGAGGATTAAATGAGAGGAAACATAAAGGAGGAAGGAAGAAACTAATATAGAGGGAGAAAAGAAAGAGAGAGAGAAAAAGAGGGAACCACTAAAAGAAGAAGAAAGAAAGGAGAGAGAGAGTTAAGGGTTTTGGAGTGCAACCCTCATAGAGAGAAAGGAAGAAGAAAGAAAAGATAATGGGAGATATGACACTTATGGGTAGTGTAGTTCAAGGAGAGGAGAGAGTAAGACCAGCAGAGAATTAAATGACCAAATTGGTAGAGGAAAAAAATAATCAAGACATGAAGATAAGAGAAACAAATGAACAAATATAATAAAATGGAATAGTTTATAAAGTCTGTGGGTTATTCTTGATTTTGAGAGGTTATCTTCTTGCTTTTTCTTTTCTCTCCCTCTTCCTGGTTGGTGACTCTATACCCCGGGTTCTACCCCTGTGGCATGCTTAGGTAGAGGTTTTCAGTTGATAAGTCTCTATGGCGATGTCTTATATTGGGCTTCAGTCTCATTGGCAGTCAAGGCTCATTAGCATTTGTAGGCTCTGACAGTGAAAGAGTCCATGTTCCTGGAGCCTCTCTCCTAGTCTTTCCTTCCTGAATTAGTAGCCTGATAATCCAGCTATGGGGTTGCTGCTGCCTCTGCCTGGATAGTAAGAGGTTCAAAGAGCTGGCAAATCCTCACTCTATTCCCACTCAACACAGGGCTCTGGGTAAGGCTCAATCAGTCAGAGTTGCTCACATAATCAGGAGGGGCTTCTGCCCACACAAAGACCTCTGACTCTGCCACTCTATCTGGTAACATGGGCGGGCGCCTACTCCTGGGCACTCAGAGGAAACTCTCGCTCACTATCTGTGTGCGCAGACTGGGATATGGAGCTGGCCATCTCTTACTCTGAATGAGACCCCCGCCCGCACGGAAAAATTCCAGCGTTGGAATTAGCTCTCGCTCCCTCCCCGTGCGTGGCTTTTTCAGGGTGCTGGGGCAGCCCGAGATTCCGCTTTCAGCCCACACAAAGGCCCATGACTCTGCTCCTCTGTCCGGGAACACAGGCGCCCACTCCCAAGGTGCTCAGAGGAATCTCTTGCCCACTCTCCGTGTGCGCGCCGACCAGGATATCAGGCCGGCCATCTCATGCTCTGAGTTAGACCCCTGCCCGCCTGGAAAAGTTCCAGCGTTGGAATTAGCTCTCATTTCCTCCTTGTGCTCGGCTTTTTCAGGGCACTGGGGTAGTCCCGAGATTCTGCTTTTGGCCCACACAAAGACCTCTGACTCTGCCTCTCTGTGGGGTAACATGGGTGCCCACTCCCGGGGCTGTAGGAGGAATCTCTCACCCACTATCTGTGAGCGCCGACCAGGAGATAGGGGTGAATGGCTGCCCCACTTGTCTTTCTTTGTCTGGGTTTGGCGCGAGTGTTAGCTTGTATTGACTGGGTTGCCACAAGCACAGATTTTCCTCGGCTTGGATCTCCGTGCCACAGCCTGGTTTGGCAGTTTGTGCTGCAGCCTGGATCTATTCACCCCCTTTGCCTGCTTTAGTTCCTATTCTCTCAGTTCCCAGAGAAAGAAGCCCTATTTAGGTTAGTGAGGAAGGTGGAGTGTTTCCCACTCCATATTTCCTTTGGGATTTGATTATATATTTAGCCAATTTTTTGCTCAACCATACCTTCGGGTGTATTGCGGAACATCTGGAGGCTCCAAGGATAGATTTTTCTGTTTCTGGTTGAAGATCTCGTTGAGTTTTGGGGAAGATTTATTGGTATCACTCCCTACAGCACCATTACTCTCGAGTTTGAAATTTTATTGGCTTGACTGTATTAATTAATAGTCTTAATTTGTTTTATTACTTGTTCACTTCATAGAGCAGCATCACTTCCTTTTCCACCACCTCATACATAACATCTCAATTCTAATTCATCATTGATTTGTTCCCTCATTCATTTATCTTTAAATTCACTGCTTCACAAAATCCCCCTTAAAATTTTGTTTTTTACCCAAATATTTTTACTATTTCAAAATACCATTTTTTAATTCAGTTGATAAGAAAAATATTTTTAGTGTCCTTGCCAAAGTATTCACCATATTTCTCCCTAACAAATTCCTGACTTACTTTCTAGGTAGTTAAAATGATGACATCAAACTTCCCTACAGCTAGCTGTGAAGCCAATATTGTATAAGCAAAGATTTTTGCTTGGACTCGTACAAGTTTGCCCTTTAAAAGATGCTGAACAACTAGAATGGGTCCCATTTTATCTTCTCCTTCCTCTAGTCATCACAAAAACAATGACCAGAATTCCAGCAGCCATTTTGTGACCTTGAAATTGACGTCTATTAGTCAGGACTGACAAAGCAGAAAGAAAGATACTCTCTCTTGCCTTGACAAATAATGCCATACAACACTTGGGCTGTTACTTCTGGACTTCTCTTATTTGAGCAAAGAAGAAACATGGAATAAATATTGATCTTTGCAAATCTATTATTTTCTATTACTTTCAGATTAATTTTCACTCAACCTCTTCATTCAGCTCTAATTAGGTAAAAAGTTTTGTTGTTTCTAGCTTTGAAACTCCTTTTTGAGTAATGTTTTTTTTGTTTGATTTTTTTCCCTAGTACTATTATCATTAACCAAGTCTATTTGGGCATCTTAAATATTCAAATTCATCAAATTTTCTGAGTTTGCAATAAATCCTACTAGAAATATTTAGCTATATAAACATTTGAAAAAAATATTTATGGTATCTGAACTAGGATCCAATCATGATGTTAGAAAATGGGGATACAGATATTATGATTACTCAACCACAAACTTATATTCATTCCATTGGATACAGTTCCAGTGTAGTGATCTCATCATATTTAAACTTCACAAATAAGGTTGCAGTCCTATTTTTTATGAGGTTTGGGGAAGTTAAATAACTATTAAGTCAGTGGTAGTTAACCTGGTCCCTACCACCCACTAGTGGGCATTCCAGCTTTCATGGTGGGCAGTAGCAGAGCAACCAAAGTATAAATAAAAAGATAGATTTAACTATAGTAAGTTGTTTTATAAAGATTTATTCTGCCAAACTTAGCAAAAATCCAACATAAAGTACTTGGTAAGTAATTATTATTATATGCTTTAACTTGCTGTAACTCTGCTTTATAAATTTTATAAAGTAAAGTTACTCCCCTACTTTATAAATCACTATTACTATGGAACCGGTGGGCAGTTAGAAAGTTTCGCTACTAACAGAGATCCAAAAGTGGGAGGTAGGTATGAAAAGGTTGACTACCCCTTTATTAAGTGATGGAATTGGGATTTAAATGAAAGACATAAAATCTTACATGTTCAATTGAACCACAGGCACATGGCACAAACATAGGGGTAGTAACAGTAATGGATTGTAAGGAGGACCAGAATATATCAGTTTGTAGGGATAGTGCTATGCAGAGAGAAAAGTGATGATTAAATGAGAAATATAGGTCAGTGCCTGAGTTATTGCAGCACACTGAAAGGCTGCCTTGCCTTTTCTAATCTCTTCCAATTAATCTTTCCAAAACATATTTATCACGCCAGGCACTTACCAGAAAGCTTTGAACAATGTTTCTTTGTTCTACACAATTTTAGCTTTTCCTAACTTTCTTCATGATTCTAATTCCTACTCTCTATTTGAGAGTCCTACCTCTGCATTTATGCATACCACACTAATCTCTCATTTTTCTGACTTCCTATTTAATTTATTGTCTGTATTGTACTTTCTGATAACTCTCATTTAATTTATTGTGTGCTTACCTTTATCATAAGTAGTTTGTAAAATGTTTTAGGGTTAAACACTAGGTCTTGCTTTGCTTCTCTATGAAGTAAGTCTACATCAGTGATAGTTTGTAAGAAGCATCTCTTGTTTGTTTGAGCTGAATTAAAATTTGCCTAACAAATATTGAAAATGGTAAAAAGAAGTTTTTTTCATTCTAGATCATTAGTGTTTGGATTAACTGACTCAAAAACATTCTCCTATTAACCTGAGTAGTTTATAGTATTAGCCTAAACAAATTGTAGAGTTGGCAAAGCTGTATTTTAGACCTCTTTTCTTTCATTTAAATATTCTCTGTTTCTTTGTGCCTCCATACTTTGCCTAATTTTGTGAATCATTTGTATCTTTTTCTAAGAACTTTCCTTGGCTTGACCTCCTCCTGGAGATGTATAAAGGACCTCAGCCAACATAAAGCTTTTATGATGGCTGCTGGACTATTATTGATCCCCCCCCAAAACTATTTATATGCTCCAAGAAAGTTCTTCTGTAATACAACTTGTCCTTTCAAACATGTATCATGCCAGCCTTCCAGTGACCACTAGCTTAAGTCCTAATTTAATCCAGATGATAAAAAAAAATTAAGAAAATATTCAAAATAGTAACTTTTAATCTTCCTTTTAGATTACTAGTATTTTAACTACAGTAAAACATTTGCAGAGACTATTCTTGACCTTGGCCAGAAGGATATTTTAAGTAAAATATTTAATATTTAATAAAGGAAGAAGGTGACAAGTGTTGGAAGCATTTTGTGTCATAGAATTCTACGAATTGCCTGACCAGGCAGTGGCACAGTAGATAGAGCATTGGACTGGGATATGGATGACCCAGGTTCAAAACCCTGATCTTGCTGGCTTGAGCACAAGCTTGAGTGTGGGCTTATCCAGCTTGACTGCTGTTTTACCAGATTGAGTATAGTGTCACTGGCTTGAGTGTGAGATCATAGACATGACCCCATGGTTGCTGGCTTGAGCCCAAGGTCGCTGGCATGAGCTAGGGATCAATCACTCTGCTGTAGCCTTCTAGTCAAGGTACATATGAGGAAGCAATCAGTGAACAACTAAGGAGACTAAGGATCTGCAAGGAAGAATTGATGTTTCTCATCTCTCTCCCTTCCTGTCTGTCTATCCCTTTCTATCCCTCTCTCTATCTCTCTCTCTGTCAAAATAAATAAATAAATAAAAAGAATTCTACAAATTATGGCTAGTCTTACAAAAGGTGTTAACCCTATATATTTGTTGAATTCTTAATTATTCACACCCAAATGACAAATCTTTGTATAATTTTTAAAGGTTTGCTTATAGAAATATTTAAATGTATACATAATATTCTATTGATATTTTATCTATATTATTAAAATAATATCATAAAGTTAATAGCATACTAATGACTTGGAATATAATACATTTTTTCTGCTAAAATGCATAATGTATTTTAGAGCTAATAATTAACAACCGAAAATAATAATAATAACACTTTTCCTGTATACCTTTCTAGAGCTTGTATATCAACAAAATATAAAACTTTCTGTTCCATATTTATCTTACATATAATTGAACCCACTTAAACAAACAACACCGGAGAAAAATCAAACACATAAACAAACAAATCTTCTGAGCAGAAGAAACAGTGGGTCCTGTGCCTTAAAAAGATCAGTGAATTTATAGTCTAAGGTTAACAATGGGGCAGAAAAATAGAATAGTTTTGAAGATATTTATAAAACATATGAGACATTACATTCATATAACTGCTTCAACATTTAATAGTTAAAACAGTTTTGAAGAAATGTCACCTGGTAACTAGGAATCAGCATGAGGGTTTTTTATTATCTTAAACTCAGAAATAAGCAGTTTGGAACTTAAGATTTTTACCATTTGAGCTTTAAAATATTGACACAACTGAGACACAGGTTTAAAAAAGATTCAAATCTTGAACCAGTTAAAAATTCCATGAATTTTGGTTTCAATGATGTAATATCTTAAATATTTGAACAAATATATCACACAGAAATATTTGTATTTAATTTAAACTACAATTTTTATATTGAATTGGAAATGACAGGTCACATTTGGAATTTATTAAAATGATCTTATTAATAATAACTCCACAGCCACCGTGACCATGGTAAACACCAGTAGAACTAAAGGGGAGAGTGTGTGTGATGGAATGGTGATAAAGGCAATGAGAGTTTGAGGGTGGAAATCAGAAGCAAGGTGTTTTGGTTGTGGAAAAATTATGATTTTTCTGTTTTTAAAGAAAAAAGAAACAGTGACATCTAATCATAAATTTGATAGCATTTGTTATGAAAGACTTTTTGAGATTAAGTTTATAAGATGGTTTGTAAATAAACCTAGAAATAAATAAAAATAAAGTCAGTATGCTTATCCAAACTTTAGTATATAAGTTACACTGGAAACTCCCCATGACATTCTTGGGATGTTTCCAATTTGCACCATTTTCAGCCAAGATAGGAAAAAAAACAACCAAAAAAACGACACATTGAAAGTATTCGTGGCATTTTATGTAAAACCATGAAAATTTAGGAATTTTATTTGTTTTTTCTAATGAAAATTTTGAAATCTGAAAATTGTAAATGTTTGACTGAAGTTCATAAAAGAGATTTTAGATGGCCACAGGTAAATTTTATTTTAATTAACTCCAGTTAAAAATAATATTAATTGCTCTTATAAAATATTTCTAAAGGTAATTCTGTATTCTTTCAGTAGTATGTTTTCTATAACTTGAATACAAAAATATGCCTGTAATATCTTTGGGATATATAAACCTCTCAAATATACATTCGCACACTCACACACAAACACATTCTGAAATAATCGACATTGTTAAAAAGATGCTATCCTCATATTTCAGCTATACACAAACAGTATTGTGAATCATTTAGGCTTCTTCAAGCTGTATTGGCCCCTTGGGTTACATTTAAACTGTAACCTGTTTTTTCACCCAGTATTATATCTACTCTTTTTTTCTGTCTTCCTCTTTTTTGGTACTCTATAACAATTATTACCATACCTTATAGTTATCTTTCATCATTTTTTAATACTTTCCTTAAATTTATTCTTAAATTCTGAAGCATATTCATTCTTATGTTCTTGCTTTGAATGGGATGATAGGACACTTTGCTAACTTTTTTGCGAGATTCTTACAACTATCCAAAGTCTGAGGAATATAAATCAATATGTATGTCAGTGTAATCTAGCATATAACATAAGACTGACTATGCTGTCATTCAAAACCATAATTTTATTTTCCCTATACTACTTAATATGATTTTACTGCTGAGTAAAATAAGCTTCTGTTAGAAAAAAATAAAGTATTTTTTCCCTGACAGGGAAAGGGTAAAATATAAAAGGAGAATAAGAAATTATTACTCAAACAATAGATTTCACTTGCCCTAGGGAAATATAGAAATGAGTTGAAAATTAAGGATTTTTTTTATTTATTGAAATCTAGCCTGACCAGACAGTGGTGCAGTAGATAGAGCATCAGCCTGGGACACAGAGGAGCCAAGTTTGAAACCCTGAGGTTGCTGGCTTGAGCATGGGCTCACCAGATTGAACACAGGGTCACCAGCTGGAGCATGGGATCATACACATAACCCCATGGTCTCTGGCTTGAAGCCCAAGGTTGCTGGGTTGAGCCAAAGGTTGCTGGGTTGAGTAAAAGGTCACTGGCTCAGCTGAAGCCCCCCCAGTAAAGGCACATATGAGAAAATAATCAATGAGCAACTAAGGTGCTGCAACAAAGAATTGATGCTTCTTATCTCTCCTTCCTGTCTGTCTGTCCCTACCTTTCCTTCTCTGTCTCTATTTTGCTAAAAAAAAAAAAAAATCTTTCAATATAATTTTTCTTTCTACTGATTTTTATAAACCAAATGAGAATATTAAAACAAACAAACAAACAAACAAAAACCATGTTCTCTGCCATGGATGAATAGCTTTGTTGGTTAGAGTATCGTCCCAAAGCTCAGAAGTTGCAGGTTCAATTCTCTGTCAGGGCACATACAGAAACTGATTGATGTTACTGTCTCTCTCTCTTTCTCTTACTTTCTCTAAAATCAATAAAATAAACAGTAAAGCAAACAAACAAACAAACACTTTCTCAGGGGTGGACTACAACATGGTGTACAGAAGATTTGTTGTAGAATTTCGCACCTGAAACCTGTATAATTTTGTTAAGCAATGTCACCCGAAAGTTCAATTTAAAAAAGTTTTAATTCTAAGAAAATGTGCAAATGAATTATTTCTGTAATATATGTTCTTAGGCAATTCTTACCCTCAATAACCCTTTGCATCCATAGTGAAACTCTTATCAGTGGGCTGGACAGTATTTCTATTACCTATTTGGACACATGAAGCTAGATAATTTAATTCTACATTATAACTACTCAAATACATAAAAAGAGAGTTTATTTCTAATTTTCCTGTAAAAGAAATCAATGATAATCATTTTATTTTATTTTATTTTATTTTATGCAAGGTAAGAATTATTCTACATGGAGACTACATGACATGGTGAAAGTGAGAGCCAGTGGAATCCTGTTTCTAAATATAACTAATGTGTGACCTGGTTAGAGAACCCTCTCCAGCTCTTTCCCTCATCTGTAAAGAGAAAAGGTGACGATAATAATAGTAATACTGACACAAGGTGTCCTTGTAGGACTCAAAAGAGATGAGGCATGTAGAGCTCTTTGCATTGCTTCTGGGGGGTAGCAAATGTTCAATTAGCAGCATAATCATTATTAATTATAATAGTAGTTGTGCACTATTTAACATAAAAAAGTAGTCTTCCACAATTCTAGGAAATAGCACAAACTGTTCTGATCTGTGAAAATTAACTGTAGTCACTCATTTTTGATTTTCAAGAAGTGTAACTCAGATAGCCCTAACATTTCCATGGATTAAGGTACCTGAGCTAATATGGGGTAAGCAGAAATACTACCAGAGGACATTTTTTTTCCTAACAATATGCTTCAACCACATTTTTTTAAAAAAATGCCCAATTGCAAAATGTCAATCAGCCTGGCACTATAAATCTCCTTAAAGCAATTTAATTCAGATTAAAAAGATAACCTGGGTTTATAGAACAGAATGAAGGATCTGTTTCAAATCCATCACGATATACTATCAATAACCCACCATGACCCGTGATTGAGTAGTTTCAATTAAATTCAGTTAGGGTGGAGGGGGAAGGGTGCTTCATTTAATCCTTCATTTCGAGTTTAAGTAAATATTATAAATATCTCTGTAAGTTTTGTAGCTTAAACATCTTTCTTCTTACTGAATTATTGTTTTCCTCGCTATAGAACAGTACAACTTGGGGAACTCGTGTTCCCAGGAGCTTTAACGCTACCCCACTTCCAATACCATAAAACGGAGGCCTGCTGTTTTAATCACGCCTCTCTCTCTCTCAGTGTTGTTTGCGCCCTGGTACAACCCATCTGCCTTGAATCTAGTGCTCCGCTGGGGCTGCACACATCTGCCAGCCAGACTACCTTCGTACACAATTACTCAATCCATCGTAGGGCTCTTTAATAGGAAACAAGTGTGACAACGGCGAGCCTCTTTCGTTTTCCCCCTCCCTCTTAAACCACAGAGTCAAATCGCTCTAATAGAGATGAAGCTTGATAGATCCGCCCAGGTGTAGGTGAAATGGTAGAGCCTCCGGGGTAATAGATGCTGTGCTCTCATGCTGAAGCTCAGCACTTTGTCCTGAGCGGCTCTCCAGCAGCCTGCCATGCGCTGCTCCTTGTACAGTTGCAAAGTCAACACGCGTCTGGCCGCTCACATGTATGTCTAATCCATAGGGCTACCTGCAGCTAGGTAAGGACAGCAGAACAACCCTTTCACCTCAACGTGTGGACAAAGGACAGCAAATGCAGTAAGTATAATCTCTCTCTCTCTCTCTCTCTCTCTCTCTCTTTTATTTTACTTGGAATTAATTAGGGATGTTTACTCTCAGGAACTCTCTAAAGACTTTGCAAAAGAGCTAGCAGAAAGCCTGTGTTCATTAGCCAGGGGATCTCCTCTGATTTCATTTTGCAGGGTGCTTTGGCGCTGTCACTGAAGTTTAAATACTCGCCTGTGACTTCCTGGTTCAGAAGGTCTCGGCACTAAAACGTGGTGCTAATAATATTGCTAATGCAATCCTGTAGGCTGGCATATTATCTGCTATTTCTGGGTGTAATGCCCTTTATTACTGTCAAAAAATGATGGTGGCAAGTGTTTGGTCACAATTATTAGAAAATAGCCTTTAAGAAGCACATATTCTTTAAAAATAAATTTCAACTTGTATTGATACATCACTATTTATACACTAATGTGAAGAATTTGCTTGTGATTTTTACTTAACAAATTTATACACCTGAATCTCTTGCCAAAGAAGTGATCCTAGAAACTCTAAAACCAGTATTAGATTGTAGCAGCAATGACAATGATAATGAATTTTTAGAACAAACAAAACAAAACAAGAGATCATTTGTCTAATAGCATAGCAAAAGATATTAAAACCAGATGTAGGAAATCTCAACTTTGACTTTTAGGTCTTTCATGCTTGGTTTAAAGCTGCCTTCACATTTGCGTTTACTTTGCATTTACAACTTTAGATTCACCATTAAACTATGTTTGAACTGGAAGTTCAGATTTGATCTAAGTGTAGCTCTATTCCTTGCGCCCTCTACTCTTATTTTTACTTGGCTATAGGGAATCTTTTTACTACTACACCATATATCCTGAATTGTGTTAACAAGCTAACTGTGGTGGACTTTTTCAGGTGGAATGTCAACTAATGTGAAAGAATGTTTTTGCTGTTCAAATGTATGATATTTTTGTGTAAGAAAAACACGTGGGCATATGCTCTGACAGAGATTCAGTTATGATTCCTAAATCCACCTCATCAAATATTGCATAATGATGATCATATTTTAAAAGGATGTAATAAAAACTATCAGTACACCTTATCTATTTGTAGTCATTTGAGATTTATTATTTTTAATTTAGGCATTTTTATTAGAAAAATTAATATGGAAGGCACTGTCGTCTCAAAAAACAATGCACATGTATAGAATACATAGACAGGTGAAATTAGATAAAACATCGGTGCATTGTTTAACTAATTCCCCACTGGTCAATGTTTTGTTTTTGTTTTCTAACTATTTATTATAGACATTATTAAAATTGATGGTTTAAATCCATGACAGTAGAATCCAGATGACTCCTTTGTGTATATTCAGAAATGATTTAGTTTGGATAAAGTTGCTGCTATGAAAGGTTTAATTAATTACTGCTAGTTAAATATATTTCTTTTAGAATCACATTTGACATTACTGATGGTAGAGTAAACATGGTTTAAAAGTCATTCTTCATGAAATACTTTAACCGACAATTGTTGGCATTGAATAGCGGTCAATGTCTACCCCCTACAGGGAGAGAATCTAATTTCACTGTGCTTGCCCCAGTACATGAATACCACAGAGTACAGTTCATACATATGAATGCAGTAACCCTGTCATTGGCTCCAACAAGTGCCCCTTAATGAAAAGGTCAGCCCTATGATTAATAGAAAGCCAGTTTGAAAGGCTGCACCTCACTTCAGCGCTGCATTTAGATTTGTTTCTCCTTGATTTACTTCATTTGCTTTGCAGAGTGTAATAAAATTCAAGTGGTACTGTACTGCAATTTTTTAATGTATTGCGATTGGTTTTATATGATAGCAGTACATAGGTTAGTATATTTGGTTCAGTAAAAAAATAAAATAGTTAAGTGAAAAAAATCAATTCAGTCAATTATTGAGATCATAGGATGATAAATGAGAATTTTATTCTTTATCCAAATAGTTACACTATAGAGCCTTTGCTTAAGTTTCAGTTGACTTACTAAACTTGAAGACACACTGCAGGGGTAAAGTTGGAGTGACAGAGAAAGAGATTGATATTTTACATAAGATTCATTGTGCTTAAATGCTATCTGTATGATAGCAAGTAAATATATGTAGGTAACTTTTGCAGATGATATTTTGCTAATGGTGAAGTTCACTGAAGGATATAGCCACATGGAGATGATGAGAGTAATTATAAACCTAGGTGACATCCTCAAGCAATTTAGCTATTTCAAGTTATAATAGTGGGTTGTTAAAGCCATTACAATTAATATTTGTTTTGGGAAACATTATGTTAAATTCACTTTAAATTTAAAAAAAAAATTTTTGACTGAATTTATATTTTGGCATTAAATATCATATTAAAATTCAGGTGATTCACAAACTAGATGGTCCTTAAATAAATTCCTTCATCTTTTTACTTATATACATGTTTTGTGTCCCTGTGGTTTTATCTGTACCTATTTTTTAAATTCTAATATGCACAATAAAATCATACAAACTAACTACAGTGTGTCCGTAAAGTCATGGTGCACTTTTGACCAGTCACAGAAAAGCAACAAAAGACGATAGAAATGTGAAATCTGCACCAAATAAAAGGAAATCTCTCCCAGTTTCATACCTATTCAGTGCAGTTTGATGTGGGCTCACGCACAGATTTTTTTAGGGCTCCTTAGGTAGCTATCCCGTATAGCCTCTACAGACTTGTCACTGACTGATGGCCTACCAGAATGGGGTTTCTCCACCAAACTGCTGGTTTCCTTCAACTGCTTATCCCACTGAGTAATTAATCCTATGTGGTGGCGCTTCGTTATAAATGCGCCAATATTCACATTGCACTTTGGTCATGGATTCGAATTTAGTGAGCCACAGAACACACTGAACTTTCCTCTGTACCGTCCGCATCTTGACTGGCATGGCTGTGGCCTCTCCAGTGTATACATGGTGTTACGTCATCATCTGCGCATGTGCACATGCTGCCACATCATCCTACAGAAACTGGGAGGGTTTTCCTTTTATTTGGTGCAGTTTCACATTTCTATCATCTTTTGTTGCTTTCCTGTGACCAGTCAAAAGTGCACCATGACTTTACGGATACACTGTATATATACTATAATTACTATAATTATTGTGCATAAAATTCATATGCTTAGAGAAAAATTTTTAGAAATTATAAGACATATCAACTTATTCCAAGGGTTATTGTCTTCTAACTTATTTTTTAATCTTAAATCAACATTTATTGGGTTTAATAACCCCAATTTATTTATAATAAAGGAAGTATATTAAATATAAAGATGGAAAGTATGGGGAAAAATACACACCAATTTCAAAGGCCACTTCAGGAGGAGACAAGTACCATCAGCTCTGTAATGGACACGGTACTGTTCAGACGACCTCCTACATCATCAGCGCCTATGGCAGTGTCTTTGGGTAACTCTTGTATTCCAGGTTTTCATTTTGCTCTGAATTGGAAGCCAACTACTTCCAGATATGGTTCTGATAAAGAGCATCAGTTGGGCATCCACACAGAACCAGCATTTTGTATCAGTGACTTATTTATTCCTGAAATCCCAATGAACTAGGTACTGTTTCTATTTCCATTTATAAATATAGAAATAGAATGACTGAGAGATTTGCCCAATGTTGCACTAGTAAGTAGTAGAAGGTAGGTTCATGTTAACTGTGCCTAATGAGAACAGATACTTTCTCCAGTGCTGGAATACATTGCTTCCCTAACAGGTGACTTCATTACCAGTACAAAGTTGTCCTTATCTCTGATTGCCTTATTGGGACTCCATGAACTGAAAGCAATTCATACATGGAAATATGCGGAACACCCAATCAAATAAAGCATGAATAGTTAAGTGCTAGTGAGTATGATCTCACTTCAAGTTATCTCATCATCCAGCACTTATAAATCCTACTACTTTTTGGAGGTTTTACTATACAGGTAAAGGAGTTGCAGTTACATCCCAGACATCTGGGAAAGAAACTGGTGGTTCCACATTCACTTAGCTGCTAAATTTCCATTTCTATTAACATTAAGTATTTGAGTAGAGTGTGTCTCTTGAAGGTTTTTTCAATCAAGCCACTGCTGACATTAATAGGGATGACTAATCAAAATGGCCTTTCAATGAGAGTCACCTCAACACATTCCCACCTCTAAAGCAATGAAAAAATAAATGAATGGTCAATATTCACTCTCAAAAATTTTTAGGACTCAGTTAATCCACAGGATTATCTGGATATTTAAAATAAAATAAAATACTAATTTATTTTTTTCTTATCAGTAGATATTTTAAGTCATGCAGACATAGCCTGGAAAACACCTATTAGAAAGATTTCATTTGAAACACAGATTTTCCTAGGACCAGCATCTGTGTTATGTCTATCTGCTCAGATGCTTTCTCTCCAAGACAGACATTTATCAATGTGATTGAGGACAGTCTGTGTGGAAAGATCAAAAACAAAATATTTATGACTAAAAAACCCTTTTATTTCATAATATACCTTTATCATTATGGGTTTGCATATGCTTTTCCAGATAAAGACAGAATATTCTGTTTAAAGGGAGTTTTGGTATTTTTTAAAGTCCATATTATAATAATTTTAAGCCAAGATATAGGCTACTTTTATAAACACAGGAAGATTTTTTCAAGGTAAATGAAAAATGAAATGAACAGGAGGAAATTATCTTAAAAATTTAGCCATCCAAACCCATTTTTTTTCTGAAAATGTGGGTAGATAAAATGCTCTTTTGATTTTCACATATTCTTTGGCTCTGATGAATGAGGTTTGATAAAGATATTTAGATGAGGTTGGAATTTATAAAACCATAGATTATTTCTATACAAAAGAAAACAGAGAAGAAAACAAATAATATTTTCCACCTAATCTCAAGATCCTGGAAGAATTCATCTATAGTTACAGAATCTGAAAGCTCTAAATACCTTGAGGATTGATGATTACTTAGAAAACAGTGGTCAAAGACTTTCCTTATTGCTATCATTACTCAAAGAGATCAGCAGACTAGCTCCTTGAAGTTAATCTTATCCTCATAAATCCTTTTTGAATTATCCAGAAACTACTTCATTTTCATTTATAGGTTTAAGTGAGTCTTCCCCTCTCCCCTCTCCTTACCTGACCCATTCCAAGACTTCCACCAGGGTCCTAGTCTACAATTCATTCATTTACTGGCTACTTTTGTCTCATTTTCTAGGGAAATATTGGGAACACTGTAGGCTTACACATTGTGCTGGAGGACAGTCCTACCTGTGTGTGGTGGTTGACTGTCGCTGCCTTTTTTCTTTTCTTTTTTTCTTTTTTTACAGTTTCATACATTTTGAAGCTCAATGTAGCAGTCAACCACAACTCAACCATGCTTCTTCCTTTGCATGGAAGGCTCTTGGTCCCAGTCTTTCTACAGAAGTCAGAATCCTAACCACCTTGGATCTATTTTTCCAACAAATATGCAAATTTTCTTGGTTTCTACCCTGCCTGATATAAAATGTTCTATTCATTTTAGGCCCATTGAAGTCTATACTATATATTTGGCAGAATATCAATTTTTAATTTTTTATGCAATATACCTCACCAATGATGTCTGTTTAAAGTAAAAATTGCAGGTGTGTCTAACTCAATAATATTGTACCTTTAAATTTGGAGGAATAGCAGATAGGGATTATTAATGTTCTATTTGTACTTTTATTAAAGGTTTGAGTTTTGACCTTGCTTCCAGCCAGATGTGCTTAATGTTAACGCCAAATAATCATTTCCCTGATAAATAGTTTTCCTTCACTATACAATTTATTTTCCTAGATAAATTATATGCTACTATTTATGTATATACTCTTTTAGCATTCATAATTATATTTGACTGAATTATAAATCTAAAATTCTTAGTAAGTGGAGCATTAAATATGAACACTGGTCTTCTTTCTGACAATTAACTCATTTTTAAAATATGTAGAATATCTAGTATTCTACATAGTCTATGTATATATGTAACATTTTTATGATTATTTACATGTAAAATTTTGCAAAGCTCTTTGTTAAGTGACCAAAAATAACTTTGAGAAGTTATTGTATGACATGAAAGACCATGAAAATGTACAAGCCATATATATGATGCTTCCCACAAGACTCTTGCCAGATTTTTAAAGGGTTTCATATGTAGTGCAGGACTATATGCTTGATGTAATTTATGTTATATCACATAAAGCATAACACATATTTTCTCTTTTAAACTAAATATATTTTAGTGATATTTAATCTTAAAAAATTTATTTGATTCTGTTCCATTTAACAAAATATAAGTTAAATTAATAATTCTTTCTATGACCAAATGCTTTTCAAATTTTTCCCCAATTTATAAACTTAATGAAGGATTTGTAATTGTTGACATTTTTTTTTTATGTTTTTGTTTTAGTGAGAGGAGAGGAACCAGAAAGACACTGCATGTGCCCCAACCAGGATCTACTGGCAAGCCCAGTAAGGGGCGATGCTCTGCCCATCTGGTGCCATTGCTCTATTGCTAAGCAATGGAAGCATTGTTTAGCACCTGAGGCAGAGGCCATGGAGCCATCCTCAGTGACTGAGGCCAATTCACTCAAACCAATTGAGCAATGGCTTCAGGAGGGGGAGAAAGAGATATATATAGAGAGAAGGAGGAGAAAGAGAGGTGAGAAGCAAATGGTCATGTCTCCTGTGTGCCCTGACCAGGAATTGAACCTGGAACATCCACACACTGGGCTGATGCTCTACCAGTGAACCAACCAGTTAGGGCCTGATTTTTTACATTTCTCTATGGATCTGTCTCCTGTAGTGTTTTCAATAATTTAAGAAATAAAACACATTATAAGAGCAGAAAAATCTTTAACATTAGGAAGAAAGTCTAAACACTGAACTCTTGAATGATGTATGATTTACCTACCAAAATACAGAGAGATTAGTTTGAAAAATAGTGAAAAAAGAATATTTTAGTACTAGTAAGAATGTGTTAAGATTTACACAAAATATTGACATATGTTGTCTGTCATCTTTGTTCTCATCTACCCAATGAGATAGTACTTTGATTTCTTTACTTTTTAAATAATGTTTAAAATATATTTTATTACTGAAAATATTGTGATCAAATTTACTTTAGACAAAATGAAAGTTTGAGTGTGATTAGTTTATGAAGAAACATTTCCTTTAAGATAGAAAAGCAAGTATATGTGAATGAATATAAAGAAGGGATATTAATTTAGTAACTACCATATTCCCTATGATTTGCATGATCTTGTTTAATCTTCATATTGCTAAGAAAAAGTGAATGTGTAATTTCCACTTGAAGATATGCCATGTGTTTCATTTTCTCAATTTTATGAATAATATTAAACCAAAAAATATTTTTAATATTTTTATATTAGTTGGATACTTAATATGATGTTGAAAAAAGAAAAGGTACACAAATGCGTCAAGAAGTCCAAATGCAATGTAGATTGGGTCAGAAACTATTTATATTATAGCTCTAGTCCTTTGGACTAAAGTTTAGATACTCAGATTATTTCAATATATTATGAACCTTAATAATGAGCATACTTCAGCATACCTGGGAGATATTGCAAGTTTGGTTCTAGACAACCACGATGAATGAACACCACAGTCATGCAAGGCACATGCATTTTTGCCTATCCAGTGCCTATGAAAGTTGTATTTATACTATACCTTAGCCTATTAGTTGTACAATAAGCATTATATTTAAAAACAGTGCATATATCTTAATTTAAAAGTACATTATTACTAAAAATTGTTGACCATTATCTGAATCTTTGGTGAGTTGTAATCTTTTTGCTACTGATGGGTCCTTCCTTGATGTTGATGGCTACAGACTGATCAGGGTGGTGGTTTCTGAAATCTGGCTGTGGGAATTTATTAAAATAAAACAAAGGGCCCTGGCCAGTTGGCTCAGTGGTAGAGTGTCGGCCTGGTGTGCAGGAGTCCCGTGTTTGATTCCCGGCCAGGGCACACAGGAGAAGTGCCCATCTGCTTCTCCACCCCTCCCCCTCTCCTTCCTCTCTGTCTCTCTCTTCCCCTCCTGCAGCCAAGGCTCCATTGGAGCAAGGTTGGCCCGGGCACTGAGGATGGCTCCATGGCCTCTGCCTCAGGCGCTAAAAGGGCTCTGGTTGCAACAGAGCAATGGCCTAGATGGGCAGAGCATCGCCCCCTGGTGGGCATGCCGGGTGGATCCCGGTCAGGCACATACTGGAGTCTGACTGCCTCCTCATTTCCAACTTCAGAAAAATACAAAAAATAAATAAAAATAAATAAAACAAGGAAGTTTGTTTCTTCAACTGACTAACTCTTCCTTTCAGAAATAGTTTCTCTGTAGCATGCAATGCTGTTGGATAGCGTTTTAACCACAGTAAAATTCTTTCTAAATTGGTGTTGGAGTCAATCACTCCAACACCACTACTGCTGTATCTACTAAGTGGATGCAACATTATAAACTCTTTGCTGTCATTTCAGCAATCTTCATAGGAACTTCTCCTGGAGTAGTTTCCATGTCAGGAAACCACTGTCTCTGCTCATCCATAAAAAGCAACTCCTCATCTTTTAAAATTTACTATGAGATTGCAGCACTTCAGTCACATCTTCAGGCTCTGCTTCTAATTCTAGATCTCTTGCTATCTCCACCACATCTGAGATTACTTCCACTTAACATAGCTTTGACTTCTTACCATGAATCATGACTTCTCTTCGTGGCATCTAGAATAGTGACTACTTTTCAGAAGGTTTTCAATATACTTTGCCCAGATCCACAGAGGAATTATTATCTATTGCAGCTCTAGTTTTATGGAATGTATTTCTTAAATAATAAGACTTACAAGTCAGAATTACCCTTTGATCCCTGGGCTGTAGATGTTGTGTTATTATTGGTAGACATGGAAAACATCAATCTTGCTTTACATCTCCATCAGAGCTCTTGGACATATTATCAACAAGAAGTAATATTTTTGAAAGGAATCTTTTTTTCTGAGCAGTAGGTGTCAACAGTGGGCTTAAAATATTCAATAAACCATGTTGTAAGCAGATGTGCTGTCACTCAGACTTTGTTATTTCATTTATAGAGCACAGGCAGAATAGATTGCACATAATTCTCAAGGACCCAAGGATTTTCAGAATGATAGAATGGTAGCTTTTCAGACTATTAGCTTCAGCTTGAAATCACCAGCTGCACTAGTGCTGAACAAAAGAGTCAGCCTGTTCTTTGAAGCTTTGAAACCAGGTATTGATTCTCTCTAGCTGTAAAAGTGTTAGTGGCATCTGCCAATATACGGCTGTTTTATCTAAATTGAAAGGTCACCTTCATTCATGATTTTAGCTAAGTCTTCTGTATAACTTGCTGCTTCACCTTGCACTTTTATGGTATGGAAATGACATCTTTCCTTAAATGTCATGAACTAACCTCCTTAGTTTCAAGCATGTCCTCTGCAGCTTCCTCACCTCTCTCAGCCTTCATAGTATTAAAGAGAACTAGGGCCTCATTTTGGTTTAGGCTATGGCTTGGGCAAATGTTGTGACTGGTTTGATCTTCTAACCAAACCACTAGAACTTCCATGTCAGCAATAGGCTATTTCACATTATTATTTGTATGTTCATTGGAGTAGCACTTTTAATCTCCTTCAAGAACTCTTTTCTTGCATTCACAATTTGCCTAACTGTTTGGCACAGAGGCATAGTTTTTAGCATATCTTGGGTTTTAAAATGTGTTTCATTAATCTTAACCATTTCTAGCTTTTGATTTAAAGCAAGAGACACACAACTTTTTTTACTTAAATACTTTGAGGCCATTATGGGATTACTAACTGGCAAATTTTCACTATTGTGGTGTCTCAGGAAATAGGGAGGTCTGCACAAAGGGAAAGGGAAGTGGGAACAGTTGGTCAGGAACAGTCAAGGTTCATACAGCATTTCTATATGGGCGTGATTTGTGGCATCTCAAAATAATTAAAGTAGTAACATTAACGATCACTGATCACAGGTCACCATAACAAATATAATAACAACGAAAAGGTGGGAAATATTGTGAGTGTTACCAAAACGTGACACAGAGGCATGTAGTGAATTACCAAACGTGACACAATGTGCTGTTTGAAAAATGGTGGTAATAGATTTACTCAGTGTATAGTAGCCACAAACCATTATTTGTAAAAAATCACAGTATCTGAGAAGCACAATAAAGCAAAGCACAATAAAATAAGGTATACTTGTAGACTGTATTTATGGTAAGAGTCATACCTGACAAATTAGTATTGCCATCATATTTTCATGCAATAAAACATGAGAAAATGAGGATCATATCCATGCCATTCATTTTTAAGTCATTTTACTTTGGCACTTCAATGAGAATGCAAATGCTATTGTTGGATTTATCATGTGGAATTTATATATATATAAATTTTGATATATATAAATATCAAACCTTGTCTTGCAAGTATATTTATTAATTATTTTTTACAATAATGTGATAAGATGTTCTGTCTGTATGTTTAGTTTGTATGATAGTAAATACTCACCCTGGTCTGTTGGCTCAGCTGTAGAATGTCGGCAGGGCATGTGAAAGTCCTGGGATCAATTCCCAGTGAGGGCACACAGAAGAAGCGACCACCCTTCCCTCCCTTACTCTCTCTCTTCCCCTCCTGTAGCCACATTTCAGTTGAATGGTTTGAGCAAGTTGGCCTGAGGCGCTGATGATTGAACCATGGCCTCATCTCAGGAACTAATATAGCTCAGTTCCCAGCAATAGAGCAGTGGCCCCAGATGGGCATAGCATCTCCCAGTAGGGAGCTTGCTGGATGGATCCAGATGGGGTACATGCGAGAGTTTGTCTCTTTGCCTCCCTGCCTCTCACTTAATCAAAAAGAAAAAAATGAATACTGGTATGTGTGTATAACCTCTATTAGCATTATTTTTATTATTTATTCCATAGTAACAGCTTTATTAAATAAAAAAGGATTTATATTTCGTTTAAAGAACTGTGGTCTATAATTTAAAAAATAAATCTCGTTACAAGCTTTTGTTAGCACAACAGGAAAAGAAAAAAACTGAATTTAAAATGTTTGTTTCCTAGTTTACTTTGGCTGTTTTATTTTATTATTTAATATGTAACTTTAGACAATGACCATGGCTATCAACAGTATTACACAGATGGCTTTTAGGTAGACTACAAGTTATTTTGACAATATTGTTAACTTTTCAAAATTTGTCCATTTTGGAAATTATAAACTTTCCTTTTTCATCTTGACAAAACCAAGCTTTATTTTTTTACTAGTATGACTTGGGTGATGTATTGCCCACTTGGAGTCTTTTAAAGACTCTCCTGAGCAACTAGACTAACAAGACCACCATTGGCCACGGCTGACACAAGCCTACTTAGGAGCAAGACAAGAAGGGCCGCTAGACTGCCAGCAGGGTACCATCAGAGGTCTACCTGAGGCAGTCCTCCAGGAGCCCAACAGCTCAGGTGCAGGCAAGATCAAAATGAGTTGGCCCAGGGGGCACCTTAGTTTAAACACCTACTTCCCCTAAGAAACAGCAGAGCCTTCTTTTGCAACAACAGAGGCCCAGTTTCTAGGGTTCTTGTGAAGGTCCTGCCCAGTGAAAATAGTCACTGTACTCAGAGAAAATCAACATTAGGCTCAGTATTAGGTATTTACAATTTTTCCATTCCCAGTACCGTGTAGCAGTCCAATGCCATTTTTACCATAAGTAAATTTTCCTAACAATTCAGTTGGTATTCTAATTTTTATCATGTTTCCAGGAGAATGGAGCTAGATTTAGACAGTTGGTAAAAGATCAAATTATCACGAAGGAGAGGAAAATGCACTGTTAGTCTTTTATCCACAGACCATTAACGTGAAGATTGTGAAGATTAAGGACTAACATGCTTATTTCCACTCTGTCTACGAAAGCAGATTGAATTTAGGTTTATAGTTACAGTTATTGCACTGAGAACTGTCATCATTTGTCCTTTTGATTTCACTTCCAAAGTACATTAAGCATTTACGCCATCTCTGTAAACTTTGAAAACTATACACACCTATATGCCAATGTTTTGAAGGGCTGAAAACATCTCCATTTATTATTTAAAATTTCCAAGGGAATTTTGTGTCCTTTATATGAGATTAGAATAAGAAAGGTTAAGGCTACATTGTAAATGACTAAAACTGAGTCAATTATGTAACTGCTTAAAATAAATGAGGCTTCACATAAAATAAGTAAGAACTTGCTTTCAAAACTTGGGACAAGAGTTCTGGAAGATAACCTTGAATGAAGAGAAGCTGACAGGTCCTATCCATGCACATTCCTTGTGACCACAGCAGTGATGTTATAAGTAGCCACTTATCAGTAAATATGCTTTAGGAGAGGGATGTGAACGTGGAGGAACTCCAGCGTTTCTAGAGGGACACAGTGTAATGGGCAGATGATACTTTTTAAGTTATTACAACTATGATCATCAGTGGTTAAGGACTGACTGCAGCTATTGTTTCAGAAAGGACTGTGAGATGGGCAGGAATTGGGCAAAAAAGATATATTTTGCTCACTTTGTTAAAAATGGCACTGACCTTGTGGATGGGTGTCCCCACGGTGTTAATATGAATTGCCTTCTTGCTTGGGAAGGAGCATGGTTATGCTAATGTGTGTTGGGGGAGGGCTTTTGTGCCAAAAGGTTTTATTTTATTTTTTTATAAATTTTTATTAATTTTAATGGGGTGACATAAATAAATCAGGGTACATATGTTCAAAGAAAACATCTCCAGGTTATCTTGTCATTCAATTATGTTGCATACCCATCACCCAAAGTCAGATTGTCCTCCGTCACCTTCTATCTGGTTTTCTTTGTGCTCCTCCCCCTCCCCCTCCCCCTGTCCCTCCTTCTCCTCCCCACCCCAGTAACCACCACACTCTTTTCCATGTATCTTATCTCGTTTCTATGTCCCACACAAGTATGGAATCATACAGTTCTTAGTTTTTTTCTGATTTACTTATTTCACTCCATATAATGTTATCAAGATCCAACCATTTTGTTATAAATGATCTGATGTCATCATTTCTTATGGCTGAGTAGTATTCCATAGTGTATATGTACCACATCTTCTTTATCCAGTCATCTATTGAAGGGCTTTTTGGTTGTTTCCATGTCTTGGCCACTGTGAACAACGCTGCAATAAACATGGGGCTACATGTGTCTTTACGTATCAATGTCTCTGAGTTTTGGAGGTATATACCAGTAGAGGGATTGCTGGGTCATATGGTAGCTCCATTTTCAGTTTGTTTGTTTTTTTGTATTTTTCCAAAGCTGGAAACAGGGAGAGACAGTCAGACAGACTCCCGCATGCACCCGACCGGGATCCACCCGGCACGCCCACCAGGGGCGACGCTCTGCCCACCAGGGGGCGATGCTCTGCCCCTCCGGGGCATCGCTCTGTTGCGACCAGAGCCACTCTAGCACCTGGGGCCTAGGCCAAGGAGCCATCCCCAGCGCCCAGGCTATCTTTGCTCCAATGGAGCCTCGGCTGCGGGAGGGGAAGAGAGAGACAGAGAGGAAGGAGAGGGGGAGGGGTGGAGAAGCAGATGGGCGCTTCTCCTGTGTGCCCTGGCCGGGAATCGAACCCAGGACTTCTGCATGCCAGGTCAACGCTCTACCACTGAGCCAACTGGCCAGGGCCCATTTTCAGTTTTTGAGGAACAACCATACTTTCTTCCATAATGGTTTTATTACTTGACATCCCAACAAACAGTGGATGAGGGTTCCTTTTTCTCCAAAGCCTTTCCAACACTTGCTATTACCTGTCTTGTTGATAATAGCTAATCTGACAGGTGTGAGGTGGTATCTCTTATAATTTTGATTTGCATTTCTCTGATAACTAATGAAGATGAGCATCTCTTCATATATCTGTTGGCCATTTGTATTTCTTCTGGGAGAAGTGTCTGTTCATGTCCTCTTCCCATTTTTTTATTGAATTGTTTGTTTGTTGTTGAGTTTTATGAGTTCTTTGTATATTTTGGATATTAGGCCCTTATCTAAGCTGTTGTTTGAAAATATCATCTCCCATTTAGTTGGCTGTCTGTTTATTTTGTTGTCAGTTTCTCTTGCTGAGCAAAAACTTCTTAGTCTGATATAGTCCCATTCATTTATCTTTGCCTTCACTTTTCTTGCCTTTGGAGTCAAATTCATAAAATGCTCTTTAAAACCAAGATCCATGAGTTTAGTAACTATGTTTTCTTCTATGTACTTTATTGTTTCAGATCTTAATTTAGGTCTTTGATCCATTGTGAATTAATTTTAGTACAAGGGGACAAACTGTAGTCGAGTTTCATTTGTTGCATGTGGCTTTCCAGTTTTCACAGCACCATTTCTTTTCTCCATTGTGTGTTGTTGGCCCCTTTATCAAAAATTATTTGACCATAATTTGTGGTTTTATTTCTGGACTTTCTATTCTGTACCATTGGTCTGAGTGTCTATTTTTCTGCCAATACCATGCTGTTTTGATTGTTGTGGCTCTATAATATAATTTGAAGTCAGGTATCATAATGCCCCCAGCTTCATTCTTTTTCCTTAGCATTGTTTTGGCTATTTGGAGGTTTTTATAGTTTCATATAAATCTGATAATTTTTTGTTACATTTCTTTAAAAAATATTGAAATTTTGATGGGAATTGTATTAAATTTGTATATTGCTTTGGGTAATATGTTCATTTTGATTATATTTATTCTTCCTATCCAAGAACAAGGAATATTTTTCATTTCATTGTATCTTTTTTGATTTCCCTTAACAATGCTTTGTAGTTTTCATTATATAGGTCCTTTACATTTTTTGTTATGTTTATTCCTAGGTATTTTATTTTTTTGTTGCAATCGTGAAGGGGATTATTTCTTTGAGTTTGTTTCTGATGTTTCATTGTTGGCATATAGAAAGGCTATGGATTTTTGTATATTAAATTTGTATCCTGAGATCTTACTGTATTGATTTATTGTTTCTAGCAATCTTTTTGTGGAGTCTTTGGGGTTTTTGATGTATAGGATCATATAATTTGCAAAAAGTGAAACCTTTACTTCTTCCTTTAAAAATTCCTTTATCTTGTCTGATTGCTCTGGCTGGAACTTCTAGCACCACATTAAATAAGAGTGAAGAGAGTGGACAACCCTGTCTTGTTCCTGTTTTAAGGGGGAAAGTCCTCAGTTTTATGTCTTTTAATATGATGTTAGCTGATGGTTTATCATATATGGCTTTTATCAGGTTGAGATAATTTCCTCCTATACCATTTTGTTGAGTGTTTTAAACATAAAATTGTGTTGTATTTTATTGAATGCCTTTTCTGTATCTACTGATAAGATCATTTGGTTTTTGTTCTTTGTTTTGTTGAATGGTGTATTATGTTAAATGTTTTACATATGTTGAACCATCCTTGAGATTCTGGGATGAATCCCACTTGATCATGATGTATTATTTTCTTAATATGTTGTTGTATTTGATTTGCTAGTATTTTGTTTAGTATTTTAGCATCTATATTCATTAGAGATATTGGTCTGTAGTTTTCTTTTTTTGTGCCGTCCTTGCCAGGTTTCGGTATGAGGGTTATGTTGGCCTCATAAAATGTGTTTGGAAGTATTGCTTCTTCTTCAATTTTTTGGAAGACTTTCAGTAGAATAGGAACCAAGTCTTCTTTGAATGTTTGATAGAATTCACTAGTATAGTCATCTGGGCCTGGACTTTTATATTTGGCGAGGTTTTTAATAGTTTTTTCTATTTCCTCCCTGCTAATAGTTCTGTTTAGGCTTTCTGCTTCTTCATGACTCAGTCTAGGAAGGTTGTACTGTTCCAGGAATTTATCCATTTCTTCTAGATTGTTGAATTTGGTGACATATTTCATAGTATTCTACAATAATTCTTTGTATATCTTTGATATCTGTGATGATTTCTTCTCTTTCATTTTGGATTTTCTTTACATGAGTCCTTCCTCTTTTTTTCTTGGTGAGTCTTGCCAAGGCCTTGTCATTTTTGTTGATGTTTTCAAAGAACCAGCTCCTTGTTTTATTAATTTTTTTCTATAGTTTTTCTGTTCTCTATTTCATTTATTTCTGCTCTGATTTTTATTATTTCCTTCCTTCTGCTGGTTTTGGATTGTCTTTTTCTTCTTTTTCTAGTTCCTTAAGGTGTGAAGTTAAGTGGTTTACTTGGGCTCTCTCTTGTTTGTTCATATATGCCTGAAGTGATATGACCTTATTACTGCTTTTGCTGCATTCCTTTAGATTCTGATATATCGTATTGTCATTTTCATTTGTCTGTATATATCTTTTGATCTCTGTGCTTATTTCTTCATTGACCCACACATTTTTTAAAAGTATGTTGTTTAGTTTCCACAATTTTGTGGGGGTTTTTTTTCTCTTTTTTGCAGTTGAATTCTAATTTCAAGACTTTATGATCAGAAAATATGCTTGGTAAAATTTCAATTTTTCTGAATTTGCTGAAGTTATTTTTTGTGGCCCAACGTATGGTCAATTCTTGAGTATGTTCCATGTATACTAGAGAATAATGTATATTCTGTCACTTTGGGATGAAATGTCCTGTAGATGGGATGAAATGTCAAATCCAATTGCTTTAGTGTTTTGATTAAGGCCAATATTTCTTTGTTGATTTTCTGTTCGGATCAACAATCTAGAGCCGTCAGTGGTGTATTGAGGTCTCCAAGTATGATTGTATTTTTGTCAGTTTTTGTTGTTAGATCAAACAGTAGCTGTCTTATATATTTTGAAGCTCCTTGGCTTGGTGCATATATATTAAGAATTGTTATGTGTTCTTGATTTAGTGTCTCCCTAATCATTATGAAATGACTGTTTTTATCTCTGATTACTTTTGCTATCTTTTAGTCAGCATTATTAGATATGAATATTGCTACACCTGCTTTATTTTGGATATTTGTTTGGAGTATTGTTTTTCAGCCTTTCCCTTTGAATTTGTTTGTATCCTTATTGCTTAGATGTGTTTCTTATAGGCAGCATACAGTTGGATTTTCTCTTTTAATCCATTCTGCTACTCTGTGTATTTTTATTGGTGAGTTTAATCCATTTACATTTAGTGTAATTATTGACTGTTGAGGGTTCCCTATTGCCATTTTATAAATTGCTTTCTGTTAGTTTTGTATCTTGTTTGATTCTTCTTGTTTGTTTTTCAATAATTTTTTTTGTTTGGTTTTTGTCCATACTTTTTCCCTCTGTTACTACCTTTTTTAAGTCATGTGCTTCTGTGGTGGTTTTTTCAAGGGTGGTTACCATTACATAATAAAAATGGTACCTACCATGTTCACTGTAGTACACTATCTCATGAGTGCTTCTGTACTCCATTATCCTTTGCTACTGTTAATCTCTGTCCTCTTCCCTTTTTTTGTTTTTGTTGTCACAGTTTGAATTTGGTTTTATTGTGTTCTTGGTGGAGCTTTTACTTGTGGTTTTGTTTTGTTTTGTTTTTTTGTATCTGGTTGGAAAACCCCTTTAGTATTTTCTGAAGTGGATGTTTTCTGATGATAAATTTTCTTATCTTTTTTGTATCTGTGAATGTTTTTATTTCTTCTTTGTTTTTGAAGGATAGCTTTGATGGCTATAATATTCTTGGCTGGAATTCCTCTTTTTCAGAACTTTAAATATTAGAGTCCGCTCTCTTCTCACTTGTAGAGTTTCTGCTGAGAAATCTGATGATAATCTAATAGGCCTTCCTTTATATGTTGTGTTCTTCTTTTCCCTGGCTGTGTTGAGAATTTTTTCTTTGTTGTTGGTTTGTGCCAATTTCATTATGATGTGCCTTGGAGTAGGTTTGTTGGGGTTAAGAAAACTCAGTGGTTTTTTTTGCTTCTTGAATTTGAGGCTTTAGTTCTTTCCACAGGCTTAGGAAGTTCTTATCTATTATTTGTTTGAATATGTTCTCCATTCCATTTTCTGTCTCTTCTCCCTCTGATATACCTATTATTCTTATGCTAGTCTTTTTGATGGAGTCATACAATTTCTGTAGAGCTTTCTCATTATTTAAAAAAATTTTTGAGTCTCTTCTTCTCTCTGTAGTGCCTCAAGTTGCTTGTCTTCTATGTCACTAATCCTACCTTCTATCTGGCCTGTTCTATTAGCTAAGCTTGTTACCTAGTTTTTCAATTCATGAATTGAGTTTTTCATCTCTGTTTAATTTGTTTTTATAGTTTTGATTTTCTTGGTAATATATTCTTTGTGTTTGTTGAGTTGTTTTTTCAGGTCCCTAAATTGCCTTTCTGTGTTTTCTTTTATATCTTTGAGTATTTTTTGGATTTCTATTTTAAATTATCTGTCATTTAATTCCAAGGTTTCCAATCTATTAAATTTTATTCTCCATAGATTTTTCCTTATCTATCTTTGCTACATCTCTGTCTTTTGTATCCATGATATTCAATTTCCTTTTTCTTAATGGCATCTGAGGATGGTTTTGTTAATAGCACTAATGAGAATTAATAAAGAAAAAAAAGTATAATAAAATAAAATAAAAAATGAAAAGTAAAAAAAAATTATTATTTCTTTTTTTCCCCTTTTTTCTCTTCCTTTTTGAGAAAATACTGTGAAAAACTATGAATTATATTGTTCTAAATGGAACAAAAACTACCTATAATGCAGGGCCTGGGTTGGGGTGAATTCATAAAAGGGCAAAAAAGGAGATAGGAACACACATAAAGCAAAAAAGGAAAAATTTGGATCAAGAATAAAATAATTTGCTTGTAAATGATGGTCAATTGAGAGGTATAATGAAAGGGATAAGAGGGAAACAAGAAAAAGAGAAAAATACTATTGTATTAAGTGAAACAAAAACTAGATAGAATGGAGAACCATGGTTGGGGGGAATGCTAATGAGTTAAAAAGTAAGCAAAAAGCACACAAAATGCCACAAAGAAAAAAATTTGAGTCCCAAATAAAATAATTTGTTCGTGAATGAGGATCAAATGAGAGGAAAAGTAAAGGAGAAAAGAAGAAACTAAGAGAGAGGCAGAATAAAGAAAAAGGAAAAAAAGAAAAGAAGAAAAAAGAAAAAAATAAATAAAAAAAGAAGAGAGAGTTCAGGATTTTGGAGAATAATCCTCATAGAGAGAAAGGAAGAAGAAAAGAAAAAAAATGGGAAATGTAACACTTATGGATAATGTAGTTCAAGATGAAGAGAAAAGAATAAGATGAGCAGAGAATAAAAGGACCAAGGTGGAAGAAAAAATAAAGACAAGAAGATGAAAGAAACAAACAAAAGTGGAAAAGTTATAGAGTCTGCGGATTTTTCTTGATTTTGAGAGGCTATTTTTTTCCTTTTTCTTTCTTCTCCCTCTTCCTGATTAGTGGCACTGTACCCCAGGCTCTGCCCCTGTGTCACGCTTAGGTAGAGATTTGCAGTTGATGAGTCTTTATGGTGATGTCATATACTAGGCTTCAGTCTCATTAGTAGTTGGGGCTTGTTAGCATTTGCAGGCTCCAACAATATGAGAGTCCATTTTCCCAGAGCCTCTCTCCTAGTCTCTCCTTCCTCAATTAGCAGCCCGATGATCCAGCTATGAGGTTGCCCCTGCCACTGCCTGGAGAGTAAGAGACTCAAAGGGCTGGAAAATCCCCACTCAGCACAGGGCTCTGGGTAAGGCTCTGTCAGAGCCGCTAGCGTAATAAGGCAGGGCTGGGAGCCAATTGCTCTCAAGGTGCCTTTCTATGAGCCTCTAGGCATGTCCAGTATGCCTCAGCACTCTGTGGGACCACTCTCCCCAGGCTTTTTGCACTTTGTAACCTGTTTTGGCTGGGAAGAAGATGCCCTAGTCACTGCCTGTAGAACAGGAGTTCTTAAAAGCTGCCAAATCCCTCCTTTTAGAGCACAGCCCTGAGTATGAAAGCTCTGCCAATCAGAGCCACCAGCTTAAGCAGGTAGGGGGGCATGTTGACTTCCGTTCAATTCCCCAGGTATATCTAGTTAAATTTGCCTTAGCGTTCTGTGGGATTGTTTCCTGCAGGCTTCTTCCTTGTTAAAAAGCCTACAGCCTATCCTGTCTAACTTCTGCAGTGTTCTCTTAGGTTTGTTCTGTAGGAATGTGTTTTTTACTCCGTATCGGCTGACAAGAAGTTGCCCCTGCCCCTACTTGCATAGCAAGAGGCACTAAAAAATATCATGTCTCTTGAGACATGATCTGAGAGAGACCTTGTCAATTAGAGCCGCATAAGTCAGTTGGGAGGTGAGCAGACTGTGGGTTAAGCTAATTTCAGCGATTAGATCTGAAGATCTGCTCCAGAGACAGTCTGCAAGCTGCCTGTGTGCCCCTCCCCTTAGCGCTTCCGTATTTTCTCTTCCCTGAGATGTTAGCCTAAATGGCTGGGTGAGGCCACCCGCCCGCCTGGAGAAGTTTGGGTGTAGGGAATTTTGCTTTTGCGCACTCCTCGTGCACTGTTGGGGTTCAGGGACCACACCGAGACTCTGGTCTCAGCCCACACAGAGGCCTCTGACCCTTCCCCTCTGTCCGAGAACATGGGCACCCACTCCTGGGGTGCTAGTAGGAACCTCTCACACACTACCCACGCTCGCCGACCAGGATATCGGGGATAATGAAGGCCGCTGCTCACCAGCCTTTGTTGGGTCTGGCGCAGGTGTTAGCTCACATGGGCTGAGTCTCCGTGGGCACACTCTTTCCTCAACTTGGATGTCTGTGCCCCAGCCCCCACTATCTCTCAATTCCAAGTGAAAGTAGCCTTTGCTCAGGTCAGTGAGGAAGGCAGAGTGTTTCGTTCTCTGTTTTATTTCCTACAGGGATGATTATATATAAATATTTAGTCAATTTTTCGCTCGATCATACCTTCATGTTCAGTGTGTAGGACTTCCAGACATTCCACGGATGGATTTTTCTGTCTCTGGTTGTAGAACTTGTTGAAATTTTGGGGAGAGGTATCGGAAGCGCTCCTCACGGTGCCATTTCTATGACGTCACTCCAAAAGGTTTTAAAAGGAAGAGCCAAGAGTCTATTTGGGGAGAAATCACGTTGTTCCAGGGGAGAGTGATTCCAGGAAAAGCCCATGGAGGCAGGGCAGGGAGGCCACATGGACAAGGCAGCCAAGATGGTGGACTGGGGAAAGAAGCCAGTTCATGGAGGAGAAGGAGATGGGGAACAAAGGTGAATAAGATTGGTGAGGTAGAAGCCTTTGATTCTAGGAAAACTTGGATGAGTCAGTAGCTTTGTAAGCACTGAATGAGTGGGTTTTGGAGGCCAGTGTGGGTTTTTACTAGCTTGCAGAGTATGAGTTTAGAAGAAAGGGAAATGGACCACCAGTTTTCAATTCTGTTGATTCCTTACCATCTGTCCGAATCAAATATTAACCTGTGTTGGCCAGGCGGCTTTGATGGTGGTCGCAAATACTGGCTATACAGCAGGCTCAAAGCATTTGGGGTGTGTTTACTATTGTGGTTGCCAGTGCTAGTTGTTATATTTTAAAAGCACTACTAAGAATTTGTAATAGTGATATTAAAAAAGGAACACTAAGAGACATTATGCAATTCAGAGTGAGTTTACTAGTTTGCTGTTTAGGAATAGATATTAGCTATACAATATAATTGTAAAATGTATGTTCATTGTCTTATAAAGAGTAGAGAATTTACCACAAGCACAAAGATTCTACTTGCCCTTAAGCCAGCATTAGCAGTATAACAATGGACAGGTCATTTAAAAACACTAGCTAAAACTTTTTACCTGTAAAACAAGAAGTTTGAAATAAATGATGTATCTAGTTTGTTTTTTGTCTAATTCAAAAAGTGTGCACATATATTATTTCATTTATCATAGCTCACATCATTGAAGAGTAGTGCATAAAACAATTTAAATATAAATTTTAAGTAGAAATACATTACTCTTACAAAGATGTGTTCATTTTTTAAGAATTTTATTTTTATGATACATTTTAAATGACCTAAAGTCAATTTCAACTCATCTAATAAGCTCTTGAGTAATTAAATATCCCCAAGTTACTTGGATATTAGAAAGTGAGAGCATTCATTTTTTTTAGTTAATTTTGGTGGCTTTTATTAGATGCTATCATAAATTAAAAAATTAAAATGCATTTCTTGAGCTTTAAATAGATAATAATTTTTTATTAAAGGTAGTTTTTTTTCTGTCAAACTACAAACTCCATAATAAAATGGAGATCGTGCAGTGTAATTAGCTGAAAGTAGTGAACTTAATTTATCTTGAATTATGTATAATAGAAAAAGCATGAAACTATATTATGAATAACATTACTTAAGGAAATAGATATATTGCAATTATTTTTTTTATATTTTTTAAATTCATTTTTAGAGAGAGAGAAGAGAGAGTGAAACAGAGGGAGAGGGAAGGGGGGAGGAGCAGGAAGCATCAACTCCCTTATGTGCCTTGACCAGGCAAGCCCAGCCCAGCGATTTAAACCGTCAACCTCAGAATTTCCAGTTGACACTTTATCCAGTGGGCCATCACAAGTCAGGCCCAATTATTTCTTAATCCTTTTTGAAATCAGAGCTAAGTCTTTGGAAAATTTGTCAGGGATATGAAGATCTGTTAGATATTTTTTGTTATACCTTGCATTTCTTATTTAATAAATATTAAGTTTTAACAGCGGTTGTGACTGGCACTTTTAATTTGGATGTATAATATACTTAAAATATTTTTAGATTTTTTTCTTTCAGTAGGACATCTCAAAAGTGACCTTCAAAAATATATGAAATAATGTTTATTTGTAATTACATTTGATCCCAATTGTACAGCAAAAGCCATTAATAATTGAGACACATGATAAGAAGATAGAGGAAATGAGCACTTGAGAGAAGTGAGTCACTGCAGTTTTGATTTACATACTATCTTTTCATTGGTCAACCCCAAAGACAAGGCGGACCTTTCTCTTGTTAGTAACAAGGAGGTCTAGGAAATAGAAAGAACAGGACTGACCCTTAGGAAATTTTGAGTGTTATAAACTTTTTACCTTTGACACATCTGCGTTTATTTCACAATTTCCCAATTCAGGGCCAATTTCTCTTCTCTATTTTCTCAACAATCTAATCACCTTCAAGCCTATGCTGTCTTCGTACTGACTGCGGATTACCCCACAACTTGAACTTCTGCCAACCGCAGTGTTTGAGTTCAGAAAAATCCATGCTCCTAAACAGTCTATTCTCAGGAATTGTCACCTTGACTCTCAGCAATTCCTCAGTCAATGCACTTATTCTATAGGTGCAGTAATTACTTCTAGGTCCTGGAAAAAAAGCTCATTAAACACATGTTGAAATACATTAAACACAGCATGCTGAAAATGCATTTGATGAGGGTATCTTTTAATAAATAAAGTTTTAACCCTTATGGGGGTATTGACATTTTAGTAGGAACATTCTTCTAATTCAAAAGAATTATTTAATATTTTTGCTTCAGAAAAATACAAAGAGATGAGTTTCAGGCCAAGAGCTGAGAGTCCTCATCATCCTACCTCGGAGCTGTGATCTGCCTCAGGTCAGCCTTGACCTAGGAAGCTGCTCCCGGCTATCCTCACTGTCAGGAGATCAGTGTCTATTACAATTCAATGTCAATTTTTCACACCCATTCACTTTTCCCATCTATGCTCATTCTCTAACCATTTTGAAATTAGCCAATGAAAGAACCTTACCAAATAAAAATCTTTAAGAAAGTTTGAGATTTTACTTTTAATAATTATATGTTATAAATCAATTTTTCAACTCTCTACCATTCCAGATGTTTCTTCTTAGCCCCTCACCCCCACATTCTCCATTCCTAGCATACTTTCATTTTGTAATCATTTTGAAAATCAGAGGGAGTGAAAAAAGGCAAGGAGACATACAAACAGGCCTGACCGAATGTTGCTAATTGAGTAAAAGTGGGACTGCTCCACATATGAAGCATTGTTCCCAGTGGCTACTGCAGAGATGAACATTAATCTTGTTTTAGCAAACTTCATTTATATAATTCATCATGTTGTCATTGGGGGTTAGTAATGCAGTTTGCCTTGGATACTGCCAGGTTCCACAGACCCTTACACTAGCCTAAAATTTCTGATTGTACTAGTCCATGTAAGTTTATATTGAGTTCACTGTTAGTGTGCTAGAGTGTAGTTTTACTTTGGCTATTTTTGCTGTTATTGTTGTCCTTACTTTAAACTGATCTTAAAATTTTGCATGTGAGGAAGAAATGCAAGTGAACATGCTTAACTACTAAATTTACCTATTAATATTATTGATAAATCATTGATGTAGTTTTAATGGTTAAACAATGGCAGAAAAATATGTATGGTACATGGTGTCTTAAAAGATGTTCACATTGTGTAAGGTTGCATACTTTTTTAAAGAATGAAATATAGTTCTTTGAAAACCACTAATTTTAAGGCATAATTTAAACATCCTTCTCCAATCTATGAAATCTTCAGCTGACAAGTATTTCCTGGTCTGAATTCTGTAATATATATTACCTATGTCATTTTTTATAGGTACTTGTGTTGAGGTTTTTCATTCATTATTCATTCACTGCTAGATGCAAGCTTCTTGGACACAGGGGCCAGAGCTTCAATTCTTTGTGTGCAACACAGCCATGACAAGTAGATGTTCAATAAATACTTCTTGATTGAGAATTGACAAGTCCACCCTGTAAATGCAGAATGAGAGTCTTTACCTTCTGTCTCTATACCCCATTTGCTGTTTAATTAGCTATTAGCTGTAACTGATTGATAGACATGAAGACTTTTTTTTTCCAGGAGAACTGGCAGCTATGTAAATACAGCACTTAACCTTAAGCACTCAGCCATTAACCTTAATCACTGTCCATTAACCTTAAAGCACCCGGGTTCTCTCCTTACAATCTTCCAGAGCAGACCCAGTGAATGCAGTTTTTGGCATGAAAAAGAATCTTAGTAGAATGTTTTTATTTTTCTGTAAGTGGCTATAAAAAATGTATTTTAAAAAGAACCTTTGATTCCATTTCTTTGTATAAATACTAATTTATTTTCCAAGTGTTCAGAGCAAGACACAAAATTAGAAAATTATTTTGAGGAGCATGTTAAGATATATGTTGGGCAGATAAAATATATTATGCTCACTTTGTTAAAGATGGCGCTGCCCACATGGAAGCCTGTCGCCCAGGTGATATTAATGTGTGTTGGGACAGGCTGTGGGCAGGCAGGATCCTTGTAGATTGGGGCTTGGTTTTAGGACTAAGCCTTTCCCACCCTTTTTGATGTAGGGTGGTGCACTCTCATGAGGAATCCCATTATGCCTCAGATAAATGACTTTGTATTAGAGAGTTTCTTGTTTGTATATTGGATTAAAGGTTTTGATTTCTACACTAAAAAATGGGGGCAGACTGGAACCTTGCTCTCTTGGTTCCTGAGATTAACATTAGAAAGGAGAGCAAAGAGGAAAGAGCAGAGAAAGGCCACGTGGAGGAGGCCAGGAGAAGCAGCCAAGATGGTGGAGTGTTGAGTGAGAAGCCAGTTTGTGCAGAGTTTGTGCAGGGAGAAGGAAGGAGATAGGGAACAGAGGTGAATAAATCTGGTGAGCTAGAAACCTTTGATTCTAGGAAACTCGGATAAGTCAGTAGCTTTGTGAGCACTGAATGTGAATGGGTTTTGGAGCCCAGTGTATGTTTTTACTTGCCCACCAGGTGCAAGCTAGGATTAAAGATGATGGTCCACCAGTTTTTGGCTCTGTTGTTTCTTTACCGACTGTCTGAATCCAATGTGAACCTGCATGGGCCAGGCGGCTGTGATGGTAGCCCTGGCTATTGGCTTTACAATATATTTGATAAAAAAAAGATGAGACAATGCTTTTTTAAAAATACCATTTATAAGATTGATAATTATGAGAGTACACATATTATTTCTAATTAAACTGGTAAATTTATTTAAAAAGTAAATAGCCTTTCCAGACATGTAGAAATAACCTATTACTTTAAAAATAATGACTGCCTAGAAGAGTTTTATCTAATGTCAGATAATAACAAAGGATAAATGGAACATCTTTTTTTAACATAGCATTTTAGATTTGTTCTTGTAAATATTCTTGTTCACAGATATAATCAATTTTATTGAAATAATAACACTTTTCATAATTCTTTGTAGTCTATGAGAGTCTATATATTTTTTCTTTTTTAGGTATTTCACAAAAACTACTTAAAATAATTATTATTGGAAAGAAATGTCATGTTAATTAATGTATTTCAGTGTATTGTGTTTATTTTATATCAAGGTTTGTTTTCACCAAGGTCTACATTCATAATTATAAATGTAGCAAAATAATATTGCAAAGTTGCAAAACATTTTGGTTTTAATTTTATATGCAGTTATGTATTAAGACCTTATTCTTTAGGGAAAAACGAAGTTCCCATTGAACTCAGAACATAACACATCATAGGGGGAGGTGGACTGTAGCATAAGAGGGTGGCTGCATGCAGGAGGAGGAAAGAGTGCCTTGCTATGTTCAGGAAAGCAACTTGATACTAATGGGCTGATTATTTTTAGATTTGCCAAAGTGCTCAGTTTTGCTCCACATCCCACAGGAATGACACTAGAAGGTGTGAGTGTAGGAGAGGGTCTCCCTTACAACTGCATTTGAAGATAAATTTTAACAAATGTAAAATCTCACTGGAAAGACAAACTAGTGTAACATGATGTCCTCAACTCTCTAAAAATGTTACCTCAACGTGGGCTGGTTAGCTGTTTACTTGGAATTTAGTTGCTTAACAGAGGAAGAAGGTGAGAATGAGAGGGCGACTTGGCAAAAGTGTCCAGGCAGAAGAAGATCCACAAAGACAAATCCAATCCAATATTGAACATGTGTTTTGAGAATTAACCAATAACTTTCATAGAAACCACTCTGCATATGCTTCTTTCTCTCTCTAAGCATTTTGGTCTTTCCTTCCGGCATGGCCCCAAGCATGCTCTTGGAGGTACAAAGAACCTAAGCTAAGGTCATACTAATAGACTCTGACTTTTTACTTAGTAGAATCCAGACCCCTGTTTTAACTATATATGAGGAAAAATAACTTAGATATGTCCACATACATTGACATTATTTTCACATAAATTGATGAAAAATCTATGCAGATTTAGCTCAGAAATTAAGCAGATTTCTGTTCTTTATTTTTGTAGAATGTCTTCTCCAATAAAAAAATTTATTTGCTTAACATTTCTTGAGAAATCATGTTACTTCAAGACTACTTTAGGTCATTGCTGTTGAGACAGAAATGTAAACATATTAAAGATAACTTTTTAAATTATTCTATTTTTACAAACATGAGCAGACACTCTTCTATATCACTTTTTTACTTTTAGCAAAACAACTAGGAATAAGACAAGTTTATTTCCTTTAATATGAGAAGTGCTATAACAGAGGCTAAACACTGGAAATTTAATTAAAATATTATCTTTTTTTTTTTTTTTTACAGAACATAGCTAACAATAATTAGTCATTGTGGCCATGTTTCCAAGTTACAAGAAATGGTTACTTTAATAATTGCACAATTAGAAGCAGATAAAACTGTATTGATATTGTGCAAGTTACTATCTTACATTGGGTTTCAGGGGTAATTTAAATAACCTGAACTACTTAAAATGTATATTCCTTTCTAATTCTGTTTTTATACTTTTGCTGTATCACTTTTTGTTTTTACATTTGAATGGTTATATATGAGAATAACATGATATAATATATTATTACTGAATATTTGAAAAGCAAAACAATATATACTATTTTTAGTAAAATAATTTTTATGTTTATTACTTTTATTTTTTTACTTTGGCATTTGAATTACTAGCATATCACATTTGGTTTATTTGTTAAATAAATTGTTTAATTCTTCTAATTAAGCAATGTCACTCTAATTTATTTAAATTAACTCTGACTTTACCACTCTATTGTTCTGTTTTGCAGATTCTAACCTGGGTTATTGGTCCTAGAAATGGATAACTGAGACACACTTAAAAGAATCTTTATTTATTTTTTTACAGGGACAGAGAGAGAGAGTCAGATAGAGGGATAGACAGACAGGAACGGAGAGAGATGAGAAGCATCAATCATCAGTTTTTCGTTGCGACACCGTAGTTGTTCATTGATTGCTTTCTCATTTGTGCCATGACCGCGGGCCTTCAGCAGACTGAGTAAGCCCCCGCTTGAGCCAGTGACCTTGGGTCCATGCTAGTGAGCTTTTTTCTCAAGCCAGATGAGCCCGCGCTCAAGCTGGCAACCCGGAGTCTCAAACCTGGGTCCTTCCGCATCCCAGTCCGATGCTCTGTCCACTGCGCCACCGCCTGGTCAGGCTTAAAAGAATCTTAAACTATCTTCACCCTACCTCCGGTTTCCAGGAAAATATAAAACTTTTAAGACAACCAAAAATTGCTATCATGGATATTATAACTTTTCTGTAATCTGGCTTTATTTCCATGTCTTTCCAAAAGGAATTTTAACCTTGTTTTGTATTAAAACTAGAGATAAAGCCTACCAGAGGAGAACAAAGCAGCTTATAAAATTAATGCTGAAACATTTTAGGGGGAACTGCAAGGACAGAGACAATTCCCTATGGAGAAGTGGGGGGCGCTGTCTGCCTTTGACTCGGGTGTCTCAGGTGAGAACAGGAATGAGTGCCTCAGGTAATCAGGAGGTATATAAGTAAATTCATATTCCTGAACTCATCACTCACTAGTTAACAAAATATTTACTCAGTATTAATTTTTACTAAAGATTAGGGGTGAAAATAAAATAGAGAAGCCTCCAACTTCCCAACTAAACCATCAGGTTACATGTTATGTGAATTTTCTTCCTTAAAAACTATTCATTCTTGAAGTTCATTTTCATCTTATATCATCTGTAAAGGAGTTGAGTTGGCGGGTTCAACCCAGCCCAACAAAGTCTGCTCCAACATCTGCATTATGACTGAATTTTCTCACTTGAGAATTGTTCAAATGTTAACTAGAAAGGAATTTAAGAGAATGATATCTGTTTCATATTGTTTTTTAATCTTAAAACAGCGAATCAAAACACCCCCCCCCAAAGTTAATGACAAGAAACAGCATAGCCACTCATCACATTCGACACACACCCTCACACCAAATGAACAAGCAAACACATAAACACACACACACACACACACAAACCAACTATGAAAACAGATTCTGCCTTTCTAACAACTCATCATTGTGAAGACATTTCAGATAAAATGTGGACAGTAAGATAAAGTTTCATCAGGGAGTGTACGAGGAGGGCACCCAGCCCCCCCCACCACAACCCCAGTGCCTGGGGACCCAGCACTCCTGAGGGCGGTGGTGCGAACGCTGGCGCCTCTCGCCCTTCGGAGCCCTTCTTGTTAATTTTTATTTGTAAGAGCCTTATTTTTAGTGTAATACTTATGTCATAGTTTTAAAGATTATGTTAATCTTTTTTTCTTCATTCTTTAAAACTTCTAACATTTCTGCAAAACTCTCTGATCCTCCTAAACAGAGTGACAATTCCTCTGATCTTATGCATATGAACATTCATTCCCACTGGTCCTTTGTATTTTCTCTCAGTTTTTATTATGAAGGGCTTTTTCCCTCCAGGGTAGAAGTGAGGGGTGTGAGGATCATCACCTGCGTTTGCAATTCCCAGGGACCAACTGAAGAATACTGGCTATTAATTAACATTTTACGATGTGCTACACACACTCCTCAGAGGAAACATATATACGTAAATCAGAGGAACTCAAGATTAACATAATCTTTAAAACTATGACATAAGTATTACACTAAAAATAGGCTCTTACAAATAAAAATTAACAATTTAGCTGGTATCACATCTGTAGGTCGATGGTACTTCTCATTATACCACATTAAATATTTGTTTTAAATTTAGTGGACATTGTACCATGTACATTCATTTTATTAAAGTAGAATTTGATTGAAATATAAATGATAGTTTTTACCAAGAGTATGCTACAAATATAAGAACTGTCATTCTTAATTTTTTAAATGAATTTGAGCTTGAGCTCACCCTCCCGAGGTGCGGAGAAAGTCGTATTCCTTATCACACCTACCTAGAGGATAAAATGTCAAGTGTAAAAGATACTACAAGGAGGAATAGTTGTACTCATTTCAAGTGCGTATCTGAAAAAGAGAAGAGCCATCTTCGGCATAACTAAGGGCAAGAGAATCCACCCACCTCAGAATTCTATACAATCTGATTAGGGAGCATGATTTCTCACCTGTGCTTCTCTATAGTCCTTTCTCTCTCTAGAAAATAGCTTGTCTTTTTAAGAAGAACAAACTTTGGATTACTTCTCTCAGAGACCAACTTTCACCCTGTTCTGGGTGAACTTTCTATGTACCACTATTTTAGACATACACACAGTTTTTATTTTTTATCTGTTTTTTTTTTTATTTGTTTTGTGGGGTTTTTTTGTTTGGTTGGTTTTTTGTTTGTTTTTGTGGGGAAAGACTGTTGCCTTCAGTAAGGAAGGCTCAGGTTTAGCTCATAGCTCATTCATTTTCTCTAATTTTATCATTTTCATAAGTATAGTCAGAGAAATAAAAATTAAACTCTCTTTCTTTCAAGGCCAAGAGATAAGGCAAGGGAGATGGTTAGAGTTCTTCCACTTCCTAGGAAATGAGCCTGAGAACCGATGTTGCAATAATAGAACACACGCAGCCAGCGAGGGTTTGACCCTATCCCCATCTCCCACACAGTCTGCCTGTGTGTCTCAGACACTTGGGCGCTCCTGCAGTGATGTATGGAAAGTAGAACTGCAACTCTTTCCTGCCTCAGTATAGTCTTAATTATAAAATACTTGTCTTCTACATTTTGTCATCTAAAAGTTTCCTCTTAGAACCAATATTGATAATTTCCATACTTTTAAAGCTCTTGTTTATTATTTAAATTTTTCTTCTTCTTTTTTTTACTATCGGAATGATCAGATATTTTTATCCAACCATTCTCATGGTAGTTAAAATATGTATTATATTTTACTTAATATGGAACACTAAGATTTATCCATCGGTGACATTTTAATCTTCCCCATATTTTTGTTCCTATAATCTTATTTATTTTTCAGTCAAAATTGTGAAAAATAATAAAGAAATTAAACACAAAAATTAGTGTTAAGACTTTCAGATGAATTAAGAAAAAGAATAAACATTTAATAAGTACCTTGGTATGGGAAAGAATGTTACTTTACTTCTTGAATGTTAGTGTTTCATTATGTTTGAGATTTTCTTTTTTGACTGCTAAAGTCTACTATATGACTTCTTCTAGTGGGTTTATGTTCCTCTGAAACAATATGGTGAAATGTGTCATTGTGAAAGTTTAAGAGCAGAATACAGATTTCTGGGGCAATTTATCCCTACTGATATTATAGGATCCTTTTTGTCATATGAATTTGCTTTTAAAAGACTTTTCTTTAGCTCTGAAATGTTTATAGGTATTTTATGATTTGACAAATACTGAGTGTCTCATCTGAAATAAGTGGTAGGCACGATTTATATGAAAAATCCTGGAGAGTCTGATGGAACTAAAGAACAGTGAAATATAGACTAAAGAATGGGACTAACAGCAGCAGCAGCTTCATGGCCAGTACAAAGGCAGTGTTTATGGATTTTAGCCTATTTCTCAAATGATTAAGATATTAGCTCATATCTTTTCTCTTTATGTCTAGATATATATTTTGACTCCTCTTTACCCCAAATTCATATTGCATCCAAGTCCAAAGTCCTCCTCAAATTTTCTTCATATTTCTGACACATAAACAACATTGTTTTTCTTTGTAGCCTGTAACTCTAAGCAACTTTTCCTCAACTGATGAAAAATTTTACCATTTCTCTTGATTTTACTTACATGGACATGTATGTTCATATATACCATCTTTCCTATTACAGGCATGCATATTAATATTTTATTACAGGCTGGGCATTCAATTTGAAATTAAGTGAACCCCAGTGCTATCTACTACTGTTCCTTGAGTTAGTCTCTTAAAACTCTATTAAATTTTATTTAGCAATCAATGTCAACTCAGTAGAATTAATAATAACTCTGGGCACTAACTGAAGCTACTATGGGAAAAAATATCAGAGAGTCAGATAATTTGGAGGGCCACTATTTCTAATGTGTTGTTCTCAATAGAAGCGGCAAGTTTTTACTGAAACAAGATATCTAAAGAAAGATTTCCCAAGTCAGCCTTAGGTATAAAAGCATGTTTCCCTAGAAACCAATGGGGAGGGCATACATAGAAATATGGCTGGTGTAGACTGCCTTTTTTTGGCTAGGGGAATTGGGAATTTTGCTGCACTCGAGCAATTTCAAGTCTAGGTTTCATAACTCTTTCGTTCCCTCTTTCTCCCACAAGGGTATAAAGCCATTGGGATAGGTTGCTAACACAGTCTATTTTTATCCCTCAGAAGACTGAAATTATTGTCCTACAGATCTAAGCTTTGCTTCTTTAACATCACTATAGATTGCAAGGTCTTTTGATTCTTCCTGTGTATATTTCTTTTTTTGTATATAAGAAAATGAGTTATATTGACATAAGCAGCACTTCCCACATTTTATTAAAAATCTTATACTGAAAAGAACACCAAAAGATCCTCCTTTATGGATTGGATTTCCTTGCACCTTTTAAAGCTTTGTGCACTCATTTAGCAGGGGAGACATAAATATGAATTGGGGGGGGGGTGCGGGCTGCTCCATCCCAGAAGGACCCCGAGCTGACGTGTGTTTGTTGATCTGTGAGTGTGTTCTTTCAGCGTATGCATGAATATATTCATATGTCCCTGTCTGAACTGGAGGAAGAGGCCTTCCTAGTTCTTGAGAATAAGTCAGAAAAATGTTAATCTTTTAAAAATGATACTGTGTTCAGCAGTCACTTTGATTGCTGAACAGAAATACTGCTGGGGAAGAAAAGATCCCACTGTTTAAAATCAGTTCTTTGGCAAAGCCACTCATCAGCATGAATATCTTATGACTCAGGACAGCAAAGAGCCATCACAAAAGACAGGGGCAATGATTCAATAATCCTAGTGTCTGTCTGGCTTGAGTCAACTTTTGTTTTTGTGTACTGCTGGCTATAAACGTCACCGTTTTTATTGGAATACCTGACTTACATACCATAATTCTCCATTTTATTTAGTCTTAGACTTGTTTTTGGAAGACCTATTAAACTTATGGCTATGTCTTTTTTTCCCCTTTCTCTCTCTACTCAGTGTACCTGCCTTTACTGTTTGCTAACCAGCAGAGAATCATCATCTATTTTTCCTGTGACCCAAATAATTTTATATGCGAAATCCAATTATGAAAAGAGATGTTAAGTGCAGTCTTGAAGGAGAAAGAATTCAAATCTCACTGAGGCCACCAAATGGGTGAATGGGGACGAGGTTGGGACAAGCCTACTTTTATTCTGTAAAACTTTTCCTAAAGCTCATGTGTAAGAAATATTGCTAAATCAGAAGTGTTTAAAAAATTAAAAGTTAATTGGAGAAGGAGTTCTGGGATTTGTATGTTTAATCTTTGTTATATACCACATAGAAGTATTAGCTATTATCTCTATATACACCTCAGGGTTTTAGCATCAACTGACTTAAATTCGTCATGCTTTGTCCTTAAGTTAATTCACTGGGTCATCTAGCAAGGTAAGACCCACATACCAAGGTCCAGTCTGCATTGTTCCATATCTTCAGCTCCCAGTGTTCTCTTTGTTGAATTCACCCAATAACAATATTTCACAGCTGTTACCGTCTTCTGCCATCCACAGGGCCGTGTGTGCCCCTTCAGTGCTTCATCACACAGCCTAGTTCTAATGTAGGATGAACTATGTTTTTTATTAGGAGCACAAATTTGGCCTAATTAAAGAAAAGTAAAGATGAGGTTTGTTAAGGACATTGTTTAAAAGGAAAGCAGTTCTTGTTATTTAACGTTGACCTTGAAACTTCTGATAATGGAAACAATACAGGATTTATGCACTGTTCATGAATTATAATAATAGGGGATCTCAAACACTTAAGGAATCCTCTAATATTTTTTTAAAAACATTTTTTCCATTCTTTATTAGAGTATCTAGCAGTAATCTATTAATTGGTGAATATTTATTTATTTTGCTAATGTAAGAAATCATGAAAGCTTCCCTACTTTGAGTTTTGTTTAAATATTTAATGTTATTATTTCATTTTACTCTTTTTAACAATTTTTAAAAGGAATAGCATAGATAATCATTATTTCAGATTATTTTTAAGCTTATATTTTTCTAAAGTCTATGTTCTTCACAAATACAACAAATCAGCATGGTTGGGAAATAAAATTAATTATTGTGATTATATAAAAGAAATCCTTACCTCCTGGTAACAACAATGGATTTATCACTAAGATCTTATTTTGCATAAGTAATTAAACCATTTTATAGAAGAAATCAAGTGTATGTGAGAAGTCATACAAATTGACCCAAGTTACAGTCATACCTGTTAGAAGAGTGCTTTTAGTTTCTCAAAAACCTTTTTATATATACCCCATTTAGCACATGTGGGCAACTCTTTAGGTTAACAAAAAAGAAAGAAACCTTAATGATCATCAGTTACTATGTAAAAGCACAAAGACTTTCCTTATGTTTTGGAACACAAAAGAAGGAAGTAACGCAACCTGCACTTTATTATTTTGTATCAAATACAAAGCTTTTCCTAAACTTTAAATCCAACTGAAAGCAGCTGCTGGAAAAATATCATTACACTAGACCTTAAGCTACAAAAACCAATTTAATGGTGACGTTTTATTTTGTTCAGATGGTCTGCTCTTTCCTTCTGTTTAAAACAGTAAAGTCTACAGAAACTGTATCTGGATGAAATCACTGGTAGGTGAGGGCCCATGACGAAAAACATTCTTTAAAGATTACAAGGTTATAGTCGAATGGGACTAACAAGAGAGAAGGTCTCCCAAAGTCAGGAAGTAATATTACATCATTCATATACATAACCATACTTTCCCTTTCCTAGAGATGGATAGAATGTTTATTATTCAAAAATATAAATACATAAAACATGGGCATTACTTTTAAAACACATGTGGTATGATTTTCAGATCAGCCTTTTGCCACTTTTTAAAAGAAATAATCACTACTCTAAACTCTCAATTCAAAAGTTTTTGATAAAAAATTACTAAATTTTGACTATTTTATTTACTTTTCCAGAAATGAAATAAAAAAGAGAAAATTGCTTATGCTTTTTATAACATATTGATATTATCAGAAACAAAAGTTGAGAAGTAAGTAAAATTTGACACTCAAGATGACCTATCTTTTTCAATAATAAGAACATTTTATTGCAGAGAGACAGTCTTTTAAAAAGAAAACAATAACTACTCTTGATATGAATCCAATACTTATAAATCTTTATTAGAAAAACTTTGGAATCAGCTTTACTGAACATGAAGGTAAGAAATCTCTCTCACTAATTTTTATTTTTAAATTACTATTCTTAACTGATAACAACAGGCTTTATTCATTCATTTACTCATTCATAATTTGGAGCTTATCTCTGAAAAAGACTTACAATAAAAATTTTAGATAACAGTAAACCAATGACTTAAGTAATTAATTGATAGAAACAAGGAGAGGGAACAAACCAAGTTAACATTGTTACTGTGATATGAGTTTCCTTGCATCTAAGAACCTAGCAAAGTGCCTTTGTAATGACCTTCAGTGCAGTAACTAAACACCTGCTGTGGCTTGTAGTTATAACCTTTACACAAGTGAGACAAGTCTTGCCACTTAGGAATGACTCCCAGGTGGTCCTGGCACAGCCTGATCACATCTGCTTGGTCTTAGAAATATGAGGGTGAGGGTTCTATATGCTGGCATTGTGCCATATGACCTTGTTGAAAGCTTTATACAAATCAGGAATGCAAAAATGCCCAAGCTGTTGAGGAACAGACTTCTAAATTAAAAATATATTGTGTGCCTTCACCAAGTAAAATTTTCTCTGTGGCCCTACATTTTCCTGACTTTTAAGTCTTTGAACTAGATCATTTCCAAGGATTTACCCTTGTATCCAGAATTCTTAGCAAGCATTTAATTTACCACTGGTAACCTACATAGAGTCTGTTATTTTTTTCATTCAATAAACATTTGCTCTAGGACTTGATGAACAAAATATAGTCTTTATCTTCTTTGGGCTCAGAGTTTTAGCAAAAGAGAGAGAAATGTAAACAAATTATGAAAGAAGAGAAAAAAATGCTATAATACTGTTATTTGCAGACATGTTGAAGGAAGGATTTCTAACTGGCAAGATCAAGAAAGCAGCTGTGTAGAAAGTAAGAGTTCAGTAGGTGATCATTTCAAAGGATAAAAGAGGGGAGGGCTATTTCTGGTAGAGAAAATGTCAGCGTGAAGAAAGGGGGTGAGGAAGTGTTGGTAAGTGAAAGAAGCTCTTAGAAGGTCGATGATGTTGGAATGCACTGAAAATGGGAAAGTGGCTTTAACAGTAGACAGAGGCCAGGTCTTGAAAAGGAATTTCATGAGAGACTGAAGGGTTTATGGGTCATGAACCCAAAGTCCAGTGCCTAGAATTAATTTCTGACTTAGTCATTTATATGGTCTGTAGCTAACCCAAAATTATTTAACTTCTATTACACTCAGTTCCACAAAGTGCACAAAGGCGATTAGATTTGTCCCTTACAGAATTACGCTAAGGAGTCAATTAAATAATTCAAACTGTAATCAAAACATCAATTAGACACGAAAAACTGAAAAATGCAAAACTGAGGTGCCAAATTAGCACACGCAGATTTTTGAAGAAAATTTCTGAACACTGGTAATCCTATGAAACTGTTTTACCCTTTGAAATGGCTTACATGCTGAGAGTAAAGAGAGGAGAAGGGTTTATGAAGAAATTTTGTTAATAAAAATAATTGCCAACCTGCAGGCATCTGTTCTCATGAGAATACAGGGCAAAGTAGTACTACCTCCATTACGTCAAGCCTGGAGAGGGAGCTGCAGGTGAGAGCGTTCCCACAGGGGTAACTAAACCACTCACAAAGGCATTCCAGGAAAACAGTCAGCTTCTAGACTTTTCCAAGTCCAAGGTACCATCTAGCCCTCCAGGCTGAGGCTAACCCAAGCAGGCAGGTGAAAAAGGATCTGTTTCTAAATCAGGTTCATCTTGGACCAATATATGTGTGTGTGTGTATTTATATGTGTGTGTGTGTGTGTGTGTGTGTGTGTGTGTGTGAGTGTGTGTGTGTGTGTGTATATACACAAATATACAAATATATATATATATATATACACACACACACATATATCTCCACACATATATATTCTAATTCTAAATTGAGGCTGTGTTTTATGACTTAAGTGATTAAAAAAATATCTTTTGCTTAAGAAAAGGCAGAGAATTCTTAGACCTTCAAATTTCTTCATGGGCAGGAATACAACCTCCATGAACAATGTTTTATAAAGATGGTGGAAGGCAAAAATAAGGCTTCATTTGCATTGTTTCACAGACTAACTTACTCTACATACCAGTTTAACATTAAAGCACCGAAAGGAGTGATTAATACCCAGTAAGTGATTAATTTTAGTGTTAGTAGCTATGCTCAGGCTATGAAGTATCTCCTGAGTCAACTGGATAGTCATTCAAAGGGGAGAAAATAATCAGATTTATATAGCAGAAGTTAGTTATGAGCTGAGATTTGGACAAGTATGTTGGGGAGCAGCCCTTCAAGAAATTATTTAATATCCTCAAAAAAAAAAGTTGATGTTTGCAATAAAGACAGTAGCCAAAGTAGATGGAGCAGATTTGGTAGATATTTAGGAGATGGAATATAGGGTTCAGAAACATGTTGAAATAGGAAATATAGAATTATATTTCTGCTTTTCTGGCTTAGGCAATGAGAAATAAATTAAGATGATTCAAGTATTTTATTGGTAGTATGTTAAGTTAAGGATCTTTCTGAGAGTTTCAAATAAACATATGCATAATCATTCATGTTCAGGAGTCAAGACTGTATTATAAATAAATATTGAAATTTATATTTATTTATGAGGCAATGCATGCATGAGAACATCCATGAATAATATCTATGAATGGGGAAAAGAAGGTGAATAATATAACTATGTAATATTATGCCTAAGAGTGGCCTCAGATGACTTAGAAGATTTTCAATATTTTTTAGCTTAATTCAAGTGAAATATTACAAGTCTAATACATAAAACAGAAAAAAGTTGGAGCTAGTTAAGTGGGGAGGAGGGTTAGAAAGAGTCCCTTGCCTGTACAGTCAAACTTCATCCATTTGGAAGACCACATCGTTACAGCAGAACACTTAAGACTGCTTTGAAAATCACTGATTTTATCTATTTTCCATATTTTTAAACTTTACTCATTCGATATAATTGAAATATCAAAAAAAATAGTGGTTATATTTTGCATAAAGTTTGATGAGTTTGGAATATGCATATAGCCGTGAAGCAATCACTGCAATCCAGGTATCAAACGTATCTATCACCTCTGAAGATTCTTCCTGCTCCTTTGTTTTTGTTTGTTTGGTTTGTGGTAGGAACACTTAAATAAGATTTACCTGCTTAACAAAAATTGGAAGTGTATAATAATAATGTTTTAACTTATGGTGATAACACACTATTTTGTACAGCAGATTTCTAGAACTATTCATCTTGCATAACTTAAACTTTATACCTATATAACAACTTCCAATTTTCCCCTTTCTTGCCCCATAATCTTTCCATTTCATATACAAGAAACTGATAATAGGAAAATTTAGGTGATTTGTATAAAGTTGCACACAATCCAGATATATTTATATATGATTATGTGATTCAATATTAGTAGTGACAAAATCTATGGATCTTTTACCCTTAAATCACTTTATTTCTTAGAATCACACAGTAATTTTTTTAAAATATGACTGTATGGTTTCTATGTTTACTTCTCAAGTAGCTCATTTTTTTTAATTTTTAAAAATATTTTATTTCTTCATTTTTAGAGAGAGAGGAGAGATGGGTGGGGAGGAGGAAGGAGCAGGAAGCACCAACTCCCATATGTGCCTTGACCAGGCAAGCCTGAAATTTTGAACTGGCAACCACAGCATTCCAAGTCGATGCTTTATCCACCGTTCCACCATGGGTCAGGCCTCATTTTTCTATTTAGACTTAAATGTTCCTGTTTCAAAAATAAAAAGTTATTAAGAGGTTATGTAATGAAAACTCTTCCTCATATTTCTATGTTCCAAAAGCAACTAAATATGACTTTCTTGTATATCATTTTATAAAGCTTTTCCATCTTGGATATCTATTCTCTGTAGTCTGATTTCTATTCATCAATGAGAACAATCTTTTAAAAATAAAAATAAATTTTATCACTGCTTCACTAACAAACTTTTTATGAATTTCTATGACTATTAGGGAAAAAATGCAAAGTTTTAGGATGGATTTTTAAGGTCCTGATGTTGTGTGCCTTGCTTACTCCTTTAGCATGATCACATTCTATGAGGCCCTTTATTAACTACTTTCATTCTTAAACCTATCAAGCATGCTAATGACTTGGGCCATTGTACTAATTCTAATTTCATTCTAGAATGTTGTCTCTAGAAAATTTCCCATGGCATCTCTTCTTTAGAAATCAGCTTAAATGTCAACTTTTCAGAACAACCTTATTTTTTTTATCGTCTCTCCATTATATAACTTTAGTCACAAAATTGGAGAGAAAGATTTTAATTCCACTCTGTGAACTGCTTGTGTGACCTCAGGCCCATGACTTTTCTGGGCTTTTTTATGTTGAAAAATACAGATAACATTGCTTTATTGTCAGGTTTATGTGAAAATTCAGAAAGTACTAACTGTCCTTTAAAGTTTTAAGGAATAAGGACCATTAGGATCTAATCTTTCTAAATGCTTTTGAGATTAAACAATTAGAAAGAAATTTTAAGTGATTATAAGGTTGAATATGAGAGGGCCACTAGTAAATTTTTCAAGAAGTATATTGCCTTAGGGCGGTACTTGCAGTGTGTAGACTCAAAGTGCTAAAGGAGAGGGTGGAATTAAATAAAAAAGGAAGAGTTCAACTGTTTCGAAAGGTTGATCGCTATTTATTTATTTATTGTTCTGTGAAAGTTTATGACTTAAGCTCTAAATGTACCACAGAAGAGTTGAAATTCAGTTAAAGGGCATCTTATCAAATCAATACTACCTGTAAATACAGTCACAACTATTCTGCCCCCGCCCCATGTTCCCATGTTCTCTCTTACATTTCCAATCTTGAAGGCTAGGCTGCGTCTCCTTATAGGAAGTACAACTTGCCAGGATACAAAAGTCCTGGATTTGAGTTGTTCTCATCATTTGCAATCTCTACAATTCTCTGCATGTCACTGATCTATTCTGAGCTTTGGTTTCCCTCACCATCCAGTGGGACAACTTTATGTCATGTCCGCCTTGTAGGCTTACGATAGGACTCAGTGTTTTCATTTGCCTGACATGTCCACACACCTGCTTTGTACCAGAATGGATATCCTAGTGAGGGGGCTTTGAAGGAATATAGATTTGAACTTAAGTCCAACCTTAGGGAACTCACCAGGCAACCGATGTACAGGAATGAGCTCTGTAAACTGAAGGACACTTCACAGAGGGAAACCATTCCATGCCCTGTTGCACAACCTGCTCTGTCCTCCAGGCTCAGCCTCCATTTTGCCTTATCTTCATTCTCACAGACAGGTTGCCTCTACTCCCTTTTGGTCCCAGATTTTTTTTTTTTTAATTTATTGTGTTAACATGGATTCAAGTATCCCATTCAATATAACTCCCTTACCCCTACCCCCTTGTACCTCATTACTCCCATTTTGCCCCCATCCCCCTAACACCCTCTGCCCTTCCCTTTGAGATTTGCTGTCCTGTTATCTGTATCTATATGCTAGGTATATATAATTTCACTAATCCCTTCACCTTCTCAGATCCCAGTCCCTCATCCCCCTTCCCTCTAAAAGCTATTCCTCTGGTTCCTGTGACCCTGCCTCTGCCTCTATTATGTTCCTCAGTTCACTTTGTTCATTAGATTCCACATATAAGTGAGATCATATGATATTTTTCTTTCTCTGCCTGGCTTATTTCACTTAGCATAATAATGTCCAGGTGCATCTATACCATTGCAAAAGGTAAGATTCCTTCTTTTTCACGGCCATGTAGTATTTCATTGTGTATATGTACAACCGCTTTTTATTCCAATGATGGACACTTGGGCTGTTTCCAGATTCTGGCTATTGTGAACAATGCTGCCATAAACTTGGGGGAGCATTTCTTCTTTTGAATCAGTGATTTGGTATTCTTAGGATATATTCCTAAAAGTGGGATGACTGGGACAAAAAGCAGTTATATTTTTAATTGTTTGAGGAATCTCCAATACTGTTTTCCACAGTGGCTGCACCAGTCTGCATTCCCACCAGCAGTGCAGGAGGGTTCCCTTTTCTCCACATCCTCGCCAGTACTTATTATGTGTTGTTTTGTTAATGAGCGCCATTCTGACAGGTGTGAGGTGGTATCTCATTGTGGTTTTAATTTGATTTCTCTGATGATTAATGATGTTGAACTTTTTTTCATATGCCTATTGGTCATCTGTATGTCCTCTTTGGAAAAGTGTCTATTCAGTTCTTTTGCTCATTTATTAATTGGATTGTTTACCCTCCTGATTTTGAGTTTTAGAAGTTCTTTATAAATTTTGGTTATTAACCCCTTATCAGACACATTGGTGAATATGTTTTCCCATTGTGTGGATTGTCTTTTTATTTTGTTCATAGTGTCTTTTGCTGTGCAAATGCTTTTTAGTTTAATATAATCCCATTTGTGTTTTTTGTTCTTTATTTCTTGTTCGTGGAGATAAATTGGCAAAAAATATTGCTATAAGAGATATGGGAGACTTTACTGCCTATGTTTTCTTCCAAGATATTTATGGTTTCACAACTTACATTAAATCTTTTATCCATTTTGCGTTTTATTTTTTAGAATGGTGTAAGTTGATGGTCTAGTTTTATTTTTTGCATGTACCTGTCTAATTTTCCCAACACAATTTATTAAAGAGGCTGTCTTTACTCCACTCTGTGTCTTACATCCTTTGTCAAATATCAATTTACCATAAAGGCTTGAGTTTATTTCTGAATTCTCTATTCTGTTCCATTGATCTGTATGCCTGTACCAAGCTTATGCCAGTACCAAGCTGTTTGGTTCTTATGCCAGTACCAAGCTGTTTTGATTACTATGATCTTGCAGTATAACTTGATATCAGGAAGTGTGATACCTCACATTTTATTCTTAATTTTCAAGATTGCTGAGGCTACTTGTGTTTTTTTTTTTTTTTGGTTCCATATAAATTTTTGGAATATTTGTATTATATCTTTGAAGTACGCCATTCATATTTTAATAGAAATTGCATTGGATCTATAGCTTGCTTTGAATAATATAAACATTTTAATGATGTTTATTCTTCATATCCATGAAAACAATATATGCTTCCATTTGTTTGTATCTTCCTTGATTTCTTTTTTCAATGTCTTATAATTTTCTAAGTACAAGTCTTTAATCTCCTTGGTTAAATTTACTTGTAGGTACTTTATTTTTTTGTTGCAATAGTGAAGGGGATTGTTTCCTTAATTTCTCTTTTATTCAGTTCCTTGTTGGTGTATAAAAATACCACTGGTTTCTGAAAATTTATATCCTGCCACCTTGCCAAATTCAGTAGTTTTTTGACTGAGACTTTAGGGTTTTCTATATACAGTATCATATCATCTGCAAATAATGATAGTTTTACTTCTTCTTTTTCAATTTGCATGCCCTTTATTTCTTCTTTTTGTCTGATTGCTGTGGCTAGGACTTCCAGAACTATGTTGAATAAGAGTGGTGAAAGGGGGCACCCCTGCCTTGTTCCTGATCTCAAGGCGATTGCTTTTAATTTTTTCCAATTGAGTATGATGTTGGATGGCCTTTATTATGTTGAGGTATGTTCTGTGAATTCCCACTTTGCTGAGAGTTTTGATCATAAATGGGTGCTGGATTTTATCAAATGCTTTTTCTCCATCTATTGATATAATCATGTGATTTTTATCCTTCCTTTTTTTATGTGATGAATCACATTTATTGATTTGCGAATATTGTGCCAGCCTTGCGTCCCCAGAATTAATCCCACTTTGTCATGATGTATAACTTTTTTAATGTATTGCTGGGTCCAGTTTGCCAATATTTTGTTGAAAATTTTCGCATCTATATTCATCAGAGATATTGTTCTATAGTTTTCTTTCATTGTAGTGTCTTTTCCTGGTTTTGAAATGAGGATAATGCTTGCCTCATAAAAGAATCTTAGAAGTCTTCCCTCCTCTTGAATTTTTTAAAATAGCTTAAGACAGATAGTTGTTAGTTCTTCTTTGAATATTTGGTAAAATTCACCTGTGAAGCGAACCGGTCCAAGACTTTTGTTTGTTGGGAGTTTTTTTGATAACTATTTCAATTTCATTTGGTGTAATTGGTCGATTTAGGTTTTCTGATACTTCCAGATTGAGTTTTAGAAGATTGTATGTTTCTAGGAATTTATTCATTTCACCTAGGTTGTGCAATTTTTTGGCATATAGATCTTCATAGCATTTTTTTTTACAATCCTTTCTATTTCTGCAGTGTCAGTTGTTACTTCTCCATTTTCATTTCTAATTTTTCTTATTTGAGTCCTCTTTTTTTCTCAGTGAGTCTGGTTAAAAGTTTGTCAATCTTGTTTATTTTTTCAAAGAACAAGCTCTTGGTTTCATTGATCTTTTGTATTGCTTTTTAGCCTGTATGTCCTTTATATCTGCTCTGATCTTTATTATTTCCTTCCTTTTACTTCCTCTGAGCTTTACTTTCTGTTCTTTTTTAGTTCTTTTAGATGCAAGGTTAAGTTGTTCATTTGACCCTTTTTTTGATTCTTAAGGTATGCCTATAATGCTATGAACTTCCCTCTCAGGGCTGCTTGTTTTTGGTCTTTTTTTAAAATTAATTTTAATGGGCTGACATTGATAAATCAGGGTACATATGTTCAGAGAAAACATCTCCTGGTTATTTTGACATTTGATTGCAGCATTCCTATCACCCAAAGTCCAATTGTCTTCCGTCACCTTCTAACTTGTTTTCTTTGTACCTCTCCCCTCCCTCAACCCCCTCCATCTCCTCCCCCCACCCCATAACCCCCACACTCTTGTCCATGTCTCTGAGTCTCATTTTTATGTCCCACCTATGTACGGAATCATACAGTTCTTGGTTTTTTCTGATTTACTTATTTCACTCAGTATAATGTTATCAAGATCCATCCATGTTGTTGTAAATGATCCAATGTCATCATTTCTTATGGCTGAGTAGTATTCCATAGTATATATGTACCAAAGCTTTATAATCCACTCATCTCCTGACGGACACTTGGGCTGTTTCCAGATCTTCACTATTGTGAACAATACTACCATAAACATGGGGATGAATTTCTTTTTTTCAAACAGTGCTATGGTGTTTTTGGGGTATATTCCTAAAAGTGGTATAGCTGGGTAAAAAGGCAGTTTGATATTTAATTTCGTGAGAAATTTCCATACTGTTTTCCATAGTGGCTGCACCAGTCTGCATTCCCATCAGCAGTGCAAGAGGGTTGCCTTTTCTCCACATCCTCGCCAGCACTTACTCTGTGTTGTTTTATTGATGAGCGCCATTTTGACTGGTGTGAGGTGATATCTCATTGTGGTTTTAATTTGCATTTCTCTAATGATTAGTGATGTTGAGCATTTTTTCATCTGCCTATTGGCCATCTGTATGTCCTCTTTGGAGAAGTGTCTATTCATTTCTTTTGCTCATTTTTTGATTGGAATGTTTGTCTTCCTGGTATTGAGTTTTGCAAGTTCTTTATAAATTTTGGTTATTAACCCCTTATCAGACGTATTGTCAAATATATTCTCCCATTGTGTAGTTTGTCTTTTTATTCTGTCCTTATTGTCTTTAGCTGTGCAGAAGCTTTTTAGTTTGATATAGTCCCATTTGTTCATCCTGTCTTTTATTTCACTTGCCTGTGGAGATAAATCGGCAAATATATTGCTGTAAGAGATGTCGGAGAGCTTACTGCCTATGTTTTCTTCTAAGATACTTATGGTTTCATGACTTACATTTAAATCTTTTATCCATTTTGAGTATGTTATTGTGAATAGTGTAAGTTGGTGGTCTAGTTTCAGTTTTTTGCAGGTAGCTGTCCAATTTTCCCAACACCATTTATTAAAGAGGCTGTTTTACTCCATTGTATGCTCTTACCTCCTTTGTCAAATATCAGTTGTCCAAAGAGCTGTGGGTTTATTTCTGGGTTCTCTGTTCTGTTCCATTGATCTATATGCCTATTCTTATGCCAGTACCAGGATATTTTGAGTACAATGGCCTTGTAGTATAACTTGGTAACTGGAAGTGTGATACCTCCACTTTATTCTTCATTTTCAAAATTGTTGAGGGTATTCGTGTTCTCTTTTGGTTCCATATAAAGTTTTGGAATATATGTTCTATATCTTTGAAGTAAGTCCTTGGTATTTTAATCGGTATTGCATTGAATTTATAAATTACTTTGGGTTATATAGACATTTTAATGATATTTATTCTTCCTAACCATGAGCACGGTATATGCTTCCACTTGTTTGCATCTTCCCTGATTTCTTCTATCAATGTTTTATAATTTTCCAAGTACAGGTTTTTAATCTCCCTGGTTAAATTTATTCCTAGGTACTTTATTTTTTTGGTTGAAATAGAAAAGGGGATTGCTTCCTTAATTTCTTTTTATGACAGTTCATTGTTAGTGTATAAAAATGTCTCTGATTTCTGAGTATTAATTTTATATCCTGCTACCTTGCTGAATTCACTTATCAGGTCTAGTAGTTTTTTTTACTGAGACTTTAGGGTTTTCTATATACAATATCATATCATTTGCAAATAATGATAATTTTACTTCTTCTTTTCCAATTTGCATGCATTTTATTTCTTTTTGTTGTCTGATTGCTGTGGCTAGGACTTTCAGAACTATGTTGAATAAGAGTGGTGAAAGGGGGCACCCCAGCCTTGTTCCTGATCTGAAGAGAATTGCTATTAATTTTTGCCTATTGAGTATAATGTTGGCTCTGGGTTTGTCAGAGATGGCCTTTATCATGTTGAGGTATGTTCCCTGTATTCCCACTTTGCTGAGAGTTTTGATCATGAATGGTGCTGGATTTTATCAAATGCTTTTTCTGCATCTATTGAAATTATCATGTGGTTTTTCTCCTTCCTTTTTTTTATGTGATGAATCACATTGGTTGATTTGCAAATATTGTACCGGCCTTGCCTCTGAAGAATAAATCCCACTTGATCATGGTGTATGATTTTTTCCATATATTGCTGCATCTGGTTTGCTAATATTTTGTTGAGGATTTTAGCATTTAAGTTCATCAGGGATGCTGGCCTACAATTTTCTTTCTTTGTGTTGTCTTTGCCTGGTTTTGGAATCAGAATTATGCTTGCCTCATAAAAGGAGCTTGGAAGTCTTCCTTCCTCTTGAATTTTTTGAAATAACTTGAGAAGAATAGGAGTTAGTTCTTCTTTGAATATTAGGTAGAATTCACTTGTGAAGCCATCAGGCCCAGGACTTTTCTTTTTGGGGAGTTTTTTGATAACTGTTTCAATCTCATTTGTTGTAATTGGTCTGTTTAGGTTTTCTGATTCTTCCAGATTAATTTTTGGAAGATGATATGTTTCAAGGAATTTGTCCATTTCATCTAGGTTGTCGAGTTTTTTGGCGTACAGTTCTTCATAGTATTTTCTTACAATATTTTGTATTTCTGTTGTATCAGTTGTTATTTCTCCATTCTCATTTCTAATTTTATTTATTTGAGTCCTCTCTCTTTTTTTCTTGTTGAAACTGGTTAAAGATTCATCGATCTTGTTGGCCTTTTCAAAGAACCAGCTCCTGATTTCTTTGATCCTCTGTATTGTTTTTTAGCCTCTATGTCACTTATTTCTGCTCTGATCTTTATTATTTCCTTCTTTTTACTAGCTCTGGGCTTTATTCGCTGTTCTTTTTCTAGTTCTTTTAGATACAGGGTCAAGTTGTTTATTTGAGCTTTTTCTAGCTTCTTGAGGTATGCCTGTAATGCTATGAACATTCCTTTCAGGACTGCTTTTGCTTCCCTCTCATAAATTTTGAGTTGATGTATACTCATTATTGTTTGTTTCTAAAAATTTTTTAATTTCTTCTTTGATCTCATTGTTATCCCATCCATTATTTAATAACATGCTATTTAGTTTCCAAGTATTTGAGTATTTTTCAGTTTTTATGTTGTGGTTGATTTCTAGGTTCATGCCATTGTGATCTGAGAAAGTGCTCAATATGATTTCAATCTTCTTAAATTTGTTGAGGCCGCTTTTGTGCCCTAACATGTGGTCTATCCTAGAGAATGTATCATAAGCACTTGAAAAGAATGTATATTCTTCTGCTTTAGGGTGAAAGGTTCTGAAGATATCTATAAAATCGAGTTGATCTAGTATGTCCTCTAAGTCTGCTGTTTCTTTGTTAATTTTCTTTCGTGAGGATCTATCTAGTGATGTTAGTGGGGTATTGTAATCCCCTACTATTATAGTATTGCTGTTGATCTCGCCCTTTAAATCCATCAAAGTCTGCTTTATATATTTAGGTGCTCCTATAATAGGTGTGCAGATATTTATCACGGTTATATCTTCCTGTTGGATTGCTCCCTTTATCATTATGTAGTGACCTTCTTTATCTCTTACTATAGTCTTTGTTTTAAAGTCCATTTTGTCTGAATAAGTATTGCTACCCCAGCTTTTTTTTCATTTCCATTTGCATGAAATATTTTTTTCCATCCTTTTATCTTCAGTCTATGTGCCTCTTTTGTTTTAAGGTGTGTCTCTTATAGACAACATATGTATGGGTCCTGTTTTCTTATCCATCCCTGTGTCTTTTGATCGGATCATTTAATCCATTTACATTTAGGATTATTATTGATATGTAATTGTTTATTGCCATTTTATTCTTTAAAACTGTATTCCTCTTTTGTTATATTCTTTTTCTCCTTTGATCTGTTTACAACAGGCCCCTTAGTATTTCTTGAAGCCTTTGTTTGGTTGTAGTGAATTACTTTAGGTTTTTTTGTCTGTACAGCTTTTTATTTCTCCTTCAATTTTAAATGATAGCCTTGCTGGATAAAGTAGTCATGGTTGTAGGCTCTTGTTTTGAATTACTTTGAATATTTCTTGCTATTCCTTTGTGGCCTCAAGTGTTTCTGTTGAGAAGTCAGATGTCATCCTTATGGGAGCTCCTTTGTAGGTAATAGTCTTTTTTCTCTGGCAGCTTTTAATATTTTCTCTTTATCACTTAGTTTGGTATTTTTATTATGATATGTCTTGGTGTAGATTTCTTTGGGTTTTTTTTTTTCATGGAGTTCCCTGGATTCTTGAACATGTGAGATGTTTTTCTGCCTTAATTGAGGGAAGTTTTCAGCTATGATATGTTTGAACAAAGTCTCTATCCCTTGTTCTTTCTCTTCTTCTTCAGGAACTCCTATGATGCGAATGTTACTTCTTTTCATGTTGTCACAGAGCTCTCTTAGAGTTTCCTCAGACTTTTTGGTCTCTTTTCTTTTTTCTGTTCTGCTTCCTTGCCTTCATTTATCTTGTCCTCTAACTTGTTGATTCAATTCTCAGCTTTATCCATTCTGCTTTTAATTCCTTCCATTGTGTTCTTCATTTCTGATATTATATTTGTCATTTCTGACTGATTCTTTTTTATTATTTCAATGTCCTTTTTTATATTGGCTATCTCTTTATTTAGGTGTTCGTAATGACTATCTATTGTTGTTCTAATATCTTTGAGCATCCTAACAATTGTTACTTTAAACTCTGCGTCTGGTAATTTGGTTATATCGGACTCAATTGGGTCCTTTTCTGGGATTTCTCTTGATTCATTTGTGTTGTGTTTCTCTGCCTTCTCATTTTGTCTGTGTAAAAGAAGGTTTTGGCACTTAAGTCCACTGGGTGTTTCCTCTGTGTTCCCCTGGTGTCATCTGTCTGCAGACCCACCACCCCCTCTTTTGTTGCTGCCTAGGGCGTTCAGGTATGGGTGTTGCCAGTGCCTGCCCACTGGGGCTGTTTTTGTGGTTTCTGCCTCTCCTTCATAGGAGTGGCTGTAATCACATGCTCGAGTATACAAATCTCAATGGCCTTGGCTTTCACCCTGCCCCCGTGGGTAGCATTATGCTCCGCCCTGAGGGTAGTTGTGAGCACCTTTGCTCAGCTGCGGGTCTCCGCCTAATTCAGAGCTTTCTCCCTGTCTTTGAAGGAGGAGCCCACTCATGTGATGGCTGCAAGTTTTTACTTCACAGGCCCAGCAAGACTGCATGCCCACGCTCAGTAGTGGGACTCCACCTGTTCTGGGCTTTTGGCTCCAACCCCGTGGGAGGAGCCTGCTCCCAAGTCAGGCCACAAGCCTCAGTTCCTCAAGTGGAGTAGGGCTGTATTCCTGTGCCCTTGCTCAAGGGCTGGTCTCCACCCCTTTCGGGGCTCTTGCCCTTCCCCCACAGGCTAGATTACAGCCAGCCCACAGATGGGCTTGACCACTTTTGCACATCCCTTCCTCCCCAGCCGGGCAAGACTTTACTCACACTTGGGCCTCAGTGGTGGCCAGCCGGCTTCTGCCCTTGCTGACAGAACCATGCTTCCACGTCCCACTGCCACCCACCCTTGGGCGAGCCCTCAGCAGTGTGGGTGGAGGCGCTGCAGCTCAGACACTAATACTCACTACTGTAGTCCCAGAATCTCCCTACTTCTAAGTGTCTCTGCTCTGAGTGCCGTGGGAGAGCTTGTTTGGCTGCTGTCCTGCTTCCCTTTGCTGGTATTGCTGTTTCCAGAAGAAATATTTACTTCAGATTTGGGGAATGACTTGTCCCAGGGGTTAGGGTGTCTGTCTCTCAAAATGTTTCTCCCTATGCCTCCTAGATTATACTCTCTTCCTGCTACTCTGGTCCTCTCCTTTCTCCCCATCCTCCAGAGCTCCAGGTTCATGGTTGTGAGATAGGTGTTCTGCGTGGTCCCTTTAAGAAGAATCCTGGGTCTGAGAAATCAGTCTCTTTCTCACAAACAGTATCCTATCCTATTTCTAGCTAAATACTGTCCATATGACTCTTCTAGGCTCTGAGACACTCTCCTCTCTGCTAAACTCACTTCCCGCCATGTGAGTCTCTCCTGGCTGCCGTTCGCTCTGGGGAGCTGTGCAGCCCTCTCCGCGTTTCTGCTTTTCCTACCAGTCTCAGTGTGCCTTCTTCAGTGTTCCTTGGTTGAAGAGTCCTCTTAGCTTAGTCCAAAGTTAGTTTTTCCAGATGATGGTTCTTAAAATTAGTTTGTAATCCATTTTGGTTCTGGGAGGTTGAAGTTGGTATGTCCACCTACTCCAACACCATCTTGTCTCTCAGGGATGCTTTTGCTGTGTCCCTTAATTTTGTGTTGTTGTATGTTTATTTTCATTTGTTTCAATGAAATATTTTATTTCTTCTTTGATCTCATTGTTAACCCATGCATTATTTAATAACATGCTACTTGGCCTCCAACTGTTTGAATGATTTTCAGTTTTTCTACTGTAGTTGATTTCTAGTTTCATGCCATTGTGATCAGAGAAGATGCTTGATATGATTTCAATCTTCTTAAATTTATTGAGACTTGTTTTGTGTCCTAACATGTGGTTTATCCTAGAGAATGTGCCATAAGCACTTGAAAAGAATGTGTGTTTTGGAATGGACGGTTCTGAAGATATCTGTTAAATCCAGTTCATCTAATGTGTCATTTAAGGCTGCTGTTTCTTTGTTAGTTTTTCTATCTGGAGGATCTATCCATTGATGTTAGTAAGGTATTAAAATCTCTTACTATTATAATATTGCTATTGTATTTGCCCTTTTTGTCCATCAAAATCTTCTTTATAGATTTAGGTGCCCCTATATTAGGTGCATAAACATTTACAATGGTTATATCCTCCTGTTCAATTGCTTCCTTTATCATTATGTAGTGACCTTTTTTATCCTTTACTATAGCCTTTGTTTTAAAGTCTATTTTGTCAAATATATGTATTGCTACCCCAGCTTTTGTTTCATTGCCATTTGCATGAAATACTTTTTTCCATCCCTTCACTTTCAGTTTATATGTATCTTTTGTTCTGAGGACAACATATGTATGTTCTTATAGACAACGTATGTATGGGTCCTGGTTTCTTATCCATGTAGCTACCCTACATCTTTTGATTAGAGCATTTAATCCATTTACATTTAAGGTTATTATTGATATGTAGTTATTTATTGCTATTTTATTCTTTAAATCTACAATCCTCCTTTTCTAGATATTTTTCTTTTACTCTTTACAACAGGCTCCTTTACATTTCTTGCAGGACTGGCTTAGTTGTAATGAATTCCTTGAGATTTTTGTTTTGTTTTTTTGTCTTGGAAGCTTTTTATTTCTCCTTCAATTTTAAATGTTTGTCTTGTTGGGTAAAGAAGTCTTGGTTGTAAATTCTTGTTTTGTATCACTTTAAATATTTCTAGCCAATCCCTTCTGGCCTCAAGTGTTTCTGTTGAGAAGTCGGATGTCATCATTATGGGGGCCCCTCTCTAGGTAATTAATTGTTTTTCTCTTGCAGCTTCTAGTATTCTTTCTTTGTCTCTTAACTTTGGCACTTTAATTATGATGTGTCTTGGTCTAGGCCTCCTTGTTTTCCTCTTTAATGGAACTCTCTGTGCTTCTTGAACTTGTGTGACTTTTTCCTTTATCAGTGTAGGTAAGTTTTCAACTGATTTCTCCAAAGAGGTTCTCAATCCCTTGTTCATTCTGTTCTCCTTCAGGAACTCGTATGATGCGGATGTTGCTTCTCTTTATGTTGTCACAGAGCTCTCTTAGAATTTTCTCAGTCTTTTAGAGCTTCCTTTATTTTTGCCGCTCTTCTCCCATGCTTTCATTTATCTTGTCTTCTAAATTGCTGATTCAATCCTCTGCTTCATCCAACCTTCTGTTGATTCCTTCTATTACAGTCTTCATTTCTTTTATTGTATTTGTCATTTCTGACTGAATCTTTTTTTATCATTTCAATGTTCTTTTTGATGCTTGCTATGTCTTTATTTAGATGCTCATTATGTCCATCCATTGTTGCTCTAAGAACCTTGAACATCCTATAAATCATTATTTTAAACTGCATCTGGTTGTTTGGTTACTTCTATCTTATTCAGTACTTTTTCATGTGATTTCTCTTGTTAATTCAATTGGGTTGCATTTCTCTGTCTGCCCATTTTGTCTGTGTATTAGGTAGTGCTATCTGACTTTGAAATTTTTGTGGGGTCTTTTTGAAGAAGATGGACTCAGTGGTATGGATCTCTAGGCCACCTGTTTTCCTTGTTCTTGGAATGCTTCTTGAGGGTACTATTTTCCCTTTTGTTGTATGTGAGTATTAAATGCAGTTGGTCCTTTCATGGGTATGGTAATCCCTTCGGGCTGCCTGGCTCTAAGGGTCAATCTTGATCATGTGTACTACACACTGTGCAATGTCTGTCCTGTTAGGTGTATTTATTCTCCACAGTGTCTGGTGCCTGCTATACTCCACCTTTGGGCGTGCTCTTATGTAGCTAGCTGAGTCTAAGGTTGGTGTTGTCTGCCACACATTAATAGTTGTGTTGGCTCTAGATCTTCTTGGGTTGGTATCAGCTATTGTTTGTAACCTGCTGAGAGCTATATATCTGTGGCTAATGCACTTTTTGCTGTTTGTGTCTATGTTTTCTATGCCTGGGTAGTGTGGGAGGGGTCAACCCTTATATAAGGATCAGCTTCCTCCTGCTTAGAGATGACAGCAGCTCCATAAAAGCCCCAAGCTCTGTAAGATTTGTCTCCACTTTTCAGCTGCTCCTCCTCCTCTTACAGCTGCCTGGTCCTCCCACAGAGTCATCTGTATTAAGACTATAGAGTGGGCTCAGACTGGCCTCACCCAATCAACCCCTTGGTGGGTTGCTTGGTGGGTTAAGGCAGCTGCGGTTGTGAATACAACATTTGTGGGACCCCTACTTCAGGAGTCTCTTGGTCAGGAGCTCAGTATGGGGAAAGTGGCCCCTACTCCAGAGCTTAATCCCTCAGACACTGCTGGATACTCAAATTTTATTTTTCACCAACAAGGTGAGCAGCAGGTTCAGCCTGAGTGTGGCCGATGGTCCCCTCTGCAGAAGTTCTTTCAGCTGGTGAGACTCTTGTCTCAGGGAGGAAGACTGAGAGAGTCCTCCCCTAGAGCTGACTGTGCTCCACCTGAAGGTGGCTAAGCCCCTGAACCAGATCCAACCATAGACTGACAGGGACCTACATGTTACAGTCCATGCTCCAAGCCTTTCTTCCTTCCTTCTGTGGAATCTAGCCTGGAAGGACAGAATATTCAGTGCCCAGGCTAGCTGACTGTGAAATTCCACCCTATCCAATGAACATGAGCCGCTGTGCTGGTGCTGATCACAGAGAGTAGAAATCGCCTCAGCTGGACCAGGTGTAATTTCCTTAGGATACCACTCTAGCAAGGGTTATTGCATCCTGAACCAATGATTTCCACAGCTGGCCCCTGGATGTGCCAGCTTGGGGTACCCTGTCAAGAACCTGGTGCGGACCAGTGGGAGACACTGCCTGTGACTGACCCTCAGCAACCTTCTTGGAGCTACAAGAAATCCATAGTGTGGCTGCCTCTGCTGGGCTCAGGTGCACATGGAAATAGCAGCTGCACACCTAGGATGGATTTTACCCACACTGGGCCTGGGGTAGGTCCACTTAAAAGGCCAAGATTTCCTGAGTCCCACCTCTTGCAGCCTCTGTCTGCTGGCTGCTTGTTGGGCTTAGCCACTGAAAAATCCATTGCTAGAGCCTAGTGCCTGCAACAATTCAGGGAATAGGATGGGTGGTGGGTGTGGTCCTTTGTCTCAGATGTCAGTCTGTCCAGACTTTTTTCACTGGCCTTAGTAAGGTGTGGCCCCAAGAGTCTGGTGTGTGTGGCCTCTGAGACCCAGAGGTGTGTTCTTCCTGCACTCTGGACAGTTTCTACTGAGTCTCCTGTGAGGCAGAAGCACCAGTCTTAGAATCAGGAGTGTGGGGGAAAAGCTCCGGTCTCAACACCAAAAAACTTAGTCACTGATGTGCTCCCGGCTTCCTGGCCTCTCAGAACAACCTGTTGCTATGACTGTGGCTAGAGAGACTCCTCAGGTTGGAGCACTTGCTTTCCCCCAGGCTGCACAGGATGCTGCACAGGAGATAATCTGCCCAAGAAAGATGGTAACTCCAGTATTGGACAATGACTCAGCAGAGGGGTTCCAGTGGCAATCCCACAGTGTCTCTTCCAGAACCTCCAACTTTACACTTTCCTCCTGCAACTCCAGTCATCTCAGCTCTCCCTCCACCTGAGCCCCCAAGAAGGGGTTGTGAATGAGATTTTCTGCTCAGGCTCTTAAAGATGGAGTCTGTATCTCAGAAAGCTTAGTCTCCTCGCAGACAGAAACTCTGCTCTTTTCACCTCCACTTGCTGTGTGGTCACCTCTTCTAGGCTCTGGGGCTCTCGCTGTGGCTACAGGCCTGGGCTAAGCACCCACACCTCTCAGGGTGACCCTCCCTGCAGTGAGAGTCCCTCTGGATGCTCAGCCACCACTCGCTCCTGAGAATGAGGCAGCCCTTTCCATGTCTCTGCCCTTCCTACCAGTCTCAATGTGGCATCTTCTATGACCCTTGGTTATAGACTCCTCTTCGTTTAGTCCAAAGTTGGCTTTTCAAGATGATTGTTCTTAAATTAAGTTGTAATCCAATTTGGTCTTGTGAGGAGGCAGTTGGAACATCTACCTACTCAGTCACCATCTTAATAGCTCGGTTGATGGCTAAGGAAAGATATTGAGTGAAAACTGTGAGACTAGAATATTGAGGGAAAATGTCTTAAGATGTTTTAAGATGTCTTCAACCAGAAGAGAAGAGGAAGAGCTAATATAGAGATGACATTTGAAAATACAGTCAAGTCAATAAACTTGGTAGAAGTGCTCAGAGACACTTTTTCTCTCTGGGAAGAGATATTGATGTCAGTAAGAATTTCGGAGGTTTTGGGTTGAGCACCCTGTACATGCAAATAGGGAAGACTCTCCATCATTTTTTTTACTAGAGCTCTTATTTTTACATTGGGCCCACCTGATCATGTATTACAAACCCAAAATATTCTACTAGAGTGAACCAAGCATCCATACTTGTTTCTATTTTAGAAAGAGCCTTTATTATTCTAGACTGACTCAAAATAAAGATCTGAGGAATATGAATGATTAAGAATGCCAGACTGTAGGGAAAAGTAAATGTGACTAAAAAGAAACCAGCCTGATGAAAGAGCAGACCATCTTTATTCTAATTTAAAAAATAAGAGGCTTTAATGATCCTGAAGAGCTGGTGTCAGTATCAGTGATCTTGGAAAATTTGTTCCTTACATTCTTTCAGGGATCCTTGGGCTTCTTCACATACAATTCCTTGGGAAGGCTCCAAAAGTCACAGTTGCTGTATGTAAATTTTCTCATTTCTACTTGCTTGATTAATATGAACCCTTGAATTATATGCTGCATGATAAAATATTGCAGCAGTGGTATCCTGGAAATGTAATATAAGCTGAAAATTAGGCCATCCATCTTTGGTTAATTCCTCAGAATGCTTTGGTAATAAGGTGTATTTTTGTGAGGGGAAAAACATTTAATATGTAACATGTCAATGCTTAATACCACATGAAAAAAAGCTTTATAAATTGTAAGGTGCCACTCATGTATGAAACATTATATATTTACGGAGAGAGAAGAATAATTAAGATATATTGGCTATCACCAATACTTAAAAAAATAAAAAGTGACTTAAAACAGATAACTGGACATCAAAAGAAATGTCCAAAAGACTGAATATTACAAAGTTTTAACAGTATTGTTAAGGCAGTTGAATGTTTAAATTTTCCAAACCTTGTTATTAATATATTGGTCTTTGTGGCCAACACAATAAACATAAATTGTGAAATAATTGAACAACACAAAATTAAATGAGAAATTAGAATAAAAAAAGAACAAAATAAATCACAAATCTGGATACTATAAACATGAAACAGATTTACTTTCCCTATGCAATTTAGCTTTCTTCCATTTGACTGACTTCACTCTAATGATATTCAAATTAGCTAATTATTAATACCTATAAATTCTAAGTAGATTTAACCTTTCTCAGAATGTCTTTTTTATTTTGGTCCTCAAAGGTCTACATGCATAATTTAAAGAAAGGTGGAGAAAACACATATCTTCATTATTTGTTCATGGCTGATGCTTGATTATAATGTTTAAAATATTATTTCTTTACGTATAAGTCTTCTAAACTATGCAACTAAAATTTGTGTTATTTAAAAGAAGTGTATACAGCTATAAAAAAGCTTTCCAAGTATTTGTGCATCTAAAATACATATTCATTATGGAAAATTACCCACCATAAATGTGTTCCTTGCAAGGTGCAGCATTATAATTTTGCAAAAGTTAAATCCTGTCTTCTTCATATTCCGTTACTGTGTCTCTCCTGGTGGGACACAGCAGGATATTCAGTGAAGATCCTTGAAATTTTAGTGTTTCAATGTTTAAATATATTGAACATAAGAACCAATTTTAAGGATGTAAATGACTGAAACATAAGGGAGCTTCAGACTGCTCACTAAGAATGTTCATCAACATATTTAATCTGCTATTCATTTCATACCTCATGTATAGAATATTGTGTCTAAAACATGGCATTTAGAATGAATTATAGTTGAAATACATTATACTTTTTTTAATTAAGAAAAATGACATAATTTTCAATCCCACATCTTAGGGATTTCTTGGTTTGAAATCTAAGGAAAATTGAACAAGTGAGTGGAGGTATTTTAATGAAGCTTATACAATGCAGTTTATCACTTTGGTACATCTGGGTGTCAGTTGCAAGGATAACAACACATGAAACCAGGAGGCTCAAGCACTGGCTTTCCCACTTCCTACATGTACTTCCTCTTTGAGTCTTGGCTTCCTTATTCTTGAAAAAAACAATCCCTGCCTATGCACAGAGCTTTGTGTGTCTTAAATTAGATGGCATAAAATAAGGTGTCAGTAAATTGTAAATCAGATTGCTGGTATTTGAGTCAACAAGTGGACTAGAAACAGTGAGTGTGAAGGCTCTGAGATTTTTTTAAGTTGTAATTATTTATGTCAATTTTATCAAATGTTGATATATAAGAGGGTAAATGAGTTTACCTTCCTTGCTTCATAGCTAGATAATAGAAGATCAGAGGCACAATATCAGCCAGTTGCATAAAATTTTTTCAAAATAATAATTATTATTGCTATTCTTTCTCATTTTGAAAGGTTGATTAGAAAATTTATCGTTTCCTGTGCTTCATCAATTTTTGGAAAATGCCCACAAATATAAGTTTGACACATGGATATAGCACCATATTACTAGTTCCTTAGTCTGTTAAGAAAACAAAGCTAGATATTTTTTTTTTCACTTTGCAGGATTAGAAAGTCCAGTGGTAAGGTACATCAGTGACTATAGCACATTTCTTTAATTTCATTTAAAAAAATCTAAGTCAAGAATTCTTAACATTTTGAAAATTAGAATTTATAACACTGTTGAACTGAGTTGATGAAAACCCTCTCTAATGCCTCTGAAAGTAATATAGTCTACCAATGATTTCAATTGTATTAAGTAAATCATGATTAATTTGGAAAAAATAGTATTTTCTTAAGATTATTAAAATTATGTGAAGAAATGATAAAACCTATCTAAAATGCAAAGATTGTTTTTCAGAGTGTCAAGGAAATCTTCAGAGAATAAATAATTCAGACCCATATTTCTTTCTATTTCTGTGACACTATCAATTTTTGCACACCATTGACAAGATCATATCATTTTTTTAATGTCTACCAGGGTTGATAGTATTTATTGTACACGTGTTACTAAGGTTGCTGAAGTTTTTTGTTGTTCTTTGTTTGAAAAACTGAGTTCTTTAGAGAGAATTTTAAAACATTGCAATGCATCATTACTGTTTATTTTATTATAAAGAAATAAAGTGCCAATAAATGGTAATAATTAGCACTCTGTGGAGAATTTCTTTTGTATCAACAGATCCTGAGTGAATCATTCTTGCTTTTAATGGTTCAGTAGCTACACTTTCTTTTTCAAGTACTTGAGCCAGTTTTTAGAAATATGAGTATTCATTTTTAACTGTGTCTCATTTTACATCTCATATGACCTTTTTTCCCTGATACCACAACAACTTTCTTCAACATGACAGGGAGTCACATGTTAAAACTATAATGATTCCTTAGGAGTTGTTTATAAAAAAATGGACAAAATTATATATAAAATAAAAAGAAGGTGCTGGGAGGGTGATGGTATTAGTGCTATATACTAAAGGATTTTAGTAAGAGCTGTGAGATGAGCCAAAATATGGAATCTGAAGACAAGCAAGAGAAAGGTGGGAGGAATCCTGTAACCAATGGTGAGATTCAGCCGGTCCGCACTGGTTCTACAGAACCGATACTTAACTTTTTGTTGGGTTTGGCAGACAGCACTTGTAATCAGGGTTCGCTCTAAGGTGTGCGCCTGGGCAGCCACCCAATGTAAAAATGACACATTTACATTCCTTACTGTTTTTTAATGTTCATCTGCACAACAGTGTAGTCTTAATGCCCATAGTAATGTTCACTCCACCCATAGGTGAAAAAAATTTGAGAGAACTGTGCTTGTAATATTTATTTATTCATTTTATGTTTCTAATGTATCAAACACAATGACTATTAGTTTAATCAGCCTATCTCAAAGGAATGGGATCCTACTCCTACAGTAAAAAGATGATTAGGATAAATCACACAGCTAATGATGCTCAGATAAAAATGAAGAAAATGGCAAGTGAGGATGCCAATCAAGAAGCAATATAGAAATATCTTAAATAACAGTTTTATTGTTTTTTGTCTGGTATTATTTAATATTTTTCATTAATATTTTAAAAATTTATTATAATATAATCTAGTTTTGTGTACCTCTTTTATAGTTTTTCTTTAAGTATAAATATTAAATGCATGAAATAATAAACTACTTTTCAGTTTATTGATTTTTTATACTTAAAATGTTCATTAGGGCAGAGAACCGGTTGTTAAATTATTTGAATCCCACCACTGCCTCTTAACCACAAAGCTGACAAGCCAGAGGTTCCTTCCTCAAGGAAAGGCAAAAAGCAAGAATTCTAATCTCCTAGGTAGGCAATTACAATATGTAAATTAAAAATTACTAGATAGAAGGTGACAGAGGACAATCTGACTTTGGGTGATGGGTATGCAACATAATTGAATGACAAGATAACCTGGACATGTTATCTTTGAATATATGTATCCTGATTTATTGATGTCACCCCATTAAAAAAATAAAATTATTTAAAAAATTAAAAAAATTAATGTCTGTTAGAGTATTTACAATGCAATCAAAATTAAAAAGTAAAATGTTTATGCAATTTATTTCTGATTACCACAGCTACAAAGAGCTAACTTGACCATCTTCACTAAATTAATAACATCAGCATGTTAAATAATATAAAGAAAAATGTTTTCAAGTATTAATTTCTTCTCTTTAAAGAGGAACACAAATAAAAGGTGATGCCTATGTTAATTGAGCAATGAAGATGCATACTTTTTATCAAAAGGCTAGAGAAAGAAAATCAGTCTCTTGGTATGAATGTGAGGCACTACTTTCTCATTTCATGAATATCAGCAAAGAAATAGGTTTTGAACACAAAGTTTCATGTATCACCTAAGATTGCATTACCTGTCAGTGGAAATACTAGGATTAAAAGTCAAATACAAGCAGGCTCAGGTTACTCCCCAAGATAAACCCATCTTTTCATTTATTTTTCTGTATTAATTTATTTTTCTGTTTATTTTCCATAATTATATAATATTGGTATTATTTTGCTCAATAATTATATTTTTTCAATGATTAACTGGCTAATATATTTCTAAAGGAATTGATAATTAGTTAGAAATATGTTTTCTCTTAAGCCTAATCACAGATATTAGTGTTCTGAAGTCAAAACACCTCAAATAGATATTCAGTGGTTTTTATTATGTTAACTTACATTTAGATAAAACATTAGTAGATAAAATATAGAACACCTGACATTGTTTCTTTATCTAGAAGAAATGGCTCATTTAAACAAGATATTTTTAGATTCACTTTAAAGGGTTATTATAAAAAATAGTCTATTTTTTTCTATGAATGCAAATCACTTGAAACTTTATAAAGTATACATTAATTTTGTTTTTTATAGGTCCTAAAAAGAGCAGACAAATCTTTCTTTTCTAAATATTAAAATTTTCACTACTTTCTGAAGTTCATTAACTAGTATTGGCAACTTCCCTACAGTTTTTTCTGCACTCAAATCTTGACCATCCATGATAGAACAGAGGAGATGCAGAACTAAAATTTGACAAAGTGTCATATATACCCACATAGATATGGAGTGTACTTGCTTGTAACTAAGAAAGAACATATTCTGTGCTTGAGGAATAAGTGACTCAGGAGAAACTGGAAAAGAGCCACTTTTTCATTCTCCACCCTTCCTGATATTCCATTTCACACTAGAGATAGCATTATCATCAGATTTGTTCAACAGTACTAGGTGTTCAGTGGTGAAGTTGAGATTGGGACCCACTTATCTTTGATACCAAAATTCATGTCTATTTATTTAAAACACACAAATGACTATGCTTTGTATCTGAAGACCTGAGTTTGTGTGTCCTTGCTTTATCGTTTAACAGTTGACATTAGCCAAGTCACTTAGGGTCCATAAGCCTTAATTAAGCTTTTATCATCATATAGGGTGTAAGATTTAAATAACAAAATTGCTCAGATTACATGAGTTTTTCTAACATGTTGAACAAATGGGAATGTGTTTGTTTTTGAACTCCTACAAAGCCCTGAAGTGACATTATAGATATTAAAAGTATATAAAGCCCAAATCACCATGGTTATTTAAGTTGTTTAAAAACAAAATTCAGACTTTTCTTTTTAATTGAAAAATTTATTCAATTTAGTGATATTTTAAAGGCTTTCCTATAGGACACATAACTATGTAGTTACATAATCAATATATTAATATTTATTAGACACTAAATATTTGTGAAATTTAAGTCTTTATAGTGAGTTGATATTAAGATCTTAGTTTTAAATAGTGTACTTTTTATTATTTGATACCTAGCCAATACAAAGTTGAAACATTAAAAAATGATGGTGCCCTCTTATGCATTTACTTAATTATAACATCTGTTACATAAATGCACAAAAAGTTGGTGAATTACTTCTATGTTAATTTAGAACACTGAGAGTTGTATAGCCAAGAATTTTCAAAATGTAATAATAGTTTATCGTATTAAGATTTTATTCATCTTCTAGCCCCCACTTAGACTAACTAAAAAATTCTAGATGTATCAATGTCTCATTTATTTTTATAGGCACATCTTTATAAGCGTAGGGGATTAGAAATAAGAAAGAGGGTATTTTCTGCTTTTTAAAAATTTTTTTTTTCTCATTAGAGAACTCAACAAGTTGTGAAGTGCATGAAATAATTTTAGAATATCATCCCAAACATCCTTTCATTAGGCATCTCATTCACAAGTGTTAAATCTACTTTAAGGCCCGAATAGTCAAGGATCGCATAAATTGGGTAGCTGCCAAATTTCCATTTCAGTTTATGCTGTGTAGACAGAACATGGATTCATATGACTGCATGAATCAGCCACTCAGCTGTCTCTCAAGCTATTTCAGCTATTTCCTATTTCCAACTAGGTAAGAAAAAATAATCATTAAAATAAAAGTTAAAGTATATTTTGGTTATTACAGTTGTTAAAACTTTTTCTAACCCCACCCTTTCCCATATACAAAACAGGACACATTTTATTATTGAAATTCAGAAAAATACAACTCAAAATATGTCAATTGTTCACAGTTATAAATTTAAGAAAATCCTTATAACTTTATAAAGACTTTTTTTAACCAATTTTAAGAAAAAATATTTCACATTGACATTTCAGAGATTATATATAGGTTTTAAAAAGTCTTCAGATGAAGAATTGATTATGATAACCATTGTTGTTACTGAAGTCACGACTAAATTAATATATAATATTTGACATTATCTCTTACTCCTTTCAAATTACTGTACAAAAGCTGGGGGTTTTTTTGTGTTGTTTTTTTTTTTTTTTTTTTTTTAATACAGAGACAGAGAGAGAGTCAGACAGAAACAAAGAGAGATGAGAAGCATCAATCATTAGTTTTTCATTGCGACACCTTAGTTGTTCATTGACTGCTTTCTCATATGTGCTTTGACCGTGGGCCGTCAGCAGACGGAGTAACCCCTTGCTCAAGCCAGTGACCTGGGTCCAAGTTGGTGAGCCTTGCTCAAAGCTGGCGACCTCGGGGTCCCGAACCTGGGTCTCTGCATCCCAGTCCAATGCTCTATCCACTGCGCCACTCACTGCCTGGTCAAGCTGTACAAAAGTTTTAAGAATTATTATTAATAACCTATTTTTAAAAGTTGTATTAAATTAGCATACATTTTTCAAACATTTTTTCAATAAGATGTAAAACACTAAATAAAGTAGTTCTATTGAAATAAAAATGCTCTAAGATAAATTCTGTACTCTTATTTGAAAGAAATGTATTCAATGTAACTTATACAATGTTCATATAAAATAACATTTATTTTATCTTACACTTCCTTTTAAAATTTTAAACATCTTTAGAGAGATACTCATTTCTATCTTTCAAATTCATTTAAAAAATTAAGAATGGCCTGATCAGGCGGTGGCGCAGTGGATAGAGCGTTGGACTGGGATGCAGAGGACCCAGGTTTGAGATCCCGAGGTCTCCAGCTTGAGCGCAGGCTCATATGGCTTGAGCAAAAAACAACGCTCACCAGCTTGGACCCAAGGTCACTGGCTCGAGCAAGGGGTTACTCGGTCTGCTGAAGGCCCATGGTCAAGGCACATATGAGAAAGCAATCAATGAACAACTAAGGTGTCGCAACAAAATACTAATGATTGATGCTTCTCATCTCTCTCTGTTCCTGTCTGTCTGTCCCTATCTATCCCTCTCTCTCTGACTTTCTGTCCATGTAAAAAAAAAAAAAATTAAGAATGACAGTTCTTATATTCTAGCATACTCTTGCTTAAAATCTATCTTCTATATTTCATTCAAATTAACTGTAATAAGATTAATGAATATGGGGCACTGCCCACTAAATTAAAAAAAATTAGTGTGATATAATAAGAAATATTATTGACCTACAAATGTGATACCAGCTAAATTGTTAATTTTTATTTATGAGTCCTATTTTTAGTGTAATATATTATTTATGTCATAGTTTTAAAGATTATATTAATCTTGAGGTGCTATTTGTTTGCTTATTTAAAATAAATATTTTACATGGATTATACATATAAATAATGAATTTATTATATCCATTACTAGAATCATATAGAATTAATACAAGTGTACTTGTTGATAGTGGTAAAAAGATTTAATATTAAATGCATTGTTTATGTGGTTAAATATATATTGTCTGAGTTTTTATCTTGCCACCAGATGGCAGGAAAATTCAGAGTTAAAAAGTTCTGTTAAGCAGCCCAAGTGAGAATTTTTTTATTACTATCATTTTGGGTGTTTTTCTATTGTAGATGTTTTGCACAAATACCAAAACATTATGAATGTAATATGAATAGACAATAATACCTGGTTATTGCTAAATGTCATCTAATTTTTAATGTAATCTATTATAAATAAATTTTAGTGTTTCCATGCCATCATTGATATCACGAGTTTGAAAAATTTAATGTATTGTTTTAGGAACATTGGAGTTGCTACAATAGTTTCCACTGTCAATGCCCAGACTTCCCTGTGTAAAACCATTGGTCCCTTAGCTCTTTGAAGCATTGGTCTTCACTGAAAAGAATGACATGATAATAAAGTGAATAATTAATGAATACTCAACAAAGAGATGATGGAAAAGAAAACTAAGGTCTCACCTTAAAGTTAGTTCCTTTTTGTGTAAGGCCAAGCAGAGACTTATCTGTGGCTGATATATATCTTACTATTTCATAGAGTAAACATTAAATTCCTAATGTAAAGCTACTTGACATCTTCTGTAAATAAACCTCAACTTAATCATAATGCAGAAAGAATAAAGGCAGAAAAAGAAAATACTCCCTAAATTACAGATTCTATAGTTATTTTATATTATTTACCTGTTTGCTTTTTAATAACTTTTTTATAGGAAAAATCAGGACCATTAACACTTAAAATTATGCAAAAAAGAGAATTGAGGCAAACTTAGAATATCAAGGAAAAAAAATTGCTGCACATACTGTAGGTGCATTTTTTATTATTTTAATAGTCATAACAATTGCTTATAACATCTACTTTCTTACTTGAAAATACAGTTATGTCAAGGACAAATATTGTTTCCTTCTCCTAACAGAAACAGTGTAACTAGAATTAAATCATCTAATCAGCTCAGGTTTGATTTATTAATATAATCCTTGCAAAACAGCTTTCATTGACATATTAGCAAATGAACTATTATAAAATGTTTTTCTAAAGAATGGCAACAGCTAGTCTTGGTAAATTCCAGATTACTCTTTACTGAGGTAATGTAAGCAATGGAAGATTATTTAATACAGAGTTGTCCTTTAGGGAAAGACAGGGAGTGCTTCCTTCAAGTGGGTCCATTACAGGCCATTTCCTGATGTTGCGCAGCATGTAGCATTGCATTGTGTGAGTTAGGATGGTGTCTACCTGTCCCACAAAATGAAACAGTCTCATCAACCATAATTTCCTCTGAAACTACATTCAGAGATTCTTTCTTGCCATGCCTATCACTCATTTGTGTATTTAAGGCGTGTAAAACTTATTTTCTCACTATATTCCTGTGTCTTTGATAAAGATAATTTGAAAATGGGAAATTTTAGGCTAAGTTAACATAGAAATTTTAAGCTATCACTGGTAAAAATCTACAAGCTACAAATCTGTAAGAATGTTACCAGACAAACTGCCAATGTTAAGAAGGAAAGGAAGACTGACAGTTTACAAGATTTACTTCCCTCCAAAATACCTTTGTTTACTTGCACAAGCACTCACAGGGAGTGACAAGTGACCAGGACACCAAGTTCAGGCTAGTTGTGAAGGAAAGAGAAAAATGACACGTCTATTCAGTGACAGATGGACTTTGCGTCCATCAGGCTGCTCCAGAGCAAACAGGTGGGTGAATTGCTGATGTCTGCTGGTCTTCCAATAGCAGCACTCCACGGAGCAGTGCTGGTCGCAAAATACAGAGTGGCCCTGGGTGTGTCTTACTACATATTTTAGCTTTTAAAGATTTTTAAAACTCATTTTAATCAAGAATAATATGATATTATTGATGTTTCAAGTGGAGGGTCAATTAAACAGGAATCATTAGGTTTAGGAAAGAAGCAAAGTAATAGTATAGAAATCACCATGAGAATACCAGATTTATATGATCAGTGGTGCCACCGCAGACTGTCTTGATGAATGTTTGTGGGAATGACATGTAAATGCTTTTGATTGGCCAAGTCCTTCTCACAAGGTGTGTAGTACCTAATGGATTGCTGGCATTATCAATTCTCCAAGAGTATAGGATTCAGCTTTCTGTATGGTCTCCATGAAATTTATTCCATGGTTGTCCATGAAATTAATCCTATCTCAGGTCACTTACAGTGAATTTATATTAAAAATTCAATTTGAAAAAACTTGACTTAAAAATAACAATCTTGAATGTATTTGGTAAGAGCTTGTTCTGTTTTCCCAAAGGTTGAAATTTTGAGCTTTAAAAAGCGACGGAATAAAAGCATCATCTTTGTATGAATCTTACCACTCAGATTCAAATATAATTAGTTAAAAAAATTTTAAAGATAGATTTAAATAAGTAAAAATAAAGGTGTCTTTTAAAAACAGATTTGAAAAATAGTAACTTAAGCAAGTATTACTAAGTTTATTTAGTAATTAAGAGAATAAGAACCAGAGATGGCAAATTTGACCCATTTCTCTGTTTGTTTGTTTTTGAGGAAAATGTAGTGATGCCGAATCAGGGTAGGTAGACTACGGAGGAACAGAACAAAACCTCCAACATATTCTCATCAACCAAACTTGGAAGAGGGAAGATCTAGGAATAATACATACAAAAGAAATTAAGTGATCTGATTTGCAATTAGGTATTTAATGAAATGTGAATTCAGCATACAACTGGGTCATCAGTGATTTTCAAACAAGAGTTTTTCCAAGAAAAATTTACTGTAATACATTTGCTTTACATTTTCAAACCATGTCACTTCTTAAAGTTGTGCTGGATTTCAGGGATTGTAGAGACAGCATAAACAGAAGACATTAGCTCCTCTGCATCAAATATTTATTCATAGATAAAGCACATTTCTATCTTCAGTCATGTTATATAAAAATCACTACTAGTATCAGGGGTAAGAGTAACCTGAATCTCAGGTTAATGATTTAGCTTCACTTATTCGACAATAGTTTAGGGCTATAAACATCTGTAATCAATTTAAGGATTATTTGTGATAGCAGGCAAATTTGTTCCAGAATGACTCAAAATTGACAACAGGGATTTTTCCCTATGACTTTGATTACTTGTGGACCTGATTTTAAATATCACCCAAAGGAGATATTTTTCTTCCCAAAGGGAAGCAAAAAAAGTTCCTGTATTAGACTAGGAGAAATGTTATGTGTGTTTTGCTTTGGAGGATTTATCTTAAGTATATACTCCAATCAATCTGCAAAATTATATGTACCACAATATTGATGAAAGTATTCTTTTTTGAGTATTAAAAGGTTCCAACTGCTTAGCAAGACAGGACAATTATAAAAAGCCAAGTGTTTTCATGAAATAGAACTCTTTCTACCTATTAAAAGGAATATAATTGGATTTAGAAATAAAGCTAAGATAGCTTATTTCTTAAGAAATAATTCATTTTGAAGAAGGCATGGAAATGCAACCACATAGATGTAAAAAAGTAAAGAAAAACTTATACAAAATTCTCTTCAAAGTTGTCACCTAAAGGAAGTAGGAATATTTTTAGGGGAAGTGTTTCATTTTACAGCCCAATTGTACTATTTATATATATATATTTTACTGTGAAAGCAAGCAGGTGTTAATTGCATTTTTATAACTGAATTATCACTTATGTAACTAACAAAATTATTACTAAAAGTTTGTATGTTTATAAACTACTTATCAATAATCATATAAAATTATTAAGAAATGATAACTACTATATAGAGAGTGGCAATGACATGCTAGATACCATGTCAGCCTTTGATACAACATCAGATTTAAACAGTGCAAAATTTTGGGGTAAATTTTGTTATACTGACTATAAAAAAGAGGAAATTGTAGCTTAATTGAATAACTTGCCTAAGTTCTACTGGAAAATAAGTGGCTGAACAGACTTGAACCCCATCTGATTCCAAAGCCTGAGCCTTGGTCTTTTACTACTCTTAATAAATCTTCAATATCGTCATTAAAAGTGGTTATTATGATATTCTCTAAGACTGATATATAAAAAAGGTAAATAATTGACCAAGAGGTATTTCTTCCTCTTTCTCCTTCATTTCAATGAAATAATTAATTGTAATGTTAGAAAATATAAGCTATATGATGACACACAAGGCAAGTGCATCATTGTAAGTAGGTAGGTTTTCACTTGTGAAGTTGAAATAATAATAGCTGTTCCATTTGCTTCAGTCTGTTCAGTAAAGCTGACATATTTGTGAAACTGTTGGGCAATATCAAGCGCTATACAAATTTTACTGATTCAGAAAATATAATATTAAGACTTATTTCTTTCTGTTGACTCATAATATACATTTCACTGACTCAAAATATGTCCTTGTTATAGTTTTAGAATTATTGACATGAAATAAAATATTCCTTTTTGTCTTTGTTATTACTGCCTTTCTTGAAATCTTAGTCTGATATTGATACACCCATCATTCCCTCTAATGCTTCATATTTTACTGCTTTTCAATCCTTTGCTTTTAACTTGTCTTTATATTTAAAATGAATGTTTAAAAAAAACCCCAAACAGCACAGATATTAAGTGTTCAGTTTAGGGAATTATGGCAATATGTATGCATGTGTGACAGCTATCATCCCAAATATTGCACGTTTCTATCACCTTCTGAAGTCCAGAGGTCCCCTTAGCCCTCTGTCCTGTTATTTCTCCCACCTGATCGCTCTACCAGAGGGTTCTACTTTCTCATTTTTAATTACTATAGCTAAGTATTACCTGGTATTGTGCATTACACGAATAAAATCATGTAATTTATATCATTTTATATTAGGCCTTTTTTTCTTATTATGTTTTTGAGACTTTTTCAGGCTGTATTTATTGAAATTTAACTATTTATTTATTTAGCTCTTTATTTTTTTTAATTGTTTTTAACTGAATATACCACAATGACTCATTCATTCTACTGTTGCTAGTCATGGGCTGTTCCCAGTAAAGATGCTATGAACACTATTGTGTACAACTTTTGTTAGACATATGCTTTCCTTTCTCTTGCATAAAAACAAAGCAATAAAATTCCTGGGTAAATGTATGTTTATTTTTGTAATAAATAGCAAAATATATTTCCAAAATGTATGTATCATTTTACACCCTCAGTAGTATTAGACTACTTTTATTTGTTCCACATCCTCATCAACTTCTGATATTGTCAGTCTTTTAAATTTAGGCTCTTTCAGCAGATGTATAGGAGTATTTCATTATGGTTTTAATTTGTATTTCTCTGATGACTTACAATGTTAAAAGTACTTCAAATATGCTTTAGTTTATCTCACATTTTCTTTTATGAAGTTTTTCATTAAGTCACTTACATATTTTTATTGAGTTATGTATATTTAGTTTATTCCTTCAAAATATATATCTATATAGATATTTTGACAAATATTTCTATTTAATTATTGCCTTCCAGTGTGCGACTTGCCTATAAATTATATTTTTGATGAACAGAAATTCCAAATTTTGATAAATTCTATGTTATAAATTTTCTATTTTTATACATTTTATGTATTTTGTGTCTTACTTAAAATATTTGCCTACCTCAGATTTAAAAATATGTACAATATCCCTTTATGTATTTGCATTTCATTTTATGTTTCTGGTTTTTTATTTACATTCATCTTAGATCTTGAATTTGTTTTTATAGACTTAGTTTAAGAGTGACAGTTTTGTTTTGTTTTGTTGTAGTTAGAGCGCAGAGCACATTCCTAGCAGCTGTGTCTGATGCAATGCTGTGAGAACACTCCAGCTCCTGAAACCCTCCTAGGCACACCCAGGAGGGAGCTCGTCCGCTGTAAGGAAGTAACTCAGTGCCAACCAGGCAGCTCCCTGATCTTTTTAGCCATTAGCTAAGGACACGCTGTAACACCCTATAGGCTGAACCTGTGTATATAAGCTAGCTTACTTCTTGAATAAGTCGAATCTGGTCACTGAACCTGGTCTCCAGAATCAGGTCTCTGCATCTCCGGCGTCCTTACCCCCGGGGGCCTTGTCCACATTTTTTCCCATCTATATTTCAACTTGTTGCAGCACAATTTATTAATTAGCTTTTCTTTTACTTTGGACTCTCCTGGTGCCTTGGTTGACAATCAATTTAAATACATTAATGAGCCTTATGCTAGGACTCTTCTTTCTCTTCCACTTATATACATATAAATCCTTGTATCATAACCATACTTTCCTGAGTACAAATTTAAGGAAACCTTTAAATCAGTTTAATTCATAAATAGATCAAAAGTGTCCTTCTTTTATACTTTGGATTTTTTTTGCATTTTCTATATAAATTGTAAAATTAACTTTCCAATCTCTTTTAAAATAATCTTGCTGAGGTTTTGATTGAGTTTGCATTGAATCTATATCTCAATTTCATAAGAAAGTTTATTTTATTTCATTTTATTTTTTAATTTTTAAATTTTTAATTATTGTAATTTATTTTGTTTACATAGATTCAAGTGTCCTACTGTATATACCCTCCACCCCAATATTCTCTTCAACATCGCCCTAGACCCTTCCCCCAATGCATTCTCCCCTTCCTTCCAGGATTTGCAATCCCTTGCTCTCTATAACACTGTGTAATTACACTAATCTCTTTCCCTTCTCTGATCCCATCCTTTCGTCCCCTTTCCTTCTGACCGCTTTCCCTCTGGTCCCTTTGATCCTGCCTCTACCTCTATTCTATTCCTCAGTGCACATTGTTCATTAGATTCCTCAAATGAGTAAGGTCATATGATATTTTTCTTTCTCTGCTGGCTTATTTCACTTAAAATAATAGTCTCAAGATCCATCCATGTTGCCGCAAAAGGTAAGAATTCCTTTTTCATGGCCACATAGTATTCCATTGTGTATATGTACCACTGCTTTTTAATCTACTTGTCCACTGATGGACACTTGGGCTGTTTCTAGATTCTGGCTATTGTGAACAATGCTGCCATAAACTTGGGGTGCATTTCTTCTTTTGAATCACTGATTTGGTATTTTTAGGTTATATTCCTAAAAGTGGGAGAGCTAGGTCAAAACGCAGTTTTATTTTTAATTTTTTGAGGAATCTTCATAATGTTTTCCACAGTGGCTGTACCAGTCTGCATTTACACCAGCAGTGCAGGAGGGTTCACTTTTCTCCACACCCTCTCCAGCACTTATTATTTGTTATTTTGCTAATGAGCACCATTCTGACAGGTATGAGGTGGTATCTCATTGTGGTTTTAATTTGCATTTCTCTAATGATTAGTGATGATGAGCATTTTTTTCATCTGCCTATTGGCCATCTGTATGTCCTCTTTGGAGAAGTGTCTATTCATTTCTTTTGTCCATTTTTTGATTGTATTGTTTATCTTCCAGGTGTTGAGTTTAACAAGTTCTTTATAAATTTTGGTTATTAACCCCTTATCAGATGTATTGTCGAATATGTTCTCCCATTGTGTGGTTTGTCTTTCTATTTTGTTCATTTTGTCTTTAGCTGTGCAAAAGCATTGGTTGATATAGTCCCATTTGTTCATCCTGTCCTTTATTTCACTTGCCCGTGGAGATAAATCAGCAAATATATTGCTGTGAGAGATGTTGAAGAGTTTACTGCCTATGTTTTCTTCCAAGATGATTATGGTTTCAAGACTTATGTTTAAGTCTTCATTAATTTTGAGTCCTATTTTCTTATTTATGCAGCTACTCTATGTCTTTTGATTGAAACATTTAACCAAGTTACATTTAAGGACATTATTGATAGGTAGTTGTTTATTACCATTTTATTCTTTAAATCTACATTTCTCTTTTTCTAGATTTTTTTCCCCCTTTGTTCTGTTTACAACAGGCCCCTTAATATTTCTTGGAACATTGGTTTGGTTGTAATAAATTCCTTGATTTATTTTATTTTAATTTTTTTTAATTTTTTGTATGGAAAGCTTTTTATTTCTCCTTCAATTTTAAACAATAGACTTGCTGGATAAAGAAGTCTTGGTTGTAGGCTCTTGTTTTTCATTACTTTGAATATTTCTTGCCATTCCCTTCTAGCCTCAAGTGTTTTTGTTGAAAAGTCGGGTGTCATTGTTATGGGGACTTCTTTGTAGGTGATTGACTGCTTTTCTCTTGCAGGTTTTAGTATTCTTTCTTTATCTCTTAACTTTGGTATTTTAATTATGATGTGTCTTGCTGAAAGTCATTGGTTCCTCTTTAATGGGACTCTCTGTGCTTCTTAAACTTGTGTGACATTTTCCTTCATCAAATTAGGGAAGTTTTCAGCTATGATTTCTTCAAACAGGTTCTCTATCCCTTGTTCTTTCTCTTCTCCTTTAGGAACCCCTATGATACAGATGTTGTTTCTCTTCATGTTTTCACAGAGCTCTCTTAGAGTTTCCTCAGACTTTTGTGCCCCTTTTCTTTTTGCTGTTCTGCTTCCATCTTTAATTTATCTTGTCCTCTAAATCGCTGATTTGCTTGTCTGCTTCACCCAGCCTGCTGTTAATTCCTTCAGGGGTAGTCTTTATTTCTGATATTGTATTTGTAATTTCTGACTGATTCTTTTTTATGATTCCAATGTCCTTTTTGATGCTTGTTATGTCTTTATTTAGGTGCTCATTATGTCCATCCATTGTTGCTCTAAGATCCTTGAGCATCTTAACAATCATTATTTTAAACTCTGCATCTGATATCTTGGTTATTTCTATCTCATTCAGTGCTTTTTCTGTTGATTTCTCTTATTGATTCATTTGGATTGCATTTCTCTGTCTTCTCATTTTGTCTCTGTATAGACTGCTCCTTTGGATGTGTTGTTTGTGTAGGTAGCTGAGTATAAGGTTGGTGTTATCTGTCTCCAGCTTCCATTTGTGTTGTTTTTAGATCTTCTTGGGTTGTCCTCAGCTGTTGTTTATAATCCACTGTGGACTATCTGTCTGCTGCTACTGCTCTTTTTGCTATTTGTGTCAGCATTTTCTATGCCTTAGCTGGGTCAGCTGTGAGGAACCCTTCCTTAAGATACCACTCGAACAAGGGTTGTTAGGTCCTGAGCTGATGCTCTCTGTATCTGGCCACTGGATGTGCCAGCCCTAGACCTCCCTGGCCAAAACCTGGTGCAGACCAGTGAGTGTCACTGCCTATGACTGGCCTTTAGCAACCTTCTTGGAGCTACAGGTGATCCTGAATTTTTGGCTGCCTCTGCTGGGCACAGGTGCCATTGTAAATATCAGCTGCACTCCAGGCTGGCTTTTATCTACTCTTGGCTAGTGGGTGTGGCCCCTGTGTTCCCGAGGTGTGGTCTGCCCGCTGGCCTATGCTCCACTGCCACCACTGCCTCCTCAGGCATTTGGGCATCAGCACTGCTGGCTGGATGGCTGTGGAGTTGCTTCACGGATCACCTCTACGGGCACATAGACCAGGCACTGCCCCCACTGCTGCAAGTCTGTGGCCGCCGCTGCTGGGCCCAGCCACCTTTTAGGGCAGGGGTCCCCAAACTACGGCCCGCAGGCCGCATGCGGCCCCCCGAGGCCATTTATCTGGCCCCCGCTGCACTTCTGGAAGGGGCACCTCTTTCATTGGTGGTCAGTGAGAGGAGCATAGTTCCCATTGAAATACTGGTCAGTTTGTTGATTTAAATTTACTTGTTCTTTATTTTAAATATTGTATTTGTTCCTGTTTTGTTTTTTTACTTTAAAATAAGATATGTGCAGTGTATGTAGGGATTTGTTCATAGTTTTTTTTATAGTCCGGCCCTCCAATGGTCTGAGGGACAGTGAACTGGCCCCCTGTGTAAAAAGTTTGGGGACCCCTGCTTTAGGGGGTACTCAGCAGCATGGGGTCTGGTGTAGCCCAGACCTCAGCACTCAAAACCTGTGTCCCTGACTTGCCCCCTGCTTCTAAGCAAATCTTTGCTCTGGCTGGAATAGTAGAGCCTCTGGTGGGCGGGGTAATTGCTTCCCTTTGCTGGTGTTGCTTTTCCCAGGAAAAATGGCCATTATAGATTTGGGGAGTGACTTAGCAGCACAGGGGTTAGGGTGGTTGTCTCCCAGAGTGTCTCACCCTGTCGCTCTGAGATTACACTCTCCTCTCAAACTCCAGTCCTCTCAGTGCTCCCTGCTTCTGGAGCCACAGGTGAGTGGCTGTGAATGATGGTTTCTGTACAGTCTCTTTAAGACAGAGCCTGGGTCTGAGAGTTCTGTCTCCCTCTCGCAAACAGCAACCCAGCTCTTCTCTCAGTTAAATACTGTCATACATCTCCTCTAGTCTCTGGGGCTGTAGGCTGGGGCTCCAGTCCTGGGGCTGAGGACCCCCAACTCTCCGGGCAACCTACCTTGCTGTGAGAGTCCCTCCAGGCTACCACTCACTCCTGGGAGCAAGGCAGCCCTTTCTGCATCTCCGCCCTTCCTACCAGTCTCAGTGTAGTTTCTCCAGTGATCTTTGGTTATAGACTCCTCTTAGTTTAGTCCAAAGTTGGTTTTTCAAGATGATTGTTCCCAAGTTAAGTTGTAATCCACTTTGGTTCTGGGAGGTGGGAGTTGGAACATCTGCCTATTCTGTTGCCATCTTCTGGACCAGTGGTTGGCAAACTCATTAGTCAACAGAGCCAAATATCAACAGTTTGACAATTGAAATTTCTTTTGAGGGCCAAATTTTTTAAACTTAAACTATATAAGTATGTACATTCCTTATCGAGTAGTGCCCACACGTGGTATTTTTTGGAAGAGCCACACTCAAGGAGCCAAAGAGCTGCATGTGGCTCATAAGCCGCAGTTTGCCAACAAGGGTTCTGGACCATAAGAAAGGTTATTTTACTAATACTGAATCTCTCAGTTCATTTAGGTCTTCTTTAATCTTTTCACCAATACTTAGTAGTTTTCAGTGAAGAGGCCTTGACAACTTTAGTTAATTGCTAGTATTTTTATATCATTGATATTATCATGATACTTTTATTTCTTTAAGTTAATTAACTCTTGCTATAAAATATACAGTTTCAGTTGATATTTGTATATTGACCGAGAATTCTATGCTAATTTTATGTAGTACCATGGTAATTATTTTTGTAATTTCCTTAAAGATTCTTGCACAATCATATTTTTGGAAAATAAAAATTGAATTACTTTTTCTTATCTATTTTAATGCTTTTATTGCTATTTTCTTAGCTTTCTCTTTGGCTAAAACTTTCAGTATAATGTTGAAAGTAAATGGTTGATGATGATAATAGCTGATGATAATGAATAGATATGGAAAGAATTGATATCTTTTTCTTGTTCATAAACATAGAAGATAATTGTTTAACCAACATTTTCTTTTTATTTATAGGATTTTTATAAACAGTCTTTAAGAAACTGTTTATTAAGAAACGTCACTCCTCACCATAATTTTTGAGTATTGAACAACAATAAGAACTGTATTTTATTAAATCTTTTTTAGCTTCTACTAACATGATTATAAATTTTCTTCTTTTATTCTGTTAATATAATTGTGCCACATGATTTTTAAATACTGAACAACTTTGCATGATAAAGTTGGTCAACTTGTATATACCTTTTTATATTGCTACATAAATGCTGCTATATTTGATTTGCTAATGCCTTCTTAGCATGTTTTCTATATTTATGAGTCTGATATATAGAAAATATTATTTTATTCTGTCTTTATATAGTTTTCATATCAGGAATGCTGACCTCATAAATAAATTTCATTGTCATCTGCTCTATATTTTATAAAAGAGTTTTATAATAGATATTATTTCTTTTTTAATGTTTGAAAAAATTCACTCATACATCCATCTGGGCCTACAACTTTCTTTGTGGATTTTATAATAAATTTTATTACTTTGTTTGATAAAAGCTATTCAGACATTTTCATTTCTCTGTCAGTTTTAGTAAGATATGGTTTACAAGGAATTTACCTATTTTATCTAATTTGTCAAATGTATTAGCATAACAATGTTCACTTGACTGTATAATCCAAATAATCCATACTGATGTCTTTTCTTTCATTTCTGCTATTTTTGTTTTGTGATTTTCCCCCTTTTCTTTTCTTTCTTTTTTTTTTTTTTTTTTTGTATTTTTTTGTATTTTTCTGAAGCTGGAAATGGGGAGAGACAGTCAGACAGACTCCCGCATGTGCCCGACCGGGATCCACCAGGCACGCCCACCAGGGGCGACGCTCTGCCCACCAGGGGGCGATGCTCTGCCCCTCTGGGCTTCGCTCTGCCACGACCAGAGCCACTCTAGCGCCTGGGGCAGAGGCCAAGGAGCCATCCCCAGCACCCGGGCCATCTTTGCTCCAATGGAGCCTTGGCTGTGGGAGGGGAAGAGAGAGACAGAGAGGAAGGAGAGGGGGTGGAGAAGCAAATGGGCGCTTCTCCTATGTGCCCTGGCTGGGAATCGAACCCGGGTCCCCCACACGCCAGGCCGACGCTCTACCGCTGAGCCAACCGGCCAGGGCCATTCCCCTTTTTCTTAATCAGCCTACCTGAGGTTTAATAATTTAATTAACTATTAATTAATCTATTGATTTATTAACTTTAAACTTTATTGACCTGTCAATTTTTATTTCTTGTTTTTTTTTTCTCGCATTTATTACTTTTTTGTATTTAACTTAGATATAATTTATTCTTCTTTTTTCGAGCTTTCTAAAATGACAGCTTATGGAAAGATTTCACTTAAGAAAGTAATTTGATGCATTTTTTCTTGTCAATAATGTTCATTCAAATTTCTGCTTTAACTATATTTTACACAACTTTATATATTGATATCTTGGTTCTCCAGATCAGGAATTTGGGAAGTGCTGGGTTGCACCGTTCTGGCTCAGGCATTTCATGCAGTTATAGAGCAGATGAAGCTGGCACAGTAGAATGTGGTGCTGCTGGGACTTGGCCTGGCCCTCTTCTTTCCTGTTTCTTTCTCTGTAGTCTCAGAACCTCATCGTGTAGTTTATTTCCCGTGAGTTAGATTAGAATTTCTCATAGCATCATGACCTCAAGACATTCATTCTGTTTACATGAAGGCTCAGGACTCCAAAGAGAAGTGTACCAAGAACACCAGGTTGAAGTCATCACCTAGCCTTAATGACCTAGTCTGGATGTCACATTTGTTGTGGCAAACCTGCCAACATTCAAGAAGTAGAATAATATAATTCATTTTTGGATGTCAGAAGTAGTAGGAAAATCACATTTTAAGAAGAAAAAGCCAGATGGAAGATATTATAGCTATGTTTGAAAATGTTAAAGACTCCATCATTTTTAAGCCCATTTTTAAAAACAAAATATATTATTTATTTATTTGTTTTTCCGCTCCAAATATATTGTCATGAAAGTTTACTTTTCTCACCCCTTACCTATCATATGGCAGGTGTTCATAAATATTTGAATATATAAATAAACTAATTCATTCTGTTTCATTTATTATGCATTTACTAACTTTAATGTTTCTTTAGTGATTTTATTTGAGAGAGAGAGAGAGAGAAAGTGGGGAAGGAGAGGAAAGCATCAACTCATAATTGCTTCTCGCATGTGCCTTCACCGGGCAAGCTGGGGGGGGGGGGGGTGCTGCGGACCTTGAACCAGTGACCTCAGCATTCCAAGTGGATGCTTTATTCACTGTGCCACCACAGGTCAGGCTAACTTTAATGTTGCTGATCTAAAACTACTTATTTAAAAATTTAAACATTTAAAGGAAGATATAGTCTTGATTCAATAATCCAATATGAATTCTATTTACATTGTGCTTTATAATCCTTAGAGCAATGGTAACATTGTCATAAATTTTCACATGCACTGACATCTTGCGCCTGGTATTTTTTCTTGTATGTGCAGATTTAATTTATTTTCCATTTTATACCAGTAATTCTACAAACAAGCTTTTTATAACCTTATCTAAATCTTTTTCGTGTGTGGTGAAACTTTGATAGTCACTGTTTGAAAAGTCTCATCAGAAATATCTATTTTTATGCCTCTGTTTTAATATAAGACAACATAAGCCAGAAATTTTATAACACACATATTTTTTCTGTGAAAATAATCAAGATTGTTACCTGCTTATGCTTGGTAGAAATACTGTAAATAAAACCTGCACTGTAGGCAGTAACCTAAAATAACAAAATAGTTTTACTTCCAATGTCATCAAGTGTAAAGGCACACATAAAAGTAAAGCACATGAGGTCAAATTCATCCCAGTAAGCACTGAGCTTTCAGTTGTCCTGAGGCTTTCACGCTTCCTTGTACTTCCTTACTCTCTGCACTGAGAATTATTCTGAGTTTAGAATGAAAACGGAGAAGGGAGAGGTAAAGGTTTTGTGCGAATTTGCCCCCTCTAATTTATGACATGTTCTAAGGTCTACAGAAAGAAAGAAGAAAAGCTATGTACCACTATCTTACTTTTAAAATTTAAATTGCAACAGTTTAAGACAAATACAGGTAGTTAATGTTCATTAGTTCAAGTCTATACTAGCTCCACCAGAGAAGTCATTGATTGCTGAAGTGCTTCATGTTTCTGGCTCTAGGGACAGTTTCCTCACTCTTTCCTCACTTTTATTTAAAACAAGCATTATCTTACCCTTTTCTTTTTAAAGCTTTTTAGTGGGAACCTATGAAAGGAAATCACCAATGAAGAGTGGGAGCTGAACCAATGGGTTCCCATTCTGCCTTCTGAGCCACACCGTCTCATTGAAGCTCTTTCCATTTTGTCACTACCGTGTCCTCTTGTTTGGGTCCCTCAGAGACAGCAGTATCTGAAGAAAATACCTTCTCCTTTAGTTTCTTTTGCCCAGTTGAGACATAAGGTATTTTCAGAATGCTGCTTTATTATATATTTAGAAAGAATAAACTATAATAGAGAAGAAGCTAGAATGAAATCTGGTATAAGCAGAAATAAAAAGAAACTAACGAAATGTTTATTACCGTTTCTAGATTATGGGCCTCAAGGACTGTGAAAACCCAAAGTCTCGGTCATTACCATGCTAACAATCTTTGATCTCTCAAACCTTTGACTGATACTACCTGTTTGGTGTTATCTCATTACCGATCAAACAACAGCAGTATTCAGGGAACATGTTCCTTGTCTTTACTCAGACAAGAATAAATCTTGCTACTCAGGTTTTTTGTTTGAAAGGCATAACCTCCCAATGAATTGCCAGAAATGTGTGATGATGCACATAAGGAAGTAGCTCACTATTTCAAGTGACTTCAAGTTAGCCTCAATATCCTGCCGAAGGAAAAGTTATCTGACTCATTAGATTTCCATGGACCAATGAAATTTTAACTATATGACAGCCATAATTATCATGGCCTACTCAGTATAATTATAGGCTTGTTCTTCTATGTAGTCTATTGGAACACAATAGTCTGATGCCTGAAGTTGCAAAAAAATTAATTGAATTGGTTGAGTCTAATGTACAATGTTGCAGGGTGATCTTATTCTACAATATTTTATTTTGTTTCATAGACACACATACACATGTATAGACTTATAAACATACAAAAATACAGAAAGTCATTTCTAACATACTATAAGCTTCTTGAGTACAGTATTTGTATCCACTTCCTTTTGGTCTCTTTCTTTATGTTTGCAATAGACAGATTGACATACATATTTGTTGGTTGCTAAAAGAACAGCACTTAACCCTCCTTTGATGAACAAAACATACTCCATAGTCTGTGTTCTTTGGAAGTTCCTGAAAATATGTAATATCACACAAATTTTTTTTCCAACCATTTTTACAAAGACTTCCTAACATTCATCTGTCTAACCATTAACTTCATTTTCTGTAATTTTTTAAAATTAACTTTTTAAAAGTCAGCTGAGGTTAGGTGGGTAGGAGTAATGTCGTGTTGTTTGAGGAAACACCAATGAGGGACTGGAATATGATTAAGGGAATTAATTTGAAAAGCAGCATCTGAGCACTACTGATTATGGCAAATGTTTTGGTAGATTCACACATTACAGTCCTTCGCTGTTCTGTTTGCGTTTATTCTGTCAATGTGATCACTGCACATTTCAAGATACTTACTTATTGGCATTTTCTGTTTGAAAATGTTATCTATCGGGAATATGTTGTTCTCATGTATGACTATGTCATATCCAGTTTATAAAAATCCTTTAATATTTTTCTTTAAAGCAGTTGTCTTTTTTATTAAAAAACAATCAGCTATAAATAGAAAACTAACGCTGTGGAACGATTAGATTGATTTTAAAATTAAATTTATAATGTTTTTAAATAAAACATGCTCTACTAATACAAGGCAAATTATACCCATCTTCTGTGCATATTATATGACTATCTTAATAACAGTATCAGTTTAAATAATTAATGTTCAAGCTTGACTGTTAACTGGAAAGAAACATGCAAAAGAGAATTGCCAGAGCAGAATTACTCTCAAAACCAGCAATGAAAACTAATTGCTAGCTCAAATGACACAAAACCCCACCTACCATGACTGTCTACTTCAGTTCATCCTATTATTCCTTTTTTTATTGCAGCCAGTCTTCCAGGAAAGATCAGCCACGAAAGCTTACGATCCTTTGACTTACCATATCCCATTCTTCATTTGACCTCTTTGGGAAACACTTCAACCACCAGAGAGCCTATTGTAAAAAAACAAAACAAAACCTTGTGATCTCTATTCTGCAGGATAATATATATATATATATAAGCCCATAGCGCTGAGAAGCTATTTTAGATGACAGTAACTGGGAATCTGCTTTGGCGTGTTTCTGTTATGGAATTGAATTATTAGTATTTAATTCAAAATAAAGGGCAGTTTAAAACCGTTTGGGGAAGCTAAGTAAAAAGATCTTTGGATAAACAAACAGTTTCCCTTTCAGAGTAAGCAATTTCTTCATTGTTTCCACATAAAAACTATTTAATATTTAGCCCCTCAAAGAATAAAGGATAAACCCATGAAGAAAACTGTGGTTTATCCGTAGTCCCAGTAAATTATGAATATATTAACTTTGGCTTCATTTGTTTGACAGCAACATTCTAAGTAATTTACATTGTGATTGACTACTAAAACACATATGTTCTCATGTCACTTCCACATTAAAACATTGAATGGCTTCCATCATTATTAAGCTTTGTCCAAACTTATTTACTTGGCATCTACTGGGAAAACTCTTCACTGTTCAGTACACAATTACAACTACACTTCATCTTATATAATATGCCCTGATTTCCTCAGAGATAAGCAATGATTTTCCCTTATGTATTACTTTGCATGTAGTTCTATCAAGTCACTTATGATAATGTATTATAAGGATTTGTTTATATACATATATTCTACCACCCAATTGTAAGCCTTTTGAAGGTGGCATACTCAAATTTTTGAGTTTTTGTAAAAAATGGCAATAAATGCTATTTAATTAATTAAAATTTATTACATTACCATCCATTATTAATTTCTGAAGCTGACCTCACCTAGAATTCTCTCTCACTTAAAATCTGAGAAAATAATTAATAAACCCAATCCTATTATAAAATTTAGGTAGCCTTGCTGTTTAAGCTCTGATTTTTAATTTTCTGTAATTTCATGGGAACATATTCTATTTCCTACTATATATATTAGCCAATGTAAGTGATAAAAAATGCTTTATTCATTGAATTAAATTCAAATACAGTGAATTCTGACTCCAAAATGTGCATCATATTTTTGAAAACTAGTTATATTCTAAGCAAAATATGACTTTTGGTTCAAAAAATTAAAATTTCTAAAGGCTAATAAACTTGTAAGATTCTGTGAATATTACATAAAACTGATTAATTAGATAGCAGTGTATCATAATTATGAAAACTAAATGTCCTTTCAAGTGTTCATTGGCAGAAAATACAAGTTTAAGTGACTTAGTGTTCCTCTACACACAAACCTATAATAAAATTCAAAACAAAAATTATTTTTTTCAATACAACCTCTATTTAAGGCAGCCAGATTATTAGGGGAAATTAATAGCTGTATATAGTATTTATTAATGTTCCATCCCATTATGTCATTTGGCTCTTTTAAAAAGTGACACTGAAAGACCATTATTTGTTTATATAAGGATATTCAGAGAATATATAAGGATATTCCTCATAAATATCTTGAAAATATTATATAATTTAGTTGTTTATTCTTTACCAAAACTAAATGTTGACTTAAACATGATAAAACATATACACACTCCTTTGTGTATGTATGGATGTAGAAAACAATAGTAAAAACTTTGAGACAAATGCTCTGTACCTTGAGCCAGCATAATCCAGGAACACTTGACATTCTTAGCCAATTTGTTTCCCAAATATCCATCCCATAAACCCAATTTCTTTAATCTTCAAATACAGGATCAGATTACTATGGTATATGGCCAGTGACTGCGGCCGCCATCACAGCCGCCTGGCTGATACTGGTTCACATTTGATTTGGACAGATGGTAAGAAGTCAACAAAGCCGAAAACTGGTATTCCATTTTCCTTTAATCCTAGCTCGCACCCTGTGGGCGAGAAAATACACACAGCAGGATATATTTCCTTTTCCATTCAGGCTCCCAAAGCCACTGACTCATCAGAGTTTTCCCTGAATCAAAGGCTTCCACCTCACCAGTCTTATTACTTCTGTTCCCCATCTCCTTCTCCTCCACGAACTGGCTTCTCCTTCCCCCATTCCATCATTTTGGCTGCCTTCTCCACGTGGTTTCCCTGCCCTGCTCCAGCCTAGGCTCCTCCATCCTACAAGAATGTGGCCACTCTCCCAAATGGCTTCCTACCTCCACCTTTTACAACTTTTTGGAGTAAAAGCCCTCCCCCAACACATATTAGCATAACCACGCCCCTTCCCAAACAAAAAGGCAATTAATGTTATTAATATTATCACCTAGGTACCGCCCATCCATGGGGGCAGCGCCAGCTTTAAAAAAGTGAGCAAAATTTATTTTTTCTTCCCGACAGTATATATGAAAGATTAGCATTATTGTTGCTCTTAAACAACACAGGTTTCAATGGCATGGGTCCACTTTTATTTTTTTTCAATAAGTATGTGCCTATGTATTTCCTCTTCTGTATAATTTCCTAATGATATTTTCTTTTCTCTAGCTTACTTTATTGTAAGAATATAACACATAATACATATAACATACAAAATATGTGTTAATCACCTGTTTATGTTCTTAGTAAGGCTTTCTGTCAACAGTAGGCTATTGGTAATTAAGTTTTGGAGGAGTCAAAAGTTATTCACTGATTTTTAATTATGCAAGGGCTCAGCGCCCCTAACCTTCATGCTATTCAAGGGACGGTGTACTTATTTTTCAGATTCGCTGGAATAATAATAATCTATTTAATTTGAAAAACATTTGCCCACACTAATCATTTCATGATAATTGGCATTTGCAGTCATTTTAATTTTTGTTCATTTTATGTGAATTTTTAGCTATCTTTATTCTTTAACAATGACATTTACCCAAATATTTTACTGTATTTTTTTTAGCATTATAGGAATCTCATAGTTCTTGAGGAAAATGTCTTTGTTTGGAAAGTATGTTATTAGTTCACAATTTTTTTGTATAATATATGTATATCAGAATTTTCTTTTAATTATTTTTGCTTGCCTAAAGTCAAGTACATTTCATTTTATTTTTCTAACAACTAAAGTTGTTGAAATAATATGCATATTTTCTTTGGAATATGTGTCTTAATTACATCTTTCTGAAGTAGTAATATTGTTTTTAAATGCAAGATAAATAAAAGAAAGTTTTGCTGTGCTTTAATGTAATAAAAAATTGTCAAAGCCAGAGCTTCCCAAATTGGCTTTATGCTATATACTATTTATGGTGGCAATGACTCAATATATTGAGTAAGGTATTTGTTTGGTGTGAATTTAATGTGAAATTTAATTTTCTGTTTCCACAATTTACAAGTAGCATTTACAGCAGTATAAAGCTCATGTTAGAATATTATGATGCCTATAGTATATTTATGGTGGTTGACATTTATTGGTAGTCTTGTCAAAGATGTATTCAAAAGAAAGAGACCCATTCTATTTCTCTGCCTTTCCTTCTTCCTTCCACCATATTCCCAATTTAATTAAGATGGTGTGAACATATTGATTGACTATTCTTCCTTTAACACGTCTTTTGTGCATTTTACCAGATAGGGCATTTTATAATGAAAAAGTATGTCCTGTGTCTCTTTCAAGCCCCAACTGAACCTTTTAACAACAAAGACTTTGTTGTAAGTCACTAAAATTTCTGGTCATATCCATTCTTTATTATTATTATTTCAAAATCATAATATAGAAAAAGTAATTTATAAATATTACTCTTTATTTTGGAAGAGGTTGAAGGGGATGGGCAAGTGAGCATAGCTATTTACATAGAATTATTCCAGCTTCTATTCAACTGCCTCTGAAAAGGCAGAATGGATAGCATTTACTGCAATAGTCAAATAATTTAACACCCCACAACTCTTCTAACATGGTTTCCTTCTGTATCAGATGGCATAATGTGCCCACCTTTCGATGATGTATGTTCCCACTTCTTCACAGGGTGAGTCTCTTCACTCTTGGTCAGAGAAAAGGCACATAGAATATGGTTATTCATTGATTAGCCAATATTTTATTTTATTGAGTTAAAAAAAACATTTCTAATAGAGAATAAACTGTGTAAACAATAAAGTCATTACTTTCCAGTGGAGATTAAGAAAAAATTTAAGCCTGACCTGTGGTGAAAGCATCAACCTAGAATGTTGAGGTGCCTGTAAGAAAACTATGCCCCATCCTCCTCCCCTTCTGGCTTGCCTGGTTGGGGCACATAGGAGAAGCAATTACTATGAGTTGATGCTTCCTGGTCCTCCCCCCCTCTTTCTCTCTCTCTCCTCTCTCAAAAATCAATAAATAAGTTTTAAAAAGAATTTAAAAGCTTGAAATAAAACCTAGATATAAAAGTTAAATATTTATATAAAAATGTAGGTTAAGATTATTGTTAGGAAGCAAAATTTAAGTATCAAAAGTTATGACAATAAATGTTTCCTGCTGCTAATTGTCAAGAAGAGAGATAAAGCTCAATATGAGATATTTAAGTTAAATTTGTAAGAAATTAATAATTTCATGAGTTAACATTGTGAGTGGAGAATAGTGATATTATGATCATTTTCTTTTAAATAATTTAAAAAAATGCTTTCCTTAAAGGCAAAGTAACAAATTGAATGAATATTTAAGTCCATTTTAATCTTGTAATTACATAATTAGTGCACTGTTAGATTTGTAAGATGTTAGCCTGACGAGGCGGTGGATAGAGTGTTGACCTGGGAGGCTGACAGCCCATGTTCAAAACCCCAACATTGCCGGCTTGAGCGCGGGCTCATCTGGCTTGAACGTAAACTCCCCAGCTTGAGCACGGGGTCACTGGTTTGTACATAGGATCACAGACATGACCCCATGGTCACTGGCTTGAAACCAAGGTCTCTGGCTTGAGCAAGGGGTCATTGGCTCAGCTGGAGCCCTGTGGTCAAGGCACATATGAGAAAGCAATTAATGAACAACTAAAGTGCCTCAACAAGTTGATGCTTCTTATCTCTCTCCCTCCCTGCTTGTCTGTCCCTGTCTGTCTGTTCATCTCTGTCTTTGTCTCTCTCTCTCTCTCTCTCTCTCTCTCTCTCTATCTATCTCTCTCTCTCTGGCTAAAAAAAAATGATAATATGTTAGATGTAATAAAAATATAATTTTATACCCGACAAGATTTGTACAGGTATAAAATAATTATGCACGTACCTACCTGCCAAAAGAACCTATGCAATATAATTATATTCCTAAATATTAGTATCAATTACTATCCAATATAATATAGCCTCAAGGTAAAAGATAATTGTGGGTTTTTAAAAATTGTATAATATCGGTTGTGATTTATTGACCAGATCAACAAATATTTAGTGAAGGCCAGCAATGAATTAGATATTCCTAGGACTAGATATACTGTAGAGAATAATTAAAAATAAAATATTTGCTCTCAGGAAGCTTATATTCATATGGGAAAGAAAGACAACTAAATAAGAATTAGATAAGGGGTAGGTAGATGATAGATGATAGATAGATAGATAGATAGATAGATAGATGATAGATGATAAATATATATTTAAAATGTTATGACAAAACAAATACTATACAGGTATAGGGAATAAATTGAAGTAGGAAATACCCGGGGAGGAATGTAATTCTTTTTACAAGTTAGCTAGAGAAGACCTCTTTGGTGAAGTGAAATACACAAGGTAGAGGGACTCAGGGTTACATTAGTAGCTATGATCTACTGGGAGGCAGGTATAATACTTTACCCAACATTAAAACACCAGATTCAATTACAGTAGTTTTCATTAAATGATCAACATACATATTTTTCCAATGAATGAGAGACTGATTCAAGTTTGTTTTTTTTACAGTGAAATGTAGAATAACATGGTTAAAAGTTGTTAACTTAAAAATAAAGATACTTTTCAAAGTGAGAAGCAAACAAGTGTTTTTCTGAGATTAACAAGAATAGCTTTTAGGTACATGCTGATTCAGTCAAATAGTGTTCTGAGTTGTAGACAATGGCAAAGTGAGTTTATGAGAAAGGGAAGGGGAACAATTATATCAACAGAAGGTAGGCATTTCTGTTGGTTCACATAACATAGCATAGTGATGCTAGTTTTGTTTTTGTTTTTTTGCATTTTTCTGAAGCTGGAAACAGGGAGAGACAGTCAGACAGACTCCCGCATGCGCCCGTCCGGGATACACCCAGCACGCCCACCATGGGGCGGCGCTCTGCCCACCAGGGGGCGGTGCTCTGCCCATCCTGGGTGTCACCATGTTGCGACCCTCCTGGGCATCGCCATGTTGCGACCAGAGCCACTCTAGCGCCTGGGGCAGAGGCCACAGAGCCATCCCCAGCGCCCGGGCCATCTTTGCTCCAATGGAGCCTTGGCTACGGGAGGGGAAGAGAGAGACAGAGAGGAAGGCGCGGCGGAGGGGTGGAGAAGCAAATGGGTGCTTCTCCTATGTGCCCTGGCCGGGAATCGAACCCGGGTCCCCCGTACGCCAGGCCGACGCTCTACCGCTGAGCCAACTGGCCAGGGCCTGATGCTAGTTTTAAACCATGTTTTTAATTTTTAGTCCAATCAGTAGTCTTAATACCTGCTTTTTGTTATCTTTGTCAACAGTTCTTTGGAAACAAGGTTGTTTAGACCTGGGCCAAAGGTTTTCTTGTCCTGTTTTTACATTCCAAAGATTTGAGACATAGATATGCAAGGAAGTTCCCCTGGCAGGGCAACTCTGGCTCTGTTTTCAAGTGGCTTCTTTGGCTTGCTTGACCTGTGGTGGCGCAGTGGGTAAAGCATTGACCTGGAATGCTGAGGTCACTGCTTCAAAATGCTGGACTTGCCCAGTCAAATCACATATAGGCATTGATGCTTCCTGCTCCTCCCCACCTTCTCTCTCTCTCTCTCTCTCTCTCTCTCTCCTCTCTAAGGTAAATAGATAAAGTCTTAAAATTACTTATACAAAAGTGGCTTCCTTATATTAGTTTGACAGAGCAGAAACTGGGGCTCGATGCTTGAGTTTTAATGCAGGCTCCTTCATTGCTTACCACAGGGATTATAATTAACATCCTAGATCTGTAACAATCTAGTTTTTATTGATACCAAATTAGCTTCAATAGCATACAAAACTAATCCTGAAAATTTTAATCCTCCCCTTAATGTTGGTGGCAGAAATTATATTGTATATTGTGTGCCCAGTAATAAATTTATAATTATTTTTATTCATTTATCTTTTAAATCATGTAAGAAATAAGAAGTGGAGTTACAAACCAGAAATTTAGTACGACTGCAGTGTTCAAACTATAAACTAATCATTTACTTATTAATTCTCATTAGTTAATTTATTGGGATGACAGTGGATAACAATATTATACAGGCTTCAGGTGTACAGTCCTACAACACATCATCTATATACAGCATCACTGCATTGTGTGTTCACTGCCCGTCAAGTCTCCTTCCATCAGCATTTATTCCCCATAAGCCCTTCTCAACCTCTACCCAACCCTTTTCTCCGGGGAATTACCACACTTTTGTCCATGTCCAAGAACTTTTCCGTTTTTTCCCCCCCCCTTTTTTTTTGTATTTTTCTGAAGCTGGAAACGGGGAGAGACAGTCAGACAGACTCCCGCATGCGCCCAACCGGGATCCACCCAGCATTCCCTTTTTTTACTTAATCCTTATACTTCCCTATCAAGACGCCCAAACTCTTCCTCCCGATAGTTGTCAGCATGCTATTTACGAGTCTTGCTCTGTTTTGCTTGTTAGTTCATTAGACTCTGGATATAGGTGAAATCATATGGTACTTGTCTTTCTCTGACAGACTTATTTCTCTTAGCGTAATGCTCTCTTGTTCCAATAATGTTATTGCAAAGGATAAGATTTCCTTCTTTTTTATGGCTGAGTACTATTGTCACTTAGATTGGGTTATTTTGTTCTTCACATTTAAGATGATGACTGGGAATTACTGGTTATTAAGAGCAATATTCAATAAAAAGATTGAAAAGAAAATGCCATTTTAAAAACTATTTGTTATTATAATTGATGGTTAACTGAAAGTAAGAAAAATGGTTTTATGATATTGAGTTAAATCACTAAGAAGTTAAAAATTTTAAACAGAAATTTTTATCAGTTGGTTTATAGTTGAAAAAACAAAAATTTATAACAAAACCAAAACTAGTCCTAAAATTTTTGGTGTGAGAAAATAAATTTGCAATCTATCCATCTCTTTTTTTCTCAGAAACTTTAAAGTAATTTTTTGTATTCTGCATGTAAGTAAACATTTTACATCATAATTTTCATTAATTAAAAATCTAAATGAAGATTTCATCACCCTACCATTTCTAGACCAAATAACATTGTAGCTATTCATCTTTATTATAAATATGTATTTGTAATCAGTTGTAATAAGTACAGAGTATCTGGAATAGGTCTGAAATGTATACTTGTAATAAAGCAGAGCTCTCTTAAATATGCGGTATAGGTAAAACACTAATCATTGTTGGAGTAGCATTTCTCTGAACTGGAATTAAATATCTATTCATCATTGAGCCAAATTAAAAAAGAAGTTTAGCACAGAGCCTAAATTTTAAAATACTATAGTTAGTTATAGTAATCAAATAAATTAGAGGTTTTCAAAGGGTTATGCCTTAAAAATTGCAAGTACCATGGGATCCTTAATGAACAAGTCAGGAACTGAACTGTATTTCTGGTTGGGACCGAATCTATCTTTTAATTAGACTGCTATATTACGGCTGTGGCTCCAAATGGATTAGAAATAGATGAATGGCCTCGGCATCGTTGTTTCTTCTGAAGGTTTGTCTTTACTCTGAATACTTTCCTCCAAACATTGTTTTAAATTATACCTGTCCCATTTCAAAGGAAAAGAAAAACACTTGGGAACATTTTCATTTTTCTGACACTCAGGTTCTTATAAATTTTTCAATCTGGTATCTAATTAAAGGTTGATGGTGTACTTTAGGATACTTCTTGTCTGCCTTGTTTTAGACACAAAATTCCATTTTTGAAATATTCTTTTTCAACTTCAATCCTTTATATTTCTGAAGTAAATGCATGTGACTATAACTTCCTTTCAGAGATGCAGATCAGCAAGGGTAAACCAGCAACAACAAAATGGGCTTGTAAAATGTCATAGCTAAAATGAAAGCTATTGAAGATGTTCATAAACATCTTCATAAACCAATACACCAACTCTAGGTTACATGGATACACTTTTTGAGGCTGATGGAATTAGACCCATAGTGTGCTTTAAAGAAATTCTAGAAAGGCCCTGGCAGGTTGGCTCAGCGGTAGAGCGTCGGCCTGGCGTGCGGGGGACCCGGGTTCGATTCCCGGCCAGGGCACATAGGAGAAGCGCCCATTTGCTTCTCCACCCCCCCTTCCTCTCTGTCTCTCTCTTCCCCTCCCGCAGCCAAGGCTCCATTGGAGCAAAGATGGCCCGGGCGCTGGGGATGGCTTCTTGGCCTCTGCCCCAGGCGCTAGAGTGGCTCTGGTCGCCCCGGAGGGGCAGAGCATTGCCCCCTGGTGGGCAGAGTGTCGCCCCTGGTGGGCGTGCCGGCTGGATCCCGGTTGGGCGCATGCGGGAGTCTGTCTGACTGTCTCTCCCCGTTTCCAGCTTCAGAAAAATACAAAAAAAAAAAAAAAATTAAAAAAAAAAAAAAAAAAAAGAAATTCTAGAAAGTTATTTAACCAAATAGAGATAAGTGATGTAATTACTAAAGATATAAAATGCAATACTATTAAACTAGGTAACATTTATTGTGTATTAAATATATGCTAGGTATTTTGGATGCTGGATCTTAATTATATAGCTGAGGAAAATAAGCACAGTATATACTTAAATTGTCCCATTATATGCAGCTTGCATGTAAGAATTTTGATATTTAAAACTTACCAAAAATAAAAACAGAGAAAAAAAAACCAAAAAAAAAAAAAAATTAAAACAGAGAGAGAGAGAAAGAGAGAGAGAGAGAGAGAGAGGACTCTCATTTGAGAGCCTTAGCACCAAGCTATTACAATGATTAGAATACAGGGCACAAATGCAAACAAACATGCCAAAAAAAAAAAGCCAAGGATTAATCAAGATCCTGCATTGTAACAGTTTTACATATCTCTTTAGTTTTATTTAATGTGGAAGCATAGTTCCTCTATTTTACTCTATTTCATCCTGGCTTAATTATTTTTTATGATACTAATTTTTTTCTTTTAGGAATGAAGCCTAATTGTTTTATAGAATGTTCCTCACCTGAATTTGTCTGAGTGGTTAGTCAGGATTAAATTATGGTTAAGCAATTTTAGCAAGAATACTACAGGTAATATTATATATTTTCTATTATATTGCATTTACATAACAACAGTTTGCCTATTTTTTTAAGACATGTTTAATCATGAGGTTACAGTAATTTCTGAGAGATTTCTCCATTGTAAAGGTATATAATATTGCACATATTTACCGACATGTGGGGTGTTACTTTCAGACTATGCAAAGATTTTATCCCCCATCAGCATTTTTAGGCAACTATTTAGCATGTTGTTATGATTATTGCTTGGGTCAATTAGTAGACTGGTATTTGCAAAGCCAGTTTTTTCATTTTGACATATCTGTGTTTATGGGCAATAAAGATGATTAAGAGAACTCAGGATTGGAGTCAAGAGATTAATGCATATGCGAGTGCACAGCTTCCACATTTTAAACAATGGTGAACACATGATTATGAAATTGTTTCTGAAAATACAAAACAAGTAAGCAAATGTTCCAGTTTAAATACTTTTAAAACTGGTATGATATAAATTACTCAAGTTAACAAGGCAGGGTTGATCATATATACCATTATAATGTTCAATAGAATATCAGTTGATGGGGCTATTAGGAATTTATGCTGAAGCAGCATGTGTGACCTGGAGCCTAATTTTCCCCTTTTTTCTAAGTTTGAAATAATAACACCTACCTCATAAGGCTGTCTTGAGAATTAATTGAGATACAACATATAAAACATGGATCCTATTTCCTAGCATGTAACAATGATTTTTAAATGTTATTCTTACTGAATTACATTGTCTTACCCATTATGTGATTTAGTATTTTTAATTTTTTTGAATTACTGTAATATGAAACAAAGGGATAGATAAAATGCAATCTAAGCTGCTTTCAGAGAGTTTTTCTCTACATATGCAATTTCATTTGCTGGATTTGCTTTTTACTGTATGTTTTGTTCCTTACCTTAACTCAGTGGTAGTCAAGCTGGTCCTTACTGCCCACTAGTAGGCATTCCAGCTTTCATGGTGGGTGGTAGTGGAGCAACCAAAGTATAAATAAAAAGATAGATTTAACTATAGTAAGTTGTTTTGTAAAGATTTATTCTGCCAAACTTAGCAAAAATCCGACATAAAGTACTTGGTAAGTAATTATTATTATATGCTTTAACTTGCTGTAACTCTGCTTTATAAATTTTATAAAGTAAAGTTACTTTCCTACTTTATAAATCACATTACTGTGGAACCAGTGGGCAGTTAGAAAATTTTACTACTAATAGAGATACAAAAGTTGGCGGTAGGTATGAAAAGGTTAACTACCCCTGCATTAAATTTTTCATTTATTATTTCAAAACGGTCCACATGATGTCTTTAGAGACTGTGACTTTAATTTTTGAAGACCTTCATTTAGAGAGGATGTAGCAATGGCAACATTACTCTACACGTGTATTGGTATAGCTTGTGTTGTTATAAATGCAGCACTTATATATAGTAAGTTTCTAAATGGAAGAGAGGAATCTATAAAAGAATAATAATTCCAGAAGCATGTATAAGAAATTAATTGCATAAAAGCTATTAAAATATCTCATCATTTTGTAATCAGTGACATTTTTTTCCAAGGGTATAACAGTAGTATTTCCTGAATTATGTGTACTTGTCTTAAAAATAAACTGGTTGATAATTAGAAATAGAAGTTCGCTTTGTGCACTAGAGTTATGAGTGCACTTGCATATGATTGCATATGTGTGAGTGTGAGTGCATGTGAGAATGCCAGTGTGTGTGAGTGTGTGTGTGAAAGTGTGTGTGTGTCTGTCTGGGTGTGTGAGAGAGTATATGTGTGTATTAGGAGAAATTTGAGCAATATCCATAAGCAGGACATTGTTTTGAAATTCAGACAAGCTTTCTAAACTTTGAATCATCTCTGTCTGGAGTTTTATAGCCTGGGAAAGTGTCATTGCTTAAAGTGTCTCAACCATAGTGTTTGCTTCTGTTTATATTTTGAGTTCAACAGGAAGTACTCATGGAAATAGTTTAGGGACTTTAAACATCCCTGCTAGACAAATAAAAAGGCTTGCTTTTAAAATACCCATCCAGGCTAATCTTTATACCACTTAGATCTCAGCTGCAAAGACTGCTTGCTCATCAGGAAAGGATAAAGGAAATGTGGTGATTTTTCATTTTAAATGATCTAGGTCCTTTTATTTGCCTCTTACTTTGAATCATTTCTGTATCAAAGTAATGCCTAGGAATGAAAGAGCTTTGGGGGATTTCTGACTGACAGGTACCATTACTAATAAATTGCCTCAGAATGTAAAAATGTGACCCCTCAGGTGGTTCAACCACATTGTTTGCAAACTGTGACTAAGTATCAAATTCCAGCTTTTTTGCTAAGCACTCACCATGGAACAATACAGTTTTCACTCTTTAGTGCTTTGGCACTGATTGTGTAAGGCATAATTAGAGATTCTGCTAAGGATGAATGGAGAAGAATGTGGCTGTGCAATTGGCTATAACAAATCTGACCCTGCTTGATCCTTGTTCCTTAAAAACTTGTGACCTCCTGTAGCCTTGTTATGATCCATGTATGTGGTTCACATTGCCTCCCTACCAACCTTTTCATCAGTAGGCTTTTCAAGCCATTACTTTGCTTTGTAACCTTCTCAAGGCATTCATTTTGAGCTATCATAAATACCATCTAGGAGTTCAAAGTTTTCCCAGCACAGTAAGAAAAGTCACAGTGGATTTCTTAGGAAGGAAGGTGAGAAATGTGGCAGAACTTTAAAGGAAATATATATTTAAAAATAGGTACGCATTGGACTTAGAGAAGAACCATGACAGAATGCAATAACAGGGAGAGTAATACAAAGTGTCTATTTTATAGAATCTACTGTGTTACCAAGATTCAATTTCACAAGTTTTATTTAATCCATCAAGATCTAGTTTATAGGTGGTCCATGACCTCCTGTTGAAAGGAGAAAGAAAAGAAATCTGCATTTAAAATACAATCTTTCGAGTGACGTCACAGAAATGGCGCCGTGAGCAGCGCGTCCGACAGATCTCACCAAAATCTCAACAAATTTATCAACTAGAAACAGAAAAATATATCCTCGGAGCATCCCGGAGTTCCACACACACACACACAGAAAGCGAAAGGACTGTTGCCGAGAAGGGAATACGCCTGTGGTGAGTCAACCCACACGTGCAGCTACCCGTGCCGCGGTCTGGAGTCCCGGCTACCGGCGTGCGCTAAGAAGCCGCGCGCGCCCGTGCTGCCATCCGGGAGTCCCAGCTACCAGCATGCGCTGAGAAGCCGCGCGCGCCCCTGTGCCACAGTCGGGGAGGGGCACCAAACCTGTCTTTCCTAGTCAGGAGATTCTCTCCGTGGGCGGGGCACCTCACCCAGCTATTCAAGCTAACAATCAAGCCTTGGGGGAGGGGCGGCGCAGGCAGCCTGAAATACTCTCTGGAGCACAGCTGCGGATCCAATCACTGAAATTAGCTTAACCCACGAAATCTGCGCACCCACGGGGTTCTAATTGATAAGATCTCTCCCAGTTCAGCGATCCAAGACAAGAGGCATAATATTTTTCAGTGCCGTTCGCTAAAGGGGCGGGGTCAACTTCTGATTGACAGAGCCTCCATATTCAGGGATATACCTAACAAGAGGGACTTGGCAGATATTAAGATCTATACAGCAAGCAGCGAATAGTGCATCTTCTTCCCAGCCAAAACAGGCTACAAAGTGTGGAAAGCCTGGGTTGAGTGGTCCAGCTGAATGGAAGGCACTGAACAGTCACCTTGACAACAATTGACTCCCAGCCCCACCTGATTACGCTGGAGGCTCTGACTGCCAGAGCCTTACCCAGAGCCTTGCGCTGAGTGAGGATAGAGTGGGGATTTCCCAGCTCTTTGAGCCTCTTACTCCCCAGACAGAAGCAGTGGCAGCCTCATAGCTGGATCACCAGGCTGCTAATTCAGGAAGGGGAGACTAGGGGAGAGACTCCAGGAAAGCAAACTCTCTCATTGTTGGACTCTGCAAATGCCAACAAGCCTTGACTACCAGCGAGACTAAAGTCAATTATATGACATTGCCATAGAATCCCATCAACTGCAAATCCCTACCTAAGCGTGACACAGGGGCAGAACCTGGGGTACAGAGTCACCGACCAGGAAGAGGGAGAGAAAAGAAAAAGGAAGAAGTTAACCTCTCAAAATCAAGAAAAATCCACAGACTTTATAACTTCTTCCACTAATTCTTTGTTGTTGTTGTTTTTTTCTTCTTACTTATTGCCTTTAATATTTGTATTTCCTCCACCTCGGTCCTTTTATTCTCTGCCCATCTTATGCTACCCTTTTCTTGAACTACACTACACATGAGTGTTACATTTTATTTCTTTTCTTCATCCTTACTATCCTTTAGGGTTACACTCCAAAACCCTTAACTCTCACTCTCTCCCCTTTTGTTTTCTTTTTGGTTTTTTTTGTTTTTTTTCCCTTTCCTTTTTTTTCTTCCTTTGTTTCTTTTTCTTATTTTTTCCTTTCTATTCGTTTCTTCTTTTCTCTTTTTACTTTTCCTCCCAGTTAATCCTCAATCACGAACAAATTATTTAATTTGGGACTCAAGTTTTTTTTTTGTTTTTTGTTCTTTTTTTTTTTTTTTCTTTTCTGCTTTTGTTCTTGGTTTTCCTTTATTTGTTTGTATCTGTGGCATTTTGGGTACTTTTTACATTGCTTTTTAACTCACTACCATTCCTCCCAACCCAAAGTCTCCATTGTATTTAGTCTTCGCTCCACTTAATACAACAGATTTTTATTTATTATTTTTATTTTTTATTCTTTAAATATTATTATTTTTTTCTCTCCTTTTTTCTGTTTCCCTCTTATCCCTCTCATTATATCTCTTAGTAGACCATCACTTACAAGCAAATCATTTTATGCTTGTCTAAGATATTCTCCCTTTTGTTTTTTTTTGTTTTTGTTTTTTTTTGTTTTTGTTTTTGTTTTTTTTGTGCATTTAGTAGGTCCCTACTCCCTTTTTTGCTCCTTGAACTCTTCACCCCAAATCAGGCCCTCCGTTATAGGCAGTTTTTGTTCCATTTAGCATAATATAATTCACAGGTCATCACGATATTTCCCTAAAGAGGTGAGAGGAGGGGAGGAGAAGAAAGAAAGAAGGGGGAAATAATAAATTATTACTTTTTGTGTGTGTGGAGTGTTTTCCCTTTTTTTTCCCTTTTTATTCTTTTTTAATTCTAATTAACACTATCAACGAGACCACCTTCAGATGCCAATAAGAAAAAGGAAATCAAATATTATGGATACAAAAGATAGAGAGGTAACACAAATAGATGTGGAAAAATCTATGGAGAAAAGATTTAACATATTGGAAGCCTTGGAGCCAAATGACAGAGAATTTAAAATAGAAATCTTAAAAATACTCAGAGATATACAAGAAAACACAGAAAGGCAATTTAGGGAGATCAGAAAACAACTCAATGATCACAAAGAATATATTACCAAGGAAATTGAAACTATAAAAACAAATCAAACAGAGATGAAAAACTCAATTCACGAACTGAAAAACGAAATAACAAGCTTAGCTAATAGAACAGCCCAGATAGAAGATAGGATTAGTGAAATAGAAGACAAGCAACTTGAGGCACAACAGAGAGAAGAAGAAAGAGACTCAAAAATAATAAAGAACGAGAAAGCCCTACAGGAATTGTCGGACTTCATCAGAAAGAATAACATAAGAATAATAGGTATATCGGAGGGAGAAGAGAAAGAAACTGGAATGGAGAATATACTCAAACAAATAATAAATGAGAACTTCCCAAGCCTGTGGAAAGAACTAAAGCCTCAAATTCAAGAAGCAAACAGAACACCGAGTTTTCTTAACCCCAACAAACCCACTCCAAGGCACATCATAATGAAGATGACACAAACCAATGACAAAGAAAAAATTCTCAAGGCAGCCAGGGAAAAGAAGAATACAACATATAAAGGAAGACCTATTAGATTATCATCAGATTTCTCAGCAGAAACTCTACAAGCTAGAAGAGAGTGGACCCCAATATTCAAAGCCCTGAAAGAGAGAAACTTTCAGCCAAGAATACTATACCCATCAAAGCTATCCTTCAAGTACGAAGGAGATATAAAAACATTCACAAATACAGAAAAGATGAGAGAATTTATCATCAGAAAGCCCCCACTCCAGGAAATACTAAAGGGGGTTTTCCAACCAGATTCAAAGAACAAAAAAAAAAAAAACCACAAGTAACAACTCCACCAAGAAAACAATAAAACCAAACTTAAACTGTGACAACAAAAGAGAAAAAAAAAGGGGAGAAAAGATGAAGATTAACAGTAGCAAAGGATGATGAAGTGTAGAAATACTCATAAGAAAGGGTACTACAATGAATATGGTAGATACCCTTTTCATTACTTAATGGTAACCACCCTTGAAAAAACCACCACAACAACACTTGACTTAAAAAAGGTAGCAACAGAAGAAAGAAGTATGGAATACAAACGAACAAAAACAAACAATAGAAAAACAAAAGAGAAGAATCAAACAAGATACAAAACTAACAGAAAGCCATTTATAAAATGGCAATAGGGAACGCACAAGTGACAATAATTAGACTAAATGTAAATGGATTAAACTTACCAATAAAAAGACATAGAGTAGCAGAATGGATTAAAAAAGAAAATCCAACTTTATGCTGCCTACAAGAAACTCATCAAAGCATCAAGGATAAAAACGAATTCAAAGTTAAAGTCTGGAAAACAATACTCCAAGCAAACAACACCCAAAAAAAAGCAGGTGTAGCAATACTCATATCTGATCATGCTGACTACAAGACAGAAAACTACTCAGAGACAAAAATGGTCATTTCATAATGATTAAGGGGACACTGAATCAAGAAGACATAACAATTCTTAATATATATGCACCAAACCAAGGAGCACCAAAATATATAAGACAGCTACTTATTGACCTTAAAACAAAAACTGACAAAAATACAACCATACTTGGAGACCTCAATACACCGCTGACGACTCTAGATCGGTCATCCAAACAGAGAATCAATAAAGATATAGTGGCCTTAAACGAAATACTGAAACACCTGGATATGATAGACATCTACAGGACACTTCATCCCAAAGCGACAGAGTATACATTTTTCTCTAGTGTACATGGAACATTCTCAAGAATTGACCATATGTTGGGCCACAAAGACAATATCAGCAAATTTAGAAAAATTGAAATTGTACCAAGTATATTCTCTGATCATAAAGCCTTGAAACCAGAATTCAACTGTAAAAAAGAGGGGGAAAAACCCACAAAATTGTGGAAACTAAACAACATACTTCTAAAAAATGAATGGGTCAAAGAAGAAATAAGCGCAGAGATCAAAAGATATATACAGACAAATGAAAATGAAAATACGACATATCAGAATCTCTGGGATGCAGCAAAAGCAGTAATAAGAGGAAAGTTCATATCACTTCAGGCATATATGAACAAACAAGAGAGAGCCGAAGTAAACCACTTAACTTCACACCTTAAGGAGCTAGAAAAAGAAGAACAAAGACAACCCAAAACCAGCCGAAGAAAGGAGATAATAAAAATCAGAGCAGAAATAAACGAAATAGAGAACAGAAAAACTATAGAAAAAATCAATAAAACAAGGAGCTGGTTCTTTGAAAAGATCAACAAAATTGACAAACCCTTGGCAAGACTCACCAAGGAAAAAAGACACAGGACTCAAATAAATAAAATCCAAAATGAAAGAGGAGAAATCACCACAGACATCATAGATATACAAAGAATTATTGTAGAATACTATGAAAAACTATATGCCACCAAATACAACAATCTAGAAGAAATGGATAAATTCCTAGTACAATACAACCTTCCTAAACTGAGTCATGAAGAAGCAGAAAGCCTAAACAGACCAATCAGCAGGGAAGAAATAGAAAAAAACTATTAAAAACCTCCCAAAAATAAAAGTCCAGGCCCAGATGGTTATACTAGTGAATTCTATCAAACATTCAAAGAAGACTTGGTTCCTATTCTACTCAAAGTCTTCCAAAAAATTGAAGAAGAAGCAATACTTCCAAACACATTTTATGAGGCCAACATAACCCTCATACCAAAACCAGGCAAGGATGGCACAAAGAAAGAAAACTACAGACCAATATCTCTAATGAATACAGATGCTAAAATACTAAACCAAATACTGGCAAATCGAATACAACAACATATTAAAAAAATAATACATCAGGATCAAGTGGGATTCATCCCAGAATCTCAAGGATGGTTCAACATACATAAAACGGTTAACGTAATACATCATATCAACAAAACAAAGAACAAAAACCACATGATCTTATCAATAGACGCAGAAAAGGCTTTCGATAAAATACAACACAATTTTATGTTTAAGACTCTCAAAAAAATGGGTATAGAAGGAAAATATCTCAACATGATAAAGGCCATATATGATAAACCATCAGCCAACATCATATTAAATGGCGTAAAACTGAGGACTTTCCCCCTTAAATCAGGAACAAGACAGGGTTGTCCACTCTCTCCACTCTTATTTAATGTGGTGCTAGAGGTTCTAGCCAGAGCAATCAGACAAGACAAAGAAATAAAAGGCATCCATATTGGAAAAGAAGAAGTAAAGGTATCACTTTTTGCTGATGATATGATCCTATACATCGAAAACCCAAAGGACTCCACAAAAAGATTACTAGAAACAATAAACCAATACAATAAGGTCGCAGGATACAAAATTAACATACAAAAGTCCATAGCCTTTCTATATGCCAACAATGAAATATTAGAAAACGAACTCAAAAAAATAATCCCCTTCACGATTGCAACAAAAAAAATAAAATACCTAGGAATAAACATAACAAAGAATGTAAAGGACCTATATAACAAAAACTACAAGGCATTGCTAAGAGAAATAGAAAAAGACACAATGAGGTCGAAAAATATTCCTTGTTCTTGGATAGGAAGAATAAATATAATTAAAATGGCCATATTACCCAAAGTAATATATAAATTTAATGCAATTCCCATCAAAATTCCTATGACATTTTTTAAAGAAATGGAACAAAAAATCATAAGATTTATATGGAACTATAAAAAACCCCAAATAGCCAAAGCAATCCTAAGGAAAAAGAATTAAGCTGGGGGCATTACAATACCTGACTTTAAACTATATTATAGGGCCACAATAATCAAAACTGTATGGTATTGGCAGAAAAATAGACACTCAGACCAATGGAACAGAATAGAAAGCCCAGAAATAAAACCACATATATATGGTCAAATAATCTTTGATAAAGGGGCCAACAACACAAAATGGAGAAAAGAAAGCCTCTTCAACAAATGGTGTTGGGAAAACTGGAAAGTCACATGCAAAAGAATGAAACTCGACTACAGCCTGTCCCTGTGTACTAAAATTAATTCAAAATGGATCAAAGACTTAAATATAAGATCTGAAACAATAAAGTACATAGAAGAAGACATAGGTACTAAACTCATGGACCTGGGTTTTAAAGAACATTTTATGAACTTGACCCCAATGGCAAGAGAAGTGAAGGCAAAGATAAATGAATGGGACTACATCAGAATAAAAAGTTTTTGCTCAGCAAGAGAAACTGATATCAAAATAAACAGAAAGCCAACTAAATGGGAAATGATATTTTCAAACAACAGCTCAGATAAGGGCCTAATATCCAAAATTTACAAAGAACTCATAAAACTCAACAACAAACAAACAAACAATCCAATAAAAAATTGGGACGAGGACATGAACAGACACTTCTCCCAGGAAGAAATACAAATGGCCAACAGATATATGAAAAGATGCTCAGCTTCATTAGTTATTAGAGAAATGCAAATCAAAACTACAATGAAATACCACCTCACCCCTATTAGATTAGCTATTATCAACAAGACGGGTAATAGCAAATGTTGGAGAGGCTGTGGAGAAAAAGGAACACTCATCCACTGTTGGTGGGAATGTAAAGTAGTACAACCATTATGGAGGAAAGTATGGTGGTTCCTCAAAAAACTGCAAATAGAACTACCTTATGACCCAGCAATCCCTCTACTGGGTATATACCCCAAAACTTCAGAATCATTGATACGTAAAGACACATGTAGCCCCATGTTCATTGCAGCACTGTTCACAGTGGCCAAGACATGGAAACAACCAAAAAACCCTTCAATAGAAGACTGGATAAAGAAGATGTGGCACATATACACTATGGAATACTACTCAGCCATAAGAAATGATGACATCAGATCATTTACAGCAAAATGGTGGGATATTGATAACATTATACGGAGTGAAATAAGTAAATCAGAAAAAAACAAGAACTACATGATTCCATACATTGGTGGAACATAAAAACGAGACTAAGAGACATGGACAAGAGAGTGGTGGTTACCAGGGGTGGGGGGAGGGAGGATGCAGGAGGGAGGGAGAGAGAGAGTTAGGGGGAGGGGGAGGGGCACAGAGAAAACTAGACAGAGGGTGACGGAGGACAATCTGACTCTGGGTGAGGGGTATGCAACATAATTTAATGACAAGATAACCTAGACATGTTTTCTTTGAATATATGTACCCTGAATTATTAATGTCATCCCATCAACATTAATAAAAATTTATGAAAAAAAAATACAATCTTTCTTAATCCAGCTGTTTCATATTAATATGAGAAAAATAATAACAGAAAACAAAGTTTCAACGTATATAGAAGAAACTTATGATTTTCCAATGGAATTTTTGCATGGCATTCAAAAAAAATTTTTTTAAGTTTTACATTTTCTATTATTCATTAATTTATTTATTCATTGACCATTTTAAGCATAAAGGTTACATGGCTAGATGTAGTTTACAAAAGTATAAGAGATAAGCCAATGGCACAGGTGACCGACATTTAGACGTTATTCAGCAGGTAATGAATGGGTGGCAATTAAAAGGATTTAGGCAGCGTAGTCGCACACTGAAATCTATACTTTAGCTCTCAGATTTCCAAGACAGACTCTTCTGAAAGAGAGGGTGAAGTAAAAGAAAAAATTGCTGATGGAAACATGAAGCATATGCATTATAAAGATTTTTGTTTTTGTCCTCCATCACATTTTATTTGGTTTTCTTTATGCTCCTTCCCTCCCCTCACTGCCTCCCTCTCCTCCCTTCCCCTCCCCTGCTAACCACCACACTCTTATCCATGTCCATGAGTCTCAATTTTGTGTCCCACCTATGTATGGAATCATACAGTTCTTAGTTTTTTTCTAATTTACTTATTTCACTCAGTATAATGTTATCAAGTTCCATCCATGTTGTCATAAATGATCTGATGTCATCATTTCTTATGGCTGAGTAGTATTTCATAGTATATATGTACCACATCTTCTTTATCAAATCATCTATTAAAGGGCTTTTTGGTTGTTTCCATGTGTTGGCCAATGTGAACAATGCTGCAATGAACATGGGTCTGCATGTGTCTTTACGTACCAGTGTTTTTGAGTTTTCGGGGTATATAACCCAGTAGAGGGATTGCTGGGTCATATGATAGTTCTATTCTTAATGTTTTGAGGAACCACCATACTTTCTTCCATAATGGTTGTACTACTTTACATTCCCACCAACAGTGGATGAGGGTTCCTTTTTCTCCACATACTCTCCAACACTTATTATTACCTGTCTTGTTGATAATAGCTAATCTAACAGGCGTGAGGTGGTATCACTTTGTAGTTTTGATTTGCATTTCTCTAATAGCTAATGAAGATGAACATCTTTTCATCTTTCTATTGACCATTTGTATTTCTTCTTGGGAGAAGTGTCTGTTCATATCCTCTTCCCATTTTTTTATTGAATTATTTGCTTGTTTGTTGTTGACTTTTGTGAGTTCTTTGTATATTTTGGATATTAGGCCCTTATCTGTGCTGTTGTTTGAAAATATCATCTCCCATTTAGTTGTCTGTCTATTTGTTTTGCTGTCAGTTTCTTTTGCTGTGCAAAACTTCTTAGTCTGATGTAGTCCCATTCATTTATCATTGCCTTCACTTCCCTTGCCTTTGGAATCAAATTCATAAAATGTTGTTTATGGCCAAGTTGCATGAGTTTATTACCTGTGTTTTCTTCTGTGTAATTTATTGTTTCAAGTCTTATATTTAGGTCTTTGATCCATTTTGAATTAATTTTGGTACATGGGACAAACTGTAGTCAAGTTTTCCATTGTTCTGTAGTAACAGTAAAAACCAAAAATATATAATTATACCCAAATATCAAAATAATAATGGGTAAAATTATTAGTAGTCTATTAGTCTATTCTTTTCAAATGCACTTAAAAAACTGATTTGAGTGATATTTTGGAAACATCATAATGGGAATAATAGGACGTAGAGTCAATGATTCATAGTACTTAGGGAACAAGGGAGAACTAGAATTCTAGTATTCCTCCAAGATAAATTATACCTGACAAAATGTCTCATTATATCCCCTTCAAGTTTATGCTCCAGTGATTGTGCTTTCTACTTTGCCCCTTAAATATGTTAAGTTGTTAAAATGGAAATACATAATCACTACCATCTTGCAACATTATAAAATCAATCCCAAGTAGGCTACTACTATTTTTTCTCCTATTCCAGAAATCAAGTATCACACAGGGAAGAAGGCTATCCTTCCACCTCTGGTGATGTTGCTGAGATATGATTAACTTTACTCCTAAACACAACCCCACACACAGGCACACAAATGCACATGATTGCAAACATTTGTGAATAATTGGACTGGCTGCAAGTCCTTATTCTTCTATCTTAAATGTTAAGATTTGGGGGCAATGAAAAGTTACACCTCTCAAGAACTGCTGAGAGAGAAGGTCTATCTAATTGTTGCCACTGTGTCAATATAAAGTTAATCTTTGGGATCCAGATATCCTGGGAAAATAGTCAAGTGGCTTTTAAGAATACAAGTATGGAGAAACACAAATACTTTTGAAAGCTTTATAGACGGAGGATTAAATGCTCCCCCTAGCAATTTGCTGTTTCCGTGTTAATTCAGTTTGTAGAAACATATAATTAGAATCTCTAATACCTGCATTTCTCTTTCCTTTATTAGAAAAACATGTGTTTGTGCACAGAGTAATGGATGCACTGGGAAGGGAACCCAGTGTGGGTAGTTTTATGTCTTCTGCTGAAAGGCCACAGCTACTACGTTTCCAACCGAAAGAAAGCAAAATAACACTTTATTGCTTTATTGGAAACTAGCACCTTTCCTTAAAACTAAAATAGATGCTTTCATGTAGTATTAGTAATTTTCTTCTTTACAGGTGTTGAACAAAGTAGCCTGGGGAGTGAGCAATCTGGACTGGGAATTAAATCCAGGTTGCTTGCTTAATAATATATATAATATGTAACCATAGAGGCAAAGGTTGACATTAAAAGAATGCCTTTTATCTTGAAAATTATAGAAGAAAATGTCTTCTGATGAATAATCACATCACTACATGTAAATAATATATTTTGTGCATGATTATATATATGTATGATAAGCATGTATATTATTATATGGAAATATAATAACTCATGTAAATTTGTATCTTCTTTTAAGTAGCAATCACATAAAAAAGATAATATTAGCTTACTTTTATTGATTCTTGTACAGGACAAAAGAAATATTTAATAGTCTTTTAGTATATATTTATTTGGCTTTCTCAGGGGAAAATTGTCTTTAAAATCAATTATCATATGGCCCTGGCTGGCTTGCTCAGTGGCAGAGCATCAGTTCAGCATGTGGAAGCCCCATGTTTGATTTCCAGCCAGCACACACAGGAAAAAAGCCTATCTGCTTCTCCACCCTTTCCTCTCTTCTTCCTCTCTATCTCTCTCTTCCTCTCCTGCAACCAAGGTTCCATTGGAGTAAAGTTGGCCCAGGTGCTGAGGATGGCTCCATGGCCTCCACCTCAGACTCTAGAATGGCTCTGGTTGGAGTGGAGCAACGCCCCAGATGGGCTGAGCATCACCCCCTAGTGGCATGCCAGGTGGATCCAGGTCAGGCACATGCAGGAGTCTATCTCTCTGCTTCCCCACTTCTCAGTTCAGAAAAATATCAAAAAATAAATAAATAATCAATTATCATATAACTAGTGCTACTCTATAATGTGATTGATTTGTATTATCATTCTTTTTTTTTTTTTTTTTTTTAAGACAGAGAGAGAGTCAGACAGACAGGAACAGAGAGAAATGAGAAGCATCAATCATCAGTTTTACGTTGTGACACCTTAGTTGTTCATTGATTGCTTTCTCATATGTGCCTTGACCGGGGGCCTTCAGCAGACCGGAGACCCCTTGCTCAAGCCAGAGACCTTGGGTTCAAGCTGGTGAGCTTTGCTCAAACCAGATGAGCCCACACTCAATCTGGCGACCTCAGGGTCTCAAACCTGGGTCCTCCGCATCCCAGTCCGATGCTCTATCCACTGCACCACCACCTAATCAGGCTGTATTATCATTCTTCTTAAACAGAAAAAATACTTTTAATATCACATGATCAAGAATAAGCTAATATTTATATTTTAAAAATAATACTAATACTCCTATAATTTATAAGTCACAATAAAAGAATTTAGAAACCAATGCATAACTTTCAGAAAAATAAAATTCTTACATAATTTTTGTAGCCTTTACCTAAATTAATTTGTTTTAAAAATAGCCATTTTTACAAACTATATGCCATAATGTAGTTCTTGTCACCTAATCTGCTTGGTCCAAGAATGTCAGTGATTCAGTAAAAACATTTGCTTTATCATGCATGTTGTTTTGGAAACAATGAAATCAAACATCAATAAGTAAGTTTGTTTAAATTGAATAAAATATCTAAACAATAAATATTTTCTGTCCATAGATAAGCAAATGTATTTCAGGGTAAAGAGCAATATTCCCTTATGAATTTCTAGTAAATGCTAAGTTAAATTTTAGTAATATCAAAGTTTCTGTCCTCTCAAGTTCTGATTTTAAAACATTTGGGCAGTTGTAAACTCCCAACACAAAGGGTCTGATGTCAAAAGTGTTATACCTTTGGGATTTGTATACTATCACAGACATAGAAATGACAAATTTTAGATGAATGCAGAAGAAAAATAGAACATATTGTACAACTAACTGTGTTTCCAAAGGTTACAGTGAGGAACTGAGAAGTGAGTGATTTGCTTGAAATATGTAACATCCCAGAAATTGAGATAAAACACTGTCCTAAGAAATGAATGGTCAGAAATATCACACACCTCAGTGACATTAATCAGGACAAAAAGTGAGAAAAAAGCACTAGATTCTTTTATGTTAAATAAAACAGCATAAGGTTCCTGTTATAGGTTCTGGGAAATTGCAGGCACACAATAAATGGTAGCTATTTTTGTTTTCAATAAAAAAAAGGTAGAAATGAAAGTCAATTTTATATTCTTAAAAGACTGGTTGAATAAGAGTGATAAAACAAATGGATTATACACATTTGAAAGATGAGAGACAGGAATCAAAATTAGATTATCAATCTACATGTTTTTGGGCTGTTAGTTTATTTTTAATTTTCTAAATGGTTATTTGAAAAAGTAATTTGAGTAAGACACGAGTCACTTAGCACAATGCCTGGCACATGGGCACAAAGGGGAAGCAAATTTCTGTTTTCCATGTCCCATGCACAGTTTTATAAACTTTGCATTACTTATCTCATTTAATTACCCAAAACTCCATGGTCTAGTGACATTCTACTAGAAATGGCATATCATTCAAGTATGCTGATATACATATAAGGGAATGAAGTTCTATAGGGTTAACTAAACTTTTCAAAACTACTAACCTAGAGGGTTTTTCCTGACTCCTTTCCAAAATGCTACATTGCATGTTACAGGTTCTCCATACCCATATATATGAAATTAAAAGGCAGAACTATATGAAGAATTCTCTGGCAAAGTTTACAGAGTATTTTCAGAGAAATGCAAGAAATTTCAATGTAAAGTAAACTAAAAAATATTTATTGACCTGTTAATTGATGCTTTTTGCACAACTTATGTTTCTTTATATAACAATTTTAATTAGAACTAGACAACTAAAACAACAAATAAGATAAAGTAGATTATTTTTATTTTATATTATAAGCAATAGAAATACTATAACTTTAGAAAGTTTGAATTTCTCACCTAGTGTTTTAGTATGCCTTTAAAAGCTTCAATTATAAAGTTGGAAATGTACATCATCAAGATTTTGAAAATCTCAAACAATAGCCATCATATTTTTGAGTTTTCTTTGTAATAGAATATATATGTATGTTTCTATTTATGCAACTCTGTGGACACAGAAGAAAGAATTATACACATTTCTCAATTTATGTTGGACAGTGATACAAAGTTATCATCAACAAATACATGCTCATTGCTTATTAACTACCAGTTATCCTGGTAAGGAATTATCCTTTTTCACACCTAATGAGGAAAGTATTGCCTTGATGAGGAATGCAAGGATTAAGGTGTGGGTCATACATATATCATTGCTCTACATTAAGAAAATAAAGATTATAAGAGAGAAAAGAAAGAAAGAAACTAATTATTTTCTCATGATTTCTTATATGTCAAAGCTACGAGGAATACTTCCCAACAATACATATTGTGCCTTTGGAAGTTTGTTTAATGAGAGTCAGTTTAGAAGGCAAATTCTTTCCCTTATTGCTTTCCTGAAAACGAATATTTTATTTCACCTATGTCTTTGAAAGATAGTATTTCCAAGTATGGAATTCTAACAGTTACGTTCTTTCAACACTTTAAAGATATTAGCACTTTTGTCATTGAGTTACTCTTGACATGCCAATCTATTGTCATTCTTCTACAAAGGGCATATATTTTCTTTCTTGCCATTTAAAAAAATTTGTCTGTCTCTGAGATTCAATTACTAGTATTACTATTTTAGTACTATTAAATAACATGTTTAAGGCAATAATATGTCTAGCACAGAATTTTTTAAATTTACCCAGTTAGTATTTTCTTTCTCTCCTGTGATAAAAAGTTAGAATTCTTTTCTTTATTTTATAAATTTATATTCATAATTTTATAGTTATATCTCAAAACTCATGATTATATTCCCCTTTCTTTTAAAATATTGTCTTTTACCTATTCTTTTATTATTTTTATTCTGAAATTAACTTAGACTTTTATCAGACTTTCTCAATTCAATTTTTGTATCTCAGAAGCAGTATTGGATAATTTAACTTTTTTTCTGATTAATTCTTAAATATTTTCCTTAGTTTTATCTTCTAGTTTATGTTTCTACCTTGATGTACTAATTTTTTTTACTTTTTTCCATTTCTAAAATTTAAATTTGATTTCTTTTTAAACCTTTACCTGCATTTTTGGTTTGTTTTATTTCCTGAAATATATAAAATATATAAAAAATGCAGATTAAATTATTTGTTTATACATCTACTATATAATTTTTCTGCATGTATATTAAAACTAGTTTTTGTTAATGGACATTTTTTTGCCTATGATTTTTTTTATGTTTATCTATGTATAAGAGTTTAGAATTGGCCCTGGCTAGCTGGCTCAATGGTAGAGTGTTGAACAGGTATGTGGCAGTCCCAGGTTTGATTCCTGGTCAGGGCATTCAGGAGAGGCAACCATCTGCTTCTCCCTCCCTTCCCCTTTCTCTCTCTGTTCCTCCTGCAGCCATGGCTCAATTGATTAGAGCATGTTGGCCCTGGGTGCTAAGGATGACTCTGTTCAGCTTCCACCTCAGGTGCTAAAAATAGTTTAGTTGTGAGCATGGCCCCAGATAGAGAGGGTATCAGCTCCAGATGAGGGTTGCCGGGCATCCTGGTTGGGGTACCTGCAGGGGTCTGCTGATGTATCTCCCTTACTCTCACTTTAAAAAAAAAAAGGAGTTCAGAATTAAAATTAAGGTTTTATATTATAAGTTTTGCATTTACTTCTGTCAGTTGCCTGACCAACTAAATTATATAAAGTGGGAAAATGTAGAGAAAGATCAGATTATGCTTATAAATTCTCAAAAGATAAGTTTTCCCACTCCCAAACTACTAGTGACATAAAAAAGTCTATTTAGTCTCTCTTCTGCTGTGAATTTATTGAAGGTGTAATACTGTGGGAGCCTCTCTTTATAGAGCAATCAACTATTATGTACTCTACTTGAAGCATAATCAAGATTCCATTCTGTGTCTTTTATATCCTGAACGCCATCAGAATGAAAACTTAAAATCCACCATGTTTGGTGAGTCAACATGTAACTGGCTTTTAGTACACGCAGCTCCTAGAGTTTCACTTTTACTGTGTTCCTAGCTTCTATAGATTTTTAATTTATTGTCACTACATAAAGACATTTAAAAGATACTTGCTAAATTTTATGTAGCTCATTTGTTTTTTATTGAGAGATATATTTGCAGTTTTATCTACTAATTGTTGATAATGAAAATCTTATTTGTACTATCTTCAAAACTCTTATTATATATGTGGGGTTTTTTTGTTATTATATGTGAACATTATATGTTGCCTTTTTATATATTTGAGGTGTAGGTTTTAGTTTAGAAAATATTAATTTGTTGTCATCAACTTTCATAGTGATACTGAGACCTTTTTTGAACTCATACTAAACACAGATAAATGTTGATAGAACATCAGCTTTTAGAATACTATAGATAACTGAGTTCCTATAAATTACACCTCAGAAATAACATGCCATTTTTACCTTAACTATTTTTTAATTATATTTGTTGGAACGACATTGGTCAATAAAATTATATAGCTTTCAAGTGTACATTTCTATGATCTGTATATTGCATTTTGAACCCACCACTCAAAGTCAAATCATCTTTCATCAACATATTTTGACCCCTTTACCCATCATAACTTCCCCTTCCTTTCTGGTAGCCATTGTAACTGTTGTCTGGATCTATGAGTTTTTGTTTGCTTTTCTTGTTTATTCATTTGTTGCTTTCACTTTTATATTCCATATGTGAGTGCATGCTTTCTTACCTTTTTCTGAATTATTTATTTCTCTTAGCATGATATTCTAAAATTCCACCCACACTGTTGCAAATGGGAGCATTTAATTGTATTTCTGAGTAGTACTCATTGTATATATGGACCACATAACTCAACTATTTTTTAAAGATTAGCAAATAATGCACAGAATGCAATGACCTGTTGATTTTATATGAGAAAATTTCTTAATATAACAGTCTATAAATTTCTGATTTTTTAAATCACCTGGTACACACTGGGGAAAGATTAAGTTAATGACAATCAGCGCTTATCAATTTAAAAGTCTTAGACTATAAGAAACAAAATACCTAAAAAATACTTGGTTGAACAGTTATATAATGTTATTGTTCATTTAGACAGATGTTTAGACATAGATTATTTTATAGATGATCCAGCAAATAAAGCATTCTACATATATACCTATTTCTTTCAAATTTTTAGTATGCCACTTATTAGTCCCAGTCATTCCTGTGTTTTAGATACACATGGTTTGCAGAGCTCTATGACTCGCATTTGCAAGGCAGAAACAAAGGGGGAAACGTTATGGCAGCCAGCTATTTTTTTCTTCTCAACAAGTTATCTTTTGAACAAAACACCAGTAAAATTTATCCTAGGTTACTTTGATCAGAATTGGACCACCTGACTATTTCTGGCCTTGAGAGAAACTAGGAGAATGAGAAACTTTTGGGAATAATGAGGAGAAGTTGGGAATGGAATGCAGGAGGCAAGCTAAACGGTGTCTGCAACCACCCAGCACTGGCTAGTCAAGATCCAGCTCTCTTCTGCATGGAGGATACTCACCTTCCCACATGGAAAATCACCCCAGAGGCTCATCCATTTGTTGCCTGTGGTTCTTCCCTCCTTCCTTACAATCCTCAGTGATGTGCATTACTCCTTGACAGGTTAGATGTGACTACTCATGATCTAAAGATTTTAAGATTTTTTTCCCCTTTAACACATACAAAATACAACTATAGAAAATATACGTTATAACTTAATTTTTCACTTAAAATGTAAATCATGGAAACACACAATAGTTTCTATGGTGAACATATGTGTCACCCTGCCAGATACTGAGGGCAGAAGACCCTAGCCTGCCAGTGAAGTAAGTTATCTGATTAGCCAGTTGTTCTGTCCTTGTTTCAGTTCCCAAATCTATAGTTCTGTTACTAAGAGAGGAACTCACCTTTTTGCTTTCCTTCCCATTCACGCCTAAACTGCATACTGGTGAAGACGTTTCTCCTGGAAGGTCCATCATTTCAGTATTCTTATTCTCACTGATGCTCGCTTGGAGGCCCAGGGATTTCCACAGATGTTTCCTAGCCAATTTAGTATCTTATAGCTAGTGTATTTTCTTTCAATTCTAGTAGGTTCTAATCTAGTTGCACTTAATCAATTCCATGCTCTTGTATATCTTGCCAAAGAAAATTGCTTAAACATAATTTTAAAGTGAGGATTGGTAGGCATGACTAACAATTAGATCTTTGCTGGAGGGTTTTCCCCTTGAAGAATGGTACTGAGACATCCTCTTATTATACCTCCTAATAAGGCTGATGTTTGCTTGCTGGCATTTATAACAATCTCCAGTTGGCTAACAGAAGTTGACTTTTCTAAGCTGGCCAAGCGGCAAATTATGAGGATAGATGGACTCTCAAGCAGTTTGGATTGCAAGCTATAGGCAGAGAGTGTCTGGCTTCGAAAAGTAACTATACACCTACCCACATGCTGAGTTTTAACTATTCATTCACCAGAAGTTCAGCCTCTGCTAGCTCATTGTCTATATCCCAAAGTAGTTCAGGCTACAGTTTGCTAAAAAGTTTTACCAAATCTTAGTAATAGTCTCTAAAAATCAGGGATCATTGGTTCCTGGCTGTTCTTCACCCTGCTACCAAACCAGACTACATTTGGAGGCACTGGCATTAGCCCAAGCCTGTGCTCAGTTCAGGATGTACATTGGCACTCACTGATGGTTTGGGGATCTTACTGATGACTTGATACATCTGGATTAGAATGTTGAGTGTGGCTTTAATTGCTGAGTAAGCACTTAAGAAGGAAAAACAGAAAACAGCAGGAAAACTGTGTAGTGTTCTCAGAAACATTATTTGTGGCCAGAGGACCATTTCTTTTCTAGTTGTAAAGGAGTTAATACCCTAAACATTATTGAAATTGACCCAACAATTGGTTCCCAGCTGTTCTAATAACAATAATTCTTGAATACCTCCAGCTTTTTTCAGTTAGCTCAATATATTGAAAGTATCAATTAAAGAAGTTGTGCTGCCAGATGTTCAGGAGGGTTATGCACAACGGTATTGGAACTGGAAGGAGCTGTACAGTCTCAGTAGAAATGTCCAGACAACCAGCTGTCATGCTTGCTTTATAACGTTTCTCAGAAGTACGATCATCTTTTTTGCTCATTGTTATATGCATTTATTTTTTACTTTATGCAGAGAGACTTGTAGCTGTTATTTTAGTACAAGATAACTATGACAACCTGAGTTTAGGAAATTACTCATATCACTTCATTTCATCTTGCATAGACAATATCCAACTAAATAAACTTTTGAGTGCCCTTAAATTTATTATATTTTAAATATTTTGCAGGGTATAATTTTGCTTTCTCTCCCCTCTGTTTTAAAGCTCATATGCCTACAATTACATTTGTTCTGTTTAAAGAATAAACATTTCTTCAACCTAATTTTATATAAGTTTATTAATGTATTTAAAAAATTGCTGTTAGTATATGGCAGCAGAATGATAGGTGGGATACATTTTTATTCAAGCACAAAATTTATTTCTTTACCATGATGACTACTTTAAAATTTCTAGGAAGAATTACTTAGCTAAATTTTGGATCTTGTTAGACATAGGAAGAGTATCTCCAATCAGTATTCAGCAGGTATGTTTGGGATCTCTGCACAGTTTTATTAAATTTGACATATTAATGTTGTCAAGATTTAGAGATTTGTGAATTGTTTTCTTACCAGGGTGAGTTTACTCAGAAGCCAGGTGTGTACCATTGAGTTACACAATTACATACTTGAAACTCAGAAGTGGGAAATGAAACCATAAAAGCTGCATAGACAGGAAAGAAAATGTACTCACAGGGCACATTATTACATCCATCAGATTCACAAATAGCCCGCCCCCTGTAAATAGTAAGTAGAAAAATTGGAGGATACCCCACATTGACTCATGGGGAGAGAAACAGAGAGATTGGCCTCACTCTAGCAATTTTCTCCCAGAGTGGAGCACTCCAAAACACCTGAAAACTCAAAGCCAAAATTAACTTTGACTCTTTTTTATCAGGATTTAGATCAGATCAGTATTGAGCCACCAAAACCCTTGAAGGGTGGGATAGAAGAGTGGCTGTTTTTCCCATGGCAGTCCTTTTGGGAGCTGTGGGCTGGGTGATTTTTACAGCCCTATGAGAAGAAACTGAGAGTCTCTGTGAGAGGCTGCCCAAGGTCAAAAGCTCCAGGATAAGCTGTGGACTGAGCACCATTAACAGCATGAGCTGGAATGATCACTGGAGAAAGAGTTGCAGATTTGACAACTGCAGGTCAGGCTATAGGAACCAGCAACAGCGTGAATTGGAATGAGCTCTGGAGAGGGTGGTCAGCCGCTCTTAAGAGCTGCAGTGTGAGATGCAGGCTGAGCACCAACAGTACCTGGAACTGGAGTGGTTGCTGGAGAAGAAATTACGGTTTCAGGAGCTCCAGTTTGCCCTGGAAGCTCAATGCTGGCAGCAACAGTTGTTGGAGAAACAACTGCAGGTTCAAGAGCTTGAATCTCAGCTTCATGATGAGAGCCAACAGCAGCAAAAGCCAAAGTGGGCTCTGAAGACAGAGCTGCATCATGCTGGCAGAGTGGCTCTGAGTCAGTGAGAGTAGGTGTTTCCAACTCCTCCTCCTCTGAGGGGGAAGTTTGGGCTAAAACTGCCATCCACAGACTCAAACCCTGGCCGGTGGTCATCCAGAAGGTAAAAACCCAGCAGCCAAGAGTGCATCGGGGCAGGCACAACCCTCTGTACAGATAGTGGAGCACACTGTGGTATAGCCCTTCACCCAGGCAGAGCTGATGGAGTTAGAGGTGAAATGCAGGGAGAAACCTGCCAAGCCTCTGCAGCTGCAGTTGTGGGACATAGGGGGTGGATGCTATTATGATCTCCAGAACAGAAATAGAGAAATTGACCACCATTACCACACATTCTTTCTTAAGGCAGTGTCTTCAGAACTGCCATGGCAACCCAGGAAACCATACTCTATTAGAATGGGTGATGGCTGGCGTTTGCACAGTCTGGCAGAATGCTGGAGACTTGCCAGGGGCAGTGAGTTGGTGGCAGATATGTGGAGCTGCCTCAGGTCCTTCGGGAACTAGGTATGAAGAATGCTGCTTTCAACCTGGTGTTCTGTGGGCCAGATGAGGAAGTGTTTATGGCAGGGATGAGGGACCTTCTTCTCTGTAGAGTCCAGTCAGCCCTTTTGGGTCACTAGTGGCTATCTTGAGCCCCTGTGTGGGGCAGCCGATCAACACAATTACATAGATGGTAGCAGATTTGGGGGAGCTGGAGGCAGCACAGAATCATAAAGTTCTGAGGGCTGCTACCCATGCTACCACCCCCCAACATAAGAAATGGACCTATAAATGTTACTCAAACACAGATACGGGTAGATTTAAATGTGGCCAGGGCAGGTAAAAAGAAAAAAGATCTAATAAAATCCTGTTAGAGCTTTGGCAGCAGCTTAAGCTACAACAGAGGATCCAGTCACTTAAAAAATGGAGAAAGCATGTGGCCCTGGCAGCTGCAAAGAAATGGCTGGTGTTCACATTGCATGATTGCAGGATTACTTAATGAGATGGCTGAGGGAGAGGAAGATTCCCAATACCCATTATCCCAGTTTCAATGGGGAACTCGAAGGGACCCATCTAATTGGGATGTGTGGGTGGGGGCCAAAGGCCCCATGTGAAATTGGCAATCCAGTTCTATTGTACAGCAGGTTTTGGCATTAGAAGATAATAGGTGTTTTTCTACTGCAACAGGAACAGCAACAGCTAAGAGAATGGTCAAGGCGGCATTGGCCTTGAATGTGTTTGACCCTGCTAAGTCTTGTGAGCTTGGTCCTCTGAGGGGTTTGGATGGGGCTTGTGGCAACAGACAGAGTGCTGTAGAAATTCATTGAAGTCAATTAATAAAGAACTGTGTGACTAGTTGCCTGTAATGGACTTTTTCCCGTGGTGATTTGCACAGACAGCTGAGCTAGCTGTCTATCGTGGACTGAACATCGAGAGCATAATGGACTCTTGGACTGCGACCAGAGGGGGCACCAGCTCCCTTGCTGGGAAGACCCACTGCTTGTGGACAGTATGAGAGATCTTGATGGGAGGGGCCATGGCCCCTGTGGAGGCCGTCCTGCACTGGGAAGCTGCTCTCACCCAGTTGCAGAGATGTACGAGGATACTTTACAGCTTCAATGGACACAGCCCTGAGCTATACAGGCCCTCCCACCTACCATGGAGTAGGGGCTAGAGGTGGGCCTCCAGTTAACTCTCTGGGCAGAGTGCTCAGGGAGACATTATGAAGGACGTTGTAATTATTTTGATTATTGTATAACTTGTGCTGTTGCTGTAGGATATCTGTTTATATAATGTATTGCACTCTTCACACAGGGGCCATTGCGGAAGATATCTGTTGCATAGATAGTGAGGCGAGCAACCCTAAAGCGATGGAATATGGGAAAAACAGCTGTTAGGCTTGCTAGCTGGTTTACCGGCTGCAAGCACTTTTCCTAATTAGTGAATGAGCATGTGGCCGCACAGCATGTATACAGTTTATGTAAGGCTACAGGAGCTAGCCTTCAGTGCAGGGGACAGGGGATGGCGGATTGTGCATTGCATGCCGCCACTGTGAGCGGCCATTTTTGCTGTTTGTTTTTCTGACAAGGCCTGACCTGTGGTGGTGCAGTGGATAATGCGTGGGCCAGGAAATGCTGAGGTCACCGGTTTGAAACCCTGGGCTTGCCTGGTCAAGGCACATATGGGAGTTGATGCTTCCAGCTCCTCCCCCCTTCTCTCTCTCTCTGTCTCTCTCTCTCTCTCCCTCTCTCTCTCCTCTCTAAAAATGAATAAAGAAAAAAAAAGATTAAAAAAAAAAAAAAGATTGTTTTTCTGACAAACGATTTCCCCTGCCTGTTTTCCAGTCTGCTGTTATGAGAATTTATTAAACAGGAATGGCCCGGCACTTTCTGGCTCCACAATTTTTCTACTGTCTGCCCGAATCCAACCTGAACCTGCCTGACCTTGGCCACCAGCATTATAGACATCACCATCAATATTTCTAATGCTTACACTGTGAGACATAGAAATGGGACCCTTACTCTTATTATTTTGTCCTCATAATACATCCTTTTAATACATTTTTCTTTGTAATTATAAAGAATGATTTTAACTGTGATACCCTAGATTTCTACTTATGATCATAACAGTAAGGAAGTATTCCAATTAACTTGCATACTTTTATTTTCTTAACCATATTAATGAGGCTGTTTCTACACAGCCTGAGGGATGAAAGCTAAGGAATCAGGAAGTTTTCATACTATCATAAAACGTCTCAGGGAAAATGCTTCTGGGCCTGTTACCAGAAACTAAAAGTTCCTTACATACTGGATCCCTCTAATAAGCTAGGAGCTACTAGAAACTTATTTATGTTTTTATTATTTGTGCTTCCATTCCTAGGGCTTAGTCTAGTTTCAGACCTGTAGGACACATTTAGTCAATGACTTCCACACTGTTCTAGAAAGTTGTATGGAGAATTACAGAGAATTCTGGTGATAGTTACAGTCTAATTGTCTGGAAATACAAGGAGGGGTATAAAAATAAGATTTAATATTAACCAGAAACTTAGAATCCACTCAATAATGGTTTGAAGTGTAATCAACAGTCCGCTGAAACAATCCTGGCCTAAGAAATGAAAGGATATTTGCTTAAAAACAGTACAGATTCAGGAGGAATTATCCTTTAATGCTTTTAGTCTTCAAATGGCACACAACCATTGTCACCCCTTTTAAAGAGAAATACAGAAACAATAAGGTTATGGTTACTTAACTACCAACGTTCCTGAAAACGTCTAAATCTAAGATGGCTTCAGAAGCAGGTAATGTTTTAGAAAAGCTTTTTAAGCTCAGGTTTCTTAGAGGAGTTAAGAAACCACCTGTCAACTAAGATACTTTTCCAGAGATGATGAAGTTTAAACATTTTGAGATCAGGAAAAGTCTGTTTATTGTATTTTTTTTTATGCTTTAGAGTAAAGGCATACTCATCCACAAAAATTTTGTTTGTAAGATTATATTCTAACTTAGGAAATGAATTGATGTCTATCTTCTTTCTGTATTTACCATGATTCATTTAAATGGGTTATTTCCATTGTGCACAGGTGGTAAACTTATCTCACATGGTTTTTATAGAACAGTCTGTAATAGCAAGCCCTGAAGAGCTACATCTAATGGTATCATTAAAATGATTGTAAACATGCCTGTTGTGGCAGATGTGAGCTTTATTTCTGTTGATATACATTCAAATTGTTTGGTGAGATCAAACAAATGTAGAGTTCTAAGATGTCAAACATGTCCGCATTCTAACAGGTTCTGTTTTTAAAGAGATCTGTTTCTTTAGAAGTCAGGACAGCTATAAAAGAGCCAGACTACAGATTAGATTCAAAGTCAAAACTCATTTTCTCTGATTAGAGCAAAATTCTCTGTATCTGTATCATTTAGCCAAACAGTTACCAATGAAAAGAGATCAAACAGAATAATATTGCGAGGATTAAAATAAGATGGTGGAGACATGTGTGTCTATTAACTAACTACAATTATTCTTAGGTTTTGTTTAAGACAAAATTAACTATTTTCTGTCATTAAATTTGATCTGTCCATCTCCTAACCCTTCTGCTCTTCATCACCATCCTTCTTTCCCTTATTATTAGCTTACTTATGATATGTCACACCATTTGTTCTAATTTTAGACCAGTTTTGCTTGAGAACTTTAAATTTAACTGTCTATCCGAGAATTATTTTAAAGTTTTTAAGCAAAACTTGGCTTTATTTTTTTCCAGTGACAAAAGAACTAGATTTCTATGGCACATTTTACAATATGATTTGTTAATATTAGCAGAAAATTATGGATTAAATATCTATATTGTTTTATGTAGGTAGAAAGACATGAAAATATAGCGTGCTTATTAATTAGTGCTAAAAATCATCAAATACTTTATATATGTCTGGTGTTTTATAAAAATGATCTCATTTAACCTCTTTTGGTCCAAAATAACATAAAAAAACAGGATATTTTTTTAAAACCCTACACATTTATACTGCCTTTTATTTTTCTTTTGAAATAAATTTAGTTGCAGAACCTTCTATTTAAAAACAGGCAAATATAGTCTGACCAATGGTGGTACAGTGGGTAGCACGTCAGCCTGGAATGCAGAGGTCCTAGGCTCAAAGCCTGGAGGTCACCCGCTGGAGTGCTGACTTGTAAGCTTGAGCAGGGGCTTGAGTGGGGGCACTAGCTTGAGTGTAACATCACCAATGTGATCCCAAAGGTTGCTGGCTTGAGCCATCTCCCTCCCCTCTGTACCTCCCACCCCATCAAGGCACATACAGGAAGCAATCAATGAACAACTAAAGTGAAGCAACTATGAATTGATGTTTCTCATTCTCTCTCCTCCCGTTCTCTCTCTTCCTGTCTCTGTCTCTTTCTCTCTTAAAATCAATAATAAAATAAAATAAAATGGGTAAACATATCACAGTATTATCTTTACAAGAACGTAGGGGAAATGGGGTTTTCTCTCTTTGGAAAAGATTAATACTCACCAAATAGTCCATTATCTCCCCTACATTTCCATGTATTCTTATAATTATTTTAAACCATAAAACTATTTTGGAAAATAAAATGTGAGAAGTGTCATGTGTCTTATTTCTGGATGAATACAGTAAAAATCTCTGGCACAACTTTTCAGTCTCTCTCTTCTTCTACTGTGTGCTCAGAAAGCCATGGGCTGTGGACCCAAAACATCAAAACAGCCATGATGGCTGAGCTGCTGCAAGGGGAGCAGGGCCCAACGCATGCTCAAGTACGCTCTGGATGCAGAATGAGGCAGAAGTAAGACTTGTTGTATTGTGCACTGAGACTTGAGATTGTTTGTTGTTGTCTCTCTAACCTAAAGTAGTTTGTCTGACTTATCAAATCTATTTTCATTTTTTAAGAAATTGGAACCAGAAGTGAGATTTCCTCAAAAACTTGTATTTGACATTGACCTAGTGATGGATCTTTGGACAAACAAGAGAGAGAACTGCTATTGGAGGCTTTCAGAGGATAGTGATTCCTTTCATACAGTAGCAAAACATTAGAATGATGTGAGCAGCAGATCACGTACTTAACAAATTTGTGACACTAGCAAGCTCTATTAAGTAATAAAGGAGGTCAGTATAGGATTGGCTAGTTTGCAAGTAGAAGTAAAATGGGTAGAGAGAGTTTAATACTTAGCCTGGGAAAACAAATTGCATCATGGTAAGATGCAATAATAATCAATGACAATAGTGCAGAGGTCTTTATAGACAAATGTCTGGTAATATATATCTTGTTGATTGAATTACCTCAAAGCAAGGAACAAGTTAAGAATGGCACTCAATAACTTGGTAAAATGACTCAGGGAAATGACCAGATTAAGAGTATGCTTTGCTTGGTAATTCAAAAGCTTCTGCATAACCCTTTTATATATAATAAATAATGGAATAAAAGAGTAAAAATGTACAACATAGAAAGGAGCTGACTGAGTATGTTCTGGGTACATGGAGTAAATTAAAGTTTACTGGGTATTTATAAGTTCTACTGGTAAAGAAAATATGAGTTTGTGGCAGGGAACTTTCAGAGATATAAAGTGTCTCTAAGTTCCCAAACTTGCTATGAGCAGTAGGCCAGCTGGGAAAGTTCCTCAGTCTCCAAGTAGAGGATATACCCTTAAACCCACTTCCAATGGGAACAAGTATGATGGAAATGGAAAAGCATCCTTAAAGTTGAAGTCAGGAGGCACAAAGAACAATGAACTCTCTAGAAGCTCCCAAAAGATTTTAGACCCAATAAAGGACATTCCCCAACTCTGGTTTAGGGCCCCTCACTATGCCTGCTCACAGGAACCAAAATCTCTATGGACTAATGACTGCTGTGCGGCTCTCAATTTTCTCTTCTTTTAATGGTATCTGTTCTGTTTTTGTTCTATTGTTATTATTATTACTTATCATTTATTATTGAGGGCCACGTATGTGTTTGTATATATAAGGAAAAGCTCCCTTAACTCATCTTTTTAGTTCATATGTTTCAATTGAAAGTAGTGACATATCAACCAAAGTGACCTGGAAGCAGAGATTGGATTGATCTTTGAGTTGTCTCACTTGAAGAAGAACTAGGTATGTTTCCTGATGGATTAATTGGAACAAAGGATTTTGGATAACAGACATAATCCTCAAATAATACTCCCCACATACTTCATTAGTTCCTCTATATTTCCTCACTCCAAAGGTTAGGTAGAGCCAAGAATTAACTAGTCTTGGCCAATGAAAGGTTAATAGAGGTAACATGTATTTTTCAGGCCAAAAGAATTTTACTCATATTTGATTTCCAATCTCTCTCTTCCCCTAACTTGGCAACAGCAAAAACTTGTGTTGAGCTAATGGTCACATGATTACAGCTCTGTGGATCACTGGGTTGCTTTATGAAACAAAATGGCGTTAGGATTTGGCAGGATGTGTAAAACTTTTGTCAAAATAAGAAATGGACTTTTGTTGTTAGGTTTCTGAAATAGTTTCTTTTTCTTTTTTTTTTTTTACTTTTTTATAACCTCACCTTTCTTGAATAAATACTGTTATTACCGCATTTAGTGTAAATTATGAAGAGACATACTGCTTTCTGGTTTCAGAGTGAAAAAAATGTTTTCTTTTTTTATTTTTTAATAAATTTATTTGTTTATTTTTGTTCTTACATATTATAATAATTATGAAATAAATCTCTCTTCTCTTTGGAAGTCACAACACTAGAATCATTTTTTTATGATTATTGTTGTTTAATGTGTAGACCTAAAATAAAATTAACACATAAAACAAATCAAAAATAGTGTCAAACCTGAAAACGACAATTATTTTCCATTTCTCAGTGTTACAGGAAAGTAATCTCTGCCCTAACATCTTAGCAAAAATAAATGGAACAAGGCACCAGTGAGTTATTTAAAGGACTCATTAACTTTCATATGACCCTATTTGTAATTGAGATAGTTGTGTCCTAGAAGTACCCTCCAAGAAATGATTAATGAGGTCTCCAAACATTCTAAATTGACTGACATGGAAGGGAGTGATCGTGTTCTTTAGCCAAACTTCTGTGAGGTCCAGGAAAAAGGGAAAATTTACCTCTCAAATAATTCATAATAGTGTCTAATACTGAGCTTAAAAAATGTAAGTATTCTTACTAAAGTTTGAAGAGTTCAATATACTAGGTCAATAAGAAGGTAAATTTATCAAAGTTTTCTCTGTAAATTGATCAAAGTTAAAGCAGATTTAGATATAGAAATCTTTTACCTAACTCATGATAGTAACAAACATTCCACAAATGCATTGAATGGCTCAGAATAATTAATTTATTAAATATTTTCCACTATTTTGTTCTATGAAATAAATAATACCTTATCTATTCCATAGAAGGTTGTTTCATCATAGTATATGTCCCCTTTGAGTAAATTATAACTAGATCCTTTCTTATGTTGAATAAGACCCAGGGACTATAGTTATCTGCATTAGTGATTAAAGTCTCCCTTTCACTAGTGTAACTTTGTTATAGCTGTAATTTTCAAGTAATATGTTAGAAGTGAATTTAATAAAATGTTAATATATATGTGTACTGTTGCAAATAAACTAAGAATTATATTTTCTAGTTTACTAAACTTTGAAAGCTTCTTTGAAGTTAAAAATACCATAACAGTTTTTACATTTTATTTTCATTATTAATACTACATTTTTGAATTTTCCATCTAGTAGAGCATAAAAATTAATTATCATATAGTGGGAATACTAAGTTTATTTTATGCCATAATTTAGTATCCTTCAGCAGAGAAGTATACTTCTAAGACATTTACATTCTTTTCAGTTTCTTATTATGTATTCAAATTAATAGCTTTCCATATAAAACAAGGGTTTTAAGTCTTTTACCACTATTATTCTTGCTTTCTTAGATGAAAACTTTATAGAGAACTGTTTTAAAACGTATATAATGACAAAAGTGGTTAAGCGGTGTTCTAGGAAATTAGCTAACTCTATAATTTCCTCAATTATAAGGAAAAAGATGTTAATTTCCCTTATAGTTACTGCAATCAAGAATACATTTTCTTAAAAAAATAAACTTATGATATGGAATATTTGTTCATAATTAAGCAAACTCATTGTGACTATAATTTGAAACACTATCTGAAATGATAAAACTATCCATCATTCATTTATCCTTAAAGTTCTTTATTACTATTTCCATTATACGCACAAAAAGACAAAAACATAAACACCAAAAACCAGATTCTAAAATCTATAGTTCAATTACAAATAGCATGTGAATTGTTTAGAGAAAAATGCTACTTTAAATATGTTTTATAAAAATATATGTTTTGTAATTTTCTGAATGAAGACAATATTTTTTAAAGTTGACATAATCTTGATTTCCTCAGCTACTACACAAGTGTCATATATGGCCTCATGTCTATATCTCTCCAATTATTGTGTGTTTTTTCCCCAGAAGATATACCTAGACAATTTTTCTAAAATATCAATTAAGTCCCAAAAGTTTCTCATTATGTTAGTTTACTGCATAAAGGCAAAATTCTCTGCCCAACATTTAAGACCCTGCATAGACTAACCACAATATATTCAATTAACTTACTGGGTGTTGCAAAAGTAAGTTAAAATTTTTTGTATGAAAATAATATAATAATTAATAAATAATAATACCAGAATAAACTCTTTAACATACAACTGTAAACCTACTTTTGCCACACCCTGTATTTACTACTAACACTCAAGCTCGAACTTTTGCTTCTTAGGGATGCCTTCTTACTTTCTTCTGCCAAAATTTGCATTTGTGCAAGAGAAAGGGGGCTATACTGGACAGTGTTGGTGCTGCAGACCACAGAATACAGGATAATAAGCCCAAATGTAGGTTAGTAAATAGAAGATGAAAGAGTGAAAGAGCAGAATTTGATGAGACAAGAGTGACCAGGAGAATAGGAAAATGTTGTATGCAGAAATTGAGTACTTTTAAAATTTGTTGAACATTGAGGTGTTGGTATGTTTTGAGGTCTAATTTACTATCAGATGGAGCAATCTGAATTAACCTGTTTTGTAAGAGATATCAGTGCCCAATCTAGAGGGAATCTGAATGAGTAGAGACAACACAGGAGCAGTCTACCTGCTGTCCCACCTAGAAACAAATACCACCAAGGTTGTTATGTATTATTATTTGAATGAAGTAGGGGTTCCAAGATGGGATATTCTGATGAAAATTGCTTAAATTCTCTAGGCTTATTTTATGACTTACTTGAAGCAAATCAGAAAATGATTAAAATTGAGGTTCTTTTTTTTAACTTTCCAAAATGGCCATGTCCTAACCTTCACACTCAAATTAAAATTAACCTCTTTTATTGGGTAGAGCTTAGCCTAATGTAAAGTTTATGGAACAATATTTTAAGTTAGAAAACTTTAAGGAAAAACAACAACAAGGATAATCTCATCCCATGCCCATGATGTGGTAAGAAGATAATGGCTCCCAAAGATGTCCACTTTCTAATTCTCAGAACCTGTAAGTATGTTACTTTACTTACTAAAGAGACTTTGGTGATTTAATTTAATTAAAGGGCCTTGGCGATCATGCTGGATATAATGCAATCTAATCACATGAGTTGTAAAAAGTAGAGGACCTTTCTCAGCTGTAGTCAGAGAGTGATGGCCACATAAAAATGATTAAATTCATTTTTGCTCATTTTTAAGTGTAGATGTCTTTGTGCAAGAACTGGAGAGACCTTTAGAAGCTGGAAAATTCAAGAGAATGGATTCTCCCCTGAAGCATCATGTAAGAAGATCAGCTTTCCTGACAACTTAGTTTTAGCCCGAGTTGTCAGACTTCTGACCTATAGAACTATAAGATAATTAATTTCTGTTGTTTTCAGCACTAATTTTACATTAATTTTTTACAGCAGCGATAGAAAACTAATACCCACGCAAATTCCATTCCATTTTCCTGAATTTGTTCATGATCTTCATCCAGTGGCCTCAGGCTTCCATCTTTATCTGAACTGCATTGTAAATTCAGAGCTTGAAGAAAACTTTTAATTTCTCTGAACAGTCTTCTTCTGTTATTGAATTCACCATTCCTTCCACTCTCGAACTACAGAACCTATAGCCCATTTCATGCAATAGGACTCTGAATTGCTATTTAAAATTTTTTTCATTTTATTTTTGCTGCCAGACTAGACTGTAAACATATCACAAGTATGATTTAAGTGTATCCTTCTTTTGTATCTCTTAGTGCACCTGGAACAATGTACTTTTTATTGCCCACAATCATATGGAGTAATAAAATTAATCATTTGAATCCTTTTCTTCCAACCCAGGGAAATATCCCTTCATTTTCATTTACTGTGCCATCTCTATGATACTTTATGATGAATGATTTAAATACATTGCAAAAGATCATTCTCATTTCTTTGGAATTACCTGCTGGACTCACTATTTTGAATTTATATAAAACCTGCCATGAAATTTCTTGTATTGACTTACCGTCATTCATTGAAACAAATTTCTGGAGTCAAGTATGCTAAACTCAGTCTCATTCTAAAAACTTTCATTTACGTTTTTAACATTTGAGTCAAAATAGCCACAAATTAGTTGCCAAACAAATCTAATTTATGTTTTTAGCAATTGCATGTGAGTCATGCTGCCAGTATTTTTGCCTTACTTGTTGAAAATTGTCCCTAATTGAAAAGTACTGTAAGCAGTAAAATATGAAGAAAATAAAAGCCACCAGTACTTTGAAGTTTATTGGTTACAAAAATTGGATAGGTTTTCCTATATTAATTTTGATGAGAATGGAGCCATTCACCTTTTTTTCTGCTTCATTTTGTCACCTCATTCTAGTTATGGAATAAGTTGGTAATTTGGAGGTAATTTTCAAGACCAGACCATTTCCAAAAGTAGAAGCTATGTTCTTATAAATAGATATAATTATGTTCATACATTTGGTAGATGAATCCAGTGATGTGTGTGTTGAACAGAAGCTTTCATGAATAGTTTCCTCAATTCTTTGGAATTTCACTCTTGAATTGATCAATGAAGGCAATTCAATCTAAAAAATTATGCTTTATCATAAACACAAATTTTATCTTGCATGCATGTACTTAATTGTGTTAGGTAAGCTTTGGAGATATTAAATAATAAATTATAAATTTACTCCATGAGTTATATGCTAACTTTTAACTATTAAAATACTTAGTTTCTTCCAGTATATTAAATCTAGTTCCAATGCATGACAATATATATAGTCATAGATTTTAATTTTTCATTCACATAGACAGACATTAAATAAATATAAGTCTATATGTAATGTTTCTAAATTACATTTTAAGTTTTTAAATAACTATATTGTAAGTTATATAAAACTGAATTTTGTCTAAATTAACTACATGAGCATTATTTAATTTCTTTGTAAAATGAAGAAATTCAAGTTTGTTTTTATATATCAATAAAATGAGATTGTATATAGCATGATATTATGGCCAGCTTCATTTGCCCAGAAATATTGAAAAATGAGGTTTCATTTGGCATTGTCTATGATAAAGTATCATTTGTTCTCATTACTCTGCAAGACTAAAATTATTATCAATGGGAATCTTTCAAGGACAAGAACACTCTTCTGTCTAACGGAGTAGGCTTTTGGGATAGGTGGTCAGATGAGCCGAAGAAATTTATATAACTGAATTTCCTATAGAATAACCACCTATTATTAGAAACATGGCTATGTTCAGGTAAATGCTTTTGAACACTGGTGACTGGGGGAGATTAAGTCCTGAAAAGAGAAGGCTCTTCCAGACTAGACTACACTACTTGGCAAGTCACACACAGCTGGAGTTCACTTAGTCTCCCAATATGGATAGGTACCTCATCCTACTGTCCTGAGATATCTTTGCTTGTCAGTTAAGTTCTGTCTCTAAGGGTGAATTGCAGAGACAACAGATAAGAATGTCCACCATACTGAGAGGTGGATTACGTAAAGAAATGCCAAAAGCACTCTGTACAGCCCTGACAATGAGGAACTTTTCAGTGAATGGAAGCTGTTTTTTTGAAGACTGAGTTATCATATGTAAACAACAGAATTGGGTATTTGTTGAGAAAGCAATCAGTGAACAACTAAAGTGCCACAACTACGAGTTGATGCTTCTTATCTGTCCCCTTTCCTGTCTGTCTGTTCCAGTCTGTCTCCCACCTCTTACTAAAAAAAAAAAAAATTGCTACTTGTCACACTAACTGATAGAGACATATTCTGCAAAATGTGTCTTTAGGTGATTTTTATGTGCAAAGATCATGGAATATACTTATGCAAACGTAGATGTGTAGCCTACTACAAACCTAGGTTATGTGGTATAGCCTAGTGCTCTGAGGCTACAAACCTGTACAGCATGTTATTGTCCTGAATACTGTAGGCAGTTGTAATACAATGTTATTTGTGTATCTAAACATATCTAAACATTGAAAAGATACAGTAAAATACAATATAAAATAGTTTTTAAATGGAGTATCTCTGTAGGGCACTTTCCATGAATGAAAATTGCAGAAATGGAAGTTACACTAAGTCAGTGAGTGGTGAGTAAACAGTGAAGGCCTAGGACATCACTTTCCACTGCTGTGCAGTTTAAAAACACTGCACACTTTGGCTACATCATACTTATTTAATTTTTTATTCTTAAATGAAAAATTAAACTTAGCTTTCTATAAGTTTTTTATTTTGCTGTATAAACTTGAACATTTCTTTACACTTTTGATTCTTTTGTAATAACATTTAGCTTAAAACACACATTGTACAGCTGTACAGAAATATTTTTTCTTTCTATTCTAATTCTACAAGCATTTTTTCTATTAAAGTTTGTTGGGTTTTTTTTTTACTTTCTAAAACATTTTTATTAAAAGCTAAGATACAAATGTACACATTAGCCTAAGCCTACACAGGACCAGGATCATCACTTGTCACACTAACTGACAGAGACACATTCTGCGAAATGTGTCTTTAGGTGATTTTTATGTGCAAAGATCATGAAATATACTTATGCAAAAGTAGTAAGTATACATTTGTTCAGGGGCCATAACATGCACGGAGCTCTCAGCTCCCAGGATAACAATGCCTTCTCTCTGAACACTTTCTGAAGGACCTACCTGAAACTTTTTCTGAAGAGGTCTCACTTTATCCACAAATATGTCCTTGGTGGTTTGCATGGCTTGTTTATTTCCTTTTTTAAATCATAGATTTGCTTGTAATAAAACAGACAATGCACCATGAATGTTCTGTTTTATTAATGAAGATCTTTTGGTGTTTGGGTCCATGTTTTCAAACTTTTTAAGACGTTTATCGAGGCCTACAAAAGCTTCTGCTAAACCTGTGACTGAATTTTCTTGACTTTCTTCTTTCCTTCTCCAGTTTCCTTTTCTCTTGACTTTCTTAAGCTACATGTACCTATTTCCAGCACCGGCATTCTCTCATAAGTCAATTCTTCAAGAACCACCATTAAGAGCTCCTCAATGTCATCCTCATCCATACCTGACTTAAACTTGTTGCCATTTCAGCCAAGTTGGTTTTTGCAACCTTTGTGCTATGATCTTATGAGAGCTATGCTATTAGTACCAAGTGATAGGAATTTTCAAGCTCCATTATAATTTTATGGGGCCATCTGCAGTCTCTGACTGTCAGAGACATCGTTATACAGCACATGACTATAATGTTACTTTCCCCCTGAAACTGCCCCTCTAAAGTACCAGGCCATGTTTCAGACATTCACATCTTTCACCGAGATTCCAGAAAATGAGCCACAGTGCACATTCTGTCATATGCAGATTCTATGGCAGAATGGCTAGTCCAGGTGCATGTGTTTCACTAAGCGTAAGTATACCTCTGATTCCCTTTACACTGACAATTATATACAATAAAATAATTACTACCGCTAAATATACCTAGTGTCACATGGTTAGATACTTTTCATCAATCCATTAGAGCAATTATATTATTGAGAGCTTGTTTTTTAAATATACATCTAATACTTCTAAATATATTTTAAATAATTTATGTTGATATTTTTCTAATAATGACAATTCTAAAAATTATTTTAGTCTGTTTTAAATAAATGAAGACAAATATAAAATTGGTACAAATGCTAAATGCCTATAAACCAAGAATAGTTCTAAACAGGTTATCAATTGTCCTTTTAAACATTTTGTTGTATATGTATACAAATGTATACATAGGTATACATACACACACACTCACACGCACACACACCTGTGTCCCACAGTCGGGACCATATTAAATGCTGTTTTGTAATTTTCCTTTAAAATATATTATGAAAAATGTACATGTCATTGGACATATTATATATAGTATATGTAAAATATATTGAATATGCATATATACTTATGTATACATACATACCCATATACATATGTATACATGCATATAATATATGTATTAAATATATATGGTTAATGTATATGCATCTTAATAAGTTCATATTCTATAACTCACTTAAATTTTCCTTTTTTTGATAAATGTGTACTTTCCATTTCCACTATTACTACACAGGCTGTAATGCACAACCTTATGTAAATGTCTTTGTATACACATCTATTTCTATTCTTTGAATGAATTCCTTGAAAAGGAAATTTTGGGCAAAGAATATACACATTAATATTTTTGGTACATTCTGCCTTTAATAAACCTGTTACTGATTTTTGCTACCACCAGCAATGGCGAGTCTTAAAGCTGGTTTGAGTGTCACCCTCTGTTCTCACTGTTTTTCTTCTACGAGTTATAGCCTATGAGCTGCTGCCTGAGAGTCATTGCTCTCCTCCTGATCTCACTCCAGGCCCTGTGACCATATTCTCTCAGAGAAGCTTGGCTGGGCCCTTGCCCACCCTGACACCCCCTTGCTGATATTTTGACTCCTTAGGCCAAACTCATCTTATTGCATATTTTCAACAGCAACTTCTTAAGAGATATAAAGGAAAATAAGGATAAACACCAACATTTCATGAATAAAATTTTTACAATGTTTGAAAAAAATAGTAGGCTAAGGGCTGTAAATACTTATATAAATGATTAAATACTATTATTGATATTTTCCTTTTCAATAAAAGTCTGAAGCTCAGCATATCTTAATTAGTTCCTAAGGATGAATGGTTAATGAGTAGCACATTTGGGTTTATATCCACAATCCTATCATTTCAATTCTATTCTCTCTCTCTTTGTTTTATTATGATAAAAACACTTAACATGAGCTCTATTCTCTTAATAAATTTTAACTGTACAATACATTACTGTTGACTATAAGTATACTGTTGTGAAGTAAATTTATAGTTTACTCATTTTATTTTTGAAGACTTTATGCCCGTATATTTCTAACTCCTGATTTCACCCTCCCCTTCACCCCCATTTCCACTATGCTAGTATTTGGCTTTAAAACTAAGTCTATTCATGATCAAAACCACCATATATCAACTGTAATATACTGTCTGCTTTTGAGGAATTAAAAACAAATTTAGGGCTTTGCCAGCATTAAAAGGCATAATTCTAGAAATTAATTTTAGCAATAAATTACTGTGTAATGAAAAATGTAAATTTAGATTGGGGTAATTCTAGACTGATCTGACTTTTTTTGTTTTAGCAAATATCTGTTATTGGATATCATAATAAAAGATTATTAGTTAAATATTTTCTTATAATGATTGCAAGCATTCTCTAAGAATTTTGTAGTTAAAAATATATTCACATAATTAGGATGGAGTTGAAATTTAAGCAGGCTTGTAAGTAACTGTTTTCGGTATTTATTTGACAGGCTAGCCTATTCAATGTGCATTGAATGGGTGTTATGGTGTAGGAACACACTGTAAATTCAGTTTTTGAAAATAAGCACTACCTTAGTCAGCTGGACTTTCTCTAATATAAGCACATTCCAGCTTCGGGTTGGCCAGGGTCGCTGGCCTAGTCTGGACTCGGTTGGGGCATCCCATCCAGATAGCTCTGTTCCACACACTTCTTTTTATCCTCTGGAACCAGTGAGTTAGCCCAGGCATGCTTTTCTTATGGTAGTGGCAGAAATACAAGAGAAAAAATGGAAACATAATATTTCCTAGGCTTGAAACTGACACAGTGTTACCTTGGCCTCATTCTGATGGTCTTAGCAAGTCTCATGACCAAACTCATAGTCAAGGGATGGAAATAAAATCTCCCTTCGCGGGAAGAAGTCATGTGGAAAAAAGCTGAAAGATAAAAAGAAAAGGGTCACTAATGCAACCCACCACCACCACAATTGCATTTTCTTTAATAATGTATTCCAGTTCCAAACTAAGGTGTTTAAGTTGTATTCTTAATTGTTTGATCATAGGATACAGTGAAACTTTCTAATTTCCAGAGGGAGGACAGAGATGCTGGGGATGTCTTGGTTTTGGAGTCGGGTGTTTTCTTCCTATGAAATGATATTGCTTGTGTGCTTTCTCCTGTGCATCTCTCTGGGCTCAGTTTTCAGCACTAAAACCTCAAGAAGTGACTCATGAAACTAGTCACCACTATATCCACCCACTCACCCTCATGCCACAGCCTCCAAATCTGTGGGTGCTCTGTCACATAAGCATGAAAACGGAAGAATCCAGACTTCCTATTCAACTCGGGGGCCAAAAAGTTATGTCTTAAAGTTTAAAAAGAGTATTTGAGAGTAACTGTCAGATAAATAACTTGATTGGTGGGGAACCTGATCCTAAGGTGACTCTTCTTCCCAGTGAGTTAGCAGAAATTGGAGGAGGGAATTATAGCCCAGGAACATGACTGAAGATAGAAAGCCGGAAATGTCTACAGCAGCTGAGTGGGTGAACATATTTTGTCTAAAAAGATAAGGCAGCTGAACAGAGAGTGAGAAGACATGAGCCAAATTTACACACACAAATTATGGAAATAATTTCTGAATATCCAGTTTGGGATGTGAGGGAGACAGTAGTGCTGCGCATAGCCATTGATGAGAGAACACATAGGTTAACGATACCTGAGAAACAGCATAGTAATGCTTCCAAGATGCCATAGAAGAGCTCGTGCCAGTAAGGAAAGGTGTTCTTTTTTGTTTGTTTGCTTTTTAAACTTGTTTACCAAGAAAGTTCAGTTACTGGTAAAGGTTCAACTATGAAATATTTTTGTTTGCTTGCTTGTGTTGCTTTTAAGAATACTTAAAAATACAATCAAACAAAAGGAGGTATTACTCATCAGGAAGAATTACTCTTAGGTAATCAGGAAGAAAATGCTATTTCAAAAGGGCATATATTCTTTGCTTTGTGTTTGATTTTAAGTGGAATTTAAAACAGTTAGAAAATTTTTACCATCTTTATAGTCTTAGAGTATATCTTTAAATGATCTAAAAGAGGAACCAAAGATCTAACCAAGTGTTTACTCATTTGTCCAAATTTAAATATATGATATATCAATTGTTTCTTATTTTCTGTGACAGATAGGACTTGTCTTTATATAAGTTATTTTGTGTCTATAATTAGCAGTTGTATGTTTTAATATTTTATTTTCTTATATATTAAATTTTACACTATAATCTCAACAATTAAGACCTAAATAACTCATCAGATTTCACAGAAAAATGTAAACTCTTGTCACAGAATTACTACTTAGAAATATCTAAGTTTACATTAAGGCAGAAACTAAAGATAATTACAAATTCTGATGTTATTAATATGACTTTAAATTTCACTTGTTCTAAATATCTCAGCTGTATATCTTTCTCATATTATTTATTATAGATAAAAGTCTCTGAGACAATTTATACATTGTCCAGTAGTAACCATTGATATGCTGGTATAAATAGGTATTTCTGATTCTATAATAAGCTTTAAAAGGAACAAATCAATAAAGAAAAAACTATTATGGGAAAAAGGTTTGCCAGTAATTACTAATATATTCTGGTGTATGGGTCTTCTTTGAGAATGGCAAAAGTGAAAACTCATAAATATAGATGTTAGCGTGTGTGTGTATAGGCATGTCTGTGGATACTGTGTACTTGTGTGTGCCTATGTGCCCCTCTGTGTATAACAGGAGATGTTCACATGCAAATGTAACCTATTTATACACACTTATGCATACATGTTACATAGGTTATATGTATATAATCTATCCATCCATCACATGCATGTGTATCTATCCATCCATCTATTTTCTCTACTTATCTTCTGCTTGGCTAGGTAGTACCATTAATATCTTTTGTTATCATGAAAAATTTTGCAACCCTAGGTTACTCGGCTGCCTGCTGGGAGTGTGCTGTATTAGCTTATGATTCATGTAAGCATCTTTGTATGCCCCCTCATCTTTTGTTACTAAAGAAATTTTATGTCCTAAGACTTCATCTTTATGAATCTCAGTTTTCTCACATACAAAATAAAAATAGAAATATTATTTTAAAAGTATTATTGAAACATAACTAAAGTTATGTATATAAAAATATCTTGTCAGAACAAATGATTACAAATTGAAATGGAGAATTGAGAAAAGAAAGAGTTCACTTGTGACAAAAAAAGGAATTCAACAAAGTAACCAAGTTTGTTTGTATTTTTAAAATTTTTAAAAGTTGTGACCCTAGCCACTTGGCTCAGTGATAGAGCATTGGCCCAGCATGTGGATGTCCCAGGTTCAATTCCCAGTCAAGACACAGAGGAAAAGCAACCATCTCTTTATCCACCCCTCCCCTTACCCCCCTGTATCCCCCCCCCACTTCCTCCCACAGCCATTGCTCAATTTATTTGAGCATATTGGCCCCAGGTACTGCCTCGGGCGCTAAAAATAGCTTGGTTGCAAGCATGGCCCCAGATGGGCAGGGCTTTGGCCCCAGATGGGGGTTGTGGGTGGATCCTAGTCAGAGTGATGCAGGAATATGTCTCTGTATTACCCCTCTTCTCACTTGAAAAAAGAAGAAAAAAAAATGCATATAAAGTCTACCTTTAAATGTCCATATATATTCATAGATATTTCATATTTTATTTAAAGTTGTATCTGTTGAACTGTGATTTATAGAAGAAATATATACATACAGTATTGACATGTGTACACACATTTCTGATTCTCTGATAAGGCTTTGAAACTGTGGAGCCTGCATACTACAGTGTGAAGATAAAATATCTGAATTGCTGTTTGCATATTTTATCACATTTAATCCTCGTACATTCTTAAATGCAAATTTCATCATTTCATGCTATGATCAAACCTGCAATGTCTACCTTTGCCTGCATAGTACATTACTAACTATTTTTTTAGATTGCTATTCCAGGGTCTCGATCTGGCCACAATGACCTTTTCTAAGATTATCTTCTGCTTCTGTTCAATGAGATTCTGTGCTTGAGTCAGACCAGTGTATTCATTCTACCCACAACTCTGCAGACAGCACCCTCACCTGTATATTTGCAGCTTCCTTTCCCATCCGAGATGGGTTTTCACCTTGGACAAAGATTATACATCCGATATCCTTTAAATAAAAGGTTTAGCTTCTACTTGGCAGTATTTTTGGATAATCCCAGGCTGTGATTATCCACCAGAGTCATCTGAAAAAAGTAATATCTTTATTATTAGTCAAAATTATTAATTTACTTATTAATAAAAAATTTGATGTTTTTTTCTTAGTAAAGATTTAATTGACTAATAAAATAAGTATTATAAAACAGGCTATTAGGTTGATTAATTATAAATTTTTATGAAGTAATAAAGTATTCTCTGAGTTATCTTATAGTGTTATTTTTTCTCTATACATGTATAATATGAAAAATGAAAACAAAGTCAAATACTATATTATGACTTGCGGGAAGGTGGTATTATGATTTCTTATAACTACCAGTGCTAGCTACATCAAAGCCTCTGAATATCAGGAACTCAGGAGAAAGCTCTTTGCTGTTCAAATACTAATGGTTAAGACTGACATGTAACTGTATGGATCTTTTATACAAATTTAATATATCATTTTTCAATACCTCTACTTTTCTTTATTCCATTTAAGAACTATGATCTCTTACCTTGAATAGATGGGTTTCACTTTTGCCCCTACAGTTTAGTCTCCCCCAACAGCCAGAATAATCATATTAAATGTCGATATGATCATTTAATTTTATTGTTCAAACACTCCAATGACATCGTGTCATAGTTTAAGATAAAATCCAAACTTCTTGTTTATGACCATCATGTTTGAACTAGACTACCTCTGACCATTCCTCCTGCTCTTCATTTCACCTGAACAAGGCCAGCCTACGATTACTTCCACCAGAGCTACCAGCCTTGCTCATCAGTCATCTCTCACCACACATCCCCACATCCTAGAAAAACCTCCCTTTAATCGCCTCAGGGAGTACATCTCCATCATTTCCTATTCACTCACACTGCTTTGTTTGTCACTGTGACATTATTACTACCTATCATGATATTTTATATTTATTATGTCTTGGTAACTATTTTATTCACAGCACTTAAGTTACCATCTAGCATATACTATATGTTCAGTTAACCCATTTTAAATAAGTGAATTAATCTTTTCAAACACCTAGATTAGAAATATACACATGTCCCTTTTAGTTTACAAAATTAGGATGTTGACTATGATATTTTTAAAAATGACTGCCTGGTCTAATATCCAAAGATGAGACTTCTCTTTGGTCTCAGGGCTGCAGCTTCATGCCACATCTCAGCATCTCTTTATGAGACAGTTGTAAATATTACTTGCTTTTGTCCTTGTCACTTGGGGTTATGAAGCTGATGAGAAAAATACTCTAAATACTGAGTCAATTTTTAGCAGCACATTATTATTATTTCTTAGGCATGACTAAAAATATGATTATTCTATTTAATTCCAAAGAATAATGATAGTGTACATTTGGTAAAAAATCTCCTAGAAATAAGTTTATACAGAACACAGGATATTAAAATACATTTTTTAAAAAAGTTGCCAGACATACTAAACTTGTAAAATGTCTGGCTCTAAGCTGGTTTGAGGTTTTGCTTAGACTCCAAATATAGGCTGGTGAGTTTCATGTGTCCATCTCTATAATTACTGATTTCCATGGGGATGCAATTTTGGCAAAGTAGGTTTATTGTTTTCAGTGAGAACAACAATAATATTTTAAATAAGATGAATTAACATTGTACTCTAGTGATAGCTTCAATTTCATGGCTGGATACACATTTAAAGACTAAATTTAGTATATATCATTGAAATAAAAGCCAGTCACTGGGTAGACACAAGCATACACACAAAAAAGAAACAGAGAAATTTCCTATATATTAACCAAGGTAAGAACAATACAAACCAAAAAATATATAAACTTGAACAACAATAAACACCTTGTCATAATGGTTAACAGTTTCTAAAAAAAATAGTATAATTAACATAAATACTTTCTATTATTATCCTTTGGCCACATTTCTGAGATAAGAATGGATTCAATGAGCCTGACCAGACAGTGATGCAGTGGATAGAGTGTCGAACTGGAATGCAGAGAACCCAGGTCACCCTTGAAACCCTGAGGTCACCAGCTTGAGCGTGGGCTCATCTGATTTGAGCAAAAACTTACCAGTTTGGACTCAAGGTCTCTGGCTTGAGCAAGGGGTTGCTTGGTCTGCTGAAGGCCCACAGTCAAGGCACATATGAGAAAGCAATCAATGAACAACTAAGGTATCACAACAAAAAACTGATGATTGATGCTTCTCATCTCTCTCCGTTCCTGTCTGCCTGTCTGTCTGTCCCTATCTATCGCTCTCTCTGACTCTCTCTCTGTCTCTGTAAAAAAAAAAAAAGAACTGATTCAATGATTTGAGAAATAAAAACATCTCCAAATATAATTGCTGGATTTTTTGTCACAGGTTGTGAACATATGATGTAACTTTGGGACACTGCCCAAAGCAACAACAACAAAAGCATAAAATGAATAAATCCCCCCCAAAATTTGTCCCAGCCTTGTTATATTTAAGTAATTGACAAAACAACTTCCTTGGTTATTTTCTTTTTATCCACATATTCCTCATTACAAAGGTAAATAACATACTTTAATCATAATTAATTTATAGAAAACAATGATTTAATTCTACAAATAAGCTTTAAAAAAAATAAAGGATTACATATAATGAAAAAATACTGGGTCCTAGTCAGAAATTCACTTTTTTTGGTAAATTCACTAAAAGTATAATGAAAAAAAATTTAATCTATTATTTAAGTTGTAAAGAAAAATAGACATTTTTTGGTCGCTAATCACTGACCTCTCATCATACATATTATACCCTTTTTAAAAAAGTATTATAAAGTATCTGTAAATAAGCTTAAATTCTTTATGTGTTTAAGTTTTTCATTATACCTTTAATATTATTTCATGCTACTTTATTTGCTTGACTAAAACCATAAAGTCTCTGGGAGCATTTACTCTGCCTTAGTTGTTTTTATTTCCAGTACTACGAATAGATTACTACAGATTTGTTGAATGTATTACTAAGGTCCAATATTTTATAACCCTAAAATTTTTAGAGACCCCTTTAAATAAACAAGATTGTAAATTTGGCTAAGGAAAAATGTATGGCTCCCAGAAAATTAAGCCAAATCTTTTTAGTCTAATCTGTTATTCATACTTGATTTCAACCCACATTTCTAACCTGATTTCTGCTTATTTATACATAGATTTTCTCATTATTTCAATGTATGTCATATATACATTGTATTGTCATATAGACAATGTATGTCATATATATATATATTTTTTTTTTTTTCCATTTCATTTTTCCTGTCTGGAATGTTGCTTTTCCTCCACTGGTCTTATTGAAAGCTTAGACTCTATTAAACCTTAATTCAAAACCAGTCTTCTGAAATAACTAGAATAACAGCAGATGGCTAGACTAGATCAGTATCTATTTGGACCATCTATAGCAAATGTATAACCCACAGACATTTTTAGCAAAGTTATTATTTAGAAGTAATATTCTAAGAGGCTGTTCTTTATTTATGCACATACCTTAGCTCTTTAAGATTCTTAAACACATAAAGAAACATTACATAGATTATTTCTGAAAGTTTACAGGCATACTTTAAGGACACTTCTTTTTAAAGCAGTTGTATATAACCTAATAAACCAACTGGAATTTATTAGCCTGTTTCTATAGATAGAAAATTAAGTATTAGATTAAATTATGAAAAAATCTTCATCACTGGTAATTACACACAGAGCCTATACATTTATTTATTATTAAAAACGTCTTTTACTTACTATCCACTGCTCTTAGAGGGGTTTTGGAGGATGCTTTCTGTGCACTGTGTGGGTGTGGTCTGAACAGGGAGGAATAGAGAACAGTGCTAGTAAATCCATAGATGTCATTCACAGAGTTATTTTCAAGATCTTAGACAAGTTTCTTAAATTCGCAGGACCTCAATTTCTTCAGAAACTAAACTTGGAATGAGATGAGCCTCCCTTATAAGTTTTGTTTTGTTTTATGTTTTGCAGGTTAAATGGATATATGTACACTATTTAGAACACTGGCCTGCTTAAGAACAAACTCTCCATTATTTTCAGCCATCAGTAAATAAGAACACAATGAAAATCCTATATAACCAGGCAAAAAAATTAAATCATCATTTTTGATAGGTTAGTTTTAGAATAACAATTTACTTGCTAGTGTGCCTGTTATTCTAAATTTCCTGGAAAGTGACATGTGAATTATCCTTGAGCAGAAAGACCTTTTCCGTTGTTGTTTATGGATGAAACCAGGGAATCTCTTGAGGGATCCTGAAGTAGCTCTGCCTCGGAGAGCTCATCTGTTGAGGCAGAAAGAATACATGTGCCATGCTCTGTACTGACTGAGCATGAAGCGTGGTTGCAGCCCACAGTCATACAAGGTAACATCAGAGATACATCTTCAACGAGTTCTCAGAACTCACAATTAAAAGTGTGGTTACCAACATGGCTAAGCATATTAGTAGAAACAATCACAGTATAAGATAGGCAAATTTAGTTCGAGAAAGAGGAATCTTCGCCAGTGTGGGGGACTGGTTTAGGGAATAATTTTTGGAGGCTAAGAGATAATGATTTGAAGCCAGATTTACCACTTTAGAGCTCTGTGATTTGGAGCAAGTTACTCTATGTCTTTTTGAACTATGAACTGGGCATAATTGTAATAAGTGTAGAGAACACAAACCCAGTGCTATCAAATGGCAACTGCTTTGAACCATAAAGTCAACAAAATATTACTCTGGTAATTTTTAAAATTCTAGTCAGAATAATCTTATTATATTGGTTCCAAACTAATCACAGTCAAGCACCTCACATGGATGTTTCGGTAAATGACGGACTACATTTATAATGGTGTCCCATAAGATTATAATGGAGCTGAGAAACTTCTATCCCCTGGTGATGTAGCTGTCATACTGTGAAGCAAAACATATTACTCACAAGTTTGTGGTGATGGCAGTGTAGACAACTCTATTTTGCTGCCGGTTATATAGAAATGTGGCACATTCACTTATGCAGAGTACATAATATCTGATCATGACAATAAATGATTATGCTACCAGTTTATGTATTTACTATGCTGTACTTTTATTGTTATTTTAGAATATACTCTTTCTGGTTATAAAAAAATAGTTTGCTGTAAAATAGTATGTGATGAGGAGGCTCATACATCTCATGTTCACCATGTCTTTTGATAGCATCATTTTTCTCTTTTGCTTGATTTAATCTCATGTTTTATATAATAGCATGTTATACAGGTTTGTAGCCTAGGAGAAATAGATTGTACCATACAACCTAGGTGTGTAGTAGGATATACCCATATAGGTTTGTGTAAATGTCCTCAGTGATGAAATCACCTAATGACAATTTCTCAGAACACATCCTGGTCCTTAAGTGGCACATGTCTATGGGAGGGGCTCCTTTCTGAGCATGAGTGTTTTGGTAAATTGAGCAAGACAATGTTTTCTGGCATGCAAGCTAGAGGGAACTCTCTGCTACATATTCTTTCCTGTCATGTCATTTATTTTCCTGTGAAACAAACCCCATCCAACACCCCTCGGATCTCCCTGCAGGGTTGAACCGACTCTTTCACCTCTCTCTCTATTCCTAATTATCACTACATAATTGTCATATGCTTTTATGCTTTTCATTCCTTTTGTAGTTCCATAACAAGAGGTAGTGATAAGTCAAGATACTATTGCTGGCCAGTGGGAATAGAATTAGTGCACCGGGGAGCTTTGATCAAGAATTATAATTCTACTTGGTTGAAGGCATTCTGTGTTTTTAAAGGCTCTCATTCTTGCGGTTAAAAGAATGCAAACAATTCTACAGTCCCATCTCTTTTATTCCCCCTTATTCTGTTTCTTTTTTGTTTTGTTTTGTTTGTTTGTTTTTCCCTCTTCCTCTTCAAGATCCCTCTGTGTACTTAAGGCCTGCCTGACTGGAACAATTTATTCAGGATTTACTAAATTCTTTTGATTCCAAAAGTTACTCTTGATGCTGTTTTCTTTTTCTTATATAATAAATTTTTCTTCAAAGCCATAATTACTTAAAAACAAAAGGTTAAAAAAACAAAAACCAGCAGAGTGGTGGATAGAAAATTGTTTTTTTCAATTTGAAAAGATAAACACATAGGTTCTTCTTCTTCTTCTTTTTTTTTTTTTTTACACAGACAGAGAGGAAGTCAGAGAAAGGGATAGACAGGGACAGACAGACCGGGACAGAGAGAGAGGAGAGGCATCAATCATCAGTTTTTTGTTGTGACACCTTAGTTGTTCATTGATTGCTTTCTCATATGTGCCTTGACCGCGGGCCTTCAGCAGACCGAGTAACCCCCTGCTCGAGCCAGCGACCTTGGGTCCAAGCTGGTGAGCTTTTGCTCAAACTAGAGGAGCCTGCGCTGAAGCTGGCAACCTTGGGATCTCGAACCTGGGTCCTCGGCATCCCAGTCTGACGCTCTATCCACTGCACCACCGCCGGGTCAGGCAACACTTAGGTTCTTATATCACACAACAAAATTAATCTTAGCATATAAAATACTTTGTTTTTTTATACCAGACAACTATATTACATTTTCTGTGACTAAAATGCAAATAAATAAAACATTAGAAACAAAATAAATAAATATATCTATAATTTAAAAATGTGATAGATTTCTAAGCTGAAATGATAAGAAACATTTATAAAGAAAGAGGTGAATACTTGATAACAGAAAATTAAAATTTTTATTTAAAAACAATTTTACATATTTAATCTCTAAATTTCTTATCTTTAAATAGTTTTGATGTGCAAAGTAGAAATTAAGTAAAGTGTTTTCAGGAAATATTACAAAAGGTTATGTTAACATATTAAACTTTTTTATTTCAGGACTTTATTGTATTTATTTAAATTATTTAGGACCTTAAAATATTATGTTTATATTTATCTATATAAAGTATAATAAAATTATAACAAAGACATTAAAATATGTATATATTACTTTATTTTAAGTTGTAATAAACTAATCACATGTTAACACAAAATATACTTCAATGAAAATATATTTCCAAAGCAAATAATTGAGAATTGATTTGTTTTCTATTTTTGTGCATTTCCTTAATAACTGGCCTAGCATCTGGGTTCTCATATCTGCAATTATGTTTATTTTTTGGTGACAACATCCACCTGTAGCCTCTGGAAAACTGCAGTGTATACTCACCAGCAAACAAGAATGGAAGAGGCAAATTATATCTTCATATTATTGTAAAAGTAGCTTTGAGCTTGCAGAGCACCTGAAAAGTTTTGAGGAACATATGGTTCTTTAGATCAAGTTCTGAGAACTGTTACGCTAGGACAATTAGGACCATACCATGAGGTGGGATTAATGACAGTATCACAAAAACAGCATAATTGCTTTATAATTAAGTAGAACTAGAATAGGTATGAAAATGACAGTTGCAAAGTCCTCTAACCAATGATTTTCTACATTTTCATACATGGGAACTGGTGAAAATAAAATTATTTCCGGGACTGCTAAGGTAGAAATCACTCTGAGCATAAGGAAATTCGACTGAGATCATTGGGTCTATAATTCTCACACAAGTGGCTAACTCTTTCATGAACCAGCATGAAATTTCTGACAGATCTGTCTCTGGATTGGAAGTTGAAAAACATTGTTCTAAATCAAATTTTATTGTTATAGAGCCATTCAAAAACGTTAACCACCTTAATGAAATGGAAATGTTTACATTATAAATTTAAGTATAAAAAGATACAAATTATATCCTTAAAATATCTACAGATACATCTATTAAATGGCTGGAAATTAGATCTAAATAAAGCCATTAAAACTTTTTTTAAAAAGTTCTATAAAATAAACAAGAAGAAAATGCGCCCAGAATTATCAGTGATTGCCTTTGGGACATGGATGTGTATTTCCAAATGTCCAATAAAAGTAAGAATCCAGTCTCCGTCTCCTGGGCTATCATGGAATTTTAGGCCAGTGAACCCTTTCCTCCCAGGGTTCCTATTTCTCTCACTTAATGAATCAATTCTTTCTTGGTTAGAATTAAGTCCAGAGAGTCATTTCCCAAATAATTCATTTCCTTTATCTTTGATGAATGGAATTTTCAATAAGGTGTGTCAGAAACTTGTGGTATGATGTGACTTTGCTGAAAGAGAATTTCAGCAGATGTCTATAGAGAAACTCTCCCTTTGCTACTTTGTTTGACTTTGATGATCTGTGGCAGGACATGTCATCCATTTCCTTCCTCCAGCTGTTGCTCAGTAGTACACTCCCACACTACTGTTCAGTTTGTAACTTTACCATTTTTTCTTCATCCATTTGCCCTACAGTATGTTTCCTACCTAGATTAATGAATGAGCCTCTATTTCTGCAGGCATAGTGTGGGGCTCTGTCTGCTCAGTCGTTGTAGTAACCACAGTCCAGTATTTGAGTTTCAAAGAGTCTTTTTATGACACCTGGTAGGTTTTTATAGAAGAGTCTGCAGACAAATTGATTGCCTTTGAAGAAACACATTTGAAGCAAATCTGTACACAATGTATAAGGTTTGAATATAGAAATTAATTTGACTTTTTATAGGAGTCTCATGATATTCTAATTGTTATATTCTTTTTTGTGTGTGTGTGTGACAGAGACAGAGAGAGTCAGAGAGAGGAAAAGATAGGGACAGACAGACAGGAAGGGAGATAGATAAGAAGCATCAATTCTTCGATGCGGCACCTTAGTTGTTCATTGATTGCTTTCTCATATGTACCTTGACTGGGGGACTACAGCACAGCAAGTGACCCCTTGCTCGAGCCATCAACCTTGGCCTCAAGCTGGTGAGCTTTGCTCAAACCAGATGAGCCTGCACTCAAGCTGGCGACCTCGGGGTCTCAAACCTGGGTTCTCCGCATCTCAGTCTGACGCTCTATCCACTGAGCTACTGCCTGGTCAGGCTAATTGTTATAATTGTTATATTCTTAAAATGTGTTCACTGTACTACTGAATTAGTTACCTTGCCTCAGCTAACATTCATTTATAGTATAGTTTATTTCAGTTAACCCATCTTTGTGTACTTAGACATGAAATGTTTGCATTACATTTTAATCTTTATTGGGTCACATTGTTATATGCATCCCTAATATAAAAAAATAGATAAATATATTGCAGTAGTTGTTGGAAAAGTAAAATTACCAATGAAGATATAACAGTTCCATGAAAGTATGCAAATATTAATAGTTAACAGAATTCTATTATAAATAGAGAAAGGAATTCCATATATACTGGGTCCTGTGAAACTTCAAGTGTATGGTATTTTATAAGAAGCCTTAACTGAAAGGTAAGGCTAAGAAATTTCATAAGAATGATCTTACAATGATATAGTTGCCCTCGGTAGCCATCATATTCATTTTTATTTGATCCTGTCAACTAGTGTTCTGGTTCGTTCTGATAGTTTTAAAACAAATGGTCAAATGTGACTTTAATACTATTGATGGACCCAGAAAAGCCTGGAATAATGATAGTAAAATTAACATTTGTTAAGTATTTATTATGTGATTATGATTGAGAATTCTTTACTTTAATTCTCTCTACTCCCCTGTGAGGTAGGTCTGATTATTACTTTATTTTATATAGATGGTAACTGATTCTTGTAGAAACTAAGTTATTTATTTAAGGCCATTCAGTTTAGTATGGAAGGAAGCACATTTATCGTAAAGATCACCCTCAGACCCCCCATTCTTAATCACTAAATATACCCTCCAAAACTTCGTGAGAATCATTTTAAAAAATGAAAGTTAAATTATTTCCAAGAACTAATAAAATTATTTTAAAAGTTGAAGAATGGAGAGCCTAGAGCCAAGTTCACCTTCCAGTTTTCCCTTGCAGGATTCTTTGCCTAGGAAGCATAGAAAGAAAAGAGCCTCTGTTAAACTTCCAGGGTTATCCTCTGACTCTTTTGATAATGTTATTTGCATCCACGTAATTTAGTAATATGAAGTTTTTTTAGAGGATTTTCCTTGTTGTTCAGTCTACTCTTTCAGGAGGCTTATTTTCCTGCTCAGTGTCATGAGATTCATCATTATTGTGGCATTATCATTATTAGTAACAGAGTCCTTCTTTGATTCTATTTCCTACAAATCCTTCTCTCTAATGATGTCTATTTATTATTTTTTCTTTGAATATAGGTTATTGCTTCATATCTATAAGACCTAACTTTCAAGATAGAAATGTTTATTTGTATATATGCATATTTTCATTGCTTTAGTGGTAGAATCTCTTCTACTATATCATAGCTTTTCATTTCTATTTTTCTGTTTTGCTATTCTTATTTGTTCCTCGCTTCCATTTCAGAATAGTGTAATTACTGGTTTCTATTTTGTATCATTTCTCCAATTCAATAGGAATATTCTTTCTTTCAAGTTGTAAAAGTTCCTTAAGTCATTTAGTTAGACTCCTTCAAAACAAATTAAGCACTTCCTGATAATATATTTCTAGTTAGTTTGTTTCTACTTTGCATAATCACTGCCAGTGGAACTCTGTGCCACGGTGGTTCTCCTTAATAACTACTTTAGAAATTATGGAAAACACCTTATTTCTTCCCTAGATCTAGTTATTCCAAGCTCTAAGAGTTCCTGCTTATTTTTAGGGACTTTTTTTTTTTTACTACTTTCTCATATCCACCAGGAACCAATTAACAATTAATATCATGTTATGATATTAACATGAGTTTTTGAAAGTCAGTTAGTTGTGAAACACCCAAAAATAGAGTACAAGATCTTTAAAAATTATACAAAATTAATTAATCTCACCTTCCATGAAAAAAAAAGTCTTGGTTCCTGTAAAGCCAGTAGCCAGGGCTACCATCACAGCAGCCTGGCCCATGCAGGTTCACATTGGATTCGGACAGTTGGTAAAGAAACAACGGAGCCAAAAGCTGATGGACCATCATCTTTAATCCTAGCTTGCATCCGGCGGGCAAGTAAAAACACACACTGGGCTCCAAAACCCACTCACATTCAGTGCTCACAAAGCTACTGACTTAGCTGAATTTCCTAGAATCAAAGGTTTCTAGCTCACCAGACTTATTCACCTCTGTTCCCCATCTCCTTCCTTCTCCCTGCACAAACTCTGCACAAATTGGCTTCTCACTCAACACTCCGCCATCTTGGCTGCTTCTCCTGGCCTCCTCCATGTGGCCTTTCTCTGCTCTCTGCTCTGCTCGCTCTGCTCTCTCTGCTCTCTCATGCTAATCTCAGGAACCAAGAGAGCAAGCCCCTGTTCTGCCCCCATTTTATAGTGTAGATTCATAACCTTTAATCCAATATACAAAATAGGGAAGTTTCTAATACAAAGTCACTTATCTGGGGCATGATGGGATTGTACCACCCCACATCAAAATGGGTGGGAAAGGCTTAATCCTAAAACCAAGCCCCAGGCTACAAGGATCCTGCCTGCCCACAGCCCACAGAGACACACATTAATATCACCTGGGCAACGGCCTCCACATGGGCAGCGTCATCTTTAACAAAGTGAGCATAATATATTTTATCTGCCCAACAGTTCCTGTCAAATCTAGTAAGTTTCTATAATAGAATTGAGATCTTACAGTTTCTTCTGCTTCTGTGGTTTGACCACCCTGCCAAAAAAATAAATTATATAGATTGTTCTCTTTGTATAGCTATGCCATTATCTCTGAGATGAATAAGTAAATTTCTTCATAATTAACATTTTGATTAATTTATTATATTGATGTGTGTAAGGCCAGTAGCTGTGCCACCATCACAGCACCTGGCTCATGCAGGTTCACATTTGATTCGGACAGACGGTAATGAAACGACAGGGCCAAACACTTCTCTTTCCATTCAGAGCTCCCAAAGCCACTGACTGATCCGAGTTTCCTAGAGTCAAAGGTTTCTAACCTCACCACTCTCATTCACCTCTGTTCCCCATTCCTTCTCCTAATCCACCTGGCTGCCTCCTCCATGTGACTTTCCTACCCTGACTCCATAGACTCTTTCTAGAATGTAATCACTCTTCCCCGGAACAACGTGATCTCTCCTCCTTTTAAAACCTTTTGGCCCAAAAGCCCTCCCTCAACACACATTAATATAATCACGCCCATCCCAAGCAAGAAGGGCAACTAATACTGCCCTTCCTGCAGCCATGTGGGCAGCACCATCTTACCAAAGTGAGCACAATATATTTTAACTGCCCAACAGTGTGGAAAAGGTTTCTGTTTCCTAAATTTATATATCTTTTCTACCATCTTTTAGTCCTGGATAATGGTTTAGTCACTGAAATAAAAGGATCACAGAAATTTCTTTTGCCCATCTGTAGTACTCTCTAGCCTGCTGGGAACTACCAGTGTCGTGTGGAAGAAACCCACTCAAGACACACAGTTATGTCAAGAGGAAGAGAGGGAGATCTGCCAAGAGAGGGAAAAAAGACCTCCTGAATCTCCTTCTCTCTTAGCTTTTATTGATCAGAAGCAGAACAGGGGTAACAGGATCACAAGGGAGGGAGGCCAGGTGATAAGGGGAAGAATGATTAATGGTCATTTGAATGACATGGAGAAAAGGTCAGTATATTCTTTTTCTTTTGCTAATTAACAAGCAAAACGGAAGGGGCAATCTAGATCCTCTAGACTAATTTTCTAAAGCCCGTTTACATGCATTTGTGTCTGCACAGAGATCAGCCACTCACACAGCTTCTTGGTGTTTGCATCCAAGAGATACTCACTTGGGGCTTTTAACTAAAGTTCCCCAATCCAAGTCAGAGAGGGTTCAAGGTTAAATGGGTGATTCCATGCACCCTTCCTGTCAGTGCTAGGCCCAATACCTACTTTCTGTTTTCCCTCCTTTTCATCATTGTTCTTTTCTTCTTTGATAGATTGCACATTTGTTTACATCAGTCCTCATGTCTCAAAATTTATTTTCAATTACATTTGATGTGGGAAAGAATGAAGACAGCCCTGTTCTAATTTTGTTTTTAATTATTTAATTTCATTACATTACTGCTGAGGAGATGGCAACTAACTGTGAATACCCTGTTTTACCTCATTCTTTTATTGTTTCTCTTCTGATTTATCATATTTTTATAGCAAAAATTAAGTATACTTATACAGGTTTATCTGGACTGCTGGAAACATTTCTCACAATAAAGTTTGTGATAAACATATAAAGTTGCACAACATTTTCAAGTATTCATGTGTAAGGACAAAATAGAAAAACAGTATTAAACTCTCAATTTCTGGTAAAATTTTAAAAAGATCTTTATAGATATACAATATAGTATAGGGCCAGAGGCCACTGCCATCATGGCCATTCCCATGCAGGTTCCCATTAGATTTGGGCAGACGATAAAGAAACAATGGAGCCCAAAACTAGTAGGCCATTGTTGGTCAAATAAGTTTATAAATATGATATATAGGTTTGCTCGCTTATAGTTTGCATAGGTGATGGGGGACAGGCTATAAGCAGGCAGGGTTGTTATACACTAAGGTCGTGATGGTGAACCTTTTTATAAAAACCGCCCATTTTCATGGTGGGCCAATTGTGGCATTGTTTGGTTGCTCTGCTACTGCCCACCACGAAAGCTGGAACGTCCACTAGTGGGTGGGAGGGACCAGGTTGAGCAGCAATGCAAAAGTGGGTGGTTTTTATAAAAAGGTTCACCATCACGGCCCTAAGGCTTAGTTTTAAGAATAGGCCTTTCCCACCCTAAGTGACTTTATATCAGAGACTTCCTTGTTTTTATATTGGATTAAAGGTTTTGATTTCTACACTATAAAATGGGGCAGACCCGGAGCTTGCTCTCTCTCGGTTCCTGAGATTAGCATTGGAGGAGAGAGCAGAGAAAGGAGAGCAGAGAAAGGCCACGTGGAGGAGGCCAGGAGAAGCAGCCAAGATGGCGGAATGTTGAGTGAGAAGCCAGTTTGTGCAGGGAGAAGGAAGGAGATGGGGAACAGAGGTGAATAAGTCTGGTGAGCTAGAAACCTTGATTCTAGGAAACTCGGATAAGTCAGTAGCTTTGTGAGTACTGAATGTGAGTGGGTTTTGGAGCCCAGTGTGTGTTTTTTACTTGCCCACCGGGTGCAAGCTAGGATTAAAGCTAATGGCCCACCCAGTTTTGGGCTCCGTTGTTTCTTTACTGACTGTCCGAATCCAACGTGAACCTGCATGAGCCGGGCTGCTTTGATAGTGGCAGCCCTGACTACTGGCTTTACAAGGAGAGAGCAAAGAAAGGAGAGCAGAGAAAGGCCACGTGGAGGAGAGAAAAAGCAGCCAAGATGGTGGAGTGCTGTAAAGCTAGAAGCCAGGGCCACTACTACAGACGCCTGGCCCATGCAGGTTCGTATTGGATTCAGACAGTCGGCAAAGAAACAACGGAGCCAAAAGCTGGTGGGCCATCATTTTTAATCCTAGCTTGCACCCAGTGGGCAAGTTAAAACACACACTGGGTTCCAAAACCCACTCACATTCAGTGCTCACAAAGCTACTGACTTATCTGAGTTTCCTAGAATCAAAGGTTTCTAGCTCAATAGACTTATTCACCTCTGTTCCCCATCTCCTTCCTTCTCCCTGCACAAACTCTGCACAAACGGGCTTCTCACTTAACACTCCACCATCTTGGCTGCTTCTCCATGTGGCCTTTCTCTGCTCTCCTCTGCTCTCTCTGCTCTCTCCTCTAATGCTAATCTCAGGAATGGAAAGAGCAAGCTCCTTTTCTGCCCCTATTTTATAGTGTAGAAATCCAAACCTTTAATCCAATATACAAAATAGGGAAGTCTCTAATACAAAGTCACTTCTCTGAGACATAATGGGATTGTACCACCCCACATTAAAAAGGGTGGAAAAGGCTTAATCCCAAAACCAAGCCCCAGGCTACAAGGATTCTGCCTGCCCACAGCACACAGAGACACACATTAATATCACCTGGGCAACGGCCTCCACGTGGGCAGCGTCATCTTTAACAAAGTAAGCATAATACATTTTATCTTCCCAACAAGTGCTGAAGGAGAAGCCAGTTTGTGCAGAGTTAGTGCAGAGAGAAGGAGATGGGGAACAGAAGGGAGTAAGTCTGATGAGGTAGAAAACTGATTCTAGGAAACAGGTAAGTCAGTGGCTTTGGGAGTCCTGAATGGAAAGGGAAGTGTTTTCCCAATGTGAATATTTCTTGCCCGCTGGGTACAAGCTAAGATAAAGATGATGGCCCACTGTAAAGCCAGGAGCCACGGCCACCGTCGGAGCCGCCCAGCCAGTGCAGGTTCACATTGGATTCGGACAGTCGGTAAAGAAACAACGGAGCCACAAACTGGTGGGCCATAGTTTTTAATCCTAGCTTGCACCCGGCGGGCAAGTAAAAATACACACTGGGCTCCAAAACCCAGTCACATTCAGTGCTCACAAAGCCACTGACTTATCCGAGTTTCCTAGAATCAAAGGTTTCTAGCTCACCAGCCTTATTCACCTCTGTTCCCCATCTCCTTCCTTATCCCAGATACAAACTCTACACAAACTGGCATCTCACTCAGCACTCCACCATCTTGGCTGCTTCTCCTGGCCTCCTCCACGTGGCCTTTCTCTGCTCTCCTCTGCTCTCTCATGCTAATCTCAGGAACCAAGAGCGCAAGTTCCCACTTCGTCCCCATTTTATATTGTAGCTTCACAACCTCTAGTCCAATATACAAAATAGGGAAGTCTCCAATACAAAGTCACTTCTCCGAGGCATGATTGGACTGTACCACCCCACATCAGAAAGGGTGGGAAAGGCTTAATCCCAAAACCAAGCCCCAGGCTACAAGGATTCTCAACACACATTAATATCACCTGGGCGATGGCCTCACATGGGCAGCATTAACTTTAACAAAGTGAGCATAATACATTTTATCCGCCCAACACCCACCATGTTTTGGCTTCGTTGTTTCATTACTGTCTGTCTGAATCAAATGTGAACCTGCACGGGCCAGGCTGCTGTGGTGGTGGTCATGGATACTGGCCTTACAGCCCTTCCTTAATTAAAGTCTCGCACCAGCCGACAAGCAAACACACAGGAAAAACACTTCCCTTTTATTCACTGAGAGCTACCAAAGCCCTGACACATTCTCTGGTTCCACAACCAGGAGAATCTTCTCTGGTTCCTCCTGGAATCAAAGGCCTCACCAGTCTCAGTGGAGCTTGCAAAGCCCCTCAGCTCTGGTTCCCCATCTGCACACCTTTCTTTCCCTGCCAAATGAAGGAGAATGGCTTGTCCTTTAGCACTCTGCATTCTCTTCTCTCTCACTCTGCAAACATGGCTTCTTTCTGCCTCTCCTCCTTCTTCTCTCTATTTTCAAGAACTTTCTGGCTCTGGAAAACCTCTCCTCCAGCACACATTAGCAAAACAATGGCCCTTCCCAAGCAGGAAGTTAATTTGCAATTTCACAGACCACACATACCTGGCGCTACCCAGCCCCCAATGCAACTTTTAGCAAGCAAAAATAATATTTTACAAGTTTGTTTGACCAACATACATTTAAAAAATTTAGTTTTAATTATTAATAAGAGAATATTTAAAGGGTTATTTAAACTTTAAAATTTTTAAAAAGTGCTATAGCTAATGATAACTGGCCAAAAACTGTGGTTTATTTTGTTGATCTTTGACATTAAGATAATTCCATGACATGCTCCAAGTAAACTTGCACAAATGAAAAATATCTCTTATAATAATCTCTTTCAATGTAAAACCTTTTAAATCTAGTGTTGGGCAGATAAAATGTATTATGCTCACTTTGTTAAAGATGCCGTCGCCCAGGTGATATTAATGTGTGTTGGGGTGGGCTAAAGGCAGGCAGAATCCTTGTAGCCTGGGGCTTGGTTTTGGGATTAAGCCATTCCTAACCTTTTTGGTGTGAGGTGGTACAATCCTATCATGCCTCAGAGAAGTGACTTTGTATTAGAGACTTCCCTATTATGTATATTGGATTAAGGGTTTGGATTTCTACACTATAAAATGGGGTCGGAGCGGGAGCTTGCGCTCTTGGTTCCTGAGGTTATCATTAGAAGAGAGAGCAGAGGAGAGCAGAGAAAGGCCACGTGGAGGAGGCCAGGAGAAGCAACCAAGATGGTGGAGTGCTGAGTGAGATGCCAGTTTGTGTAGAGTTTGTATCTGGGATAAGGAAGGAGATGGGGAACTGAGGAGAATAAGGCTGGTGAGCTAGAAACCTTTGATTCTAGGAAACTCGGATAAGTCAGTGGCTTTGTGAGCACTGAGTGTGACTGGGTTTTGGAGCCCAGTGAGTGTTTTTACTTGCCCGCCGGGTGCAAGCTAGGATTAAAGGCTATGGCCCACCAGTTTTTGGCTCCATGGTTTCTTTACCGACTGTCCGAATACAATGCGAACCTGCAAGGGCCGGGCTGCTATGATAGTGGCCCTGGCCGTGGCTCCTGGCTTTACATCTAGCAAAACAGAGATTCTGAAGTTGTTTATCTGTTTAGGAATTAATTTGTCAACATGAAATTTATCAAAAATTGTCATATAATTTACCTTTCTGTTTCTCAGTTAGGCTTAATCAACATTAAGCTGCTTTGTGTGATTACTGAAGTGTTGGGCAGATAAAATGTATTATGCTCACTTTGTTAAAGATGACACTGCCCACGTGGAGGCTGTTACCCAGGTGATATTAATGTGTGTTGTGGGCAGGCCGAATCCCTGTAGCCTGGGGCTTGGTTTTGGGATTAAGCCTTTCCCACCCTTTTTGATGTGGGGCTGTACAATCCAATCATGCCTCAGAGAAGTGACTTTGTATTAGAGACTTCCCTATTTTGTATATTGGATTAAAGGTTGTGAAGCTACACTATAAAATGGGGGCAGAACGGGAGCTTGCTGTTGGTTCCTGGGATGATTAGCATGTGAGAGCAAAGGGAGCAGAGCAGAAAGAGGTCATGAGGCCAGGAGAAGCAGCCAAGATGGCGGAGTGCTGAGTGAGATGCCAGTTTGTGTGGAATTTGTGTAGAGAGAAGGAAAGAGATGGGGAACTGAGGAGAATAAGGCTGGTGAGCTAGAAACCTTTGATTCTAGGAAACTCGGATAAGTCAATAGCTTTGTGAGCACTGAATGTGAGTGGGTTTTGGAGCCCAGTGTATGTTTTTACTTGCCCGCCGGGTGTAAGCTAGGATTAAAGACTATGGCCCACCAGTTTGTGGCTCCGTTGTTTCTTTACCGACTGTCCGAATCCTATGCGAACCTGCATGAGCCAGGCGGCTGTGATGGTAGCCCTGGCCGTAGCTTCTGGCTTTACATGAAGGTTGTGTAATTACTTTTTATTAACTTGTAGCACAACATCCATACCTGAAATTTCAGAGCCTATCATTTCCCCCAACATTATTTAAAAAGCTTAAAAATAATTGTGCAGGCTTATCAGAGCTAATTTATTTTATCATTTTAAAACTTTTTCAGTCAAGTAATTCTATTTCTTATATTTTTAAAATTGAGGACATTTCAAAACTCAAAAGAAATAAAGAGTCAGAATAAATGACCCAAATGAAATTCTTTTATAGTTAGACTTTCAACAGGTGCAAAGCTTACTTTATATGGAAAAAAAAATTGCAGACTTTTCAAACTGCATATTTTTCTCATTAAAATACATGTTGTATAAGTCTTGATTTCATAATGATTTAGTTTTACTTTATGGAATTTGTTAGGATCCATGGGAGTCCGAAAAGACCAGAGAAACAGGCTTTATTGAAAGGAAGAAAGGAGCCCTGCCAGGCACTTCTCTGGGGAGAAGAGCACTATTATAAGCTAGGGGGACAAATGTTATAGGGTAAGGAAGAATTTTGAGTATGTGGGTGTTGAGTCAAAAATTCTGGTATGTCCAGAGCTCCTCCTTGGGGCAGTTTGCCAGCTTCTTGGAATTCCTCTGTCTCAGGGACAATAGTCCAGTAAGGGTGAGGTCTGACAGATAAGTGGAACATCAAGAGGGCAGTGTAGAATTCCTGGTAAATTCACATATCTATTATTTCTCAACTCTGTGGTTACATATAAAAGAAAGGCAGTTATTAATTTTATAATATATGGTGAAGGGTGATGAGGAGAAAGAGGAGAAAAAATTGAAAAATTATTGCTTCTTCTGGAGAGAACTCAAGAAAAGAACCTTGCCAAGCCAAGTTCCCCATCCAGCTAAGGAGGTTGTCAATTTCCATGTTGTAAGGTCTGAACCAGGCCATGTTTTCAAAAACCTGACTGAGGAAGTAAAAAATTTTGCAAGGTAATAATTGTTAGTTGCTTGCTGTGAGTGCCGAGTGGACAGAGTGACATGGTGATACATGGTCTCCAGGATGAGCCTCATGAAACATGCTGGTCTGGTTCCTCTTGAATGGGAGGACATGTGGAGATTTTTAGAGACAGGGAACCTGTTGGTGTAAGTTTTAGAAGGACTGAATATATGTGGTTTAAAAGAAAGGGGGTTTGGAGAACATTCAGGAGGGAACTTCTCGGGCTGAGGGGCGGCTTCTTCCTGCTGTCACCCCTACCTATTTGATATTTCCCTCGTGAAGTTCCCCTTGGGGTATTGGGGAATAGGAGTGTAGGAGCATTTGATTGTAAGTAATCCTAGAGATTTCTCTCATCCAGGCCTGTAAGAACTTGATAAAGAAGGAGGCAAGCTTTAAAATTAGGTACAAAATTAGGATTGGTCCTATAATTGATGCTGGCATTGAGAATAAGAGGTTTATCCACCATTGTTCATAGTAGGGGTCAGTATCAGTCTGGCCACTGTGGATTTGTTCTTGAAGTTTTTGGAGAGAGTTGATATTCTCCTTGACCAGGCCAGACTCGTTAATGTAGTAGCAACACTGTTCCTGTAAAAAGAGGCAAGTACTGCCTTTCTCTGCTGTTAGTAGATCTAAAGCCCTCTGGTTTTGTAGGGCGGCCTGAGCTAGAGAGGTCAGTTTTCTCTTGAGGGAGGCTAGAGAGGTGGCTGAATTATCAAGGGTCTGTTCTAGGTCTGCCTTTAGTTGGTTAGTAGTCCATATACTATGGCCTAAGCCAGCCCCGCCTATCCCTATAGCCACTATGGAGGTGACAAGGGTAAGGCCAAGGAGGACCAGGAGGAAGGCAGCCCATTTATTCCTGCTTATTCTCAGCTGGTTTGAAAATTCTTCCTCTCTGTAATATGTTAGCTGTGGTGCAACTATTACCAGGACACAAGGGAGGGGGGAAGAGGTGTTTAAGGATTTTAGAATGGTTCCATTGCACCAGAAATGAGTTTTGTTGGGGCTGGTTAGAGAAGTTTTGATTGGAATAGTCTTATTACATAATGAGGTAGGCTGATTAGTGTAGCAAATTGAGAGGGTTGAGGTGGGGTCTTTTTGGAAAGGAAGAACTCCAGAGAGAGAAAAAGGGTCTGGATTTTTGGTGATGTTGAATGGGTGGGGTAAAGGAAAAACAGAGATGGGAGGCTTTTAAACAGAGAAAGCAGTGAGAAGTGTGGTATACAGAAGTGAGGTTGAGAACTTCGATGCCCTGCTTGATGAGTCCTAGCCATGAGAAAGGTCGGGAGTAGGGATGTACTTATAGGGTTTCAGATTCTTCTGTTTTGCAAGGGCAGGTTTCAGGGTTGGTGTGTAGGGTTATGTAGATTTTTCCAATTTTCTGATTGGCAAAGGTCTGCATGAGGTTCTGAAAGAAACTAGTGAACAAATGTAAGAGGCAGGGTCCAAAATTTAGAAAAATAAAAGGAGAGTGAGTGGACCAATGAAAGGCAATAGTCAAGTCATCCAGTTTGTGCGAAACCACTGATTCCATGCTTACGAATTTGCTGGGCTCAGAGAGAGAGAGAGAGAGAGAGAGAGAGAGAGAGGAAATAAGACAGGGCAGTGGCCAGTCCCCCTGCCCCTAGATCTACTTTTATAGAAATTCTTAAAGTAACAAGAAAAGGAATTACCTGTATAACTCATTTGGTCCTTAGATTGACGGTTAATGTATTAGGAATTGAAAGAGGTTTATGGGGTGGGATTAGGTTGATATTTGGGGTGAGATAGATTAGGGTACAAGTTTCTGTCCAATTAGTAGGGAGACACATATAGGTGTTGGTTCCACACAAGTGGAAAGCCCCTGATTGGTTGATACAGGATGAGAGGTGGATAGAGAATAGAAGGACAAGGGGTCAGTTTTGTTTCTCTGTTTCTGAGCTCCAGATGGTCAGGGTAGAGGAAAGAGTTGCCCCAATAAGTAGGGAGAGTAGAGGATTGTTAGCTAGGGTGGCACTAAATATTCTTCGAAAACCAGTTTTCTGACTGTTCAAATACTTTTTTATCTGTACAAATCTCCTACAACTTGCACAAACCTTCTACAAATTACATAAACCTTCAGCTTTCATGCACTTTCTTATCCTGAAATAACTGGCCTTCATAACAACTTGCTTTTCCTTTTTCTTTCCAAAGTATTTCTATACATTATACTTTCTATTATTAAAACCATACAATTCCTTTCTAGTTAGAACTCTTGATTTAAAAATCTTTAACCTTTAGTGACAATTAAGGTGACTTTCTTTTTACCCTAGTTTCCCTTTTCCCAAAGTCTGATTAGAAAAGTCCTTAGTTTTTCATATATTCGCCATATATAGACCAACCAGCTTCAGGTTCATGGTTGGAGTAAGGCATGCCATTTTTCTACTTTAGCAGCAGTGGGAGTTGTCAGGATGACGGTGTGTGGACTTGTCCATGTAAAAGTCAGTCCTTGGGTGATGTACTGCTGGAAGTGCCTTTTGGACAGTCTTTGAATAGTTTGCTGAGTAACCTGTAAATCCTGCAAGTACTTAGGGAAAGGGTGGTTACATTTCTACACTTTGTAGCTAGAGTTTAAGTCCTAGTGACCACTGCTTCTAGCTGGAATTAGCAGCAGGTCCCAGTCTACAATAGGCATGGGGCATTAAGACAAGAGGAATAAAGGAATAAATAAAGCAACAAAGTCAGACTGTCAATACCCACAGTAATGATCTTTCGAGGGATAAATAAAACTCAAATATTCAGGCAAGGCATTGTAGATGGCTCTTGTGTTCACAAGAAATGAGATTAGTTTATCTGCTACTTGGAAGAAATACCTTAGGATCATGAACAATGTCCTTGGGCCTTCAGTGGCAAATCCCAGCATTCTGGGCAAGGTCAGTTCACAGGTAGCTGGAGCAGAATTAGAAGAGACTGAACCCTCCCTCCATGGAGCAAGGTGGCAGCTTATCTTCTTGTGTCTCTCTTTCCACAGCAAAGATGTGTCCCTTGATGGGGCCGGGAAGCCTGGCAGGCTTCAGTTCAATGACCTTTCTTTCCACTCTGGAGCAGGGCCCTGATGAAACCCTATGAAGCCCGTTAGGGCTCTGGAGCCTTTAAGAGCATATGCCAAAAGCTGGTATTTCCTGACTTCTTTGGGGCCTTATTTGCCTTTTCTGTTACTTCCTTGGTCATTATAGACCTTAAAAGGCATGCTCAGAAGATCTCACTGAGGGGCTTGACTAAGAAGGCAAAATTGGGAATCCAGTGTTTAAAGAACCCTATTAGATGGAGGAAAGAAAGGATTTGATCTGTGGTGGTAGATGCTTAGAGACTGTGGAGGATCTGAGTTCAAATTAGAGTGAGACCTCCAGTGGTGGGGGTTAAGGTGATGTCCAGATAGACTACGGACTAAGAGTGAAGTTGAGCCTTAGTAGAGAGGACAGGATATCCCTTCATGGTGAGGAAGTTAAGAAGGGTGGTGGTGTGTCTCCTTAAGGCAGGCAGAGAGGGGCTGCAGAGGAGTAGGTTATTTACATATTGTAAGACAGTACTAGTTTTGAGATTGCATGCTGCTAAATCCTGAGCTAGTGCCTGCCCAAACAGGTGTGGGCTGTTTTTGATCCCCTGGGGTAAGACAGTCCATGTAAGTTGCTGGGCTGCATTAGTGTCTGAGTCAGTTTAAATAAAGGCAAACAGAAAGTGAGAGTCATGGTGTAGAGGAATGGTAAAGAAGGCATTCCTGAGGTCTAGGACTGTGAAGTGAGTGGTGTTTGAGGGAATGTGTGAAAGTAATTTGTAGATATTAGGGACTGCTGAATGGAGGGGAATTACTACCTCATTAATTAGATGTAAGGCTTGTATGAGGGGATAAGCCTCTGAAGGTTTTTGAACAGGAAGGATGGGAGTATTGCAGAGAGAGTCCATGGGGATGAGTAAGCCTTGATTTAAGAGGTGGGTAGTTATTGGTTTAAGGCCTTGGAAACAGACACAGTTACACATTAAACAAAGATTTTACATATAAATTATAAATTGAGTTTAAATGAGTGCACTTTACTTGTTTCAATTCAAATTATACTAGAGATATTTTCTGACAAACAAAGAGACAAAATGGATTACTTTTTCACATAGCTTAATATACAATTCTGCTTTTTTAAGTTTTTTGAGATGGCAGGGAGTTGTCAGCATAGAGGGGAGGAAGAGAGAAAGCAGACAGATGGACAGTGTGAACAGCTGGATAGAAAGGAAGGAAGGTCAGAATCTTCAGGAGGAAGAGGAGGAGGTTGAGGTATTAGTGGTGGTGCCACGTGGTTAGAGGAGTCAAAAAGATTTGGAACTCTGAAGAGAGGGGAGAGGACGAGGGGAAGAAGGGCATAGCTGTAGCCTGTGAGGAGGGGGGTTAGGGCAAGGAGAAGAAAGCCAAAGCCTGCACTTGTAAGGAGGGAAGAGAGGTTTCAGAACACAGTGGAGAAGGGAGGGGTCCCTGGCCAGCAGGGGAGGAGAAAGAGAGAGTGGTATTTGTAGGTAATGAGAAAACGGAATCCTGCAAAGAAAGGGGGCTTTCTGGAGGGAAGAGACTCAAGTTGAAAAGATTTGCAGAGGGACCAGAGAGGGGTCCCAAGAGAGGGTTACCCCCAGGGGTGAGGCAGGAGTGGGAGAGAGTTGGGAGTCCACAGAGACGGAAAGAATAGGAGCAGAGGTTTTAGGTGAGGTTCCTCTGGCCAAAAATGGCCTACGTGTAGAACAAGCAACACAGAAATTAACGACAGGAGCAAAGGTAGAAGGAAGCCTGCACGTAAGGAATTTCAGAAGGCTTTCTTGTCTGGTGGCAAAGATGATCTAGATCTCTCATTATGTTGAAATCAAAGGTCCCATTTTCAGGCCAGTGGGAGTCATCGTCTAGTTTATATTGTGGCCAGGCAGTATTGCAAAGGAAAATGAGTAGAAGACAGCCCAACAGGGTTTGGTCAGACAGCGTTGACTCTGAAGAGCCCATTGTGGAGATTAGTGATCTAGAGAGGGCATCCCCCCCCCCCTTCAATCACAATCTCAAAGGACAAAGCTCTCCTGGGAATGTGGAGTCATCCTGCTTAGGGGTCGTCACCGCCCAAGAAGGAGCTCAAGGAGAATGTGGAGGGATTTGTCTAAGTGCTTAGACTTTTGGAATGTGCTGTCTCTTGAGACAGAAAAATGGCAAACCCCTCGAAATATGAGGCTGACCAGAGAAAACCATCTGATAATGGATTAGAGATTTATGGATTGAATTAAAGCCAACCAGGTGAGGGAAGAGAGAAACTCCTTACCTTCCTGGTCCAGCAGGGGTTCAGGACAGGGACAGATCGCTGGCCAATCGACCTACAATTACACATCCAAACAGAATCAAGGAAGAAGCCCAGGACAAGCTACCACTTCCCATTGATTCCCTGGTTGTAAGTTTGGACAGCAAAGAGGGATTGTCCAGGCAGTTAGTACCCTGTCCTGGGTTTCAGCACCAAATGTTGGAATGCATGGGAGTCTGAAAAAACCAGAGTAACAGGCTTTTATTGAAAGGAAGAAAGGAACCCTGCCAGGCACTTCTCTGGGAAGAAGGGCACCAGTACAAGCTAGGGGGACAAATGTTATAGGGTAAGAAAGAATTTTGAGTATGTGGGTGTTGAATCAAAAGTCCTGGTATGTCCTGAATACTCCTCCTTGGGCAGCTTGCCAGCTTCTTGGAATTCCTCTGTCTCAGGGACGATAGTCCAGTAAGCATGAGGTCTGACAGATAAGCAGAACATCAAGAGGGCAGTTTGGAATTCCTGGTAAATTCACATATGTATCAGAATTCAATTTACATTTATTTAATAGGCATCTACTAAATCACTGGTTATAACTTAAAAACATATTTCAGAATCTTTCAAATTTAAAGATGTGTTTAAGATAACTTGTAAGATACAAGGCATTTTATAATAATATGGGCTATTTTAAAAGTAGAATGCTGTTTACACTCTTGGAACTAACATAAATACTAGTGATTAAGGTTTGCTTTTGAATTTGATTATGGCATATAATAGAAGTAAAATTAATGAGCAATGAGGTACAATAAATTAAAAGATTATTTTACCTCTCAATTATTTTTTAAAAGAGTAAGTTAAACTCATAGTGCATGCACTATAACATCAATGTGACTTAAAATTTACCCACTTTTAAAATATTAAAATAATTTTTAAAAAACAGTATTTTTAATATTTAAAGATCTATGGTTTTACTGTGCATAAGATTAAGTAAGGTCTGTAAAACCTAATCTATAAATCCAAAATGTAAAAAAGATTTGTGTAGCATTGTCATGTCTTGTTAAAACCACTTTTGGAAACTTTTTATAAGCTATTTCCTTTCATTCTAGAATATTTCCATTTACCTTCATTTGTAACATGAAGGCCATGGGCATTTTAGACTGACTAGTTCTTTCATTTATGTTTCATTTACCAGGAAATATACATTAAGAAATTATACTTTGAAATACTTACAAATCAGTTTCTTTGTTAAAAAAAATTTGGCTCCCATATTTTTTAACTTTTTTAATTTCCTCCTTAGTTTTGTTATTCTAGATTAAGCAGACAGAATTTTTTTCCAAATGGTAACAATATGATATAAACCCTTAAGCAGAATAAAAAAATGTAATATTATATTGACAAACCTCTGGTAAGAGTAATTCAAAAGTTAGTCATTGATTGAATAAATTGAGGATTTTTGGAAAACATTTAGGTAGGTGTTGGGCAGATAAAATATATTATTCTCGCTTTGTTAAAGATGGCGCTGCCCATGTAGAAGCCCATTGCCCAGGTGATTGCTTGGGATGGGTGAGATTTTATTAATATGTGTTGGGGGCGGGCTATGGGCAGGCAGGATCCTTGTAGCTTAGGCAGGGGCTTGGTTTTAGGACTAAGCCTTTACCACCTTTTTTGATGTGGGGTGGTGTACTCTCATGAGGAATCCCATTATGCCTCAGATAAGTGACTTTGTATCAGAGACTTCCTTGTTTGCATATTGGATTAAAGGTTTTGCTTTCTACACTATAAAGTGGGGCAGACCGGGAGCTTGCTCTCTCTCAGTTCCTGAGATTAGCATTAGAGGAGAGAGCAGAGAGGACAGCAGAGACAGGCCATGTGGAGGAGGAGGCCAGGAGAGGCAGCCAAGATGGTGGAGTGTTAAAGGAGAAGCCAGTTTGTGCAGTTTGTGCAGGGAGAAGGAAGGAGATGGGGAACAGAGGTGAATGAGTCTGGTGAGCTAGAAACCTTTGATTCTAGGAAACTCGGATAAGTCATTAGCTTTGTGAGAACTGAATGAATGGGTTTTGTAACCCAGTGTGTGTTTTTACTTCCCTGCCAGGTGCAAGCTAGAATTAAAGATGATGGCCCACCAGTTCTTGGCTCCATTGTTTCTTTACTGACTGTCCGAATCTACTGCAAACCTGCATGGGCCAGGCATCTGTGATAGTGACCATGGCTACTAGTTTTATAGTAGGCTTGGAATATCCAATATTTACAGAATTAATATACATACATATAGTATATATCTATACTTAAATATATTATAACTTTCTAGTTTATAAATGAATGACATTTTATCCTACCAAGCAGCTGAGAAATTGAACAAACACAAGAAGTTCAAAAGCAATTTTATTTTTGTTATACCAAACTTGAGAAAGAAATATTGAAAAACTTGGTTTCTGGTCAAAACAGTTGTTTCTATTCTCAACTTGTGGCCATTCTAATTTAGGGCATTCCATTCTGTATACTTAATTTCCCTGAGAATCTGAACTGGAAATGATCTGTGTTGTCCCCTTCCAGTCATGAAAGTCTGGTATGCAGATGCCGTGTTTCATTCTGATGAAACTACAGTGGTTGATGACTTGATTTCGTGACTTGGTTGAAAGAATAAAATTTGCTATGATAAAAAGAATAAAAGGCCATATTTTCATGCCATTTGTGGAGGAATTACCTGAAGGTAGTGAGTCTAAGTTATTTTTATTTCTTTCATTTCCCTACCAAATACTAATTGTACATTTATTTGTTTATTGTGGTGATGTACACATAACACATGGACTCATAATATATGACATTTGTGAATAACCACATTGAATAGGCAGCACCAAATTCTTCTTTCACAAACAAGAATAAAATAAAACCATGTAATTGACAGAGAAGTTTCAATCCCCCTGCCCCAAAGGCTGGAAGACCCAGCAGTACTCTTTTTTTTGTCTCTATCAGTGTTTGGCAGAATTAAACCTATTGTGTATATGATTTACCATTCATTTACTGTGGCTTGGTTATATATTCTTTGTTTTAGAAAAATGTCTTAAAAAAAACTCTATCCAAAATGTTGACAACCTAATGGGGGGATAAAGAAAATGATAGAAATGGGAGGAAAGTAGAACTTAAATGAGTTGATAATGCTGCAGATATGGTCCTTCCTGCAGTTAGTAGTACAATCTATTTTAAAATGCTGCATCTCTCTTGTGTAAAAAATGAAATAAGAAATGGTTTGTTTGTTTATTTAAAGAGTAAGTTTAGAGTCATCTTACAACTTAAGGAACTAGCATCTTTTGAATTGAACACAAATCTTTGGTCTAAATTTTCTTAGCTCTATAGATCAAATGAAGAGTAAGCAATGACTTTATATAACGGGTAATACATTGCCAATGCTCTTTAGCATAGCCTTTCATGTTCAAGACCTCTGTGAATTTGTTATTACATCATTATGTTTTGCTTTAAGTTTTAAATGTTTATAATATTATTTAAAATTTTATTTTCAGCTAGGACTTGGTGACATTTTTATTTATTTATTTTTTCAGAGCAGTAGGCTTATAGTGTATGACTTGAGAGTAAGCATTAGTGTGTCAAGATAGCATATGTTCTCAAGAGGTAACTGACACATAAAAGAAGAAAAATGTGATTTAATGAAGCAGTTTAAGTATTTATAACTTAACATATGGTTTAAGAAGAGGATAAAATTGATAAACAATGTGGACCTAAAAGCTCACAGTCAAAACTACTTCTTAAGTAAGATTCCATGTTTTATGACATTTTAATGTTGTGATCATCAGGCTTTTTAATTCTCTTCCAAAATTATATTATGGGAGAAAACAACAATTCAAAATTTAATTTTAATTTTTAAATAGCATAGCATGTCAATTTCTATTCTAAGATGACAAAAAGAAAATCTTTTCTTTATATTTCATATTAACTTACTCATCTATGTTGAACTGTGCTTTACTCATCTGAGTCTTTATGTCCACATATATGTTATGTAAGATCACATAACTATATTAAGCGTTTAGAAAATATACAAAGAGATCATTTATCTCATAGAGAAGAGTCACCCATGGTGCCTCATTATTTATAGATAATTTTTTTTAATATCAAGATATTCTGAGAACTAATATAACTGATAACCATACTTCTAAAACACCTGTTATGATAAAAAAGAAAGCAAGATATATCCATGTTTCTGTATGTGTATGTTGGGCAGATAAAATATATTATGCTAACTTTGTTAAAGATGGCACTGCCCACGTGGAAGCCCATCACCCAGGTAATGGTACTGGTTACCCTTCTTGCTTGGGATGGGCATGATTATATTAATGTGTTTGGGGGGCAGGCTGCGGGTAGGCAGGATCCTTGTAGCCTTGGGCTTGGTTTTGGGACTAAGCCTTTCCCACCCTTTTTCATGTGGGGTGATGCACTCTCATGAGGAATACCATTATGCCTCAGATAAGTGACTTTGTATCAGAGACTTCCTTGTTTGGATATTGCATTAAATATTTTAGTTTCTACACAATAAAGTGGAGCAGACTGGGAACTTGCTCTCTTTTGGTTCCTGAGATTAGGATTAGAGGAGAGAGCAGAGAGGAGAGCAGAGAGAGGCCACATGGAGGAGGCCAGGAGAAGCAGCCAAGATGTTGGGGTGTTGGAAGAGAAGCCAGCTTGTGCAGAGTATGTGCAGAGAGAAGGAGATGGGGAACAGAGGTAAATAAGTCTGGTGAGCTAGAAACCTTTGATTCTAGGAAACTCAAATAAGTCAGTAGCTTTGTGAGCACTGAATGAGTGGGTTTTGGAGTCCAGTTGTGTTTTTATTTCCCCACTGGGTGCAAGCTAGGGTTAAAGCTAATGGCCCACCAGTTTTTGACTCTGTTGTTTCATTACTGTCTGTCCAAATCTAATGCAAACCTGCACTTTCCAGGCAGCTGTGATGGTGGCCCTGGCTACTGGCTTCACAGTGTATATGTAACATATTAAATATATATTATGTATAATGCATATTTGTTATGATTCATTTGATACTTGTTCTTACCAATCGAAACTTTCTTACCTATTAGCTGCCCATATGACATATAATTCACCACTTATCTAATTTCAAAAAATATTTTTGGATATAATGAATGTAAATGAACAATGTGGCTGTCTGTCTCCAATCTGCTTACTTTCTGATAATTGCAGATTTTTTCAGGATGCAATAGCATATTGTTATAGAAATGTATCCTCCTTCCCCCACATTATAGCACTATAGCCATTTTGCATAACCAAGTCGGTGAGACATCCCGTATGTCATCATGTCAAGCTCAGTCATAGCCCTTAGTATGTCAGCATGAGCAAGCAGCTTCCTGTCTTACTGTAGGAAGGGGTCTACTTTATTGAATTTTTTAAGATTTGTTGTATCTTCTGAAATAGAGGCAAAAAAATATCATGATGAGTCATATGAAAGATCACAAAACCCTAAATTTATAATGTAGTGTTTAAAAAATGAAATATAGTGAATTTACAGCGCTATCTTTCAGAGCCCTATCTAAGATGTGATATCGCTAGAGACTGAACAAGAGTAAGTCCATGTGCAAATGTGAAAATGGATATTATATATAGCAAGGATGAGATGGAGTTTTCAAGGTCATCTAAATCATTAGTAGTGCTGACTTTGACTTTATATGATATAAGGACTATGAATACATGTTTGTCCTATACAAGCATCTGATAGCTGACCATCTAAAAAATACTTTTTAATGTGTTACTTTAAGTTGTGTCTGTGTGCATGCACACATGCTTTTCTGAGTTCACATAACTTTATAGATAGTTACATTATACATTAGTTGTAGTTATACAACTAATCTTCTCTCTTGAAAATAATCTGGTTTCCAAGGAAGTTCACAAAATACACACAACCCGTTGTATCTTCACTCTTTATCAATGACTAATCATTCTTTAAGGGTGCCAAGTGTTATGACTGATTAAGTTGGCTACATTTCAAAGGCTACTTAAAAATATTTTAAAACAATAAATTAAATAAAGATAATTCAGAAATAGAAATATGAAAATAAAATAACAACCATGGTAATTAAGGATGTAAGAGCCTGTTGGAACTATTGTGTTTCAAATTATTGTTTGGTTACTAAGCAGCATTGTGAATAATGTTTTCTAAGAATCCTTAATTTAGATTTTAACTATAAAGTATAATAGACGCTGTATTTTTAAACAAGAAGTGAACTATGAGGATGAATTTATTCATTTTTACTAGCAAATACATCTCTAATATCTGGAAAATACAGAATCAGTGACCCCCCAAACAATGACTATATCAGCTTAATTTGGGCCATCGGTTTATGATTTTCATAGGGTACAAATCATAAAAAAAATAGTCTTCCAGTTTTTAAAAAAATGAAGCTACTGTCCTAGCCAGGAGGCTCAGTGGATAAAGTGTCAACCTGGTGTGCCAGAAGTCATGGGTTTAATTTCTAGTCAGAGCACATATAAGAATTAATCAATGAGTACACAACTAAATGGAACAACTATGTGAAACAACAAATTGATGCCTCTCTCTCAAGTCAATGGGAAAATTTTAAAAAATAAAACATAAATAATAAAGTTACTAAATATATAAAATTTTTGTTGGATTAAAAATATATCATAGCCTAACCAGGCAGTGGCACAGTGGAGAGAGTGTTAGACTGGGATGCAGGTTCAAAACCCCAAGGTCACTGGCTTGAGCACAAGCTCACCAGCTTAAAAGGAAGGTCACTGGCTTGAGCATGAGATCATAGATATGACCCCATTGTGGCTGGCTTGAAGCCCAAGGTCGCTGGCTTGAGCCCAAGGTCACTGGCTTAAACAAGGGATTACAGGCTCACCTGGAGCCCCCTGGTCAAAGCATATATGAGGAAGCAATCAATGAACAACCAAGGTGTCTCAGTGACGAATTGATGCTTCTCATCTCTCTCCCTTCCTGTCTGTCTGACCCTATCTGTCCCTCTCTCTATCTCTGTCATACACACACACAATATATATATATATATATATATATATAGATATAGATATATATCGATATAGATGATATAGATAGATAGATATAGATTAGATATAAATATAGTTATAGATAAATATATCATAAGTGTATTGCTTGTTTTTAATGAAAATTTAATGTATGTATGGTTGCAAGGAAACTCCTACTTTACCCCCCACCCACAGAAAGCACTTGATCAGATAGTGTAAAATATAAGGAACTGTGAAAAATTACTGGCAAACATATTTGGGCACTATATACATGATATGGTGTGAACAGGGTTTTGAGAATAAAAAGAGAAAGTACAGACTGACATGAGGGACGTTGTAGTGAACACAGAGTCTACATGGATAAACTGAAAGGTCCTGGAAATATATTGATGTGGAATATAGAAAAAAAAAGATGTCTAGGTTTCTGGCTTGTGTGACAAAACAGATGTTCCCTGTTTTAACAGGGAACACCAGTAGCACTATTTTGGGGACTCAAGGCAACAAGAATATATTTTTGATTAGGATATATTGATACTCCTGGAGATGTCAGAAAGGCAGACAGAGATCTCAATCTTAAACTCACAGAGCAGTCTGACCTAGAGATGTCAGTATTTATTATTTATTATTTTTTTATTTATTATTTTAATTTATTGTGTTTACATAGAATCAAGTGTTCCACCGAATATATCTCCACCCACCCCCGTATTCCCTCTCGCCCCCCCCCATGCCCATTCCCCCCAATGCCTTCCCCTTTCCCTCCAGGATTTGCTGTCCTGTTCTCTATAATGCTGTGTTATGTATATATAATTTTACTAATCTCTATCCCTTCTCTGATCCCATCTTCTCTTCCACTTTCCATCTCTCTGCTTTCCCTCTGGTCCCTTCGATCCTGCCTCTGCCTCTGTTCCATTCCTCAGTTCACATTGTTCATTAGATTCTTCAAATGAATGAGGTCATATGATATTTTTCTTTCTCTGACTGGCTTATTTCACTTAGGATGATAGTTTTCAGGTCCATCCAAGTTGTTGCAAAAGGTAAGATTTTCTTCTTTTCACGGCTGCGTAGCATTCCACTGTGTATACGTACCACAGCCTTTTAATCCACTCATCTACTGAGGGACACTTTGACTGTTTCCAGATCTTGGTTATTGTAAACAATGCTGCAATAAACATGGAGATGCATTTCTTCTTTTGAATCAGTGATTTGGTATTTTTTGTTGCAATAGTGAAGGGGATTGTTTTCTTAATTTTCTTTTAAACAGTTCATTGTTGGTGTATAAAAATGCCCCTGATTTCTGAATATTGATTTTATATCTTGTCACCATGCTGAATTCATTTATCAGGTCCAGTAGTTTTTTGACTGAGACTTTAGGGTTTTCTTTATACAGTATCTTATCATCAGCAAATAATGATAGTTTTACTTCTTTTCCAATTTAGATGCCATTTATCTCTTCTTCTTGTCTGATTGTTGTGGCTAGGTCTTCCAGAACTATGTTGAATATGAGTGGTGGAAGGGGGTACCCCCTGCCTTGTTCCTAATCTTAAGGGGATTGCTTTTAATTTTTGCCCATTAAGTGTGATGTTGGCTTTTGGGTTGTCATAGATGGTCTTTATCATGTTGAGGTATGATCCCTGTATCCCCATTTTGCTGAGAGTTTTGATTATAAATGAATGCTGGATTTTATCAAATCTATTTTTTCTTCATCTATTGAAATTATCATGTGATTTTTATTCTTTCTTTTGTTTATATGTTGAATCACATTGATTTGCAAATATTGTACCAGTCCTGCCTCACTAGAATAAATCTCACATGATCATGGTGTATAATTTTATTAATGTATTTCTGGATCTGGTTTGTTAATATTTTGTTGAGAATTTTAGCATCTAAGTTCATCAGGTATAATGACTTATAGTTTTATTTCTTTGTGTTGTCTTTTCCTAGTTTAGAAATCAGTATTATGCTTGCCTCATAAAAGGAGCTTGGAAGTCATCTCTCCTCTTGAATTTTTTTTAAAAAGCTTGAGAAGAATAGAAGCGAGTTCTCCTTTGAATATTTGGTAAAATTCACCTGTGAAGCTATCTGGCACAGGACTTTTGTTTGTTGGGAATTTTTTTCATTATTTTTTTTGCCTATTCGTTTGTGGACATCGTGTATTTTTTTAAATTAATTTTAATGGGGTGACATTGATAAATCAGGGTAAATATGTTCAGAGAAAACTTGACTTTTGCTTATGCTGCATTCCCATCACCCAAAGTCCAATTGTCTTCCGTCACCTTCTAACTGGTTTTAATTGTGCCCCTCCCCTCCCCCAACCCCCTCCCTTTCGCCCCCTACCCTGTAACCCCCACACTCTTGTCCATGTCTCTGAGTCTCATTTTTATGTCCCACCTATGTATGGAATCATACAGTTCTTAGTTTTTTCTGATTTACTTATTGCGCTCAGTATAATGTTATCAAGGTCCATCCATGTTATTGTAAATGATTCGATGTCATCATTTCTTATGGCTGAGTAGTATTCCATAGTATATATGTACCAAAGCTTTTTAATCCACTCGTCCTCTGATGGACACTTGGGCTGTTTCCAAATCTTCGCTATTGTGCAACAATGCTGCCATAAACATGGGGGTGCATTTCTTCTTTTCAAACAGTGCTATGGTGTTCTTGGAGAACATTCCTAAAAGTGGTATAGATGGGTCAAAAGGCAGTTCGATTTTTAATTTCTTGAGAAATCTCCATACTGTTTTTCACAGTGGCTGCACCAGTCTGCATTCCCACCAGCAGTGCAGGAGGGTTCCCTTTTCTCCACATCCTCGGCAGCACTTATTCTGTGTTGTTTTGTTGAGGAGCGCCATTCTTACTGGTATGAGGTGATACCTCATTGTGGTTTAATTTGCATTTCTCTAATGATTAGTGATGTTGAGCATTTTTTCATCTGCCTATTGGCCATCTATATGTCCTCTTTGGAGAAGTGTCTATTCATTTCTTTTGCCCATTTTTTGATTGGATTGTTTGTCTTTTTGGTATTGAGTTTTACATGTTCTTTATAAATTTTGGTTATTAACCCCTTATCATATTGTCAAATATATTCTCCCATTGTGTAGTTTGTCTTTTTATTCTGTTCTTGTTGTGTTTAGCTGTGCAGAAGCTTTTTAGTTTGATATAGTCCCATTTGTTTATCCTGTCTTTTATTTCACTTGCCCTTGGAGATAAATCGGCAAATATATTGCTGCGAGAGATGTCGGAGAGCTTACTGCCTATGTTTTCTTCTAAGATAATTATGGTTTTACGGCTTAAATTTAAGTCTTTTGTCCATTTTGCACTTTTTGTTGTGAATGGTGTAAGTTGCTGGTCTAGTTTCATTTTTTCAGGTAGCTGTTCAATTTTCCCAACACCATTTATTAAAGAGGCTGTCTTTACTCCGTTGTATGCTCTTACCTCCTTTGTCAAATATCAGTTGTCCATTGAGCTGTGGGTTTATTTCTGGGTTCTTTGTTCTGTTCCATTGATCTATATGCCTATTCTTATGCCAGTACCAGGCTGTTTTGAGTACAATGCCCTTGTAGTATAACTTGATATCTGGAAGTGTGATACCTCCCTCTTTATTCTTCCATATCAAGATTGCCGAGGCTATTCGTGTTCTCTTTTGGTTCCATATAAATTTTTGGAATATGTGATCTATATCTTTGAAGTATGTCATTGGTATTTTAATTGGTATTTCATTGAATTTATAAATTGCTTTGGGTAATATAGACATTTTAATGATGTTATTCTTCCTAACCATGAGCACAGTATATGCTTCCTCTTGTATCTATATTTCCTGATTTCTTTTATCAATTTTTTATAATTTTCCTAGTACAAGTTTTTAATCTCCCTGGTTAAATTTATTCCTAGGTACTTTATATTTTTGGTTGCAATAGAAAAGGGGATTGCTTCCTTAATTTCTCTTTCTAACAGTACATTGTTAGTGTATAAAAATGCCTCTGAATTCTGAGTATTAATTTTATATCCTGCCACCTTGCTGAATTCATTTATCATGTCTAGTAGTTTTTTGACTGAGACTTTAGGATTTTCTATATACAATATCATATCATCTGTAAATAATGATGGCTTTACTTCTTCTTTTCCAATTTGGATGCCTTTTATTTCTTTTTGTTGTCTGATTGCTGTGGCTAGGACTTCCAGAACTATGTTGAAAAAGAGTGTTAAAAAGGAGCACCCCTGCCTTTTTCCTGATCTTAAGGGGATTGCTTTTAATTTTTGCCCAATGAGTATGATATTGGCTGTGGGTTTGTCATAGATGGCCTTTATCATGTTGAGGTATGTTCCTTGTATTCCCACTTTGCTCAGAGTATTGATCATGAATTGCTGCTGGATTTTATCAAACACTTTTTCTGCATCTTTTGAAATTATCATGTGGTTTTTCTCCTTCCTTTTGTTTATGTGAAGAATCACATTAATTGATTTGTGAATATTGTACCAGCCTTGCCTTACAAGAATGAATCCCACTTGATCATGGTATATGATTTTTTTCATATATTGCTGGATCCGGTTTGCTAATATTTTGTTGAGGATTTTAGCATTTAAATTCATCAAGAATATTGGCCTATAATTTTCTTTCTTTGTGTTGTCCTTGCCTGGTTTTGGAAGCAGAATCATACTCACCTCATAAAAGAAGCTTGGAAGTCTTCCTTCCTCTTGAATTTTTTGAAATAGCTTGAGAAGGATAGAAATTAGTTCTTCTTAGAATATTTGGTAGAATTCACTTGTGAAGCCATCCAGCCCAGGACGTTTCTTTTCTGGGAGATTTTTGATAACTGTTTCAATCTCATTTGTTGTAATTGGCCTGTTTAGCTTTTCTGATTCTTCCAAATTAATTTTTGGAAGATGATATGTTTCAAGGAATTTGTCCATTTCATCTAGGATGTCTAGTTTTTTGGCATACAGTTCTTCATAGTATTTTCTTACAATATTTTGTATTTCTGTTGTGTCAGTTGTTATTTCTCCAATCTCATTTCTAATTTTATTTATTTGAGTCTTCTTTCTTTTTTTCATGGTGAGTCTGGTTAAAGGTTCATCGATCTTGTTTACCTTTTCAAAGAACCAGCTCCTGGTTTCATTGATCCTCTGTATTGTTTCTTTAGCCTCTACGTCATTTATTTCTGCTCTGATCTTTATTATTTCTTTCTTTCTACTAGCTCTGGGCTTTACTTGCTATTCTTTTTCTAGTTCTTTTAGATGCAGGGTCAACTTGTTTATTTGAGCTTTTTTTAGCTTCTTGAGGTATGCCTGTAATGCTATGAAATTCTTCTCAGGACTGCTTTTGCTGTGTCCCATAAATTTTAAGATGATATGTACTCATTATCATTTGTTTCTAAGAATTTTTTAATTTCTTCTTTGAGCTCATTGTTAACCCATTTGTTATTTAATAACATGCTATTTAGTTTCCAAGTGTTTGAGTATTTTTTCAGTTTTTCTGTTGTGGTTGATTTCTAGTTTCATGACATTGTGATCAGAGAAAGCACTCGATATGATTTCAATCTTCTTAAATTTGTTGAGGCCGCTTTTGTGTCCTAACATGTGGTCTATCCTAGAGAATGTACCATGAGCACTTGAAAAGAATGTATATTCTTCTGCTTTAGGGTGAAAGGTTCTGAAGATATCTGTTTAATTGAATTGATCTAATATGTCCTTTAAGTCTGCTGTTTCTTTGTTAATTTTCTTTCTTGAGGATCTATCTAGTGATGTTAGTGGGGTATTGAAATCCCCTACTATTATAGTATTGCTGTTGATCTTGCCCTTTAAATCCATCTAAGTCTGCTTTACATATATATTTAGGTGCTCCTATATTAGGTGCATAATATTTATAACAGTTATATCTTCCTGTTGTATTGCTCTCTTTATCATTATGTAGTGACCTTCTTTATCTCTTAATATAGTCTTTGTTTTAAAGTCCATTTTGTCTGATATAAGTATTGCTACCCCAGCTTTTTTTTCATTTTCATTTGCGTGAAATATTTTTTCCATCCTTTTATCTTCCGTCTATGTGCCTCTTTTGTTTGAAGGTGTATCTCTTGTAGACAGCATAAATGGGTCCTGTTTTCTTATCCACATAGCTACACTGTGTCTTTTGATTGGATCATTTAATCCATTTACATTTAAGGTTATTATTGATATGTAGTTGTTTATTGCCATTTTATTCTTTAAAGCTGTATTCCTCTTTTGCTATATTTTTTTTCTCCTTTGATCTGTTTACAACAGGCCCCTTAGCATTTCTTGCCACCTTGGTTTGGTTGTAGTGAATTCCTTGAGTTTTTTGTTTTTTTTTTGTCTGGAAAGCTTTTTATTTCTCCTTCAATTTTAAATGATAGCCTTGCTGGATAAAGTAGTCTTGGTTGTAGGCTCTTGTTTTGCATTACTTTGAATATTTCTTGCCATTCCATTCTGGCCTCAAGTGTTTCTGTTCAGAAATCGGAAGTCATCCTTATGGGGGTCTCTTTGTAGGTGATCGTCTTTTTTTCCCTAGCAGCTTTTAATGTTTTCTCTTTATCACTTAGCTTTGTTATTTTAATTATGATATGTCTTGGTGTAGATTTCTTTGGGTTTCTCTTTAATGTAGTTGTCTGTGCTTCTTGTACTTGTGAGATGTTTTTCTGCTTAAATTGAGGGAAGTTTTCAGCTATGATATGTTTGAACAAAGTCTCTATCCCTTGTTCTTTCTCTTCTTCTTCAGGAACTCCTATGATGCAGATATTATTTCTCTTCATATTGTCACAGAGCTCTCTTAGAGTTTCTTCAGACTTTTTGGGTCTCTTTTCTTTTTTCTGCTCCACTTCCATGCCTTTATTTATCTTGTCCTTTATCTCGCTGATTCGATTTTCAGCTTCATTTATCCTGCTTTTAATTCCTTCCATTGTGTTCTCATTTCTGATACTGTATTTGTCATTTCTGTCTGATTCTTTTTTATTATTTCAATGTCCTTTATTATATTTGCTATCTCTTTATTTAGGTGTTTGTAATAACTATCTATTGTTGTTCTGATATCTTTGAGCATCCTAATAATTGTTATTTTAAACTCTGTATCTGGTAATTTGGTTATATCTGACACATTCAGGTCCTTTTCTGGGGATTTCTCTAGACTCATTTGTGTTGCATTTCTCTGCTTTCTGTTTTTGTAAAAGAAGGTTTGGACACTGGAGTTTACTGGGTGTGTCCTCTGTGTTCCCTAGGTTTGGTCTGTCTGCAGGCCCTACACCCCCTCTACTGCTGCTGCCTAGGGCGTTCGGTTTTGGGCGTTGCCGGTGCCTGCCCACTGGGGCTGTTGTTGTGGTTTCTGCCTCTCCTTCACGGGAGTGGCTGTGATCATGTGCTCGGTTATACAAGCATCAGAGGATTTGGCCTTCGCCCCACCCTTCAGGTGGCATTATGCTTGGCCCTGAGGGCAGCAGTGAGCACCTTTGTTTAGCTGGGAGTCTCTGCCTGTTTCTGGGCTTTTGCCCCGCCCTTGCAGGAGGAGCCCACTTGTGTGATGCCTGCAAGCCTTGGCTCCACAAGCAAGCCAGGACTGTGTGCCCACGCTCAGTAGCGGGACTCTGCCTATCCTGGGCTTTTGGTTTCACTCCCGTGGGAGGAGCCGACTCCCAAGCAGGCCACAAGCCTCGGTTCCGCGGGAGGGGTAGGGCTGTGCTTCTGCGCCCTTGCTCAAGGGCAGGTCTCCACTCCTTTCAGGGCTCATGGCCTTCCCTGTTGGGAGTTTTTTGATAACTGTTTCAATATCATTTGATAAAATTGGTTTGTTTAGGTTTTCTAATACTTCTATATTGATTTTTGAAAGACTATATGTTTTGAGAAATTTGTTCGTTATGCCTAGGTTGTCTAATTTTATTTCATACAGTTCTTCATAGTATTTTCTTACAATCCTTTGTTTTTCTGCTGTGTCATTGCCACTTCTTCTCTCATTTTTAATTTTATTTATTTGAGTCCTCTATCTTTTTTCCTGGTGAGTGTGGTTAAAGGTTCATCAATCTTGTTTACCTTTTCAAAGAACCAGCGCTGGGTTTCATTAATCCTCTCTGTTGTTTTTTTAGCCTTATGTCATTTATTACTGCTCTGATCTTTAGTATTTCCTTCCTTCTACTTCCTGTGGGTTTTACTTGCTGTTCTTTTTCTAGTTCTTTTAGATGCAGGGTTAAATTGTTTATTTGAGCTTCTTCTAGCTTCTTAAGGTATGCCTGTATAGTGCTATAAACTTCCTTCTCAAGACTGCTTTTGCTGTGTCCCATAAATGTTGAGTTGTTGTATGTTCATTTTCATTTGTTTCAAGGAAATTTTGATTTCTTCTTTGATTTCATTGTTAATCCATTCATTATTTAATAACATCCAATTTAGTTTCCAAGTGTTTGAGTGTTTTTCAGTTTTTCTATTTGTAAAGCCAGAAGCCAAGGCCACCATCACAGCAGCCTGGCCAGTGCAGGTTCGCATTGGATTCATACAGTCGGTAAAGAAACAACGGAGCCAAGAACTGATGGGCCATTACCTTTAATTCTAGCTTGCACCCGGCGGACAAGTAAAAACACACACTGGGCTCCAAAATCCACTCACATTCAGTGCTCACAAAGCTACTGATTTATCCGAGTTTCCTAGAATCAAAGGTTTCTAGCTCACCAGACTTATTCACCTCTGTTCCCCATCTCTTTCCTTATCCCAGATACAAACTCTACACAAACTGGCTTCTCTCTCAGCACTCTGCCATCTTGGCTGTTTCTCCTGGCCCACTCCATGTGACCTTTCTCTGCTCTCCTCTGCTCTCTCTTCTCTCATGCTAATCTCAGGAACCAAGAGCACAAACTCCTATTCTGCCCCTATTTTATAGTGTAGAAATCCAAACTTTTAATCCAATATACAAAATAGGGATGTCTCTAATACAAAGTCACTTATCTGGGGCTTGATGGGATTGTACCACCCCACATCAAAAAGGGTGGGAAAGGCTTAATCCCAAAACCAAGCCCCAGGCTACAAGGATTCTCAACACACATTAATATCACCTGGGTGACGGCCTCCACATGGGCAGCACCATCTTTAACAAAGTGAGCATAATATATTTTATCTGCCCAACACTATTGTACTTGATTTCTAGTTTTATGCCATTGTGATCAGAGAAGATGCTTGATATGATTTCGATCTTTTAAAATTTATTGAAACTCATTTTGTGTCCTAGCATGTGTTCTATCCTAGAAAATGTACCATCAGCACTTGAAAAGAATGTATATTCTGCTGGCTTTGGGTGAAAAGTTCTGAAGATATCTATTAAATCCAGTTGATCTAGTGTGTTCTTTAAGTCCACTGTTTCTTTGTTAATTTTCTTTCTTGAGGATTTATTCAGTAATGTTATTGGGATATTAAAATCCCCTACTATTATACTATTGCTGTTGATCTCACCCTTTATGTCCATCAAAATCTGCTTTATATATTTATATATTAGGTGCATAGATATTTATAATAGTTATATCTAACTGTTGGATTTACCAATTTATCATTATTTACTGACCTTCTTTATCCCTTACTATAGCTTCTTTGTTTTAAAGTCTATTTTGTAAGATATAAGTATTGCTATCCCAGCTTTTTTTTTCATTTCTATTTGCATGAAATACTTTTTTCCATCCTTTTACTTTCATTCTATGTGTATGTTTTGTTTTGAGGTGGATCTCTTGTAGGCAACATATGTATGGGTCCTGTTTTCTTATCCATTCAGCTACCCTATGACTTTTGATTGGAGCATTTAATCCATTTACATTTAAGGTTATTATTGATATGTAGTTGTTTATTGCCATTATATTCTTTAAATCTACATTCCTCTCTTACTAAAATTTTTCCCCCGTTGTTCTGTTTACAGTCGACCTCTTAATATTTCTTGCAGAATTGCTTTGATTGTAATGAATTCTTTGAGTTTTTTTTTTTGTCTTGGAAGCTTCTTATTTCTCCTTCAATGTTAAATGATAGCATTGCTGGATAAAGAAGTCTTGATTGTAGGCTCCTGTTTTGCATTACTTTGAATATTTTTTGCCATTCCCTTATGGCCTTTCATGTTTCTGTTGAGAAGTCTGATGTCATCCTTATGGGGGCATCTTTGTAGGTAATTGACTGCTTTTTTCATATCGCTTATAGTATTCTTTCTTTACCTCTTAATTTTTGTATTTTAATTATGATGTGTCTTGGTGTGGGCCTCTTTGGGTTCATCCTTAATGGGACTCTCTGTGCTTCTTGAACTTGTGTGACCTTTTCCTTCTCAATTTAGGAATTTTCAGCTATGATTTCTTCAATCAGATTTTCTATCCCTTGATCTTTCTCTTCTCCTTCAGGAACCCCTATGATGCAAATGTTATTTCTCTTCATGTTGTCACAGAGCTCTCTTAGAGTTTCCTCAGAATTTTTGAGCCTCTTTTCTTCTTGCTGTTCTGCTTCCATGCCTTTGTTTATCTTGTCCTCTAAATTGCTGATTCAATCCTCAGCTTCATCCATCCTGCTTTTAATTCCTTCTAGTATGTTCTTCATTTCTGATCTTGTATTTTCACTTCTGACTGATTCTTTTTTATTATTTCAATGTCCTTTATTATACTTGCTATCTGTTTATTTGTGTGTTCATTATGTCCATCTATTGTTGTTCTAAGATCTTTGAGCATCCTAACAATCATTATTTTAAACTCTGAATCTGGTAATTTGGTTATATCTGACTCATTCAAGTCCTTTTCTGGGGATTTCTCTTGATTCAATTGGGTTACATTTCTCTGCCTTCCCATTTTGTCTGTGTATAGATGGGTGTGGCCTCTGTGTTTCCTAGGTGTGGTCTGTCTGCAATTCCCCACCCCCTCTGCTGCTGCATTGGACATTCGGGTATGGGTGTTGCTGTTGCTTGCCATCTGCTATGATCACTGTGGCTTCTGCCTCACCTCCTCAGACAGGACTGTGTTTGTGTTCCTGGGCTGCAATCCCTGGCTGGCCTCTGATCTCTGCCCAGCCCCCGAAGGCAGGACTGCATTCCCTCTTCTATGCTGCAAGCCTTGGCCAGCCTCCGCCCTTTCCCCATGGGCAGGACTGTGCTGGCACCCCTGGTCCACAAGCCTAAGCCCCATGGGCAGGGCTGCACTCTTGCACCCCATCTGCAGCCACAGCCAGCCCCCCAGCTTTCACCCCCATGGGTGGGACAGTGCTTGCACCAGGGTTGTATCTGTGACCAGCCCCTGGTTCTGCCCCAGCAGGCTGGATTTTGCTCATGCACATAAGCCTCCTCTGTGGCCGTGGTGGTGGCCAGCCCCCACCTTCTGTCCTTGCCCACAGGACCATGCTTCCCCATCCTGCCGCTTCCCACCCTCCACCGAGCACTCAGCAGTCTTGGGGTGGCAATGTAGCTCAGATCTCAGCACTCAATACAGTGTCCCTGATGGCTCCCTGCTTCTAAATGATTCTGCTCTGAGTGCAGCAGGAGAGCTTCTGTTTGGCTGGTGACCTGCTTCCCTTTGCTGGTTTTGCTGGTTTAAGGAAAAATATTCACTTTAGATTTGGGGATTGACTCATTCCATGGGTTAGGATTGCTTTCCCTCAAAGCATTTCTCCCTGCACCTCCTAGATTACACTCTCTTTCTGCTACTCTGGTCTTCTCCTCTCTCCCTGTCTCCTGGAGCCCCAGGTGTGTGGTTGTGAGAAAGGTTTTCTGCGTGGTCCCTTTAAGATGAATCCTGGGTCTGAGAAATCTGTTTCTTTCTTGCAAACAGTATCCTGGCTTGTTTCACAGCTAAATACTGTCTTTACGCCTTTTCTAGGCTCTGGGGCTGCAGGTTGGGGCTTCAGTCCTGGGGCCCAGGATCCTCCACTCTCCGCTCAACTCACTTCCCACCATGTGAGTCTCTCTGGGCTGCCGCTCACTCCCAAAGCGGAACTCTTTGGGTTTCCGCTTTTCTTACCAGTATCACTTTGGCTTCTTTGGTGATTTATAGATTCCTCTTGGTTTAGCCTAAATTACTTTTTCCAGATGATTGGTCTTAAAATTAAGTTGTAATCCACTTTGGTTCTGGGAGGTGGAAGTTGGAATGTCAACCTACTCCATCACCATCTTGCTGCCTTGAGATGTCACTGTTTAATATGATAATAAATACATACAAGACTGGAGATTACAGAGAAAACAAAAAGAGAGCTGAAACAAATTCAGGAGAAAATATTAATAAAGTCTAATGCTATTAAGATATTATGCTTATTTATTCAGAAAACTTTTTTGAACTTATATTCTAGTTCAAGTCTTCATATTATACACTTTTATAGGGCTATTTATTATTCTTCAATTTATATTTGTTTTAAAATAATATTAATCTGATTTTTTATAATTTAATATTTATAAAAGCAGGATCACAACTTATCTTACAGTTATTTTGCATTTCCAACATATAGCACATTTTGGGATATTGTGAGGGTTTAAAAAATATTTTTATTGAGAAAAAGGGAGGTGATAGAAAAGAAACATGAAAGTGTTACAAAAAGGAAAAGAGCTGTTGAAGCTCTAAAGTTTTGTTCGCTAAGGAAACAAATGAGCAAGAAGCCAGCAGGAAAAAATTAAGTAGAAAAAATATTAAGTAGATCATGTAACTCCTATAGAAAAAAAACAACAAACCTCAACATTTAAATACAGAATACATGAACTATGTGAATAATTCTTAATTATAAAACTTGAATTTTATAACTTTATATGCATGCAGATACACAAACACATGCACACACTTAGCCACAATGGAGATAAATATATAGTTCAGAAATATATAAAGGATTCTTTATGCCAATAGTTTTGAGATAATATTCTATCAAATAAAACCAGCTGTCTGACTTTTGTCGCTAGATTTAGTTTCTCCTTTCCTTAAATTCATACAAATGGGAACATGCTGCATGTACTTTTGGAGTATGGCCTTTACTTATAAATATGAAATATATTATGATTATTATTTCTATATATAGTAATCAACTATAAATTTCAAAATGCCTTCAGAAAATTTAAATTATTATTAAAAATATTTTTATAGCTAAAGAGGAAAATATAAATCCCAGTTAATGCTGAATAAATTTATATTCTGCAATGTATGTGGAAGAACTAATTTTAACTTTCATACATGTTAAGAAATATTTAACATTTTCTTTTATATATAGTAGCCCCTCAAAAACAATTCTTTTTGATTAAAAATCTTATAAATTTTATTTATCTACTTCTTTTATAATACTAAAGTGTTAAGACTTTTGCAAAATCACATTATTATTATTTTTTTTCAAAGTGAGGGGAGGAGAGATAGACAGACTCCTTCATGTGCCCCAACCAGAATCTACCCAGAAAGCCCCATCTTGGGCTGATGCTTAAATCTAAGCTATTTTTAGCACCTGAGGCTAACACTCTGGGACCAATCAAGCCATCTTCAGTGCCCAGGGCCAATGCTGGGACCAACTGAGCCACTGGCAGCAGGAAGGGAAGTGGGAGAGAAAGGGGGAGGGAAGGGGTGGAGAAGCAGATGGTCACTTCTCTTGTGTGCCCTAATCAAGAATTGAATCTGGGACATCCATACACTGGGCTGATGCTCTCTCTACTGAGCCACCAGCCAGGGTCCACATTATTGTTTTTTCATGGTGAAATTTAACTTTTAGCAGTATTTTTTGTTGACATTAAAGAAGATAAATTCATTTTTTAGGGCAATTTTAGGTTCAGAGCAAAATAAATGGAAAGTGCAGAGTTCTTATAATTACCCTGCCCCAAACATATCCATATTAATTTTTAAAATCAGCTTTATTGAGGTGTAATATGCAAATAATAAAATTTGCCAATTTTAAGTGTAAATTTTATGAGTTTTAACAAATGTATACAATTATGTAGCCACCACCACAATCATGATATGAAACATTTCCAACATCCCATTGGCCATCAATTCTGGACACTGGCAATCCAAAGCTTGGCATTTTCTAGGATTTCATTAAAATGGCAATGTAGTATATTCTCTTTTGGCTGGATTCTTCTCCTTAGAAAATGTTTTTAAGAATCAGTTTGGGGTCACACATAGTCTGTTCCTGTTTTTGTTAAGTAGTTTTCTATTATATGGATATACTATTATTTGTTTAGCTAGTCACCAGTTGATGGAAATTTGTTTTGTTTTTAATTTTTGCCTACTAAGGGTTCAGCTATTATAAATTTCGAATAAACATTTGGATCAATGTTGTTTTCATTACTTTTGGGTATATACCTAGCATAGACTGCTGTGTTGTATGAAAGTACTGTGTTTATAAGAAACTGCTGACATGTTTTTCTGAATAGGCATATAATTATGAATTCTCAAAAATAACACAGAAGAATTCCACATCCTCATTTATATTTGGTGTTATTAGTATCTTTAGTAGTATCCATAAAATAATGTGTAGTGGTAGCTCAATGTGTTGATATTTTGCTTTTCCTTAACGGTCCTGAGCCTCTTTCCCATTATTTTCAATCACATTTCTCTTTGGCAAAATGTCTATGCATATGATGTACACATTGTTTAAATAGAGTTGTTTACCTATTATTATTGAGTTGTAGAAGTTCTTTATATATTCTGGCTACGTTTTTTTTTTTTTCAGTTATTTATTTTGAAAATACTATATCCCAGTATATATCTCCCCTACCCTCTGGTTTTTCTTAACAGTGTCTTTCAAAGAGCAAAAGTTTTTGAGTAAGTTTTAAGGATTCTACCTGGTACTTCATGTCCTATGAAGCCATTTCACTATGTATGATGGAAACGTGAACTATAACCCTTTAGCTCTATGTATTTTTCTGTCTATTCCTCTTTAAAGTGATTTTTTTCTCCTTCCTGGTGTAAGCTACTGTCATTCATTGGTAGATCACCAGTCAGTCCACAAAGACCTAAATAGACCCCTCTGCAGATATACAGGGGTCTCTGTTTTCCTATCAGTAGTTTTTTCTAGGACTATGACCAGCAAAATCTAACATCACTAGCCTTTCAGAACTTGGTTCTTTGTAACTTCAATTCGAAAATATTTTGTTCTGTGCTTGAGTCCTCTCCCCCTTTCTGCACTAAAGTCCAATATACTGCTCTCATGCACTAAGTTGATGCAGTTTTAGAACTTACTTTGTTAATTTTTCTCCTCTGAAAGACTACAGTCCTGGACCACCTGTTGTGCAATGTCTTCAAGCCATTATTTTATGTGTTTTGTGTTTTATTTTTCTAGTTGTTTAAGGCAGAAGGGTAAATCTGGTCCCTGCTATTCCACATTGGCCAGAAACATTAGTTTTTATCTTGCAAAATATTAAAAGTATTGTAAAATATCCATATTGAGTGGATTAACAAATATTTCCATTTGAATAAATGTTAATGCCAGAAATCTGTTTATTCCAAAATATTCTAATGCATACTTTGCAAAAGTGTTAATGTCTTTTCCTAAAGTCAGATTATTTTTCTTAAATAATTTATATGTTTAGATTTTCAACTTTCTATTTGTATCCTGCATGATATCCTCTTCCCTGATTCCTACTGTTAACTTTTTATTGACAGCTCCACTTGGCTGTCCCATAAGCACACCAGCTCTTTCTCAATGCCAGATTATCCTCAACAGACAAGTGTTTCCTTAGAGAGTCAGTTTTTGGCAGAGAATGAGGTAGGATTCAATAATCACTCTAGAGGGTTTAGTTTGAGTAAGACTGAATTAAATTACTTTTAAGTGTCCTAGCTTCCCAGCTCAGTTCTAAGCAATTTAATGTAGTCATAGACAATTTAATCAATCCACCTTTATTAATCTTCCATATGTTCCACCATAGAAATCTTTTAAAAATTACATTGGGTCATATAATCCTCCTGCTTTCAACCCTTTTAGTATTTCAACCCTTAGTGCCTGGAGGACAAAGCTTAAAATCTTAAATATGGCATCCAACACCCTTCACAATCTGACTACAGTTTATAATTCCAATTTAGTCTCTACCTCTGCTCCGACAGAGTAGTATTAGCTTGTGGTTAAGTTTGTGGGCTCCAGACTTCAGATATTTTTTATTTCTTAGATACACATTAACATGAAATTTATCAAAGTGCTATACTACTGACTTTGGCATAGTTAGGTATAGAAATCTTGGTAGGTACAGGAATGCCTACATTACACACTTATGAGAATTAAATAAGAGTGTATTTTTCATAACATATTATATGATGTCTGGAACTACTAATTCTTTTTATTATTCATTTACAATTATAAGAATTATATTACAGAAAAATTTGTTATAACTAGTTTTTACCAATGTCACTAGATTTTGTGCTCATTCAAAAGATAGGGAAAACTTATAACTACAAAGAGTCTACTTAAAGATCTTTTATGTTACTTGAAATGTTTATGTAGGTGAAATATAGAATTAGAAGATCTGTACTCTTTCTAAAAATATAAATTTTTTTAAATTTTTCTATTTAATGTATTAAACAAACCAGATTCTTGTGCTCATGACATTAAAAATGTAGGAGCTAAATGAGTTATCCTCAAAAATGTAATTACATATGTTGATAAGTATTCCAAAGAAAAGTAATAAAGTTCCTAAGGTAGCCAAGAATAAGTGAATCTGATTTAAGAGTTTAGGAAAGGCTTCCCTGAGATGGTAAATTATAAGATGGTATGTGAAGAACGAGTAGAAATTAATTTGTTTGGTGGTAGGAAGGTAAGACATTGTGGACAAAGGTTGTAAAGTGTGAGGGAGAGTAAACCTCAAAGCCCACAATAGATGCTTTTAGTTAAAGGAATGTCTTTGGAATTATATTGACACTTTCTAGTCTTTAAATGGGTGATGAGCTGGAGATTACATTGATGGGAAGCTAGAGTTAATGAAAGAATTAAGGGGGTTATTTCAGCTATCCTGGCTTGAGATAATAGTGGCTTGGATGAGTGCTGTCAGTGGAGATGGACAGAAGTAAAAATAAAGCTATACAGAAGGCATTATCTGTGGGACCTGCTGACATACTAAATGTGGGCTGCAAAAGACTAAATAATGACTCTGAGATATCAGGCGCATAGATTTATTAACTCTAACTTGTGCAAGAATTGTCAAATTTTGCCTTGAAATATTCTTTGAAGATTGATAAAACAAACATACATACCAATATTTGAAGCAATATTTAAATCTCTAATATTATATATTTAGAAATTGCTTAATAAATGGGTGCTGGATGTAAATATTAAAGTTAGACACATGATTATGTTAACTGCAGGGAAAACAGAGTATATGTGCTTCCTGGTTGATATTGTGGTATTTCATGTCTAGATGAAATTAAATGAAGACTTTACTTCTCAGATCATTCCAATAATTATGGTCAAAGACCTAATTATTCAAGTGATCCTCTTATTCTTTTGAAATGGCCTCACTTCTCTATTTTACTTTGTACATGGAGCTATAACTTCCATAAAGATTAAGTTAAAAAACTTAACTAATATATAAAATATATATATTAAATATAATGTATAAAAAACTATCAGAGTTTTTATATATCATATAAATATATACATATAAAATTTATACATATAAACTATCAATATTATAGTTGACCTGACCCAAATATTTCTAATATATATATATATATACATTTAGATAAATTCACCTTGAATTTATTATAATCTATGGCATATAATCTGAATGCCCTAACTAGGATATAAAATTGCTAGAGTTAAAAAGTACTCTTCAATTACAAATGTTATTCTCAATCAGGTAATAGATATCTTATTAGATTATTAATATATATTAACACATTGCTTAAAAGTTACCCAGCAAAATGTCACTTTACTGTATTTCCTCTTAAGAACATTGAGAATTCATAATTTATAATTATATTCACATAAATATTCAATTAAATAGACATTTAAATGATTCACTTTAATAATATTGTCTAGAAATTATAAAAATATATTCACTAAATAGTACTTTTTCTTTACTATATATAAACAATCTGAAAATAAAAATTTTTATATAGCATCATGTCAATTTTGAAAATGTTTTCTGTACAAAGTAAAATCCATTGAAGTTACTTTCTAAAGTGATTTTTTTTAATCCTTCCTGATTTTTTTCTCTTTAAAATGACTTTAAATATTTTAAGTGATGACTTGAATATTAGAATTATTTTTTCCTCCTAATTAATGCATGTAGGGATATGGTTCCTCAGAATGTGGAAAAAATTTTTTCAGAAATACTACCATTAATATGTTCTTTAAAGATGTTGTAGTGTAAATGGTCATGTGAAGGTTTTGAAAACTGCTATTGAAATCGAGAAAATAGAATATGCTTTAAACCAATTTCACGACATTCTTCTGTTTGCTGTACTTACTGAAGAGAAAAAAATATATAGGTACAGTCTCAGAATATTTCCCCCTCATGTCAGTTGTATGATTGAGACCCAAATGCCCCAATAAAAATTACCATCCTTATATTTTTTACTCCATACTTCATGTGCTCAGAACCACAACTATGGGAAAAGTTATACAAACATTCTTTAGATCACCATACCCTTTCCACAGTTCTTGCCAAAATTCTACACAGTAGGAACTATAAAACCAGTGCCAAACCCTCACGTTCCTCATATAGCTTCTAACAGCTGCAAACCCTTAAGCTTCAAGAGCAGCTGCCTTGAGTAGAACTAGTGGAGGGACCCACAAAGGCAGATACACAGATTACATATGTTCAATAACTTGAAAGAATATGTGGTTGTATTAAGGCCGTTAGACAAGGAAGAAATTGCACAAGCAGTCTCTAATTGACCTCTCAGGGAGAGTCTGATCTCCCTTATTGTGCCTGCATTAGTCCCCAAATCATCTACTTGTGTTTGGATTATGTATTCTTTCAACACACAAACCCACACAAAACAGAGTGCAATTACATTGCTTCAGTTAATGCCCACTCTCTGATTTGTAATTTTTCAAGGGAGCACTGTTTGAACAGTTAATTCCTGAAAAGTCTAAAGCAATCCATGGCACCAAATTATAACTAGGGACTCAATAAATATTTGATATATATACCAACATGGAGAATGAAACCTACCACAGACATTTGAGCATCCCATATAAAAACAAAGAGTAAGTTTAAGTAAAAACCCCACATCTGAGAGAAATAATTTAAACCATGTTACTCTTCCAATTTTTAAAAAGTAGACTTGATCTTTGTTCCCAATGATTAAAACAAGTTAAATTAATACTATAAATTTTATTCCATTTTGTTTGTGAAGTACTCATCGATTCTTTTAGTTTATAATTCATCTTATATAGTTGAATAAATACAATTAAGCAGGTCCATGTAAAGACAGAAATTGGCATCAAAAGATATTTTCATGGGGGGATGGACAAGCAGAATCCCTTTCTCTGCCAATTTATTGCATTATATTAATTTATGCCTAGTCTCTCTGTTTAAACTTTCCATTTCTTCAAACATTCATTTATCCTTAGAGGCAAAGAAATAGTCCCTGAGTTAGAAATATACAAATTCATAGGGTAATGTAAATGTGAGGTGTGGCTAAAGTGTGTTGAAACTCTTGGGCATCATAAATTACAATTTATAAAATGTGAAAGAAAATAACATTTAATAATTCATTATTATTACTTATTCTAAGGCAAAATGGACATAGTGTTAAAATTTGAAAGGGAGACATAATTTTAAACAATTATTTTATGGTTTAATTTCACCTACCACTTAAACCTTAGCTATAGTTCAAAGGATCAGATTAGTGTTTCTGTAGCTTCCTTAATGGATGTTCTTTACTCTCTTGTGCTCTATGCAAGCACTTATTTTCATTTATATTATATTTACTTAACTGCTTACCTACTACTGAACTATGTAGAACATTTTCCACTGTTACCTATCAAAACACATATGTAAACATAAATGATATATATATATGTATATCTACATATATAAAACACTATAATGAATATCTTTGTGAATAAGCTCTTGTTAAAGCTTTGCTAAGATCAGTATTTCTGAATGGTGGGGTTCATCATTCAATTTCTGCTTAAAATTTTCTGCTTAAAATTTTCTTTTACTAGAGTCTCACTCCTTCCTGATTCATTGTGGGGAAACATTACTTGCTGAGCAGCTCTGTATGCTTTTCTTTTCTCTCTCTCTTTTTGACAGTGGTTTGCATGCTATATATAGATAGAGATGAATGTGGGCCAAGCCTCCTTTCCCACTCTAAATGTAGTGAGAAGTGCTGTATGAACTCAAATCCTAGCTACACAAGGCATTTAAGGATCTAGGGAGGTACATTATCAAGAAGTTTCCAATGCTCAAAAAATGCAAGGTGAAGGGATTAAGCAAAAGCCAACAAAAACAAAAAGCATAGACACAGACAACAGTATGGTAATTACCAGAGGGAAAAGGGGTGAAGGGAAGTAAAAGAATGTAAAGGGGAGATGAATTAGTAACAGAAGAGGCTCAATTTGAAGTGTTGAATACACAATACAATACAATACACAGATGATGTATTATGGAATTGTTCACTTGAAACCCATATAATTTTATTAACCACAGTCACCTCAATAAATTCAATAAAAATTATTTTTTAAAAAAAGAATACAAGCTTCCTTGATTCAGATCTCAACACAATGTTCTCTCCATCTAAACCCTTTTATATTAAATTGAATTTGAATCCATTCCTTGTTGAACTTGAATCTTGCACTAAAAATAACTTACTACTCCTCAGTCTTGGTAATTCTCTGTAGTTTAGATTCTGGTTTGAAGAATTGTCAGCTGGAGGTAGAGATGTGGCACACAGAGGAGTATGGGCAGAACAGCATTTGGGGAGATAAGATGAGAAGAGCTACCTGTCTTCTTTGGTGATAACTTCTCTAGATTTTCTTAAAATGCCATTTTAAGGGATGTAAAATATAAATCCAGATTTGAGCATGAGTCTGTGTATCTTTTATTTGTGCATACATGTTTCAACAGAAATATACTGGACACAATACAACTCAATTTTAGTATTTTTCTTGACAACTATTTTGAAATTTAATCACATCTGGCCTAAAACATTCAAAATTTGCTCTTGAATTTCATAAAAATGTGAATTACTAAAATACATTACTGCTAACTATATGCCAATCACCTCCACTTTCTTTCTGTTAACCCACATATCAATGCTTGGAAGTGGCACAATTTTGTCCTGCTTTGCAGGTGAATCAACTGAAGCTGAAAAAGTGTAAGTCACTTCTCATAAGTCACCTGGTGAGCTAGAATTCACACTCAGGCAATCTGCATAACAATCCTGGTTGCTAACCAAAACACTGACCCACTTCTATAGCAAAGATAATTTTAAGTCTAGAGAAGGTGTTGGCTTAATATAACAGCTCGATATCCTTAGAAAATTTGTATTTTGGTTAGAATTGTTGAAAAAATTAAGATGGTAAATAACTTTTCATACTTTATCCTGGGTGAACTATGTTACAAGACCTCAGGGCACATTGTATATATGTGAGTGAGTATACCTATAGAAGGGTGACACTTACCATTCTCTCACAGGCCTGCCCTACTGAATTCTCCTCACGGAAGCCCCGGTTTCTGTGTCCGTGTTGATGACAAGGCCTCCTTGGCGTTCTGGTTCCTCTTCCATGGGAACTTTTCTCCTAACACTCCTAGAACACTGTCCTAATGTATGTTGATAAAACGGAGGTTGTGAAATGCAGTTCATGTCTTCATTCTTACTTTGACTGAACATCTGCTCACTCAAGACCAGCTTGTTCTAGTTCTATCTACTCATTACTATGGTTACCATAGTATATACTTCTCTATTTTAGGCCTGTATCTATTGGCCTGTGGCCATTCTCTCTGGGAGGAAATAAAAAAGTTTACAGAGCCAAATTGGCCTTCTATTCAGTAAATATGGTAACTTTAGCCTGTGCTAAGTTTCCTCCCCTCCCCTCTCCTTTTATGTTTGGTGTTCTTCTCTTTGGAAAGGATCTTTCTCTCCAACTTTTTTGTGTGGATTGAACTACATATTTTCTACCTAATTACTCCTTCTGTTTTGAAACGTTTCCCCATAATTGTATTCATATAAGGTTTGTTTCTAGTTATTGTGATATTTCAAAGTGACAGTTGCCACTTAATTAATTCTAAATATGGTATCTAGGAAGAAAAAGCTCTAATATTTCTTGAGATCATGCTCTTATTAGATTGTAACCACGCTATAGACTTGAGCTGTACAATGGGATAGAGGGCCAGTAGGCTTGTGTGGCAACTGAATTCTTGAATGGTGTCAGCATTAGTGGAGTTTTGTGGATATGAAAATTTAGTAAGAAAAAAAGAATGTATAATTTCTCAGTAATTTTGCATTGATTACATGTTGCTTACATGTAATAGTATTCATTTTATTATAGGTAAAATATAATATATTATTAAATTAATTTTAGTATTTAGATATTTTATTCTTAAATGTGACTGCTAGGAAATTAAAAATTAAAAAAGTGGCTCATATATTTTATTTAGACTTTGCTGCTTTAAACTACTTCTGAATGTGGTAAATAAAATGGCAGTATATAAAAAACAATAATTAGTTTATTATTTGGGGTTATGTTTGCATTTTTATTATAAAAAATAATCATTTATTTGCCTAAATATATGTCTCCATAGTTAGTACGGTGTTTAATTTAAAATATGTTTAATTTCCAAAAAAATGTGAGTCACTTTAATCTTTACTTTCCAGCAAATTCTAAACAATGTGTTTACATGGGTGTGCAAATGGAGATTTTTTATATTGATACAATATCTCAATTGAATGAAAAAATTATTATCCCTCACAAGTATAACCTATATTTACAAATACAAAAATACAATTTTTAGCAAGAGTAAACCTTCTTAATCAGAACATACATACAAAATAACTGAGAAATTAAGACATAAAATTCATGCATTTTATTATGAAAGAGAAGTGGCCCATTATCACATTAAAAACAATTTAAAATTTTTTTTTTTATATAATTTTATTTTTTTAATGGGGTGACATCAATAAATCAGGATACATATATTCAAAGATAACAAGTCCAGGTTATCTTGTCGTTCAATTATGTTGCATACCCACCACCCAAAGTCAGATTGTCCTCTGTCACCTTCTATCTTGTTTTCTTTGTGCCCCTCCCCACCCCCTATCCCTCTCCCATTCCCCCCTCCCCCCCGTAACCACCACACTCTTATAAATGTCTCTTAGTTTCACTATTATGTCCCACCTACGTATGGAATAATACAGTTCCTGTTTTTTTCTGATTTACTTATTTCGCTTCGTATCATGTTATCAAGATCCCACCATTTTGCTGTAAATGTTCCGATGTCATCATTTCTTATGGCTGAGTAGTATTCCATAGTGTATATGTGCCACATCTTCTTTATCCAGTCATCTATTGATGGGCTTTTTGGTTGTTTCCATGTCCTGGCCACTGTGAACAATGCTGCAATAAACATGGGGCTGCATGTGTCTTTACGTATCAATGTTTCTGAGTTTTTGGGATATATACCCAGTAGAGGGATTGCTGGGTCATAAGGTAGTTCTATTTTCAGTTTTTTGAGGAACCACCATACTTTCTTCCATTATGGTTGTACTACTTTACATTCCCACCAACAGTGTATGAGGGTTCCTTTTTCTCCACAGCATCTCCAACATTTGCTGTTACCTGACTTGCTAATAACAGCTAATCGAACAGGTGTGAGGTGGTATCTCATTGCCGTTTTGATTTGCATTTCTCTAATAGCTAAAGAAGATGAGCATCTTTTCATATATCTGTTGGCCATTTGTATTTCTTCCTGGGAGAAGTGTCTATTCATATCCTCTTCCCATTTTTTTATTGGATTGTTTGTTTGTTTGTTGTTGAGTTTTATGAGTTCTTTGTATATTTTGGATATTAGGCCCTTATCTGAGCTGTCGTTTGAAAAAATCATTTCCCATTTAGTTGGCTTTCTGTTTATTTTGTTATCAGTTTCTCGTGCTGAGCAAAAACTTCTTAGTCTGATGTAGTCCCATTCATTAATTTTTGCCTTCACTTCTCTTGCCATTGGAGTCAAATTCATAAAATGCTCTTTAAAACCCAGGTCCCTGAGTTGAGTACCTATGTCTTCTTCTATGTACTTAATTGTTTCAGGTCTTATGTTTAGATCTTTGATCCATTTTGAGTTAATTTTTGTACAGGGGGAGAGACTGTAGTCCAGTTTCATTCTTTTGCATGTGGCTTTCCAGTTTTCCCAGCACCATTTATTGAAGAGGCTTTCTTTTCTCCATTGTGTGTTGTTGGCCCCTTTATCAAAAATTATTTGACTATATATATGTGGTTTTATTTCTGGACTTTCTATTCTGTTCCATTGGTCTGAGTGTCTATTTTTCTGCCAATACCATGCTGTTTTGATTGTCATGGCCCTATAATAGAGTTTGAAGTCAGGTATTGAAATGCCCCCAGCTTCATTCTTTTTCTTTAGGATTGCTTTGGCTATTCGGGGTTTTTTATAGTTCCATATAAATCTGATGATTTTTTGCTCTATTTCTTTAAAAAATGTCATTGGAAGTTTGATGGGAATTGCATTAAATTTGTATATTGCTTTGGGTAATATAGCCATCTTGATTATATTTATTCTTCCTAGCCAAGAACAAGGTATATTCTTCCATCTCATTATATCTTTTTCGATTTCCCTTAACAATGGTTTATAGTTTTCATTATATAAGTCCTTTACATTCTTTGTTATGTTTATTCCTAAGTATTTTATTTTTTTTGTTGCAATCATGAAGGGGATTATTCTTTTGAGTTCCTTCTCAGTTGTTTCATTGTTGGCATATAGAAAGGCTATTGACTTCTGTATGTTAATTTTGTATCCTGCGACCTTACTGTATTGGCTTATTGTTTCTAGTAGTCTTTTTGTGGATTCCTTGGGGTTTTCGATGTATAGTATCATATCATCTGCAAAAAGTGATACCTTTACTTCTTCTTTTCCGATATGGATGCCTTTTATTTCTTTGTCTTGTCTGATTGCTCTGGCTAGAACCTCTAGTACCACATTAAATAAGAGTGGAAGAGTGGACAACCCTGTCTTGTTCCTGATTTAAGGGGGAAAGCCTTCAGTTTAGTGCCATTTAATATGATGTTAGCTGATGGTTTATCATATATGGCCTTTATCATGTTGAGATATTTTCCTTCTATACCCATTTTGTTGAGAGTCTTAAATATAAAATTGTGTTGTATTTTATCGAAAGCCTTTTCTGCGTCTATTGATAAGATCATGTGGTTTTTGTTCTTTGTTTTGTTGATATGGTGTATTACATTAACCGTTTTACGTATGTTGAACCATCCTTGAGATTCTGGGATGAATCCCACTTGATCATGATGTATTATTTTTTTAATATGTTGTTGTATTCGATTTGCTAGTATTTTGTTTAGTATTTTAGCATCTTTATTCATTAGAGATATTGGTCTATAGTTTTCTTTTTTTGTGCCATCCTTGCCTGGTTTTGGTATGAGGGTTATGTTGGCTTCGTAAAATGTGTTTGGAAGTATTGCTTCTTCTTCAATTTTTTGGAAGACTTTCAGTAGAATAGGAACCAAGTCTTCTTTGAATGTTTGATAAAATACGCTGGTATAGCCGTCAGGGCCTGGACTTTTATTTTTGGGGAGGTTTTTAATGGTTTTTTCTATTTCTTCTCTACTGATAGGTCTGTTTAGGCTTTCTGCTTCTTCTTGACTCAGTCTAGGAAGGTTGTATTGTTCTAGGAATTTATCCATTTCTTCTAGGTTGTTGAATTTAGTGGCATAAAGTTTTTCATAGTATTCTACAATAATTCTTTGTATATCTACGGTGTCCGTGGTGATTTCTCCTCTTTCATTTTGGATTTTGTTTATATGAGTTCTTTCTCTTTTTTCCTTGGTAAGTCTTGCCAAGGGTTTGTCAATTTTGTTGATCTTTTCAAAGCACCAGCTCCTTGTTCTATTAATTTTTTCTAAAGTTTTTCTGTTCTCTAATTCATTTATTTCTGCTCTGATTTTTATTATCTCCTTTCTTCGGCTGGTTTTGGGTTGTCTTTGTTCTTCTTTTTCTAGTTCCTTAAGGTGGGAAGTTAAGTGGTTCACTTGGGCTCTCTCTTGTTTGTTCATATATGCCTGAAGTGATATGAACTTCCCTCTTATCACTGCTTTTGCTGCATCCCATAGATTCTGATATGTCGTATTGTCATTTTCATTAGTCTGTATATATCTTTTGATCTCTGCACTTATTTCTTCTTTGACCCATTCATTTTTTAAAAGTATGTTGTTTAGTTTCCACATTTTTGTGGGATTTTTTTCCTCTTTTTTACAGTTGAATTCTAGTTTCAAGGCTTTATGATCAGGAAATATGCTTGGTACAACTTCAATTTTTCTGAATTTGCTGATGTTGTTTTTGTGGCCCAACATATGGTCAATTCTTGAGAATGATCCATGTACACTGGAGAAAAATGTATACTCAGTCACTTTGGGATGAAATGTCCTGTAGATGTCTATCATATCCAGATGCTCTAGTGTTTTGTTTAAGGCCACTATGTCTTTGTTGATTCTCTGTTTGGATGACCGATCTAGAGCCGTCAACGGTGTATTGAGGTCTCCAAGTATGATTGTATTTTTGTCAGTTTTTGTTTTAAGATCAATAAGTAGCTGTCTTATATATTTTGGTGCTCCTTGGTTTGGTGCATATATATTAAGAATTGTTATGTCTTCTTGATTCAGTGTCCCCTTAGCCATTATGAAATGGCCATTTTTGTCTCTGAGTACTTTTCCTGTCTTGTAGTCAGCATTATCCGATATGAGTATTGCTACACCTGCTTTTTTTTGGATGTTATTTGCTTGGAGTATTGTTTTCCAGCCTTTCACTTTGAATTTGTTTTTATTCTTGTTACTTAGATGAGTTTCCTGTAGGCAGCATACAGTTGGATTTTCTTTTTTCATCCATTCTGCTACTCTGTGCCTTTTTATTGGTGAGTTTAATCCATTTACATTTAGTGTAATTATTGATACTTGTGAGTTCCCTATTGCCATTTTATATCTTGCTTTCTGTTAGTTTTGTGTCTTGTTTGAACCTTCTCTTTTGTTTTTCTATCTTTTGTTTTTATTTGGTTGTATTCCATACATCTTTCCACTGTTGCTATCTTTTTTATCTCATGTGCTTCTGTGGTGGTTTTTTCAATGGTGGTTACCTTTGAATAATGAAAAGGGTCCCTACCCTGTTCATTGTAGTGAACTATTTTGTGAGTACTTTTGCACTCCATCGGCCTTTGCTACTGTTAATCTCCATCTTCTCCCCCTCTTTCTTTTTGTTGTTGTCACAGTTTAAATTTGGTTTTATTGTGTTCTTCTTGGAGCTTTTACTTGTGGCTCTGTTTTTTTTTGTTCTTTGTATCTGATTGGAGAACCCCCTTTAGTAATTCCTGGAGTGGGGGTTTTCTGATGATAAATTTCCTCATCTTTTCTGTATCTGTGAATGTTTTTATTTCTCCTTCATATTTGAAGGATAGCTTTGATGGGTATAGTATTCGTGGCTGAAAGTTCCTCTCTTTCAGGACTTTAAATATTGGGGTCCACTCTCTTCTAGCTTGTAGAGTTTCTGCTGAGAAATCTGATGATAATCTAATGGGCCTTCCTTTATATGTTGTATTCTTCTTTTCCCTGGCTGCCTTGAGAATTTTTTCTTTGCTGTTGGTTTGTGTCAATTTCATTATGATATGCCTTGGAGTAGGTTTGTTGGGGTTAAGAAAACTTGGAGTTCTGTTTGCTTCTTGAACTTGAGGCTTTAGTTCTTTCCACAGGCTTGGGAAGTTCTCATCTATTATTTGTTTGAGTATGTTCTCCATTCCATTTTCTCTCTCTTCTCCCTCTGATATACCTATTATTCTTATGTTATTCTTTTTGATGGAGTCAGATAATTCTTGTAGGGCTATCTCATTTTTTTTAATTTTTGAGTCTCTTTCTTCTTCTCTCTGTTGTGCCTCAAGTTGCTTGTCTTCTATTTCACTAATCCTCTCTTCTATCTGACCTGTTCTATTAGCTAAGCTTGTTACTTCGTTTTTCAGCTCGTGAATTGAGTTTTTCATCTCTGTTTGATTTGTTTTTATAGTTTCAATTTCCTTGGACATATATTCTTTGTGTTCATTGAGTTGTTTTCTGAGCTCCCTAAATTGCCTTTCTGTGTTTTCTTGTATATCTCGGAGGATTTTTAGGATTTCTATCTTGAATTCTCTGTCATTTAGCTCCAAGGTTTCCAATATATTAAATTTTTTCTCCATAGATTTTTCCTCATCTAGCTGTGTTACCTCTGTTTCTTTTGTATCCATGATATTCGATTTTCTCTTCCTTAATGGCATCTGAGGGTGGTTTTGTTGATAGTATTAATGAGATTTAATAAAGAATAAAAAGTTTAAAAAAATAATAAAAAAAAATCGAAAAGAGTTGTTTTTTTTAAAAAAAAATTAATAATGAAATAAAGAAAAATAAAATAAAATAAAAATTTAAAAAAAAAAAAAAAAAAGGAAATTATTCCCCCCCTCCTTTTTTCCTCTCCTCTCCTCTCCCCTCTTTCTTGATAAAATCTTGTTGTGGACTGTGAATTATAACAAACAATGCCTGTGATGGAGGGCCTGAATTGGGGAAAAGTAATTAAGGGGCAAAAAAAAAAGAGCGTATGGACCCACAAAAAGCAAATAAGGAAAAAATTTGGGTCAAGAATAAAATGATTTGCTTTTAGTGTTGGTTGTCTAAGAGTTATGATGAGAGGATTAAGAGGAAAACGGAAAAATGGGGGGACAAATTAAAAAATTACTATTGTATTTAGTGGAACAAGAACTAGATAATATGGAGAGCCAGGGATGGGAGCACTGCTAGTGAGTTAAAAAGGTGAAGTAAAAACCCCCCAAAATGCCACAAACATAAGTTTGAGTCCCAGATAAGATAATTTGTTCGTTATTGAGGTTTGAATGAGAGGAGATGTAAAGGAGAAAGGAAGAAACTAATATAGAGGGAGAAAAGAAAGAGAGAGAGAGAAAAAAAAGAGGGAACCACTAAAAGAAGAAAAAAGAAAGGAGAGAGAGAGAGAGAGAGAGAGAGAGTTAAGGGTTTTGGAGTGCAACCCTCATAGAGAGAAAGGAAGAGAAGAGAAAAGATAATGGGAGATGTAACACTTATGGGTAGTGTAGTTCAAGGAGAGGAGAGAGTAAGACCGGCAGAGAGTTAATCGGCCAAATTGGAGGAGGAAAAAAAAGTATCAAGAATGAAGATAAGAGAAACAAATGAACAAATATAATAAAATGGGATAGGTTATAAAGTCTGCAGATTATTCTTGATTTTGAGAGGTTATCTTCTTTCTTTTTCTTTTCTCTCCCTCTTCCTGGTCGGTGACTCTGTACCCCGGGTTCTGCCCCTTTGCCACGCTCAGGTGGAGGTTTGCAGTTGATAAGTCTCTATGGCAATGTCATGTATTGTGCTTTAGTCTCGTTGGCAGTCGAGGCTATTAGCATTTATAGGCTCCGACAGTGAGAGAGTCCGTGTTCCTGGAGCCTTTCTCCTAGTCTTTCCTTCCTCAATTAGTAGCCTGATAATCCAGCTATGGGGTTGCTGCTGCCTCTGCCTGGATAGTAAGAGGCTGAAAAGCTGGCAACTCCCCACTCTATTTCCACTCAGCACAGGGCTCTGGGTAAGGCTCAGTCAGTCAGAGCTGCTAGCATAATCAGGCGGGCTTTCCGGCCATTCAAAGACCTCTGGCTCTGCCACTCTGTCCGGTAACACAAGCGGGCGCCCACTTCTGGGGCGCTTGGAGGAAACTCTCACTCACTGGCTGTGCGCGCAGACCAGGATATCCGGCCAGCAGTCTCACGCTCTGAGTAAAACCCCCAACCGCAGGGAAAAGTTGCAGCGTTGGAATTGAGTCTCGCTCCGTCCCCGTGCGCGGCTTTTGCAAGGCGCTGGGGCGGTCTGAGATTCCGCTTTGGCCCACACAAAGGCCCCTGACTCTGCCCCTCTGTGCGATAACACGGGCGCGCACTGCCGAGGCACTCGGAGGAATCTCTCACTCCTTATCTGCACGCGCAAACCAGGATATGAGGCCGGCCGCTTTCCCTCTGAGTGAAACACCCTCGGCAAGGAAAATCTCCACCGTTGGAATTAGTTCTCACTCCCTCCCGTGCGTGGCTTTCCCAGGGCGCTGGGGCTGCCCTGAGACTCTGCCCTTGGCCCACAGAAAGGCCTCTGACCCTGCCTCTCCATGGGGCAACACGGGCACCCACTTCCGGGGCTTAGGAAGAAATCTCTCGCCCACTAACTGCGCACCAACCAGGAGATCGGGTAAAATGTCCGCGCCGCTTGTCTTTCTTTGTTTGGGTTTGGCGCGAGTGTTAGCTTGTATTGCCTGGGTTGCCACAGGATCAGATTTTCCTTGGCTTGGATCTCCGTGCCACAGCCTGGTTCTGCCATTTGTGTCGCGGCCTGGATGTATTCACCCCCTTTGCCCGCCTCAGTTTCTATATTCACAGTTACCAGAGAAAGCCGCCCTGTTTAGGTTAGTGAGGAAGGCGGAGCATTTCTTACTCCCTATTTCCTTCGGGGTTTGGTTATATATTTAGCCAATTTTTCACTCAATCATACCTTTGGGTGTATTGCGAAGCATCTGGAAGCTCCAAGTATAGGTTTTTCTGTTTCTGGTTGAAGATCTTGTTGAGTTTTGGGGGAGATTTATCGGTATCGCTTCCTACCCCGCCATTACTCTGACGTCATCCACAATTTAAAAATTTTGTACAAATATAGATATATTTATTTCATAGCCTATTACATTAGGTTCTATATACAACCAGTATTAACAATAAGTTTGTAGTGAGAGAAAAGAAAGAAATAGTAAATAATCATATAAATTTTAAAAATATTTTTCAGTTTATATATTTATAGAATAAATCCAAAATATTTCAGATAGTTGAAGTATATGTAAAAGGGTGAATCTGAGAAAATTATTAAGAAATATTTATAAAATGAATTATATACACTGTATTAGAAATTGAAAGACTTTTATCCAAAAGGATCAAAATAAATCAAACATTATAAACTATATTTAATTGTTTATCTATTTTAATTACATTTTTAATTATAAATTGTAAATAAAATTTTATTTTCTGAAAGATTTTCTTAACTATAAAACATCATTTTATGTAAAAAATAATTTTTTTCTAGAATTGATTATAAAATGCTTTTGATATTACTCTGAAATGCATATAACATAAATACATTAATTAATATAAATAAAATTTATTGAACAGTAAATGTATAAATAGCAAACAAGTTTGTATGTCCAAAATAAAGATCAATCTAGACCACTGGAATCAAGTAGACAGAACTTAAAGTGATTTGAGTTTAGTCTTTTTTATTTTATTTTTTTGCTACCTTTTAGTTTATATAACGTGTGTGTGTGTGTATTTTTCCGAAGCTGGAAATGGGGAGAGACAGTCAGACAGACTCCCGCATGCGTCCAACCGGGATACACCCAGCACGCCCATCAGGGGCGAAGCTCTGCCCACCAGGGGGCGATGCTCTGCCCCTCCGGGGCGTTGCTCTGCCAGGACCAGAGCCACTCTAGCACCTGGGGCAGAGGCCAAGGAGCCATCCCCAACGTCCGGGCCATCTTTGCTCCAATGGAGCCTTGGCTGCGGGAGGGGAAGAGAGAGACAGAGAGGAAGGAGGCGGGGGGGGGGGTGGAGAAGCAAATGGGCGCCTCTCCTATGTGCCCTGGCTGGGGATCGAACCTGGGTCCCCGCACGCCAGGCCCACGCTCTACCGCTGAGCCAACCAGCCAGGGTTATATAACTTTTAAAAAGAAACTATTCCTTTTGGTACTTAGTCAAGTGTATGAAAAAACAAGAATTAATATTTGCTATTTTTTTCAGTACACTAGGTTGACTTTAGATATCTACCAAAACCTATTAAATAAGGGAGATAATACTGTTCAGAATGTGAAAATTATCTCTTCAGACATAAAGTTTAAATTTCTGATGAGACACAATGTAATATGGAAAATTTAAAAATTATTTCTCTTATGTACCAAAGCTTAAAAGTCTCTGTATGTGTATGTATGTATAAAATCTGTTTCTGAATGTGTACATATATATATATGTAAATATCTATCTATATATAAAATCTTGATAAAAGTTACTAACTGAAAACATAAGCATGCCAATATATAGGCATTGCATTTTGAAACTTTTCTTTCTTTAAAACATTTCAAATTAGCGTACTTACCAAACTATTGTCTGACTTTAAGTTAGCACACTTACCAAACTATTCAATATATATCTTCTGAGATTCTGGCCTTGGCACTAAATTGTCTCATCTGAATTTTTTCTTTGGAGGGTGAGTATATCATGGCAAGCAAAAAGAGTTTTACATTTTGAAACAGGAATAAATGTTCTTTCTATAACTTTACAATTATTAGAGGTAAGTATTTCTCCTCATTAAAAAAAAAAATTTTTATGAGTGCTGAATTTTTCAATAAATAAGCAAGTGAGGAGTATACAGAGTATAGAATCACTGATGTGGATAAAGTTCAACATCATCATTTTAAAGCTAGGATGTCATTGAGATTGAATATTAACAAGTAGAGTATCCCTTCCTTGTGTTGTATTTCTACAATCTAGAAGTGTAAACACCAGATTAGGGACAATCTAGTGTGGTCTGATATGTGTTTTTGATAAGGAGCATGATATTAATTTCAACTGAGCATTTTGGAAGATTGTGTTTTTATATGGTATTTCTTTTATTTTTTTTATTAAGTGAGAGGCATGGAGGTAGGGAGGCAGAGAGACAGGCTCCTGTCTGCGCCCCAACGGGGGTTCACCTAGCAAACCCCATATAGTGTCTTTATTATAGCATAAGCATGGCTTAAGTTCATATTTTTTAACTTTAAGTTTGTATCTTTTATACTGTCTTGCAACTGAAAAACCGAGAGATTAGTTTCTTTATTTTAAGCCCATTTTAACTGATCTTTAAGAAGAAATTTTAGCCTTTGAATGCTGACTCCCAATTAAGCCCAGGATTTAATATACTTAATTTAGGATTTAATAGATTTACCTTGTCTAGATTTCTATAAACTATTGCCCAGGACAACCTAAACTAGAATTAAAGACATCTCTTTTCATTGACATTGCAACTAATATGTGTACAATTAAAAAAAAGAAAAAAAAGGAGGTAGGAACATCACTATGAAAAAAAATTCACAGTTATTTACAATCACAGTTGATCACATTTTCATGTGCAGTGGATATAATGTCATTTCTTTCTTCTGGAAATGAGTCACTGGGACTTCAAATTTTGGGTTTATTTGTAATATCCTGCTGGGAACATCTGTTAGAAGCCACTTGTAAAAGTCATAATGCCACAGCAATACTCATTTTAGCGTTTTGCATGACTCAATGACCTATGTAGTTTGTGAATCCTTTGTCAGAACACTTTCTGAAAGAGTAATAAGTAAAGAAGTAATGAGTTAGGCTAAAAACAAGTTAGTCAATGAAAAAGGAAGACAACTGATTCCTTCCTGTTTATGATCATTTTGTGAATAAACTGAAAAGATGCTACTAAGCCATAGAGTTTATTTATTTACTTTTTCATCCTAAACATTTATTCGCACAAATTAAATTCTCCTCATTTTGCCAGAACGTGTCATTAATAGCAGGGAAATACCTCATTGCCAGTGAGGTTGCACAGGTTCTGATCCACATTCCTGTTTTATTTCAGCAGGATGGAATCCCTGACTTCCATTTCTCCTCTTGGGCCACTAAGGGAGCATGCACACACACACACACAGCAGACCTCATTCTCTTTTTACTTGCCAGCTGCCTGCCTGAAATGCCAAGCTCCAAAATGTGTTTTTTTCAGAACCTCAGCAGCAGCAACATCTGGATCTTTGCAACTTTAATCTTGGCCGGTTTCCTTCTTTTTCTTTCTGGCCTTCCAGGCACCTGTGAATGTCCTGTACATACACAATGAAATCAAACCATAGTTGGAAATCTGATTCTTTTGGTATGCTGAACAATGATTAGTTAGGAACATATAAAACCACAAACTGCAAGTAATAAAGAACAAGTTCAGTGCATTATAGATAAGGGGCAATGAAAACTTAACTTAAAAATTAAGTGAATTTAAACAGTTAATGAAAATTAGAGTACCTGACTCTTTCATTTTCAAAGTTTATTTAAAAATTGTAGTCTGGGATGAAAAGCAGAAACACACCTTTCATCTAAGGGGAAAAGCTCTTGTCATAAAATATTAAGACCTGAATTCAAGCGAAAAGAACTTTGGAAGGAAGCCAAAAATTTTTTCCAACCACCCCTGGCAAATTTCTTAATTATCTTAGATATTTCTGCTTTTTTTTTTTTTTTTTTTTTTTTTTTTTTTTTTTTTTTTTTAATAACTCTAAGTTTCTGATGTCTTTTTGAACTCCAAATTGAAAGACTGCAAAGTGAGATTTGGAAATTTTTCAGAAAAGTAATAAATAATTACAGAAAGAAAAGCATGTCTGTCATGGACATTGACTGCTTGAAACCCTATTCTACATAGGTCATAGCATCCAAATATAAAACCTGAGAAACAGACTTTGATCTATAAAACCCCAAAGTGTATGATTCTGGTCTTTCCTTCCATGGCAAGGGCTCATCAGTTTATGTTTTGAATGCCTTGGCTAACTACCCTCAGATATAAATATCAAAGGTACAGATATAGGACAAAATCCATTCCAATACATTTAAGCCTCTTTGATTTAATACAATCTAAACCATTCTTATCTCAGAATATAAAAGGAAAACCGCTGTAGTTGTTAGCATGAGCTCATGGAAGAATTGGATGAAACTATGTGCTTGTAAAATTCTAAAAGATCCAGTCATTTTGAGTTTCCAAAAAAATAAATTGCATTTCCCCTCCCTGCCCTGAATACCACAGGAAAAAAAGATAATGTGATAGAAAATAAGTAGTACAACGAGTGGCAGGTGACTATCATGGGTGGTAAGGAAAAATAAATTAGGTTATATCCTTTCAGTGTTAAGTACATGAAAGGGAACATATCTTTTTCTCACTTTACTTCCTCACAGACTGTCCTTGCTTGAAAATGTTAGGTTATGATGTTTACCTAAACAAATTATCTTCCTTGGAAGCATTTAAATATCAGTACATCTTATTTCTTAATGTATACAATGTTTTGTTATATATCATTTTCATTTTTTTAGATTTCAATATTTAGATATTAGGTTTTCTCATTGTTCAGCTACATTTAAAAAAGTTATTTATCTTATAGTCTGTATTTTTTATATTAATATTGTCATCCTATATTGTGAATTATGCTCTAAAATATTGAAGAACATGGCTTATATCATATTAATATTATAAAAATGATTTCCAGACTAACTTTGATTTCCCAAGTAAGAGTACTTTTTTAAAGATTTTATTAATTTTTTTTTTTTTTTTTTTTTTTTTTTTTTTTTTTTTTTGCATTTTTCTGAAGCTGGAAATGGGGAGAGACAGTCAGACTCCCGCATGTACCCGACCGGGATCCACCAGGCACGCCCACCAGGGGGCGATGCTCTTCCCACCAGGGGGCGATGCTCTGCCCCTCCGGGGCGTCGCTCTGCCGCGACCAGAGCCACTCTAGCGCCTGGGGCAGAGGCCAAGGAGCCATCCCCAGTGCCCGAGCCATCCTTGCTCCAATGGAGCCTCGCTGCGGGAGAGGAAGAGAGAGACAGAGAGGAAGGAGAGGGGGAGGGGTGGAGAAGCAGATGGGCGCTTCTCCTATGTGCTCTGGCCGGGAATCGAACCCGGGACCCCTGAACGCCAGGCCGACGCTCTACCACTGAGCCAACCGGCCAGGGCTTATTAATTTTTTAGAGATAGGAGAGAGAGAGAAGGGGAGAATAGAAGGAGTGAGAAACATCAACTCATAATAGTTCCTTGCTGTATGTGCCATGACAGGCAAGCATATGGTTTTGAACTGGCAACTTCAGCATCGTAGGTCAGTGCTTTTTTCACTGCATTGCCACTAGTCAAGCTCAGTTAAGTGTACTTTTAACCCTTTGAGTAGTGCAAATGTTCACGTACATCCTGTGCCTCCTGACCATCCAGAGTATGATCGGACATGTATGTCTTTAAACTGTTTTAAACTTTTATTTTAAAAATATGTAAGGCATATATGTTTGCTTGCTTGTGACTTATATTGGGTGTGGGGGACAGGCTATAAGCAGGCCAGGTCATTGTAGCCTAAGGTTTGGTTTTAGGACTAAGCTTTTCCCCACACCCTTGACTGATTGTATGATCTGGGTGGTGCACTCTCATGAGGAATCCAATTATGCCTTGGTTAAGTGACTTTGTATCGGGGACTTCCTTGTTTGTATATTGGATTAAGGGATTTTGGTTTTCTACACTATAAAGTGGGACAGACTGGGAGCTTGGACACACAGTTCCTGCTATCACAATTGCAGGGGCTTCCCTGATCCCTTGCCCTTCATGGGAAAAGCTGGTTTTCTGCTTTTCCCTTATCTTCTTTTGTGGTTTGCCTGTCTTGGTGAGACACCAATAAATAGGATGGCCCACCATCCTCCGACTCCACCATTTCTTTATCGTCTGCCCGAATCCAATGGGAACCTGCATGTGAATGGCCACGATGGCGGTTCCTGGCCTTACAGCAACATTTAAAAAAAGCAAATGTATGTTCTTCTTTTTTTCATAAATTGATTATTAAACAAATATGATTTTAAGTAAATAAAATTGTAACTGAAACTAATTTCATTTTTTGAAAAAAAAAACCCTCACTCCTGGAGGTCAGCAAGCATGAAAAAAACTCATTACTCACTACTCAAAGGGTGGATAGACGAACCACAAAAGAGATCAATGCAGCTTATGTCCAGTATAAAATATGTATTCTTGCTTAATTTGAACCAGTGATAATGTAAAATAAACTGAATATTACTGCCTTTGTATTTTTTCCCCACTGTAGTTACTTATGAGAATTTGTGTTTTCTATATCAAATCTTTTATCTGTAGCCATTAGGTAAGAATAGGGATATCTGATACCAGTCACTATGCTTGGCCCCAAATAAATTATATATTAAGGCCCATTTTTGAAACTAGCAACTGCAAGCTCTAAATATGACAGAGAGATAATAACATAAAATTTTTGTAAGGTAGGACAGTAATTCATTTAAAGGCACTAAGGCCCCATGTAAAAACACAGAGGAGGCCCTGGCCGGTTGGCTCAGTGGTAGAGCATCGGCCTGGCATGCAGGAGTCCCGGGTTTGATTCCCAGCCAGGGCACACAGGAGAAGCACCTATCTGCTTCTCCACCCCTCCCCCTCTCCTTCCTCTCTGTCTCTCTTTTCCCCTCCCGCAGCCGAGGCTCCATTGGAGCAAAGTTGGCCTGGGCGCTGAGGATGGCTCTGTGGCCTCTGCCTCAGGCACTAGAATGGCTCTGGATGCAACAGAGCAATGCCCCAGAGGGGCAGAGCATCGCCCCCTGGTGGGCATGCCGGGTGGATCCCAGTCGGGCGCATGTGGGAGTCTCTCTGACTGCCTCCCCATTTCCAGCTTCAGAAAAATGAAAAAAAAAAAACACAAAACCCACAGAGGAGTGAAAACGTCATATAAAATAACACAACTTTCAGAATTACAAATAATATTTTTCATGAAACCATGTAATATATTGTTTATTTTAATTATTGCTGTTTAGAGAAACAGAGGATAATGTCATACTTCATAAGGGTTTGGTAAACAAAGACATAACCCCTATGTTATTCCAGATTCTCCTCATTATTCACATGGACCAATACAGTAGTGACCTAATCTAATTTCAGTCTCTCTTCTAGGTTTCTGGGAGAGTGCTCTTCCTAAAATGATGCTATCTGTCTCTACCTACCAATTAAAATCTTCCCAAATCATTATTTATGACAGCCTCTCAAACCTCATCTTTTGTCCACTTGTTTCATTAAAACGTATGTTTTGAAACACAAACTACATGCAATTCTTTGAAAATTCAACATGTTACTGCTGCACTCCTTTATAAATACTATGACCTCTGCCTAGAACATTCTTATTGTTATATAACCCTGTTTCACTGCTTCTCACAAGCCTGGCACAATCTGATCAAAATTCTTCAAGCATAAATGAAGATGAAATGTATTTGAGACAACATGGATGGATCTTGAGAGTATCATGCTAAGCAAAATCAGACGGAAAAAGTCAAGAACCATATGATTTTACTTATATGTAGGATATCAAACTTAAAGCAGCAAAATGAACAAACAAGAAAAACAAAAACTCATAGACAAGACAATAGTATGCTGGGTACCAGAAGGATGGGGTCACGGGTGGTGAAGGGTAAGGGCGTTTAACGTACAATGAAAGAAGACGATTTGACTTTGGTTTGTGGGCACACAATGCAACATACAGATGATGTATCATAGAAATGTACACTTGAAACATAATTTTATTAAACAATGCCACCCCAATAAATTTAATTAAAAATACAAATAATAAAAAATAAAAATTAAAAAATACTTTCCTCCAGGAAATCTTTTGTGAACCTGGGTGAGAGTTATTCACCTCATCCCACCTCTGTATCTTTGGTTTAGACACATCTTTGCACCCCTTTCTCTGATGAATTTACATTTTTTGTCTTCCTGTGGGATTTTGAGTCCCTTTAGGGCTAGAACCACAGGTTATGTACACTTGTGTTTTCTGTGTCTAGTAGAGTGCCTATGTAGTTAATAACTGTTTGTTAAATGAGCAAAGAAAAGTGAATGGGTCAAAATGAGGAAAAATCAATATAATAAAGAATATTTTAATTCTTTATAAACTTGACATAGGTCATTGAAATAATTCAATTGATAGAGCCTGGATAAGGGCCTATCTCATCATCTCTCTAAAAAAAGAAACTTTGAAATTTTATGTATAGCAAGTAATGTTTCCTTTTTCACAAATATAGACACTTTTACATATAAAGGCTTCTTATCCTAAAAATAACAATCTATTTTTCCTCTCTCTCCCTACTCCCCCTTTGTGGTCTTCTTTCTCTCTCATTCTTCTAAGAACTAAACTATTATTACATGCCAGAAACTCTTCTAGTACATGATGTTAAATGGGTCATTACTGTTTATTTATAGTCATCCAACGCTCTTGTGATGGTGCAAATGAGATTTCAAAGTGTAAAGATGGGGACACTAAAATATTTTTTCCACATAGACTGCCATAAAAATTAAGTGGCCTCTATTCTGTCTATTCCTTATTCACTTGACTCATTTCCGATTCTCTGAGTAATGTTCCTAAAGATTATACAGGCTTTTTTATTTCTTAGTAATTTATAAAACTTATTTGTATAAAAGGAATTATTTGCAATATAATAAAAACAGACTGTTTAAAAATAAATAGATTCACCCACAAATTAAAGATTTAATTTATAAAACTCAAAACTGTAATCAATCAACCATCACCCTAACAAATTAGAAAATGCCAGAAATGATCTTTGGGGTTTTGTGGTAAATGCATGAAAATACTATGTTGTTGCCACTAATCCAGTTTTGAATTTTATCATAGGCTGAAAGGCCTTGCAAAAGGAAAAACAGCCGTGAGGGTTGTCCATTCATCAGAAAGTCTATGTACCTACCATAGCTGCTTTTCTATACTGAAGGTTGCTCTATTTGCATGCTTTTAGGCTTGAAATTTGTGATAAATGTTACATTCTTTACATTACCTAGCAGTGGTAAAAGTTATGATCCTGGGCCTAGTTCTAAACAAAACTACTTTGAAAAAATAAACTCATATTTTTAAAATGACAGTTATAATATGCAAATAACAATCTCATACACTTTAAAAAGTTCTCTCTTATAGAAGTATTCTGCTAGCTTTCATAGGAATCAAGAGGATTATTACATATCATGCTTCCTCTGGTAGTAATTATGCATGGTCTTTGATACTACTTTGACTATATGCAAATGTACCTAGTACAATTCTTGGCATACATCAGGGGCTCAGTGTTTCCCTATTTTCTTTGCCTGCCTGCTTGTCTTTCTCCCTTCCTCCTTTTCCCTCTTTCCTCTCTCTACTCATCTCAACTACTACATGTAAACAAAGCCTTCCCTGATTACTCCAGTTGAAAGGGAACACCTGCTTCCTGCCTTTGAAAATGCCTAGACTTAAAAGTTATGAATTTTATTTGGAAAAAAACCTTCTGAAATTTTCTCATATATTAATGTTCGCCTCCCTGGAAGTAATGTAAATCTATTGAGGGCAAAGATCAACTTATTAGCAGATTTTGCAATTTCCTACTAGCTACATTTTGAAATAGGTCTAAAATATTGTGCCTATAACAGCCTCTGAAACTAGTTCAACACAAAAATAAAATGTGCATGTCATATAAAGTATCACAAAATGGAATACAAATTAATCAAATACCTATACATAAAACATTTAATAGAAACATAATCATAGATCCCATTTTTATTCTCATGAGGAAATTTTACAAAAAATAATTAAATACATTGTACTTTTTCACTACCGTCACTGTGACTATGGATTGCCTAAAAGTTTTACTTACCTATATATTTACCAAGCTAAATTAAGTCACAAGCGGATAATTCAAGAAAATACTTGTTGCCTGACCAGGTGGTGATACTGAGCACAGAGTATTGGCCTGGGACACTGAGGACCCAAGTTTAAATCCAAGGTCACCAGACGGACTCATCAGCTTGAACACAGGGTTGCTGGCTTGAGCATGGGATCATAGATATGACTCCATGGTTGCTGTCTTGAGCCCAAACATCACTGGCTTAAAGCCCAAGGTTGCTGGCTTGACCCCAAGGTTGCTAACTTGACTCCAAGGTCACTGGCTTGCACCAGGAATCACTGGCTCGGCTGGAGCCCCTTCCCCCCATCAAGGCACATATGAGAAAGCAATCAATGAACAACTAAAGTGCCGCAACTATGAGTTGATGCTTCTAATCTCCATCCTTTCCTGTCTATCTGTCTCTCTCTCTCATTTTCTCACAAAAAGAAAAAGAAAAAATTGTTGTTTATAGTTTATTAATGCTTAAATTTAATTTATATTTTTCCTTGAATTATAGATTACCCTGTTTAGAATTTGGCCAGAAAATTTTATTTAACTCTTACCACTATAACTTATTTAACTCTTACCTTGATAGGCAACCAACATCTTTCCTGTGAATACTGTGATAAGTCTAAATGATTGCAATGACTGTATAGGAAGATCCCACAGTCCCTCATCTGCCAAGGTGCCATTGTGGTCTTATAAAGTATGCCAGGTCATATCACTGCATTGCTCAAAACCTTCTGTTTACTAATAAGCTCCCTGTGGCCTGTCAAGTCTTTCAGAGTTCACAGGCTTCCTTATACATCTCTTACTTCATGTCCCTCTAGGCCCCTTACTCAGGCCACTGAAGCAACAGAAGCCTCCTTGCTGTTTCTGAAACGCTTTCAACCTGTATTGATTCTCTGCAGCTTCAGATTATTTGCACAGATACCTTGTGCTGACTTTCTTCCTAAATTCAGATCTCTGTGCAACTGTGACCTTATTAGAGAAGCTCTCCCTGACCTTCCAATCTAGAACAGCACCAGTCACCATTCTTTCTATCCTTTGCCTCATTTTGGTTGTTTGTTTTTATATCATACTTTAATGTATTTGTTCATTTATTTATTGTCTATTTATTCTCCTGGGAATATAAGTTTTATAAGGCCAAGAATTTGTGTGTCCTTTGTCATAGCTCCAAAGTCTGGAAGTATGCTTGCCCCATAGTTGACACCATGTATATATATTCTTTGTTATAGGTCTGTAGGTTTATTAAAGAAAACAATGGCAAATATAAATTATTTCATATAAAGCATTTATTATATTAGCTATGATGCTCCTTTTCATAATCTTTAATTGGAAGTGAATATCTTTTTTTTCTTTTCACTCAAATATAAGCCCTTTGAAGGAAGTGGTTGGTTATGTCTACTTAATTTTAACGTTCCCTGAAATACTGAATGCATGTTTTGTACATTTAATCAAAAATAATAATAATTATCTATTAAATGTTGAAAAAATATTTTCTTTGCAAGAGAGACAGAGACAGGGAGAGACAGACAGAGAGAGGGACAGATAGGGACAAGGAGACAGAAAGGGAGAGAGATGAGGAGCATCATTGTGGCACCTTAGTTGTTCATTGATTGCTTTCTAATATATGCCTTGAATGGAGGGCTCCAGCACAGTGAGTGACCCCTTGCTCAACCCAGTGACCTTTGGGTTCAAGCCAGTGAACATGGGGTCATGTCTATAATTTCATGCTCAAGCCAGCGACCCCATGCGGAAGCTGGATGAACCCACACTCAAGCTGGGGACCTCAGGGTTTTGAACTGGTGTCCTCTGTGTCCCAGGCCAATGCTCTATCCACTGTGCTACTGGCCTGGTCAAGTGAAAGAACATTATTTTTGTGATTGAGAAATATAATATAGTGAGTGATATTGTGACTCTTCTTACTATTTTTACTTATATTGTAGTCTATTTAGCTAGTTATATGTTGCTATATACTTTATTTTTCATAAAAATAATGATATTAAGACCACACACTTTATGATAAAGTTTAATCTTTTTGAAAAAAATAAATGCAGGTATAATTTTTGAAAATTTTTGCTAAAGATAATTAATTACATATTTTGTTATTTAGAATTCTAACTTGCTAAAATATGATTTCCAGCATATAAAATAATCATCATCTTTCTGTTTAAGTATCAGCCAAAAAAATTTGCTTTGTTTCAACCATATGTTCTTTTCTTTTCTCTTGTAACAATCTTGTTTTTGTTCATTCATTAGAGCTGGCAGATAACTCTAAGGGTTTGAATTCCAAAGCCAATTCAGCATTAACTTTATATCCATGACCAATGTCAAATCTGAATTCTATCTAATAGAAATATCACGTAATCTCATGTTAATCTACTCCATGTACTAGTTCTGACTAGCACTAATTAACAAGGTTTGACTGAAAACCCCAGTAGATTACTATCATCCTATAGAGTTTGATCTTGCAAGAAATAGCTCTACAGATGTATCCCACCCACCTAAAGCAGGCTCCTGTGGCTCAACAATATTCGAAAAGTCTTCATACACCCTGTAATTAAAGAAATCCTTGAGTCATGGTGCCAGAATGTAGATGGTTCAACCATCAGCATACTGCTAAAGACTAGCTTTCCAGATCATTTTATTGATTTAAACACTTAACATTATGTTGATTATCATTTTAAAAATTAGGCATGGTAATACATAATTAAAAACTTTAAAATAATTTACTTTAAACCACATTTAAAAATGAAAATGTACTACTCTCTTGTAGAAAATAAACAGACCATGCATGATTTTAAAGTCACATTTAAAATTAAAATTAAAATATTTGATATAAATATATTTTATTATGTAAATGTGCTCTAACAAAGAAAAATTCATAAGATATTACTTTTTGTCTAATACCAAAGACATGAAATGTTGAATTATAAAATAAAATTCTTAGCCTGTGTTGCATAAACCTTGAATGGTGGTAATCAACCATGATGCGTGACTAAGGCACACATCTGTCCACATGATTTATGACAATACAATCAGAGAATAGGCTTTCTATTTCTTAAAAGAACTATAGTTCATTGTAAAAGTGGATCATGTTTGTTATAGTAGCATGGCAATATGTTTTATTTATACTATTTTTGTATGCTTCTTTCTCTTTTCCCCCCTCAAATTTATTCTTTTTATTTATTGCATGTTGCAAGTACCCCATGTGAACTTCCACTCAGGAAATGACATGATTTCTTCTCATAAGAGAAGTGTTTTCTTAAAAAGAAGCAAGTAATACTTATGTTCGGCTTTAGCTGAAGGTGGTCTGTCTGTCATACTTGGCATGCTTGATTTTGTGGTGATTAATGCCAAAAGAGCATGTAGAGTAAGAGCCCTGCTAAAATGAATATTAACAAACTTAGCAACCATACTACAGTGAATTTTATCTTTGGAAGGAAGGATTCAAGCTCTCTTGAGTATTGATGCTTATATTAACATAACTGTTACAGTATAGAGAAAATGCACCATTAGTTTAATGTGATTCTGTTGGTAAATAACCTTCAAAAATAATTTTAAAAAAAGGCTTATAATTGTTGTTAACACTTATTAAGCATTTGTTATAAGTTTAATTACATTCAGTATTTGAGAACCCTTATTTAAAGATCTATTTAATACTTATTAAAATTTGACAGGAGTCCTTCTCTTTCTAGGTTCAGAATCAAGCTAGAGTTGTGGTCATTGTTAAAGACTGCCCCATGAGTGAAATAGTGGAGTCAAGTTTGTAATCTAGGTGGAGTGATTCTGTTGCACATGCTCAGAACTGCTATGCTACTCTACCTGAGTGTTAGGAACAGAGCTTCACTTCCCAAATAACATCTCCTGCAGGAAGCCCTACTGAGTTTAAATGTGACAGATGTGATTTCGCATTTAAAAATTTTTTTCAAAGACATGTTTTTTTAAAAATACATATATTTCCCTTGAATATTATTAAAATATAAATGATAATGATGTTGAGATAATGATAGTATTTTATTGAAAGGTTTTATTTTTGACCGGCTTTTTAAGATAAGTATTAACTCATTTATTGTCACACTATGAGGTAGTTGGTAATACTGTCCACATTTTACACATGATAAAACTAAGGTCACACAGCTAGTTACTTATAGAGCAATTATTTGAACACAGGCAGTCTGATTTCAGATCATGTGTCTTAAAAGTTATTGTCTTATCACTATTGCTCAATTGTATTGTGGAGAAAGTTGGTACTTTACTTTGGCTCTGAAGCACTTTTACAAAGTAGTATCTAGATTATTGTTATTAATTTTTATTGAATATATTGAGGTTATATTAGTTAATAGTATTATGTAGGTTTCAGGTGTACACTTTTATAATACAACACCTTTACATTGCATTTTGTGTTTTCTCCCCCGCCAGGTCCCCTCCATCACCATCTATCCCCCTGACCCTCCTCCACTTCCTCCCCGCCAAGTCCCCTCCATCACCATCTATCCCCCTGACCCTCCTCCACTTCCTCCCCCTTTCCCTCCTGCATCCCCACACTGCTGTCTCCAGATTTTTAAAAATTATCACATTTTAATTTTAGTGATAATGAATTCCATTTGGTTTCAAAAATCATGTAAATATTATAAGAAAAGCATACAATAAGGGGTGCTTTTATTAATTAAAAGTATTTCTTGAATTAAATGTGTAACAATGCGATTAGAGTAACAATAATATAAAAAATAAAGATTAGGAGATGAGATTAGAATTATCAGTTAGAATAGGCCTTAAAAACTATGTGTTCTCCATAGATTACAACTTGGTTTTGTATAGGTAAACTTGGTTTTATTTGGGAAATATGACTTTAATCACAATTGTTATTATCAAAATAGCACCCTAATTCTTAAAATCCAGAATGAAAAGTGATATTTAGCTAAGTACATACTTGACTAATGTTAGGTAACTCAGCAGTATTGATGGTCATTATGTATTTAGCACACCTATGTTGCCGATATTTTCTTGTCTTCACATTTAATCTTCCCAATCATCTTGAATGGCAATCATAATTATACTCCATCTTGCAGAAGAAAAAATGGAGGCAAAGATATATTAAATAACCTGCACTAGGGAATGCAGCAAATAAATGAGAAAAGTCCATCTGATATAGAAACTCCTGTGATATCACAACACTTCATCCTGAATAACACATACAAGTAAATAATTGTACATAGTTTATCTTTTTACTCTGAAATATAACTGCAATTGCCCAGGTCTTAATTTTTAAAAGTAACTGAGTGACAACTAAGAAGGTCAATGCCACTGAAAGAACAGTTTAAATTGCAGTTCCCCTAGTACTAGAAACATGCGCTCTACACAGGCCACAGAGGAACACCAAGACTTGGTCAGAAGAAAGAAACAGGAGGGAAGGGAGAGCCTTAGAACAATGTTTTTTAAAGTTATTATTAAGTCTGATTGTGTGACATTGGTTAATATAGTCATATAGGTTCCGGGTATACATCTCTATGATACATGAACTGTATATCGTTTTGCGTGTCCATCACTCAAAGTCAAACCATCTTCCATCACCATATATCTGGCCCCCTTTACCTGCTGCAACAACCCTCACCCCTTCCCTATGGTAACCACCATACTATTGTCTATATCTATGAGTCCAAGGTTTTTTTGGTTCTTTTTTTTTAGATTTTATTTATTCATTCTAATAGAGAGAGAACAGGGGGAGGAGCTAGAAGCATCAACTCCCATACATGCCTTGACCAGGCAAGCCCAGGTTTTGAACCAGCGACCTCAGCATTCCAGGTCGATGCTTTATCTACTGCGCCACCACAGGTCAGGCCTGAGTCCAAGGTTTTAACGGGGTTTCTACAGCTCAATAATATGGGCCAGAGTAAGAAGTTTAGGCTAGGCTAATTTGAATAATTCTGGCAGGCTTCAGCCTATAGGAATAGTCTCTAGTTATCTGATACCTGGCCCTGGGTTTATTCAGAGCAGAAGAGATGTTGATTTTATGTGTGAGAGACAGATAAGAAAGCAGGTGAGTGTGAGGATCTGTAGTCTGATGTAAATACTGTGTTCTAGGCAAGCTGTCCACCACCCCCAGGAATCAGCCAGCCCTGGGAGGGTCAGTCTCTCCCTGACTGTAAGACTCACACAAGATGTCAAAATATTATGATAGAGAAATTTTTAAATGACAGTTATTACAGTAATGCCCATATACAAAAATCATAACTAATACTTTTAAAGTATGTAATATACTTTTCGTTTATGAAATGTAATAAAGACAACTCAACTGTTTGTGTTGCAGATAAAACTGTATGTTCCTTTTACTTTTTACAAATAATTCCATATATCCAAGTACTTGTAATTAATATAAGTAGCTGATGCCAGCAACATGAAATTTATAATATTGCTAATAATTAGAAACAACTTATTTTTTAAAAATGTTTTAAGTGAGAAATGGGGAGGCAGAGAGACAGACTCCCACATGTGCCCCAACTGGGATCTACCTAGCAAACCCCCTATGGGGTGGTGCTCTGCCTATCTGGGGCCATTGCTCCATTACCCAGCAACCAAGCTATTTTAGCACCTGAGGTGAGGCCATGGAACCATCTTCAGCACCCAGGGCCAACTTGCATTGGCCAACTGATCCATTGCTGTGGGAGAGAAAGAGAGAGAGAGAGAGAGAGGTAAAGGAGAATGGGAGAGGTGGAGAAGCAGATGGTCGCTTCTTCTGTGTGCCACAATCAGAATCGAACCCAGGACATCCACATGCCAAGCGATGCTCTACCACTGAGTCAACCAGCCAGGGCCAAGAAACAATTTTAATTTGTTTAATATAACTTTAGGAATTCTGCTTGGGAGGAATTTCTGGTAAAACTTTGCAATTCTTTTAGTTTACTGAGTGGATCATATAATTTTTCTTGTGTGCGGACTCGTTAAGCACAAAATCTATACAAAATACCCAGAAACAACAAATTATTTTCTTATGGGAACAAGAGGATTTAAATGTTTATCTCTAAGCATTGTTGGGACTAAAGCTATAATACTCGTTACCACATTGATATCTGGGAGAGTCATCAGTGATTCATAATCATAATACTAACACAGGTACAGGAGAGAAGAAAGAGAATAGAGGTGAGGTGATGTCACAAGGCAACAGAGAAGTGTTCAGCTGACATTCTTGCTGCTGACTGAGCTTTCGGTGGGCTCGCCTGCTGTGGAGCTTCACCACTTTCATGTCTTCAGCAGTCAGGTGAAGTCTATGAACTATTTCTTGCAATGTTTTTAAACATGGAAATCAAAGTACAGTTTACCCTTGGTCAACACATGTTTAAACTCTATGGATTTTTTCAATACACACTACATATATTTCCTCTTTCTTATGATTTTCTTAATAAAGTATTTTCTCTGGATTACCTTATTGTAAGAGTGCAGTTCTTAATACATGCAACATATGCGTTAATTGACCATTTCTGTTGTTCATAAAGCTTCTGTGCAGCAGTCGACTCAGAGCAGTTAAATTTTTGGAGATTCAATGGTTATACACAGATTTTCAACTGCATGGGGTTGGTGCATCTAAATCCCACACTATTCAAGCGTTACAAAGAAAAGCAATTATATTAAAAATATAAGATATTAAAAATACTATATTTATGACTTAGTAATATACACCTTGTTAATTAAAGCATAAAAGAAGAGAATCTAGTGGAAAACCTAATAATATTGCAATTTGAAAGTAATTTTGAATTAATGTCACTAAAATTTCTAAAAGAAATGATATGATATAAAAAATCTTTGCTTGCTTCTGGTGGTATAGTCACAAGTATTGCTAATACCACTGTAGTTTATTACCTAACTTCATAAATAAAGGAAATGTTAAATTTCAGTTAAAAGTTTTTAAAATATATATAAATTTTTTCAATACAAGTTTATTGATCAGCTGAATTTGGTACTAGATTCTTTGTGTTCTGTGAACTCCTGTTAAAGAAGCTTTGAGATTCTGAGAAATGTCTTTAATTGTGTCAGTTGAGTATGTCTTTGACACCATCTTCTTTTGTTTTTATTACTGTTCCTCCATCCAGAAGTGGGTTTAATGGCAGGTGCACCAGGTGCGCGCCCTGGGCCCTGATTTCTGAAGGGTCCCACAAAACCCCAAGTTTACACTTTTTTCTAATGATACCAAAGTTTGGTTTCATATGTGCAATTTTAACATTAATGGTACATAATATTTTTATTTATTTAAAAATATGGTCAACATGTATATTTATTTTTCCTGTCTCTCTCTTCTTTTTAAGAGGCCCAATATTTTCTTCTGCGCCCGGGACCTCAACCGACCTTAATCTACCTCTGCCCCCATCCCTTCCCCTTTGGTAACCATCAACTTGTTCTATATCTCTATGAGTCTGTTTCTATTTTATTTTGTTTATTCATTTATTTTGTTTGTTTTCAATTTCACATATAAGTGAGATCTGGCATTTGTCTTTCTGTCTGATTTATTTCACTTAACATAATACCCTTATGTCTCTCCATGTTGTCAAAAATGGAAAGATTTTATTACTTCTATTGCTGAACAGTATTCTGTTCTCTTCTTCTTTACATGTTGCCCTATTCCAGCTCGTTGCTCCCTCTGCTTACTTGATGCAGAAAAACCAATTAGATCTGTATTTTTTTCCCCACAAAAATTGCAAAATAGTTTGTCAGCAGTGAACATTTTGTGTCAGAGCCTGAGCATTCCTGTTCTATTTGCACTACCAGCTTCCCTTCTTCTACAAAATATTGATTCTCATCAAAATATTGATGCTAAAAGACCACAGAGCCTAATGACGGAATCACTGCAATCAGATCAAATAATCTAATATCAGTCACTAATTATCTTGCTCATAGAGTTTCTTTCCCTCAATTTTCTTACTTATAAAATGCATTAAAAACTCAATTATTATCAGAATTAACATAGCTAATTGATAGAAAGTGCTTTGAGAAGACTTTGGATTATAGTACATGTTTAATAATAGTAGCTACTGTTATACTGACTTCTGGGATTTAGTGACTGATATATGATAATTTACTATACTAATCAGCATGTACATGGTAGATAATTCTTTGAAATTAGGATTAATGGTTAATGCTTAATTCAGCCTGATTCATTTTAAATATCTGGTGAGTATGTAACATTTGTAATAATAATTATTTGCATAAATATATTTAAGCACTACATATTTTATTGATTTCCAAGTGGCTAGATTTCAAGCAAATTGATTTTGTTGATATCTGGGTCTAGTGGTATTGTATTCTATCACACAATTCACATACAGAAGTGATAAAGGTAGCTATATGAAAAACTGTACTGAGAAATGTAATGATACATGAGAGTCAATTTATGCCACCTGAACCATTTATTCTATTCTACGTATTTTATTGAATATAAAAATAAATATTATAATTTATTCACACAATAAGTGATAAATACAGAGCTTCAGGTAATTTCTTTATTTAAACTATGCTTCAAAATTATAAGAACAAATGATTTTTATTACAATTAGTTGGTCATTTTCACTTTGTCATTAACATTTAATAGCTACAGAAAATAGGAAACTAAATATGGAAAATTCATATTTATATATTTTTTAAATACTACCAACATTTAAAAGCATAGAAAGGTGGTGCATTGAATAGAGCGTCAGACTGGGACACAGAGAACCCAGGTCTGAAACCCTGAGGTCACCAGCTTGAGCACGAGCTCATTCAGCTTAAGCACGGGCTTACCAACTTCAGCGCAGGGTTGCTGTTTTGAGCGTAGGATCATAGACGTGACCCCATGGTCACTAGTTTAAGCCCAAAGGTCACTGGCTGGAAGCCCAAGGTTGCTGGCCTGAACTCAAGGTTGCTGGCTTGAGCAAGGAGTCACTCACTCTACTGTAGCCCCCCAGTCAAGGCACATATGAGAAAGCAATCGGTGAACAACTAAGATGACGCAACAAAGAATTGTTGCTTCTCATCTCTCTCCATTTCCATCTGTCCCCCTCTCTGACTCTGTCAAAAAAAAAAAAGGGCATAGCAATTAAAAAAAAAAATTATATTAGTTTATTGTGTTTACATGGTTTCAAGTGCCCTATTCAATATAACACCCTCTATACACCACATCATGCCCCTATGCCCCTGCCCATGCACAGTCTTCTTCCACCCCCATATTTTCTCCTTTGGCCCCCCACACCCTACCTCCACCTCCCCTATCTTTCTGACTATTGCTAACCAGTTCTTTGTATATATGTGTTATGTATATATGATTTTGGCTAATCCCTTCCCCTTGTTTGATCCAGTCTCCTCTTCCCCCTTCCCTCTGACAGCAGTCTATCAGTTCCCTCTGACCCTGCCTTTGTTTCTATTTTGTGAAAAAAAATAGCAATTTTATAGTAAAATGCCTAAGAACTAGTTATCACTTATTCATTTTAATAGATGAGGAAAGGGAGTCTCAGATATGACCTAAATAAAAGTGTAGCAAATATTACTAGATTTTTAAGAAACAAAGTATCTTTTAAAATATTTATTTCAATGCTTATTTGGAAACTAGGCATTTTTAATACAATTTTTCAGTTTCAGGATTTCCTGAAGTAGTTGCATTTTCATGGAATTTGTCTTATGAAATGCTGTCCACTAGAGAACACTTATTTCAGTTAAATAATTTATTGGCAACTCAGTGACCATAATAACTGATGAAATATGTTGAGACAAGCCATAGTCAAGTGTGGTAAATGTGAAATGTACTATAAATTATAAAATAAAAAAAGCATATGCCCAAAACAATGAAGAATAATAGCTATCAAATATAACAAATAATAAGATTATATTTGTTTTTAACATTTTTAAGTTAAAAAATAATGATATTTAGGTAAAGATCCATTTTGTTAAAATATAAGTTAAAACTAAAAGAGTAAAAGCTATGCCATGACAAAGCTCTACGCAAAAAAAAAAAAAAAAAAAGGTAGTAGCTTATAACATTTAACACCTAGATAGAATGAATGGCAAAAATAAATGAAATGTGATAGAGTATGCTGTCACTGAATACATAATATCACGGGCAACTATCATATCACCCATATTAAATTTCTATACACAGTACACGTATCTCTAGAAAATTAGGTAAAACTAAGGAAAATAAATCAAGAGGAAGAAATAAAATTCATGCTTAGATTTACTGTTTTAACAATCACCACCAATAACCCAGTGTCTGTCTTTTTCCCTTCCAAGGAAAGAATTTATACATTATTTCCACAAGTTTTGTGTAAAAGTCCCTCAAGGCTGCATGTGACTAATGCTTCTTTAGGACAAATGTAGCCCGAGGGATGGAAAGAGATTTTTACGGTCCAAAAGCTGAATCTCACATTAAGATGGAGAAATATCCTATTAGGTTGATGGGTACCAGCTAATAGTAGAACTTCATAATGTGTGAAAAAAAAATTGCTGGTATCATGAGCTTCATGCTGGGTATACTAGTATATTTGGAGCCTGCTACTTGTGAAAGCTTCACTTTTTCCATTTTTAGAAAATGTGAGGCAGCAAAAAGGTTTTTGACAAACTGCAGACCCGGCACTGTTTAATCAACTTGATCGCGGACACTCCACCATTTCTTCTGGTCTCTTATTTTATTTGACCACTCGCCATTTCATAATTTTTTCTACTACTGGATGATAATTTTAAAACAAAGTTCAAAAAATTGATTCAGGAAGATTGAAATTACGCTTTATAAAAAATCAGCAGGAAGTAAAAGGAAGATTCATACAATCTCCAAAATGGTAACTCATTCTCTTTCTGTACATCTCAGTGTTTGTACGTGTACTTTTAATAAACAGACTTAGAACAACTATTTTATCTTGTTCATGATTGACATGATACGTAGTAATGTATTCTGTGTGATGAAAAAACAAGAAAGGCTTTTGTACGTTAGTGGATTTTTAGTTTGCATGCCTGCATTCTGTATATTGTGAAATAAGTCATTTTATCAGTTTAAGGATTTAAATTTATGATTATTTGAAAATACTGAGTACTTCCAAATACTTTTTCATATTAGTGCTTAATTTTGGTTTTAGTTTGGTTACAATGATACTGAAAATTAAGAAAGGTATATAAACTTAAGGCAGGGGTCTCTAATTAGAACAATTTCATCTTAGTTAACTTTTTTCAATGCAACTTTGCTATTATCAGTAGACCTACTTTTGTATTATTTATAATGTTAAAGATAAACTGTGAGAAAAAAAACTTTAATCACCAAAAATTGCTACATAATTGTTTAAGAATGAGATAAACTACTGCAAGACTGGTTTTAACTGAGACAATACAGATGTCTCTTTTCCATTATTTGTTTCTATCCTATTGTTTAAACAATTCAAATTGTATCAATTATTGTTACCCCAATCCAAGGAGAATAGAAAGTGTATAGACTTGAATATCTTGGGAGTCTTTCTTCCATGGACCTTGTGTCTAGCAATGGGGTGATTATAAAACCAAGATCTTCAAAATTTAAAACTATGTGGGTAAGAATAATTCACATCCAATCCAGCCTAATGATCTACATTTGCTGAAAAAAATGTCCATTGTATTTATCAATCTTTAAATTACAACTTGATATAATGTTTTAGAGTCTTTTGCTGTATGGCTGATTACCCATTTGGAAATGAATGACTTCCTGATCTGATCCCACCAGCTAGAAGAGTCAGTGTAAAATTATTTATAACAAACAAAAAATTTCTCCAAATAATATTTTTTGCAGTTCATTATTTATTTATTTATCGTAATTCTACAATAATATAACAGATTTATTATAAGATTAAAATAATTCAAACTACTGTTTCCATTAGTGTTACACAGTTGTTTTTATATTCAGAGAAAACCAACTTTTACTCAGAAAAATGGCTTTGTGACCAAGTCTTGTGTGCCAGTCCCCTGGCATTCCTGCTGTACTAAGGCAGACAGGGCACAAAGCAAGTCCTTTCTAAAGCAGGCGTTGTTTGCCTGAGCAAAAGTGACTATTGTCTTTGACATGCTGTTTTCTCTACACCTTTCGCTTCTGTGCACTTTCTATTCAATCAGTGAAGCTGCACTAAGTTGTGCTATGGCTAGAAAAAAACTGATCTCATCATCTAGGTGCCTGTATAATATCAGAGTTTATTTATTGCACATGCTAGATGTCTACCATGGGACACTTTAGGTTCTGTTCTATCATTCTAAAATGAAAAAGCAGGTCCTATCTGAGACATATATGTGTTACAGCAAAAGGAAAAAAAAAGCAAAGCCAGAACCAAGAGCTGAGTTTTAAAGCTTCTGCTTAGATGTTGAACACTTTGGTTGCAGTCATAGGCCATTGCCAAAAGCAAGTCATATGTCTATGAATAAAGTTAATGACACTGGAAGTCTAGTCCTCCTGCAGGGACTGGCCCAGTGGGGAGCAATGACACATAGTTGATAATAATATAATCTACCAAAATCTAGTCACAAATATTCACTTCATTCTTTACATTCACCAAATTCCCATCGAGACACAGTTTCAGTTGCAACGTCTGGAACCTCATGATAGACTAGATGAGGTTCTTAATCTGGAGAACTAGGAATTTAGAGGACTATTTATACTCTATTCTCCCAATCCTCACACCTACACATATTTCTAATATTCTGAGGCGGAAAGCAAGAAATGTTCATTCAGAAAGAGGAAGAAGCACAAAGCAGTCACCCTATAGATCGCAGCACATCTGAAATTATAATGGGCATGACCCTTTCCTGGTTATGGGGAATGTTTCCTGATATGTCTCCAGTTCTGATGCCTGCCCCAAACTGCTTAGCCTACTACTCTCCACAGCTCTAGCTCTGCCCTCCGCAGATACTTTTCTGTATTCCTTGGCATTATCTGTAAAGGTCACTGTCAAATATCGCCCCCCCCCCCCCTTCCTGTAGGATAAACAGCTTTCTTAGCCTAATTTTACTGCCACTAGAAGTTCGAGAAGCCTAAAGTTAATGTTTGAAATCTCAAACACTCACATTCTCTTTTATTTCAGGCTGATGGCTCATGTGGCAGTACTACATTCTCTAAACATAGTAGGATTGTTATTTCTAGTATTTTATTTTATTCTCAACCATGTGCCAATAGCCACATACTGATTTTTTTCTAAACTTAGGTCCCTTGAGTTTACAGGGCTTCCAGAAGAAGCCTTTTTTATTCTACTTTCTCTTAGCCATCCTGCTCAATGGAAAGTAATTACTGGCTGCTACCTTATTTAATGCAGATGTTTTATATTTTTATTGATTTTATTGGACTCACATTGATTAATAATTTTATGTAGGTTTCAGATATACAATTCTATGATATACATCAACTGTGTATGGTATTGTGTGTTTACCACCTCATCAAGTCTTCCACCACCATTTATCTTCCTTACCCTCTCCTGCCTTCCCCCTTTCTTACTGTAATCACCATACTGTTGTTTGTGTCTGAGCTTTTTTTCTTTGCTTAATTCCTTTACCTTTTTCAACCAGTCCACCAAATCCTATTCCCTCTGACAGTTGTCAGTCTGTTTTCGATGTCTGCCAGTCTGTTTCTATTTTGTTATTTTGTATTGTTCATTAGATTCCACACATGAGTGAAATCATCTGGTACTTGTCTTTCTCTGACTGATTTATTTTACTTAGCATAATACTCTCCAGGTCCATCCATGTTTAGTACATTGATACAATGTGATACTACTCAGCTGTAAAAAGGAAGGAAACTTATCTTTGGTGACAGTGCTGATATTCTAATGAAGAGTGAAAAATCACACCCTTGATTTGCTCTTTGCTAAGAGGTTGAATTGTAATTAGCTTTCATGACTCAAAGCTTTCAACAATTTTCTCTTTTACTGATTGGTGATAAGAACAACATCTTTCAATGCTGCAGGGCCTGAAATTTCAAGATGCTTTCTGTTTCTGTTTTCTGTGCTTGCAAACTAGCCAGTACCAATTGAGGCGTGACCATAACTTGAAGCCACAGCTAATTTGGAACATTTTCTCCTTCCCAAAGAATTGCAGCTTACACTATTACCAAATGTTTTTCTGTTTCATTAATAGGTTGCCATCTTTCCACCTCCAATAAATTTTTTTATCACCAACTGCTTGATCTCAAATCTGACATTATGTAATTTAGATTTTTGTTACTATAATACATTATTTCTAAACACCGAATTCCATATCAATTAGCATAGGCTATGTTATGCTGAGGTAATCAATGGCCTTACAATGACAATAAAGATTTTTCTTGTATCATTCACATTATATATATTTAGTGTACTGGTTTCAGTTCTGTTCCAATATTTTTACCCAGACTTGAGAATTAGCTTGTATCCCAGAAAAAAAGGTGATTGGCAGAAACACACTGTGGCCTCTACAACTTCTGCTCAGAAATAGCCATGTCATTTCCATACACATTTTATTTGCCAAAGCAAGTTACATTGTCAAACTAGAAGTCAAAGGAGTGTGAAGTATAATCTTCCCAATAAGGAGGCACATGGTGAAGAGGGGATGTAATTATTTTGATAATAAATCAATCTTAAATATTTGTTTTTCAAGAGACAAACCTTGAAAATACATAGAAGTTGGAGTTATGTGACTGAACTGTTGCTTATTGAGTGAACAACGTATCAGTTACTTGATATTTTGGGGTAATCTTTTTTTCTAGTGGAGTTAAATAATGTTGATACAGTTTATAATATTTGACTTATTGCTATTACTAAAATGAGCATAACATAGATACCTGCTTTGTTCATATAATACTAGATAATCACTGGGGGAAAAGTGGAGTTTCTTATAAAATGCGATGTACAAGATTCCCAAATGTGCGTCTTTAATTTTTTATGTCCCTGATGTTTTCAAGGAATTAAATCAAAATGTATATCAATCTGTGTCTTAAATAAAGTTTTACCTCTTTATCTAATTGTAAAACTATTTACTGAGTGAATTAGGAGGGTTATTATTATTGCTCTACTGTTGTCGCTGTTTTATATACATAGACATAAGACTATTAAAATGTCTTAGGACAAGGGTAAGTCTAGAGTAATCTTGAGAAGCTATGGGACACACACATGAAGGGCAGAAAAGTTGAGTGTTATATTCATAAAATAAGATTATCTATTTTCACTCACTATAAACACCTATCTGGAAATACAACATACATTTCTAGGCCTTTCTATCATAAACTCACTTAACAAACATAGTTTTACTTATTATAATAAGTCTAAAATTGAATATGGTGCTATTCAATTTAAAAAGAAAAAAATACTTTCTTAGGTAATTTAAAGAATAAAAGTCTATTGTTAAGATGTTTAAACTACAATATAATTAAATTGATTCAAATAACTGTGAATCAATACTTTTGTTTATACAGAATTATAAAATAAATAGCTTAAGTGAAAGAAATTACAGACCTATAGTTTTGTTCTCTTTATAAATTCTATTGTTTTACTTTGAAAACTGGATTCTATTGATTTGGCTGGCAATAGAATTTCAAAGAAAATAAGTATTTAAAAGTATATCACAGCTGATCCTCCCAAAAAATAATGATTATATTAGTGCATGGTTTGATTAGAGACAAGTGGTTAATGTGGTCAAAAAGATCTGATATATTATTCACAATGTTTTAAAGTAAAAATAAATCTATATTGCAAATAACTTTAGATATAACAAATATTTTAAATTGTGCCATTCAAAATGTTTGTGCCAGTAATGTTTATAAATATGACTAAGCAATAATAGAAAGATTCAAAGCCTTGTTAGAAATAGTATCTATTCTACATAAGGTATTATATGTATTTAGAATAAAGAAACACATATAATAGGAAAGAAATAGCAATTCCAGAAATTTTGTTCATACTAATCAATTGGATGATTTAAGTTTAAAGTTTATCTAATAGAAGCATAAATTATGTACAACTCATAGAACGTTTCTGCAAGTAATGTGTGTGTGAGAGAGAGCACATATATGCATGTATATGCACGTGTTATATATAATGCTATATTTTTATCTAGTGCATATGAATGTAAATTATGTGAATATATGATGAGATGCATATGAGTTAAAGTTTACACAGTAACATTATTAACTATGAGTAAACTCAAGTATTTAATCTGTATGTAATAATTCTGTAATAGTTTATAGAATTTGTTTATTTTCTAAGGTGAAAATTGTTTTCAGTGTAATATATATTTTTTAAGTTTTAGGAATAACATGTTACCATTGGGATAGTTTTGTAATCTGATTGAAATATAAAAATGATGAAAATTTTAGTTTCAAGTCTCTATTCTACACTTGAGAAGACCAATTACATTTTGAAGTTTAGAAATTGCTTACTAAAAAGATAAATTTCATGTAAATATTTTAATCAAATTATATTTATTTTCAGCCTATGTCAGAACAAGTATAAGAGAGGTTATATGGCCTGTTTCAGATCTTATGAAGCCCAAGGTGTTATTTCTTTGTTTTTTTTTTGGGGGGGGGGCTTCACTTCATAGTATTTGTCCCACATTAAGCATTTCTTTGTTTTACCAACTTGAAAATATTTAATAAATATGTCCTTTAATTGAATTAACATTTTCTGTGAATTTATTTGTTTGTTTGCTTGTTTATTTAGTGAGAGAAGGGGAGGCAGAGATAGACTCATGTGTGTGCCCTGACCAAGATCCACTGTCAAGCCCACTAGGGGGTAAATGTTCTGCCCATCTAGGGCATTGCTCTGTTGCTCAGCAACTGAGCTCTGCTTAGCACCTAAGGTTCAAGTTGAGGCCATGGAGCTATCCTTATTGCCTGGGGTCAACTCGCTCTAATTGAAGCATGGCTACAGGAGAGAAAGAGAGAGAGAAAAAAAGTGAGAGGGGAAGGAGTGGAGAAGCAGATGGGTAGTTCTCCTGTGTTCCCTGACCAGAAATCAAACCCAGGATATCCATACACCCGGCCGACTCTCTACCACTGAGCCACCCAACCAGGGCCGATTTTTTTTTTACCTATGCATATTTAGTGATACTTGCAGAACAAGAGAACCTTAAGTATAAAAAGTTTACAATGAAATAATACCTTTGAGAGGTGAAATTTAATAGGCATTTATTTAAATAGTCCTTAATTTTTTATTTGCATCTTTTTTCACAATTGCATATTTTTCTGAGACCTTGAAAAGTGTGTATTTTACCTGAGCAATTGGGTATAGTGACTAATGATATGTCACCCCAGATATATATTCTCTGAATTTTGACTATGCACCTTTAATTCTTCATTCATATAACCATCATTATATTCATCACATTGTACTGTAATCACTAATTTAGTTGTTTGAATTTCAGTAAAAAGAAAGGAGATGGAATACAATTATTCATTTACTTAAATATGTACATTCACTTATATATACATTTATTTAAAATAGATACTCATTATTATATATATTTAAATGTTGGTCAAAGCTGGGCACTGTTCTATTCAGGGGATGTAGTGGCAAGTAAAAAGCAAGTCCCTACTCCCTGGAGGTTCTATGTTAGCTTCATGCCTCATTTAATTTTGTATCTAAAACTCTGCCTGACATATTAGGTGTTTATTAAGTATTTAAAAATTATTAGTACATAAATAAAATATAGAAATTTTATAATTAAACCTAAGAGTGTTTGAAGTTACTTAAATTTACACGCTTGAGTAAATTTAAATAACCAGGACAACACATATCTCAAAGGTATTTGACATGTATGTACTAATTCTAATCAAAGTCACTTGAAATTCTGCATTATAAATTAAATTAAACATCAATGGATTGGTTTTTAATTTATTCATATCCATTTCCCAAATTACCTTGCTTTCCCATTCTCTCATGAGAAACAGACAAAAGGAGAGAGAGAGAGAGGGAAGAAGAAGACAGAGAAAGAGATTTTAAATTTGTAATGCACTTTCCTAGAAATATTAATGACAATTTTAAGTCTTTCTAATACACTAACTGTTATTTTTAAAGAAAATGGCCAATGTAACTTTCAATTCAGCTAACTCCTAGTAAATTATTGTTTAATGTAAACAAGTACAGCAGAAAGTAGAGTATTACATTTGTTCTTGTACATCCCTGTCGTCAGATTTATCAAAGCTATGACTTCTTTAGAATTTTCAAGAGAACACCAGAATCAAAGAAAAGAAATAGATAAGATAAAGAATTACAATTTATTTTCAATGGGAGTTTCCCATTTAAGTTTCATTTGTTATTATCACTTTAAAGCAAGTTGAAAGTATGCTGGGTAGGCATCATTATCTGACACTAATGGAACCTTTTGTGACAGATTTTTTTTGTTGAATAATTATATGGTGTGAATTGAAAAAAAAACTGTCAGGTATGATCAGATATTTTGTGTCTGCAATTGCCAACTTGGCTCATAATCTTACCAACGATAGGTGGAAAATTTTATATGTGCCAGAAGTTTGTCTACATTATCAGTGAATATGAATATTTAATTTGGTCAAACAAAGTATATTTTAATTATAGTTGTAACAATTATTAAATTACACATCATTCTATGTGCTAGAATAAAATATTTTGATCAACATACTGGTTTCATTGTGGTCAATTTAATATAGAGATTAAGTGAAGTTCTGAAATTTTCAATGTTTAAGCTCTTTTAATTATACTGTCCATATCTATTTGTTCTTTTGTTTTGTTTTTTACAATATTTTGATTTGACCAATATACTGTTGTTACCTAAGAAATCATGTTTGTGGCATAGGTTTTACCACTGTTTGCAGTTAAGGACCTGATTATATCAAATTTGTATATAGTTACAACTATATTATTTTTTGCCCCTTCAACTCCCTCCCATCACCCTTCCCTCACTCATTACTCACTGACTATATCACTGTTTCTTTAACAAACTATGCACGATCTTGCCTCAGGGTCTCTAAATTTACTGCTCCTTTGTCTTGAATTTTCTTTCCCAAGATATCCACATGGTTTTTTTCCTACAGACCTTGGGTAAAATGTCATCAACTCACAGAGGGCTTCCCTGACCATAACAAACAAATTCTTACCCAGCCTTTCAATCCTCTCATTTTATAGCCCTATCATTGCTTGACCTTGTATTATAAATTTGTACATTATTTAGTTAACTATTTGCATAAAATTTAAGTGCCTTATAGCCAGGCACTTCAATGACTTCTCACTGCTATCTAAAATAGTATCTGGCACATAGTATATTATAAATATTTTCTGAATTAATAATAAATATCTATATTAGTTATAAATAATTATGACAGTTAAATTTCATGAAGCTCTTCATGAAATAATAAGAACATTCATCATATCATAATAAGAGAAAATTTAAACATAAAACATGGAAGCCCTTATATTTGTAACAAAACTTCTCTTTCTTTAGTCTTTCAGTCAAGAAAAGGTCAGGATGTTGGCATATTCTGATGACCTCACTGGAGATTCTTAGGCCTACCTACACAGGAGATTCAGAAACATGGTAGGATTGAGGCTACCATCCAGGGCTCAGAAGATTGATTATGCACTTAGTATAAGCTGACTGGCCATAGGATGCCTTCTGTGTAAATCAAAAGGAAGCCCACATTTAGTGTATGCTCCTCACCTTCAAACCATCACTGATGGAGATCAGGGGAAAAAGAAACCTCTTGTGTTAACTTGAATGCATCCATCAGATGTGAAAAAGAATTCACATGTCTTTAGCTGGGTGAAAGAGCACTAGCACCAAGAGTCAAATGGACACCCCAAATCCCTAAACACTCTGACAAGACCTCACACCACCTCTCTGGAAAAATCAGAATTGGATTCATTAAGCTCATGTCCTCATTTTATGTCAATGACCAAAAAAAACAAAAAACAAAAAAACTCGTAACTTCCGAGTCATTCTTCTTTCTTTTTAAATTTTTATTTATTGATTTTAGTGAAAGAGGAAGGGAGAGGGAGAGAGACAGGAACATTAATGTGTGCCCTGACTGGGGCCCAAACTGGCAGCCTCTGCACTTTAGGACAAAGCTCTAACGAACCAACCAACCAACTTATCTGGCCAGAGCTTCCAAGTCATTCTTTTTTTTTTTTTTTTTTTTTTCTTTTTCTTTTTACAGAGACAGAGAGAGTCAGAGAGAGGGATAGATAGGGACAGACAGACAGGAACAGAGAGATGAGAAGCATCAATCATTAGTTTTTCGTTACACATTGCAACACCTTAGTTGTTCCTTGATTGCTTTCTCATATGTGCCGTTACCGTGGGCCTTCAGCAGACCAAGTAACCCCTTGCTTTATCCAGCGACCTTGGGTTCAAGTTGGTGAGCTTTGCTCAAACAAGATGAGCCTGCGCTCAAGCTGACGACCTGGGGTCTCGAACCTGGGTCCTCCGTATCCCAGTCCGACGCTCTATCTACTGTGCCACCGTGTGGTCAGGCCCAAGTCATTCTTGATTCTCACATCTTGAAACCTCATCCTCTAATCCAGTGGTTTTCAATGGCAGGTCCACAGACCAGCACCATTGAAATTTCTTGTCAGTCTATGAAAGAGTTAATCATACAGATGGAATCCACAGCCCTGTGGTTAAAAACCACTGCTCTCATCCTTTTCTGCCTCCTTTCACCATGTTTTCTAGAACTCACCAACAAAGCCCCTTTATTTTCAACCATTTTACATTTTTCACCTTATCTTCCCTCTAAATAAAGCCTGGTTCTATTTTGTTGACTCTGCATCTCATGCTAACTTCTAAGAGATTGCTATTTCCCTACTGCCCCACTGAAACCACTAATGTTGGAGATGGGGCAGTGTTTCCTCTGTTCCTCAGTGTCTCTTCTAGTGCAGTCTGCTTGCTCCTTTCCACACCTCCTAGCTGTGATCTCATGACATCTACCTGCTATTCCTCTTTATACAAGTCTTCCAGCAACTTCTGGCCACTTCCCCTCTTCCATTAAGATTTCAGTTTTCTCTCATTGTCGGGCTGTCTAACACCCTTGTCATCATAGAGTATGGTAATTTCAATATCCTACATAGATGAGTCTTCACAAACGTTAGTCTCTGAACTATGTGACTCCTCAATCCCAAAAATCTTGTTTCCTATCTTATTACTGCTGTGAATTAATTTCATCATCTTGTGATGTATACATTTAATGAATATTTCACATGTTATTGTCATTTGAGTTTCAATATTGGCGTGTGTTCTTGAGTTAATGAATTATTTGTTTATTTACATATAACCTTGCATAAATGTTTTTTTTTTGTTTGTTTTTTTGTATTTTTCTGAAGCTGGAAACAGGGAGAGACAGTCAGACAGACTCCCACATGCGCCCGACCGGGATCCACCCAGCACGCCCACCAGGGGCGACGCTCTGCCCACCAGGGGGCGATGCTCTGCCCCTCCGGGGCGTCGCTCTGCCGCGACCAGAGCCACTCTAGCGCCTGGGGCAGAGGCCAAGGAGCCATCCCTAGCCCTGGGCCATCTTTGCTCCAATGGAGCCTTGGCTGCGGGAGGGGAAGAGAGAGACAGAGAGGAAGGAGGGGGGATGGTGGAGAAGCAAATGGGCGCTTCTCCTATGTGCCCTGGCTGGGAATTGAACCCGGGTCCCCCGCACGCCAGGCCGACGCTCTACCGCTGAGCCAACCAGCCAGGGCCATAAATGTTTTACTTAAATCAATTTTTTACATTATCTCTAATCCCATTACATAGTAAAGGATTAAAAAAACATATTGTGTAAATGCATGTAGGATAATATAGTCTATATTTCTCAAAAATATTATAATGTTCAATAGTCAATATTTCTTAAAAATGTACAGTAAAAAATAGATTGAGAATAAATGTAAGAGAAATACTACTTCAGAACTTCTATTACTACAGTGTTAATTGACTAAAATAAGATTCATATTATTTAATAAGGTTAATACTTAGCTAATGAATTTCCATTGCATACATTTTTTTTGTTTTTACCAAATTGTATTTTTTCCCAAATGATAATATTAAGTCTTTGGCCCAGATTTTAATTGTCATTATTTGTTTACAAATTTGTTTTTACTAATTATTCAAATATGAAATAGTATATGATTGATATGATTGATGTTACAAAGCAAATGTTAGAAAGCATCTATTTTAGTAAAAAAAACACATTTAAAGCATGTTTTAATATTATGTTTAAAGAGATTCAGTTATTTAAAATTTTTATTTACTTTTCATATATAATGTATTTTCTTTATTCATGAAAAAGAAAAGCTTTTGTTAAAATGAAATCCGGTTAGTTGTTAGCAGCTCCATGAAATTACTGCTTAGCTGGTTTGTCAGTGTGAGCCTTTCATCATCAGTAGTGAAAAATGTGAATGACATCATAGCATTACGGACAAATCAATAGAGCATGTTAGAGTTTCAACTGATTCTCAAATAAATTAGCTATTCTTTGACAGAGCAGAGCCTAAATAATGAATTATTTTTAAATCCCATTAGTGATTACAAATTGTAATTGTTTGAAGGTGCAAGAAATGAATGTAAAATATTTGTCACATTTGGTATCTGCTTCCCATAGTACATTCTTCTTTTCTTCTCTACATTTCCTTATGAAAGGTATTGAAGTTGTTTAAAGAAATTTAATTTAGAGGAGTCCCTGTTAATTTATTACTAATTGTTTGATTTTCATTGAATTCTAAGAATGGACTTGTTTATTTTTATAGGGTGCATAAAATAACCAGTTGGACTGAACAATTATATCTCAGAAATTAAGAATATTTCTTGGAAAGAGGTAAGAGATATTAAAATATACATATTTGTATATTATTGTTTTGGTAAATATTTTGCTTTGCTCATACAGTTCCTTGGCATATAATATAAAAGATAATTTATAAATTTTAAAAATGAAGAGCACTTTCTGTTTTTACTTATATAACCTTCTATGGTGTAGAATGATTTAGAAAATGGGAGGGTTCCAATATTAGGGGAAAAAAACTGTTTTGTAAGAAAGCCACATTGTCTCTTCAAATAGTCAAGATCTGGATTCCTACTATATTGTCTTGAATCTTCATATTTAGTAATTAGACATGTTCCCCAGGAGCCACAGAGCAGAGGTAGTTGGTTTGTGGGCAGATTGCCATCCAGGAAGATCCTTTGACAAGCCTGCCCCTTCTGCATTTCCTGGACCACGTATGGTTCCTATCAGCTCGAATCCATTCAAAGGCTTGAGTGTCAAGCACAAAGGGAGGAGTTCGTTTTTCATGTATTAAGCTATATTAATTTTTATCTAAGATGTAAGACTGAAATATTACCCTTAAAGTCAAATACAGTTAAGAAATCAAAATGCATGTTTATTATTTTTTATACCTCTTTAACTATAAATGTTTCTCAATATTCATTTGATTGTAAAAAATAGGAAGAAAATTTAGCAGCATTAAGCCTACTATTCTACTGGTACCTATATCTATCTATATCTATATATTCTGTTGTTATGAGAAGAAATGAACAAAGGAACTCAAATTTATGATTAAAATTTTATGAGTAGTCTATGGGACTGGTAGAAAAATATAAAACAATTATAAATATTTTTTTTCCATTTATGGGTCTTCAAGTGGAATGCAAATTTTTATTAAATTTATTCTTTTATTTTTATTTCAGTAAAACTAGAGTTCCCAATTTTATTGGGTCCTTTGTATTTAATTAGATTATTGTTCCTATTTAAAGTGAACAAATGCATTTTTATGCTTTTCATTTTTAATATTAAAATGATTTTTAATTAAAATTATATTATAATTATTTAATAGAAGCTCATTTACATTTGAAAAACATTTATCACATGTGAGAATTCACTGACTTGGGATGTACAGTGAAACTGCTAAGTTAAAATCAAATAAAAATTTTGAATTTTTTACAGGATATATCTTAATATTTAGTATCAGTAAAGAATAAAGCCTTCAAAATATGACTTTTGTATTGCCAGTTCTCTAATATATGTATATACATACATACATATTTATATATACAAGCATATTATACATATTATATATATTTCTTTTGGGCTAGATTTTTAGCCTCCCACAATACAGCCATTATTCAGTAATACATTATGCACACAAATACTAAAAATATGCTTTTCTTTAGCAAACAATAACCTTTTAATTTTCCAATTATAATTTTTCATAGACCATTACTATAGGAGGCAAAGTTCACAAAGTGAATTACCTGGGTATTAATTAAATACTGTTCTGCCCTGTCCAGATAGCTTGGAGAGCTCAGTTGGTTAGAGCATTCTCCTGAAGAGAAGAGGTTGTTGGTTTGTCTCTTATCAGGGCACATACAGGAGCAGATCAGTCTTCCTGCTTCTCTCTCTCTCTCTCCTCCTTCTCTCACTAAACAATAAATAAATGAAATAATTAAAGCCTGTTTCAAATTTATGAAGGCTAAAGTCATACATAGACTTGTTTTCAATGTCATTGCCATCATTACCTTCTAATGTATAATTAAAGGGCAAGCAAGTTTTTTTCAAAATTAACTTACTAAAACATCAACAGTCCATTTGAATGAGTCTTAAATCACTGAATACAATTAACAAGATATACATTGAATTGAAATGGCATAGTGAATGCTAGACAACTAATGAATATTTATAAAGGTCAGAGAAGCAAATTTAATTAAAATCTGTAAAATTTACTTCCAGATGTTGCATCTAATAGAACCACTTGAAGAATTTTATTTATGATTTAGGCTTTCAGTGATACAAATATAAATGAGGGTTGATAAATATCAGTGTGTTGAAAATGTGATGTGTCCATCAGAATTAGAGTCCCTGAACTTGTTTTATATTAATGTCCATATCAGTGGCCCCCTAATTTCTCCCCTTTTAAACAAAAGTAAACTTGAAGAATTATGGACATCTCAAATGCATTATAACATATTGAATATAAATAATTATTTATATAGTAGACAATATATTTTGTTTGCCTTGCTAATTTTATTACTTTTTGGCTTATTTGCTTATGAAATGCCAATATAGCAAGATCTATGACACATTTTCTCTTCTGAATCAGAGGATAATTCTGCAATTATTGACTGTTCTCTAGACGTGGCTTTCCATATGTTTTGTTCTAAGCAAATTCTAGATTAAATATATACCAATACCATATGAGAAAGCTCATGATAAAGATATCAGTATCAAGATTTTATTTTTTTTAAACAAGTCAATTAAAGGAGACTATAGTTAAGAAAATTATTTACTGATTTTGGATGAAAGAAAGAGGTAAAATTTCACATTAACTAAAAACAAAAATTGAAATTATATAAATGAGAAAAAAGATATAAATCAGAATGTTAAGAAGATTAAGAGTAGTATATATAATTTGTTATTCTATTTGAAGTTCATTCTTATATGAATATCAAATAACTTTGGTCTGTTTTATAGGGAAGTAGTTTTATATAGTAGAATGAAAGTATACTTCTGATTCACATATCTGTGGATTTACAAGCTGAATCACAATGTCAACTTGAGAAAAATACTTTGCCTTATTTAACTTTCTCATTTACACATTGAGACTAGCAATACATAATTTTAGTTGCTTACAATTTTTACATATTATTAAAATAATTTATTTTTTAAAATTGGATTTTGAAGTATATAATATATTTTCCTTATTATGAATAATTTTTAAACTACTGTTAATTTATTTTATTTTTCAAAATGGTTGTCTTATGTTTTCATTCTAGATTGTAAGTTTTTTAAAGGGAAAATATTTTTCTTTTTTATGCTTGCTCCCCACCTATAAGATTAAGGAACAGACAATATTTATTTAGTGAGTCATATTAAGAAAGACTAAGAATCATTTTTTTAAGATACATTGTTTGTGAATTGAGTTAAAACAAAACTATTTAAAAGGTTTATAATGCATACTTGCTTTGGCAGCACCTATACTAAACATTCATAATGCTCAAAAGGATGTCAATATTTAAGAGGTAGGCCTGGGCCAGTTGGCTCAGTGGTAGAGCATCGGCCCAGTCTGTGGAAGTCGCCAGTTCAATTCCCGGCCAGGGCACACAGGAGAAGTGCCCATCTGCTTCTCCACTCTTCCCCCTCTCCTTCTTCTCAGTCTCTCTCTTCCCCTCCTGCAGCCAAGGCTCCATTGGAGCAAAGTCGGCCCAAGAGCTGAGGACGGCTCCATGGCATCTGCCACAGGCACTGGAATGGCTCCGGTTGCAACTGCACATCGCCTCATATGGGCGGAGCATCGCCCCCTGGCGGGCATGCTGAGTGGATCTCAGTCTGGCACATGTGGGAGTCTGTCTGCTGCTCCTGCTTCTCACTTTGGAAAAATACAAAAAAAATATTTAAGAGATAAAAACTTTTTTTTTAAATGAAAAGTCTTTTGATACAAAATGTTCCCCTATTAACTTAGCTTTTATTTAAGTTTGATTTTAAATAGGTTTTTTGAGTTTTTAGTTTATTATTATTTCAGTCTGCTTTGTAACCACTTCTAAGATTTTCCAAGGAACTTGAATAGCTTGTCCTTAACACAGAATTCTTTAGACATTTTTTAAAGACAGAGAAAAAGTTAGATAGCTGAGGGGTGCTAAGAAAATTATGCGAGAATCTAGCTCACATTCAGATATAATAACAGAAAACCTTGGTGACTTTGGCAACCAGCAAGCTCTCACCTCATGGCCTTGGCTGAAATATTAGCACCCACAAGATCAGAAAGAGTGCTTGTAGATATGGCTTTGCTACTAAAATAATTTGCATATGCCTAACCTCCATAACAAGTGAGGGTGAGATGGGAATGACCATGAGTAGAAGGGGAATGTTTCCTACCTCTGACAAAATTTATTGTCTGTATGTTTTCCCAAAAATTACCAATGATTCAGATTGAATCATTTATTTATTTTTCTCAAACAGTTATTTAATTAATTAATTAATTTATTTATTATTTTTATTCACTGAGAAGAGGGAAAGCAGAGAGACGGACTCCCACATGCACCACTACCGGGATACATCTGGCTATCCCACTAGGGAGAGATGCTCTGCCCATCTGGGCCATTGCTCCATTGCCCAGCAACTGAGCTCTTCTTAGCACCTGAGGTAGAGGCCATGAAACCATCCTCAGTGCCCAGGGCCAACTAGTTCCAATTGAGTCATGGCTGCAAGGGGAGAGAAGAGAGAGAGGAAAAGAAAGAGAGAAAGGAGAAGGGGAGAAATGGAGAAGCAAATAGGTATTTCTCCTCTGTGCCCTAACTGGGAATAAAACCTAGGACAACCACACGCCAGGCCAATGCTCTACCACTGAGCTAACCAGCCAGGGTCAGGCAGTTCTTTTATTTTTCTTCTATCTTTTATAATCTGGGTTAAATATTTTACTCCACAGAAGTTTTGAGCCGAAAATATTAAAATATTATTCCATTGTTAACATAAAGAAACTAAGGGCAAAGTAAATTTCATACATCTTAAAGAGACTAAGAACCCAAATCCCAAATACTAATTCTAGTGTTCTTTTCTTTGTATCACAGATCTTGCTCCAAAAATACTACTTTTCCCACAATACTTGTCTCCTTTAAATCATATACCTTGCTTTAAAAATACTCCTTTATATCATTGATCTTGCTTCCAAGTCATTTCTATCTTATATACTTTAGAATAATTTATTGACAATTTCCATTATTTAGCAGTATTGCCTTCAAGTGCAATTTATTTTTTTAAATTTAACTTAGAAAATTAATTTTAACATGGTGATATTGAATAATAACAGTGCATAGGTTTCAGGTAAACATTTCTATAGCATTTGAACTGTTGAATATGTTATATACCCATCACCCGAAGTCAAATATTTTCTGTCACCACATATTTGTTCGTCTTTATACCTTTCCCCCTCCCCCACATCCACATTGTCCTGAGAACCACTTCACATTTAATTTTGAATTTTCTATCATTTAGTTCCCAGATTTCCATGTGATTGAGATTTTTTCTGGAGATTTAATTTTTTTTTCTGAACTATGTCTCTGTCTTATGTAGGTATTATATTTGATTTCTTCTTCCTTGATGGCATTTGAGAGTGGTATTGTTAAGAACCCTAATAAAAAATGCAACTTTGAAAATGAAAAATTAAAATAAAAAATACAATGAAAATATAAAAATTTAAAATATTATGACAAGAAAAACCACAGATAAAAAGAGCAAAAGCAAACAAAAAATTGAAAAACAAAACACCACAAAAAAGAATAAAAAGTGTAAAATTTAAAAAAGATAAAATTCAAAAGAGAAAAAAAATAAGGGAAAAAAAGAAAAAGTAAATTTCAATTTTAAGAGGTTTCTTCCAGTAGGTGTTGCTATATTACAACTTTTACCTCTGTGAAGTTCCCGTTCTGTCTACCGCTGAGATGTTGCTGTCCCAATGATGTAGGTGGGGCCACAACTGCATTTGTAGGTGGACCGTGTTGTGAAGGCTTTATGGCTTTATGGCTTTAGCACTGGCAACCTCAGGCTTCTGAGTACTCCTTCCCATGTATGTAAAGACCTGGGGACCGAACATGGAGCACCTCTTTTCTTCAGGGGAGAAATTGGCTCTGGAGAGCTAGCCTCTCTGTATTGCAAGGTGAGGGAGGTGGGATTTAGGAGGCTGGGAGGCCACACTTTAACTTTCTCTGTCTCTGCTGAGTGCATGCTTCAGGCAGACTACAGGGACACTGGCTGTGACCCAGCACTCTGGCTGCTTTGGTTTATCTTTCCCTCTGCCCCTCTATCTTATAGCCCCTCCCAGCAGAAGGAGACCAGTCACTCTGTTTCCTTCTCCATACCCCTCAGACAAAATCCAGAGAGCTAGAGCTTCCCTTCTCCTCATAGTGCAGCAGAAAAACAAACAAACAAACCATTCATCCCAGGTTTGTCTTCTCTCCTCTTCTCTCCTCTTTCACTGCAAATGCATTTCATTTTCTGCCCCTTTTGCACCTCATCCCACCTTTAGTCCATTCATTGCATGGATCTTTTAGGTGTGCCTGCGAGCCCACCTGATGTTATTTTGCTGCATTATAGTTGTTCAATTTGTTGACATTTCAAGGGGAGAGATCAGGAGTATATCACACAACTGCCATTATTCTTAGCCTTACTTCAGATACAATGTATATTTGTGTAAACAGAATAAAAAGATGGCATCCTCTTCTTTCCTACACACACACACACAAGCTTATCATTGGATAAAAATGATTAAGAATAAAAGATTCAGAAGTAAGAGACAGACATACATATTACATTATTTCAGGGAACAACCCTGTTGGGAGAATGACATTTTATGACTGACTAAATTTACCTATTGATATATATATATATATATACACACACACACAGAAGGGAAAACATTGAATAAGACTTTTGTCTTTATTAAACTCTGTAAGATGTGTGTAGTTTCTTTGGGACACCTCTTTATATATTTTTTCTGCTAATTTTACTAAGATTAATTTAGGAAATATAAACTTCATTGTTTGAAAGGGCTCGATTCTATGAGTTTTGATAGTGGTATATTTCCAGGAAACAACCATCATAAGCAAGATACAGAATATTGCCATACCCCAATAAGATTCATTTTGACCATTTATTTTTTATACTATGCATTAGTTTGCATTTATATAAATGGAAATATATAACTATATATTTTATATATGCTATATATCACTTATTATATATTTTAAGTGGAATCATATAACTAAATATATTTTTCACCTACCATAATGATTTATTTATACACTTATATTTATCAGTATTTTATTTATTTTTATATCTAAGTAGTACTCCATTAAGTAGCTATGTTACATTTATTTCTTCATTTAAGTTGATGAGTATTTACTTGTTTCCATCTTTTGTCTTTTGTGAATTAATTTTATATGAGCATCTATACACAAATCTTTATGTGGACATGTGATTTTATTTTTCTTGGAAAATTCTATGGGATTCAAACAGCAGGGTCATTTGTTGAACTTTTAAAGAAATTACAGTTTTCTAAAGTGGTTGTACTATTTGACATTCACCTGAGTAGTGTATAAGAGTTCCTGTTGTTATACATCAGGGATCTGAAAACTATAGGTCTAGAGCCAAATTTAGCATTATTTGTAAAGAAATGGTGTTTAGAACACAGCCACACTTATTTGTTTATGAATGAGCTGCTTTTATGCCACAAAAGCTGAGTTAGATAATTGTGACAAAGACCATGAGCACTCAAAGCTTAAAATACTATCTACCCCTTTAAATAAAAAGTTTTCTGATCCCTACTCTGCACACTTGCAGAATTTCATGTTGTCAATTTTCTCTATTTATTCATTTTAATGTGTGTGTGTGTATATATATATATATATATATATATATATATATATATATGTATATATATGTAAGACTTTTTTTCTTATTATTTTTGAGTTGTAAGAACATTTTATATATTCAAGATACAAGTCCTTTGGGAGATAGAGTGGTATGTGAATAACTTCCAAATTTAATGGTTTTATTTTTTAGTTTTAAGGTTTTTTTGGTAGCAATTTGTTTATATTGATAAAGTGCCATATGTCATTTTTCTTATTTTTTTCTTCATTTATAATTTTTTTCTGTGTGTGACAGAGACAGAGAAAGTCAGGGAGACAGGGACAGATAAGAACAGACAGACAGGAAGAAAGAGATGAGAAGCATCAACTCTTTATTGTGGTACCTTAGTTGTTCATTGATTGCTTTATCATATGTGCCTTGAGCGACCCCTTTCTCGAGCCAGCGACTTTGGGCTCAGGTTGGTGAGCCTTGCTCAAACTAGATGAGCTTGCGCTCAAGCTGGCGACCTCAAGGCCTTGAACTTGGGTCCTCTGTATCCAGTCTGATGCTCTCTCCACTGCACCACTACTTGGTCAGGCTTCGTTTATAATTTTTACCATTGGGTACTAAGAAATGTTTGCTAACCTCAACATTAAACTGTTTCTTCAATATTTTCCTGTAAGAGCTTTATTGTTCTTATTTTTGAAATATTATGATCCATTTTGATAAGTTTTTGCAGGTATTTAGAGGTAAGTGTTGAGATTAATCATTTTTTTTATTGTCAATGTCTAGTTGTCCTAGAATCATTTATTGAAAAAACATTTCTTTCCCCATTGAATTACCTTAGGAACTTTGTAAAAAATCAGCGGCTTAGTTCTGGACTCTAATTACATTGGATTATGTTTACCTTTTTGCCAATAACATGATGCCTTGATTTTTTTAGATTTACACTAAATCTCAAAATCAAATTTTATGAGATAACCAACTCAGCTGTTGGTACTTCTTTGGTACTTCTAGGGTGTTGTCTTCTCATATAATTCCTTCCCTCTTACAAAAAAATTTCCTAATATTTGGATTTGGACTTGTTGAATCTATAAATTTATTTATGCTTTTCTAGATATCAATTAATTTTTATTTTAAATCTATTGTGGTCAGAGAACATAGTGTGATGTAAATTATTTAAAACTTACAGGAAGTTGTTTTAAGTTCCAATGTATGTGCTGTATAGTGTTCTTTAGATCCACTCTGTGTTTACTTATTTATTTTTGCTTTGTTGTCTTAATATAGTCCTTCCTATGATCATGGAATTACAGTTTTCTTTCTTTAATTCTGTCAATTTTGACTTCTTATACTTTGTGGTTCCTTTATAGGCTCATACACATTTATGCTTAGAATGTCTTCCTGCTGAATTGATCCTTTTATGTACTGTTTCTTTTTATCCTTGGTAGTGCTTTTGCTTTGACATCTATTTTCACTGACATTAATATAGTCATTACAACAGTCTTATGCTTAATATTTGCATCGATTCACTTTCATGTCATCTGTTTAATGCTGCAATTGAGCATTTAATGCATTCTAATCTCTGTTCCTTTGTAACATGTATCTCTTCCCACCAAGAAAAGGTTTTAAAATCTTATTTTATTCTTGACATTTTTGAATGTAGTAATGTTAGACATTTAAGGATGCGTTTTACTTTGTTATCATTGCTTTGAGTGATAAACAGCCCTTTTAATACAAAGTGTCACACCCTTCATTTATGAGACATTTTCTTGGTAGACATATAGGTAGATATAGGTATAGGAAGAGATATACCAACATATACATGAAATATATATCCAGATATAGATAGATATGCACAAGAATTTCTTTCCCGAGTATCCTGTCTTTCCATTAGTATGGTCCCCAAAATATCATATTTAACTACTTAATCCATTAATTTATATATTTTTTACTCTACCATTTCATGTTATTACTGATTTACTTTGTGGCAATATTTCTTGATTCTGTCTGCTAACTCTCCTATTGAAGTTTTTATTTCAATTATCACTGTTATAATTGCAAAGAGCACTTTCTGATTCTCTTTCTTATAGTCTTTTATTTACTTGTTTGTTTCTAACAAATTAAATATCTTTTCTTATTTCTAGGGAATGTTCACTATTGTTTTGATATTTTTTTCCATGTCCTTCATTGTCTTTGTTTTCTTCAGGTTTTTTCAGTTGGTGATTCTGAGTAATTTTTTGTTTCTCATTAATGTGATCAGCTTTCCTCACACATCAAGTTATTCTGGGCTGTTCATTAGTATGTATTAGTGAGATATGAAACCATATGTGTAAGCACTGTCTATAATGGAATTGAGTTAATAAAAAGTTTAAAGCATATTTTGTGAATCATTAGACTATGCTTTATATTTACCAATAAACAAATTAGTCTTTTCACAGTAGACCACCAGGGGATAATATGTGGGGTACTTTCTCTAGTGCTATTTAGTATCTCTAGTAATTGGCAGAGGGAAAATACCTGCCGATAGCTAATATTTTGGGAATTAAGAGGTAGAAATCATGGCCTCCTAATCTTTTCTTCTAGTGATGATCATTTCACAGTTTCCTTAGGGTGAACGGGTTTGCTTGTCCTGAAAGGTCCTCTACTCCTTTTCCAAGTCAAATAAGTTTATATAAATTTAGCATCTCCAAAGTTTTTTTAAATCTTACATGGTGGTAACCATTTTATTATTCTCTTGGCCCTAGTGGTTTAGTACATTTCTGTTCATTCATTTTTTTTTTGTTTCAGTTCTTTCATTATATCTTCAATAGGGTTAAGGGAGGGGAAGATGAAATTAGTATGTAAAATCTTCCTCGCTTATTTAGTATTCACATATATTCTTAACAAATAAACTTAAATTGTTTAAGTATGTTGATTTAACTTAAATACTATTATGGGTGATGGTGATATGTTTCCAAAGGTTTGACAGGCAGAAGGAAAATTTTCTTTGAGTTTTTCAGGAACAGTTATCTAGACCAAATGATTAATCAGCTTTTTCTATCCCTACCTTGTGGCCTGGCCATATTTTCAGGTTTGTTTTATAATTTATTGATACCTTTGCCACAGGAAGAGAAGAAAACTCACATTAGTTTACACAATTAATGCCAAGATGTTCTAGAAAGAAGTTTGTTAGAGAAGGGAGTGGAAATTATTAGCTAAAATTATACTGTAGATTATCTGTAGATTTCATTATTCATGTTCTTTCTGTCCTTTTATTACAATAGTAATTGACTATAGTTTAAGTGGAAGTATAGGCTGAAATTCAGTTGCAGCTCATCTGAGTTTCATCAAAAGCATATCCCTTTTGTGCCAAAACTAGACTTTGAAACAACTTATGTCTAGAAGTGCTACCAACAGTCATTAAGGATTTGCCTGAGGTCTTAGACAGTTACTATAGAAACTGTTCCACACAACTCTTCTTTAGTGAAACCTTAACCAACAACAGTTTGCCAGAACTGAAAATAACAATAGGTGAAAAAAAAATAAGCATAAAGAAACAGAGAATTAACAATAGTTGGATTTGTACAGTATCATACATAGACATGTAGATTAGCCATTTTGAATGGAATTTCTGGAACAATTTAATCTACACTGCAAAAATGGAGACTCAGATGCTGAAGTTTTAATCCAACTTTATTCTAAATATGTGGTCACAAGTACTCTTGAGCTTTCTTTATCAAGTGCAATTTAGTTTTGTTTCTAAAACAGAGAAATTTAAAAAAATCTTAGACCAAACCATAAAATTATTTTTTATTCAGCAGAACACAGGAGTTCATATAAAATTCATAGCAGCCTGTATTTTAAGTAGTGATTTCCCAAATATTAATAGTAATCTCAGAACATTTCAAGCAGTATTCAGAAAACCATATTACTGAATAATATGACAAAACTGACACAATCTATAGTGGTATTAAAGTTGTAAATAATTGTCATATAGCCAAACTCTAAATTTTTGCAGGGCAGATGGAAATATGTAGTGAAAAGATCTTTAAAAAGATTTAACATCTTATAGAATTTTTACTCATAATATTAAGTTATCCTTGAATATTGATTAGAAAGCTATCACAAGCAGTATAGAGATACAAAGATGAATACAATAAAAAGCTGTGTGATTATAAAAGATTCCTTTGATACCTAGGATCTACATGTTTATATAAATAAAAATCAATTGAAGTTCTATACTTCTTTAAAGAACACCCTAAATATCTCTGTTAAATGGTAAAGAAGACTTTTTTGTGTAATCTAATGAACACAATAAACAGAGGAACAAAATAGACACAGAAACAGGGTCATAGGGAACAGATGGAAATCTGTTAGAGGGAAAGGGGAAGAAGGGATGAAATCAAAGAAGGTGAAGGGATCAGCCAAAAATGTATATGCATAACACATATATACAGACAATAGGGTATCAACAGCCAGAGGGAAAGGGGAAGTTAAGGGGGTAGAAGGAGTGGAAAGAGACTTTGCATGGGACCTAAAGGGGACTGATGCAATTTGTAGAGGATGTTATATTGAATGGAATACTTCAAACCATGTCAATACAATAAATTAAAAATAACAAATTAAAAACATTATTATGTTGTACACCAAAAGAGAAGAAAAAGAAAACCCTCGGTACAATGACTATTCTACCTTAATATACAGGCTGTTACTCTGCCAGTCTTACTAGATTCAGATGGTAAAGAAACAATAATCAAGTGGATTGAGACACTCACATTTTTGTTACCAGATAATATGAAAAACATATGCATTTCTAACCATAATCTGATCCAAATAGTAGATGAGTGTGTTACTTGAAATCATAATTAAAAAGCAGGCACACTTGTTGAAGTGACCATATTAAAGAAAATACATTAAATGGTTTTATCAATTGGTCTGCCAAAATGCCCAATTTTAATCACATCCACTCATCAGCTAACTACATATAATCCTTCACATCTCAATTAAACATTACTTTCACAATAAAAGTCTTAATATTTTCCATTACTTGTCACATTTATAACATCTTGTACAATGTTTGTCTCCTATAAATTATATTTTCTATTAAGTTAAAGATTGTGATTCTCTTTTTATTAGCTATTTTACTTACTAGATGTTGCTCAATTAATATATTGATTGCTTGATTACATATAGATTTTGCTTAATTATTTTATGGTATTTTACTGCTTTTATTAAAATATGCCAAAAACCCAGAACAGGCGGAGTCCCGCTACTGAGCATAGACTGTGGAGTGAAGGCTTGCAGCAGTTCCATGAGCGAGCTCCTACTGCAGTGGCAGGGCGAAACACCAGAATCAGGGGGAGACCCACAGATGAGCAAAGGTGCTCACCCCTGCCTTCAGGGCCAAGCATAAGACCACCTGTGGAGGCAAGGCGAAGGCCAAGGCCACTGAGGCTTGGACACACAAGCATGTGATCTAAGCCACTCTCGTGAAGTAGAGGCGAAAACCACAGCAACAGCCCCAGTGGGCAGGCACCAGCAATGCCCATACCTGAACACCCTAGGCAGCAACAGGGGAGAGGGGTGGGCCGGCAAACAGACCACACCTAGGGAACACAGAGGCCAAACCCAGTGGACTCCAGTGGCCAAAACCTTCTTTTACACAGACAAAATGATAAGGCAGAGAAATGCAACACAAATGAATCAAGAAAAATCCCCAGAAAAGACCTGAGTGAGTCAGATATAATCAAATTACCAGATGTAGAGTTTAAAATAACAATTGTTAGGATGCTCAAAGATATTAGAACAACAATAAATGGTCATTACAAACACCTAAATAAAGAGATAGCAAATATAAAAAAGGACATTGATATAATAAAATAGAATCAGTCAGAAATGACAAATACAATATCAGAAATGAAGAACACAATGGAAGAAATTAAAAGCAGGAAGGATGAAGCTGAGAATCGAATCAGCAAGTTAGAGGACAAGATAAATGAAGGCAAGGAAGCAGAACAGAAAAAAGAAAAGAGACCAAAAAGTCTGAGGAAACTCTAAGAGACATCTCTGACAACATGAAGAGAAATAACATCTGCATCATAAGGGCTCCGAAAGAAGAAGAGAAAGAACAAGGGATAGAGACTTTGTTCAAATATATCATAGCTGAAAACTTCCCTCAGTTAAGGCAGGGAAATGTCTCACAAGTTCAAGAAGCAAAGAGAACTCCATTAAAGAGAAACCCAAGAAATCAACACCAAGACACATCATAATTAAAATACCAAAGAAAAGTGATAAAGAAAAAATATTAAAAGCTGCTAGGGAAAAAAAAGACTATCACCTACAAAGGAGCCCCCATAAGGATGACTTCCGACTTCTCAAAAGAAACACCTGAGGCCAGAAGGGAATGGCAAGAGATATTCCAAGTAATGCAAAACAAGAACCTACAACCAAGACTACTTTATCCAGCAAGGCTATTGTTTAAAATTGAAGGAGAAATAAAAAGCTTTCCAGACATAAAAAAACCTCAAGGAATTCACTACAAACAAACCAATGCTGCAAGAAATGCTAAGGGACTTGTTATAAACATATCAAAGGGAAAAAAGAATATAGCAAAAAAGGAATAGAGTTTTAAAGAATAAAATGGCAATAAACAACTACATATCAATAATAACCTTAAATGTAAATGGATTAAATGATCTGATCAAAAGACATAGGGTAGCTGCATGGATAAGAAAACAGGACCCATACAAATGCTGTCTACAAGAGACACACATTAAAACAAAGGATGCACATAGACTGAAGATAAAAGGATGGAAAAAATATTTCATGCAAATAGAAGTGAAAAAAAGCTGGGGAAGCAATATTTATATCAGACAGAATGGACTTTAAAACAAATGCTATATACTAAGAGATAAAGAAGGCCACTACATAATGATAAAGGGAGCAATCCAACAGGAAGATATAACCGTTATAAATATCTATGCACCTATTATAGGAGCACCTAAATATATAAAGCAGAATTTGATGGATTTAAAGGGTGAGATCAATAGCAATACTATAATAGTAAGGGATTTTAATATCCCACTAACATCACTAGATAGATCCTCAAGAAAGAAAATTAACAAAGAAACAGCAGACTTAAAGGACATACTAGATTAACTCGATTTATTAAATATCTTCAGAACCTTTCACCCTAAAGTAGCAGAATATACATTCTTTTCAAGTGCTCATGGTACATTCTCTAGGATAGACCACATGTTAGGGCACAAAAGCGGCCTCAACAAATTTAAGATTAAAATTATATCGAGCACTTTCTCTGATCACAATGGCATGAAGTTGGAAATCAACCACAAAAGAAAAACTGAAAAATACTCAAACACTTGGAAACTAAATAACATGTTATTAGATAACAAATGAGTTAGCAATGAGATCAAAGAAGAAATTCAAAAATTCCTAGAAACAAATAATGAGCATACATCAACTCAAAATTTATGAGACACAGCAAAAGCAGTCCTAAGAGGGAAGTTCATAGCATTACAGGCATACTTCAAGAAGCTAGAAAAAGCTCAAATAAACAACTTGACCCTGCATCTAAAAGAACTAGAAAAAGAACAGCGAATAAAGCCCAGAGCTAGTAAAAAGAAGGAAATAATAAAGATCAGAGCAGAAATAAATGACATAAAGGCTAAAGAAACAATACAGAGGATTAATGAAACCAGGAGCTGGTTCTTTGAAAAGGTAAACAAGATGGATGAACCTTTACCAGACTCACCAAGAAAAAAAGAGAGAGGACTCAAATAAATAAAATTAGATACGTAGGTGGGACATAAAAGTGAAACTAAGAGACATTGATAAGAGTGTGGTGGTTACAGGGGGGGAGGGGGGAATGGGACAGGGAAAGGGGGAGGGGGAGGGGTACAAAGAAAACAAGATAGAAGGTGACAGGACAATCTGACTTTGGGTGATGGGTATGCAACATAATTGAATGACAAGATAACCTGGACTTGTTATCTTTGAATATATGTATCCTGATTTATTGATGTCACCCCATTAAAAAAAATAAAATTATTATAAAAAAAAATAAAATTAGAAATGAAAGTGAAGAAATAACAACTGATACAACAGAAATACAAAATATTGTAAGAAAATACTATGAAGAACTGTATACCAAAAAAACTAGACAACCTAGATGAAATGGACAAATTCCTTGAAACACAATCTTCCAAAAATTAATCTGGATGAATCAGAAAACCTAAGCAGACCAATCACAACAAATGGGATTGAAACAGTTATCAACCCCCCCCCCCCAAAAAAAAAAGTACTGGGCCTGATGGCATAACAAGTGAATTCTACTAAATATTCAAAGAAGAACTAACTCCTATACTTCTCAAGCTATTTCAAAAAATTCTAGAAAAAGGAAGACTTCCAAGCTCCTTTTATGAGGCGAGCATAATTCTGATTCCAAAACCAGGCAAAGACAACACAAGGAAAGAAAATTATAGGCCAATATCCCTGATGAATTTAAATGCTAAAATCCTCAACAAAATATTAGCAAACCGGATCTAACAACATATGAAAAAAAATCATACACCATGATCAAGTGGGATTTATTTTTCTAAGGCAAGACTGGTACAATATTCGCAAATCAATCAATGTGATTCATCACGTAAACAAAAGGAAGGAGAAAAACCACATGATAATCTCAATAGATGCAGAAAAAGCATTTGATAAAATCCAGCAGCAATTCATTATCAAAACTCTCAGCAAAGTGGGAATACAGGGAACATACCTCAACATGATAAAGGCCATCTATGATAAAACCACAGCCAACAGCATATTCAATGGGCAAAAATAAAAGCTGTCCCCTTAAGATCAGGAAAGAGGCAGGGATGCCCCCTTTCACCACTCTTATTCAACATAGTTCTGGAAGTCCTAGCCACAGCAATCAGACAAGAAAAAGAAATAAAAAGTATCCAAATTGGAAAAGAAGAAGTAAAACTATCACTATTTGCAGATGATATGATATTGTACATAGAAAACCCTAAAGTCTCAATTAAAAGACTACTGGAAGGCCCTAGCTGGTTGACTCAGTGGTAGAGCATTGGCCTGGTGTGCAGGAGTCCCGGGTTTGATTCCCGGCCAGGGCACACAGGAGAAGCGCCCATCTGCTTCTCCACCCCTCCCCCTCTCCTTCCTCTCTGTTTCTCTCTTCCCCCTCCCTCAGCCAAGGTTCCATTGGAACAAAAAGTTGGCCCGGGCGCTGAGGATGGCTCCATGGCCTCTGCCTCAGGCGCTAGAATGGCTCTGGTTGTGGCAGAGCAACAACCCAGATGAGCAGAGCATCACCCCCTGGGGGGCATGCTGGGTGGATCCCAGTCAGGTGCATTCAGGAGTCTGTCTGACTGCCTCCCCGTTTCTAACTTCAGAAAAATACAAAAAAATAAACAAATAAAAAAAAACTACTGGACTTGATAAATGAATTCAGCAAGGTGGCAGGATATAAAATTAATACTCAGAAATTAGAGGATTTTTATACACTAACAATGAACTGTCAGAAAGAGAAATGAAAGAAACAATCCTCTTCACCATTGCAACCAAAAAAATAAGGTACCTAGGAATAAATTTACCCAGGAAGATTAAAGACTTGTACTCAGAAAATTATAAAACATTGATAAAAGAAATCAGGGAAAATACAAACAAGTGGAAGAATATACCATGCTTATGGTTAGGAAGAATAAACATCATTAAAATGTCTATATTACCCAAAGCAATTTATAAATTCAATGCAATACCAATTAAAATATCAATGACTTACTTCAAAGATATAGAACACATATTCCTAAAATTTATATGGAACCAAAAGAGAACACAAATAGCCTCAGCAATCTTGAAAGGACGAATAAAGTGGGAGGTATCACACTTCCAGATATCGAGTTATACTACAAGGCCATTGTACTCAAAACAGCCTGTTACTGTCATAAGAACAAGCATATAAATCAATGGAACAGAACTGAGAACCCAGAAATAAACCCACACTTTTATGGACAACTGATATTTGACAAAGGAGATAAGAGCATACATTGGAGTAAAGAAAGCCTCTTCAACAAATGGTGTTGGGAAAATTGGACAGCTACCTGCCAAAAAAATAAAACTCAGTTGGTGGTCACCAACTTACACCACTCACAAAAATAAACTCAAAATGGTTAAAAGACTTAAATGTAAGCCATAAAACCTTAAGCATCTTAGAAGAAAACATAGGCAATAAGCTCTCTGACATCTCTCACAGCAATATATTTGCAGATTTATCTCCACGGGCAAGTGAAATAAAAGACAGGATAAACAAATGGGACTATATCAAACTAAAAAGCTTTTGCAAGCTAAAGATAATAAGAACAGAATAAAAAGACAAACTACACAATGGAAGAATATATTTGATAATGCGTCTGATAAGGGGTTAATAACCAAAATTTATAAAGAACTTGTAAAACTCAATACCAAAAAGACAAACAATCCAATCAAGAAATGGACGAAAGAAATGAATAGACACTTCTCCAAAGAGGACATACAGATGACTAATAGGCATATGAAAAAATGCTCAACATCACTAGTCATTAGAGAAATGCAAATTAAAACCACAATGAGATATCACCTCACACCAGTCAGAATGGTGCTCATCAACAAAACAACACATAAAAAGTGCTGGTGAGAATGTGGACAAAAGGGAACCCACCTGCACTGCTGGTGGGAATGCAGACTGGTGCAGTCACTGTGGAAAACAGTATGGAGATTCCTCAAAATTGAACTGCCTTTTGACCCAGCTATACCACTTTTAGGAATATACCCCAAGAACACCATAGCACTGTTTGAAAAGAAGAAATGCACCCCATATTTATGGCAGCATTGTTCACAATAGCAAAGATCTGGAAACAGCCCAAGTGTTCATCAGTGGACAAGTGGATTAAAAAGCTTTGGTACATATATACTATGGAATTCTATTCAGCCATAAGAAATGATGACATCGGATCATTTACAACAACATGGATGGACCTTGATAACATTATACTGAGCGCAATAAGTAAATCAGAAAAAACTAAGAACTATATGATTCCATACATAGGTGGGACATAAAGATGAGACTCAGAGACTTGGACAAGAGTGTGGGGGTTATAGGGTTGGGGGGAGGAGAGGGGATAGCGGGAGAGGAGGGACACCAATAAAACGAGTTAGAAGGTGATGGAAGACAATTGAACTTTGGGTGATGGGAATGCAGCATAATCAAATGTCAAAATAACTTAGTGATGTTTTCTCTGAACATATGTACCCTGATTTATCAATGTCACTCCATTAAAATTAACTTTAAAAATATGCAAATATTAACTATAAAAGTGATTTTAATATGTGCATTTATAGCTATCAAACCCAACTATGGTAATAGATGTTATTATGTATACAAAGATTATTCTTATTGTCAGTGTGTTGGTTGACTTATCTTCAAAATCATAATGAAATTCTTGATTATATCAATAATTAAGAGTTAAGTGCAACCAAGACACAATGCACTATAGAATAAAAAAAGTATTATCTAAAACTTTGGCTTGAGTATCCATCAGAGGGCATAATTATAAATGTGTTGACTTATAGTTGAATTATTTTACCTAAGAGAGCAAAGTTAGTACAAGAAGAGTTTTAGAGATAATTCTGTGAAATTAATTTAAGTATAAGAATGAAAAAAGGAAGGAGAGAAAAACAAAATGGTTTTTCCTAAATAAACACAATTGATAGAATGCCTAGAAATAATAATTTTTAAAAGCTATGAAGACCCTTTTTCTACTGCAAGCACATGGACTCTATTTTAGATATATTCTGCCTTAAAACATGTATTCCTTTGAAGAGTTTTGCCTCAGGAAAAAATAAATTACAGTATACCAGTCACATTTTGTGAATGAATGAAACCTCAACCTATTGACTTAGTGTAAGAAAATCCAATAAAAATAACTATCCTAATATCACTGATTTAATAACAAAATGATATTGTCTGCATTTTGATTAATATCTATTTTCAATCAAGAGACCATTGTCTTATAGAAATATTCTTAGACCAATTGTGAGTCTAGACTCTGAAATTAGGTGGAGGAGCCTTCTACATTAAGTACTTTCATATCCCACAGGCTGAGGTCAAGCACATCTGAGATGTGTTAGATGAAATTCCACACAATCCTCAACTGCCAAGTTTGGATGAAATGAATATAATACTAAAAGTAAGAAAACTAAGCAAAATTAACATCCTGAAATGTATACAATACTAAATCTTACAGAAAGCAGTAAGAAGTGAAAGGCCCCTAGCATTCTACACTCACAGATGTAAACTTAAAGCTCTGGGGTGGAACTGTGAATGTAGGGAAAAAGGTTTCAAGATTGAGCAACCAAAAGTATAATGTCAGATAGAGAAACACAAATACTATATGATATTCTTATATATAAAATCTAAAACAGCTACACTCATAGAAAACAGAGTAGAATGTTGGTTTTCCAGGGTTGGAGGTGGGAAAATAGAAAGATTATGGGTACAGGGTCCAAACTTTCGTCACAAGATGAGTAAGTTATGGGGTCTAATGTTCAGCATGATCACTACAGTTAACAATATTGTATTAAATCCTCTAAAGTTGATAAGTAAATAGATCTTAAATATTCTCATCACAGAGACACAGGATGGTATTTATGTGAGGTGATGAATATGTCAACTAACCTTATTGTGGTAATCATTTTGTTATACTACATACATATACTGCTCACAAAAATTAGGGGCATTTCAAAATAAATATAAAGCTATAAAATATCCCCTAATTTTTGTGAGCCGTGTATATTAGAACAGTAGGTTGTACACTTTAAATTTACACAATATTTTATGTCAATTATACCTCACTAAAGCTAAAAAAGAGATTGAGCAATCAATTAGGAAGTTTTGTGTTTTTTTTCTGAACAGCTTCCTGTTGGGAATACACAGATATGAAATATGATTCCTTCCTTCAACATTTGGCAGTTTGATCAAAAATGTTCTCTTCTAATTGTTTTAAGAGCTTAACTTTTGTTTCTGGTGTACATAGAGTTTACCAGGTATTATGATAAAATAGAATTAAAAATAAGTGCCCTACAATCAAAAGAATGTCATTAGGGAAGCAATATAGTAAAATTTTCAATAAACTATATTAAGTACTTAATGGTAGGGTGCTTACTTCTCAGTTTTTACTTAGCCTTTGTATAGCTCCCAAGAGAAGAACATAGAAATTTAATTTATTTAATTATGATGATAAATATAGACAAATAACCTAATATAAAACTGGCTGAAGCATATAAACGGGGAACTGCAATAGACCAACCTGTAAAGTGCAGCAAACATATGAAACAATGCCAAGCTTACTAGTAGGGGACTTCCAACCGTAGCAATAATTAGATATCATTTTTCTTCCATCAGCTTGGTGATAATTAAAAAGAGCAAAGTTGGTCAATGTTTTCTAGGATGCCCGGAAGTATGCATACTCATTGCTGGAGGGAATCCAAATGGCCATGAATTCATGATAAGCAATCAAGAAATATCAAGTGCAATAAAAATACATACATTTTAATAAAATAACAACTAGCAAGCAGCTAAGACAAATAAACAATGACAAAGTAAATGCCCTATCAGCATGAGTATCCAAATGTTCACTGGGGATGAGTTAAGTCATGTGGTTATAATCCATACTGTTGAATATTACATGTTAAGTAACAGCATGGGTCAGAGCTACACATTCAGCTAGAGGCTTATTTGTGATGTATGTTTCATGAAAAAACACTCTACAAAACAATATTTATATTGTTACATTTTTTCCAACAAATTACAAAATATAATCTATGATATATATGTGCACATGTTTTCATCATATGAAGAAAGATGTAGAATATGTCTGATAGGGACTAATAACCAAAAATTATAAAGAACTTCTAATACTCAACACCAGGGAGGTAAACAATCCAATCAAAAAATGGGCAAAATAACTGAATAGACACTTCTCCAAAGAGGACATACAGATGGCCAATAGGGATATGAAAAAATGTTCAATGTCATTAATCATCAGAGAAGTGCAAATTAAATCCACAATGAGATATCACTTCACACCAGTCAGAATGGTGCTCATCAACAAAACAACACATAATAAGTGCTGGTGAGGATGTGGAGAAAAGGGAACCCTCCTGCACTGCTGGTGGGAATGCAGACTGGTGCAGCCACTGTGGAAAACAGTATGGAGATTCCTCAAAAAATTAAAAATGGAACAGCCTTTTGACCCAGCCATCCCACTTTTAGGAATATATCCTAATAATACCAAATCACTGATACAAAAAAAGATATGCACCCCCATGTTTGTTGCAGCATTGTTTACAATAGCCAAGATCTGGAAACAGCCCAAGTGTCCATTAGTAAACGAATGGATTACATAGCAGTGATACATATACACAATGGAATACTACAAGGCTGTAAAAAAGAAGAAAATCTTACCTTTTGCAACAGCATGGACGGATCTGTCGATTATTATGCTACGTGAAATAAGCCAGGCAGAGAAAGACAAACATTATATGATCTCACTTATATGTGGAATCTAATGAACAAAGTGAACTGAGGAACAGAATAGAGGCAGAGGCAGGGTCACAGGGAGCAGAGGGATACCTGTTAGAGGGAAGGTGGGTGGGGGGATGGAATCAGAGGTGAAGAGATCAGTGAAACTGAGGAACAGAATAGAGGCAGAGGCAGGGTCACAGGGAGCAGAGGGATACCTGTTAGAGGGAAGGTGGGTGGGGGGATGGAATCAGAGGTGAAGAGATCAGTGAAATTATATATATATATAACACATAGATACAGATAACAGGATAGCAAATCCCAGAGGGAAAGGGGGAGGGAGTTTGGCAGAGGGGAATTAAGGAGGGATATTGGGGAGCAATAGGGTGGGAGTGAGAAAGTTATATTGAGTGGAACACTTGAATACATGTTAACACAATAAATTAAAATTAATAAAAGAAAAAAAAGATGTGAAAGAAGCTGTTGTTGACTTTAGAAACCTGAGGCATGAGGAAAGGATTTAATATAGGGAATTTAATTTTAATTTTTCCCTTTATGTAGCTTATTATATGTTCACTACTTGAGGTAAACACATACTGATTATGTTTGAAAATACTGATTATAACAAAACATACAGATATTCTAGAAAATAATATGAATGTACTTAAATTCATAGGCTTTTCCCTATTCATTGTATAAGTATTCAAGAAATTGATAATGTTACTCTTAAATTTAAGATATTTTAAAGAAAATATAATGTTTTTGTCTTGGGATTTTTTTTTCATCTGTGAATTAATTTGTTATATTTCATCCACCTTCTGGTAGATAGGTTGGAATAGGTATTATTGTGTCATTTTACAAATAACTTTCCCTAGTTCACACAACAAATATAAGAAACCATATTGATTGATGTACAGAAGGAAGCCATGACATACCTACATGAGTCAAAACTGTGAGAAAGCAACTCCAACTCCTCTGAGAAGATATTCTTTCAAGAAACTGAAGTGCTGCTAGCATAGCCCTGAGTAAGTAATTATGTCAGTCCATTGCCAGTGCAGTACCAGCACACCAGCTAACATGAGGCTTCACAGCAAAAACTGGTCCAGATGTTTGAGTTTAGATTATGTTTGAGATGGAAACATTCAAAACTATGTGCTTTAATTATAGATGTGGAAATAATTGTTTTTCTGCCTCATCCATCTCCCTGCCAACACTGAGATTTTTGTTAACTACTGCTTTGTCCAATGCCTTTGTAAACAGACATTCCACAATTTTGCTGGAATTCTTTTCAAATTGCTACTTGTATATTGTTTTCTTCAAAAAATATGTAAATGAATATTCCTTTACATGCATTAATATATTTACCAGTTAGGTTTCTATGAGCTGGTTCTCATGAAAAATTTTCAGAGAACCAGGCAAGATTTTTTCACAAAATAAATAACCTACAATACAGGCAATAAACATTCACTTTTAAACTGTATTGAAGGGCCTTTGAAAGTGACAACTAGTTATAAATTTAATAGAAAACAATGCAAGTCAGTATTATTTTTATACTTTTTTTATTGATGCAGTCTTGCAACGACCAAATATTGTGAATCAGAAAGTCACTACTGTCACCTGTGATAGTTTCTTGAGGAGAAGTTACTAATAAGTTTTGGTTGATTCTAATTATGTGTTTAATGCCTCCTACATATTTTTTACATGATATTGCCATCACTTAAATAAACTACTGTATTGATCATTGCCTTTATTTTTCCATTAGGTTTTCTCTTAATGTTTTGAATTTTATCTACAAAGGTGATTAAACTGGATCCAGGGTTTTCACCAAGGTATAGCTACCTGAATATTGTAGTTATGAGTAATTTTTTTTGATTCATTATACTTCAGTCTGAATAAATTACTTACAAGAAATTAATTAAATTACCCATATTGATAGCAGCAATTCTAAAATCAAATCGTAGTTAAACCTTGTATCATTCTCAGCACATAGTCTACTCTCCCCCCTTACCTTCAAAATGAGCACCGACAATTACGCAGCATTTTGTATTTATCATGCTTATCTTCACAGCTGCAGTGGCACTAAAAGGTGGCGAAGAATGGCAAAAGGAGTTTTTTGTAGAGTTGGAAAGAAAGGGCAATAGTGATTGATTCTCCTTTGCTTATCCAGTGCTTGGAGGGAGATAAGCGGATTTGTAGTGAGGTCATCAGTCACAATTGGATGGTAATTTGAAAATGAATTAGCCTAGAAGTAGCAATTTCTGCTCCCCGGGTTTCAGTGAAAAAGTCTGCCTAATTCTTTAAGAGACCTCATAAACTGGCAGAGATCAATGCCTACCTAATGTGCCATTATGCACTGGGCACACGCCAGTGATTACAGCACAGCTGTGGCTGGGGTGGGCTTGATACTTCTTTAGCACTTGCACCACAGGTGCCCCAGGATTATTTTGCCCAGAGGAGTAAACTCCTTAGGAAATTAAAATGGAAGAGAGGCTTTTCCTTCCTAAGAAGCTTTTCCTTTTTAAACTGAAGAATGAACAGTGTCAGATGTCAGCCTGTTAACAAATAAAGACTAAACAGCTTAACAAGAAGGAAATCATCATCCATTAATACTGAGATCACATTTCAGATGTGTAAAATTTTATGACCTAAGACTGTTTGCTATTATTACTTGAAATAACATGGTTATATAAATTCCAAAATTGTAAATAGTCAATGTTTTAAAGAGTATAGTTTCATATTAATATTTAAGAGAGAGCATTAACTAATACTTACATTTTTTAGCTATTCTTATGGGCCTTGCAAATTACTCGGCAATAAAGAATAAAAAAGAATGGCCAAATGAATTGACAACAAGAATTAAATTTGAGAGACTCCATTGATAATCCTTAGATTCTGATGCTCCCTAGATTTCTTCACTGTTGCTTGCAAATCTTATGTGGAGAAACAATGAAGAAAATATTAAGGACAGGTAAAATAATTTTAAATTCAAATTTATACATTGCAAATTAATAACAATATGCTTTATACTTTTCAACAAAGGAATATGGGTAATATTATTCATCTGAATATTTTTATTTCATAGCTCTTTAAATTTGACATGATATATAATGCAGTGGTATGAACAACATTCTAGGGCAGTGGTTCTCAAAGTGTGTGTCCTAAAAGATTTCCAGGTACGTCCCATGGTATTCCAGAGAAATATGTGCCTGTTGTGGACCAAAAACCAACAGGGTTTTGGAGTTTAGATTTTTGGTGGATAGAGGTGTGGGGAATTGGCTGTAAACTGGTAGTCTGCCCAACCCCCCACCTCACTTGCCTGATTAGGTTGCAAAAGGCTGTTAAACTGGTGCTGGGTTGTTTACACTACCCCCATGTTCCCCAGAAAGACTGGAGGCAAGTTTCTTCTATCCTTTGTTTGGATTAAAGTTAAGATGATATGTATGGTGGGGGTTTTCTGCATTCAACACAATTCAGAGTTAAAAGACAGGAATTCTTTAATGTATTGACGAAGAAATGAGAGTTTGCCTTTCAAATATATGCCCAAACATTGAAGAAATCACTAGGACACATCAGGCTCATGATTCTCAAAAACACAAGAATGAAAAAACTTAACACATTCAGGCTGGGACCTGCCGAATTTACTAAATCTTACAAAAAAATGTATCTATATATATATAAATATTTTTGTCTTTTTTTATTTTTTAACCCCTCATTTTTATGAATTCTAAAAAGCATATCTCAAAAATGTAACATGAAAATGTTTTTTATGTCAGAATAAATTTAATTTTGTCATATTTATTTTGTTTAATTACCATAAAAACATGCTTGGACTTAATATTTTTTTCTTTAATATTTGACTTAATTATTATAACATTTTTCTCAGAAATTTGTATATAGTGTGCCTACAATTACTTGTAGAATTTTAAATGTGCCCCGACTTTAAAAAGTTTGAGAACCACTATTCTAGGATATAATGCTATACATAGAAAGAAAATTATGGAAAATAAATTTTAATTCCTTGTCTAAACTATATCTGGCATATTGTTCTAAATCCTTTGAAGTTTTTATTTTTTTTTCTTTTATGTAAGATAGATGAGGTGTTTATAGGAAATAACTAAATTTATCAGCAATATCATATTTAATTCTGCTGCCTGACCTGTTCCTGGCAAAAGGACTACAACACAATTCGCCAAACAATACTCCTTAGGATTTTGAGAGCCAAGAAAAGGATTTTCCATCCCAAATAATTGCACAGTCCCCTCATGTAAAATCTTTTCAGGAAGGGACATTTATCTAAACCACAGTTAAAAGTTACTCTCTAAATGAAATACTCTTAGTAGAAATAACATACTACCTTGAAGAATTTCATGTAGCAAGGATGGTGACAGTCCTATTTAATACATCCAAAACATTATGTTCATACTTCAAACAAGTAATTTTTTTTTTTTTTTTTAGTGAGAGATAGGAAGAGGAAGAGATGAGAAGAATCAACTCATAGTTGCAGCACTTTAGTTGTTCATCAATTGCTTTCTCGTATATGCCTTGTCTAGGGTTCTTCAGCTGAGCCAATGACCCTTTGCTCAAGCCAGTGACCTTGGGCTCAAACCAGAGACCTCAGTGTTTTGAAGTTGAGTCCTCACCTTCCTAGGTCAACATTCGACCAACTGAACTACTGCCTGGTCAGGCCAAATATTTAATTTTAAAAAGGGCTTAAAGCAGAAAACACCTGTTACCACAGTATCAGAAAAAGAAAAACAAAATTCACTGAGACAATTAGGGAAAAGAGTCAATTCAAAGGCTAGCATATGAAGGAAGGTGAGGCTTTGCTAATCCATTAAGGAATACTCATAATATACTTTGGCTCCTTAAACACAATTTAGATAAATAGGAAGGATAACTTTTTAGCTAATAGAACAATCTAAAAATGAGCTATCTTGAAGTTATTACACAAGGCTGCCCTTCTCCAGTGATACGGAGTTCCTAAAAGAGATCCTTGAGTTCTGGACTGGCCAGGGAAACAGACACATTCTTTAATATTCTCAGATATAATTTTTTTAATTTATAAAATTAATCGATTAGACAATCTCCCATGTCCCATTTTAAAATGATAAAATTTACTCCATAGGCACCAGTTACTAGATATATTGAGTAACCTAATTTATGATTTAAAAAAATTAAATATTTTAAAAGTAAAATTTAGATTACATTTGCTTAAAATTATGTAAATAGATAAACATTTTATAGTATATTTAAAAATAATCAAGATGGAAAAGATGGGAATAACCTGAATTATAGGAAATCAGACTCCACACATGTTTGTGTATGGGGGTGATGATTTTCAAAGACACTGGAATACAGAAGGTAACTTTTATTTCTATTGTTATAAAGCCAGCATTGATCCTTGTTATTATCATTTTTATACATTGTCTTAAGTTTTTAATAAAGTTAATTAAGTTAAAAAATCACTCACTGTCTTATAATAGCTTTCTATTCAAGATACACCTTAAGACATAATGTGAGCTCGCAGATATTATGACAAACCTGTTGTGAACAATGGACATTTGAAGTGCTCATTGTAGTTCATTTGCACAATGGCACACGGAACAGATACTAGAGGTTCTAGTTTTTCCAAACTCGCCTCCATTTAATACACATACCCATAAATCTGCAGTAATTATTTTTGGCCTACCTTTCAAGGTAAATAAATATATATACAAAGATTAGTATAAATAACTTTTAGAAAATGTTATAAAAATATAGTAAATCAAATGCAGATTTGCATTATTTGAGAAGTAAGAGCTTCTGTTAAAATGATGACCAGAGTTGACAGTTCCTCAAAATTTATTCATAGGACGACTTCTCAAAGACAGGCACTTTTGAAATTATTAAAAAATGGAAAAGAAATACTTCATATTTAAACCCAATGGAATACCACCTAAAAGAAAGCAAAATAATAATAATAACAAATGTAGCAAGCACACCAAGAGTTTTCAAAAACCAATTTATCTGGGAAATTGCAATGAAGAACATAAAGGAATCAATCCTGGTAATAGAGGAATAATTTTGGAGTGATATATCCAGCAGAATAAATTTAAAAATACATCTTGTGAGTAAAGTTTAGATTAAGAGAATGATAAAAGAAAAAGAGATGATGGTGTATTAGGAAAAGAACCAAAACAGATGGTTCTTTTCAGCTTTAAAAATTCTATGATTATAAGTTTTAGATGATTTGGAATGGAAAATTGAGAGATCTTGGCAAGTTATTCATACTGAACTAAGTAGTATAAACTTTTTGTGTTTTTATTTTTATTGAGATATAAAAGTAACATGATGATAATTTAGATGAATAGAATCTAGGATGATGCCTATGTTGATGGGCTCAGTCATTTTTTTAATGAAATTGTTCCATTAATTTTAGTATGTACTGAGTTGAACACATAAGGAACTTCTTTTCTCTTCTATGTGAGTTACAAAAAATAAATATATTTTTAAAAAATTGCTTAAGTATGCATTATATATGTGGATTCTTTTAAATATTAAATATAGATTATTGATCATGGCTTTGGCCAGTTGGCTCAGTGGTAGAGTATTGGCCCAATGTGTTGATGTCCCAGGCTCATTCTCAGTCAGGGCACACAGGAGAGGTGACCATCTGCTTCTCCAACCCTCTACTCCCCCTTCTCTCTCTTTCACTCACTCTCTTCCCCTCGCAGCCATGGCTTGATTGGTTGGAGCATGTTGGCCCTGGGTGCTGAAAATGGCTCCATGGAGCCTCTACCTCAGGTGCTAAAAATAGCTCAGTTGCAATTATGGTCCCATATGAGCAGAGCAATGGCCCCAGCTGGGAGTGGCCATGTGGATCCTGGTTAGAGTGCATGTGGGAGTCTGTCTATCTCTCCTCCTCTCATTTGGAAAAGAAGAAAAAAATAGATTATTGATTATATGAATGATATTGAATATTAAGATCCTTGAACATATTATTTCAATCTCAAAGGACACAAATGTATTTCCTTACATTTAAAATGTCAAAGATAGTCAGGAATCTAAAACAATATAGCATAGCATTGAAGAATAAGAGCTCTGGGGTAGGGGGTTCATGGGGAAGGGGATCAAAAGTTGCCCACCATTGAACTCTGGATATTTGAATTCTGCCTGCTATTTTATTAAACTTTGCTCAAATTCTCTAAGCTCAGTTTTCATAAAATGAGAAAAAAACAGTAGTGTATGTATCAAAGAGCTATTCTGAGGATAAATTGGTTAAAATATTAACATATTAACATATTCTTTGAGAAATGTTAGCTCTTGATCTAATAAAATGAGAATTCAATCAAACTAAAATTAGTGAGAGAACTTATAATACCCTTTTCTTTTTTCTCTCCTTGAAATTCATATTTGTTATTTATTTTTTAATCAGTGGATTTTTGTAAATAGAGCTCTTTCAAAAATTCCTGAATGATTTCTTTAAAAAATGAAAGGTATTATACATCAAAATGAAATTCTAAACCCAATCCTTCCTTTATCTGCCTTCCTCCCTATCTGTCCCACATTCATTCACTGTTTGGCCCTGAATTCAATGCTACTTCAAGATGTGAATAAAAGAGTTTGATTTGGATGAATGTCAAACCAGAGTCACCACTGCAATGGGAGGTACCTCATATTTCTTTTTTCCTCCCTTAAAGTAACAAATCCACAGCTCTGCAATTTTTTTTTCAGCTTTTCAGCTGAGGTAAGGGAGGAAGTGAATTAAAACATTTTTACAAAGTTTAACATGCCAGGACATTCAATGAAATTAGAATCATTATAATGTATGCATATATAAGGGCTATGCTTTTGCTAATGTAAATAGCTATTTGTTTTTCTTTTTCAACAAGTTGTCTGTTATTGTCTATTATCAAAGAAAATATTGTATGCATCTTCTTGTATGAGAACCATCTTCACAGTTAAAGGAAACAAAACATTCAGTGCAATTCTTAGAAAATAAAAAATTTTATGCTAGCAATTATATAAGCCACTTAAAATTGTTGGTATCACCAGCCTTTATATCTTAATATTTAGTTGAAAAGAAATATAACTTTCCTATTAAGTGAATTGGTTTATTACTTGCTCTTGCCACAAGCACACATTTAAGGGATTCAACTGTGTGTGAATCTGTGTATGTACACACACACAGTTGTTTCTTTGACACATTTTTTATACCTGTATTGCTTTCCTTTCCTGGAAAAAAACCTTCAGTAGAATATATATGGTCAGAATTCTTTGGATTTGCTTTTCCTTTAATGTCTTCTTACAGATTTTCAGGCACCTGCTATAATGTCTTCTGTATTTAAATAGTGGAGGAAATAGTCTCAATACAGAGGAAAATTTCGTTTTCTTCCCTACACCTACCTAAGAACTATAGATACACAATATATAAAATGGGAGAAAAAAATTTTGGTTCCACCATAACCAAAATAAAGTTTGGTTACATTGTCAATCAAAAGTGTACAAGAGAATAGTAGAGTGTGCCCCATCAAGCACACACTTTGAACTGCTGTTTTTCCTGTTGGTGTCCACCTGGCTTTCATTTACATCTAATTGTAAGAAAACACAAACATTGGCAAAAGCTTCACTGGGTGTTTGGTGAGCCCACTGTGTTAAATAGGACTTGAATTTGAAGTGCCTGAAGACAACCTCTGTATGATGTGTTTGTTTGGCTTTTATTCCCAGAAACTTAATAGGTCCATCAATCACAAAAGAAACATCATCTAGAAAATTGGAAAAGAGTTTTGATAGGGAGATTAAAAAATAAACATATTTGCCTTCCTCCTGACCTTTATTATTAATAAGCTTGAAAAAGTCATTCCACTCATAGGACACAATGACTTAAGGGACCCAGTATTCTGATTGAATCGCTCAATACCCTGCAGAGTAGGCCACTCAAGTGGAGGGTCAAGAGTTGTTTACATTTTTGATGAGTGTGGGGAAATGAAACATTTGACCATCCTGAGGTTAGTTATCTACCTAGCCTTTTCGGCTCTCACCTCAAAATTTTATAGGTTAAGTTCAATGATCTTAGGTGGTGATATTGTCAATTATGATAAATTTAGGGCTGTGTCTTCTAGTTTGTCTGTGGTTCAATATCTCAGAGACTATTTTTCAGACACTCCCTGAAATGTAATACTCAAAAGAAGAGAAAATATAATAATGAGATGGTGGTAAGAGAAACTAGTCTCTAACAATCAAAAGAACCAGTTTAAATATTCCCTTAGCAGATGGTCCTTTCGCTGTTACTAATAATCAGGGTCAGCCACCAGTTAAAGCAAACACCTGCTCAAAGACAGATACATACAGTGTTTACTTTAGAAGAGAATGCAGGTGCTCAAATATGTTTCCTTGTATAATGCAAATATCAGAATTTTTAAAAGGAAAAGGATTCTTATTTTTAGAAGTGATAAAAAGTCTCATTTAAATATTTTGAATGCACTTTTGCATTAATTTCTTCTCAAAATCTAGAATAGTTAGAGATAGATTACTGCCATATCCCACCATTGGCCAAATTTTTTATATTCTCCTCTAAAATGTTATATTTTTCCTGTAATTATATTTTCATCAATAACAGCTTTCTGTGGACCCTTTGCACCTTTCACTTAATATAATAGCACTCTAAAATTATTTTGTGCATTTTCCGGTATTTTAAGCCTGGGAAGATAGTGCATGACATTAAGACTAATAGTGAAGGCAGAAAAATTGAAAATAAAATGAACTTAATTTTGACCAGATTCCATTTGATATATTCATTTAGAAATAGCAATATATAGTTTAATACTTGCAGGTATTTGTATTTGCATATCATGGAAATAGTCAGCATGTGTTTATTTGTATGCTGATACTAGAATGGTACAATCTAATAATCTTTAGTGTTCTGAGAACAAAGATTTAAGTGTTTAGCTAGGTTTGGAGGACAAGCTACCCATTGTAATTCATGAACTTTATATACACACACAATTTTTGAAGATGAACAAGTTGTATTAACATATTAAAAACTATGTAGTTTTACTATTTTATTTACATAATTTCAATCACTATTTGCAAAATGTATTTTGATATAGTAGTTTATTTTATATTATTTAAATTTTTTTTTATTCAGTGAGAGGAGAGGGGGCAGAGAGACAGAATTCTGCATGCACCCCAACCCAGATCAACCTGGCAAGCCCACTAGAGGGCATGCTCTGCCCATCTGGGGTGTTGCTTCATTGCTCAGCAACCAGGATCTTCTTAGTGTCTGAGGTGGAGGCCATGGAGCCATCCTTAGTATCCAGGGCCACCTCAATTCAATCAAGCCGTGGCTGCAGGAGGAGAGGGGATAAAGAGAGAGAGAGAGAAGTGAGAGGGGGAGGAGTGGAGAAGCAGCAAAATAGGTGCTTCTCCTGTGTTTCCTGACCAGGAATTGAACTCAAGACATCCGCACACCAGGCCAATGCTCTTCTACTGAACACACAGCCCAGGGTCATATATTATTTTTTAAAAGACGGAGAGAGCAACTGTTACTACATAGAAATGAAATCATTTTTTTTTTAGGAAATACTGGTTAAAGGTTACCTAGTGAGTAGAGAAGGCTGCAAAAAAGAATTAGAGAAGATATCTCCAAGCTTTAAGGGTAGGAAGATGACAGAAGATATTTTAGGAAAGGAAGACTTAATTTTGCTTGTTAATAAATGGGGAAAGTCAATAGAGACAATGAAATTTCAAAAACTTATGAGGATGAGAAAAAGATCATGAAGATGGTTATAATAGAAAATATCAGCTTAATCCGAAATGTGAAAATGAGTTTATTTAAGAAGCTTTTGGAGGGGTGCTCTTCTGGAGGTTGGCAAAATGAAGTGCCAAGTTTAACCTGATTGGGAGTATTTTATAACAATCACAACTGGAAATGCAACAAGCAGTCTACTAGGAAATTAAGGGTACAGAAAAGAATTATAAATCAGCTTCAAGGGTCTAGCAGTGATTTAAAAATGTGAATTTACTGTGGAATTAATTAAAAGTGGTGGATTTATTTTAGAAAAGGATAATGAACTGATGTGGGCATGATAGAGGTTTCTCTATGTGTCACCTTTGGCATTGCAAGGTGGGGGTAGTCAAGGACTCAAATGAGTTTGAATGTTGTAAAAAAGATGATTTAAAACAAATAATTAAAAATTTTCACTTCAATACTAGTTTTTCGGTAGCAGCTGAATGACAACCTGTGTTTGGTTAAATATCCAAGGAGATACAAAAGTAAAAGAAAATGGCTCAATGCTATTGAACAGCATTGTAATAAGAACAGTGAATATTTATTGAGTTCTGATATGTAAGCCCAGCATACACATCTGTATTGACTCAGTTTATCTTTGCAAATGTTTTATTGTAATCCATAAATTATCCCCATTTGAGAAAAATACTCTAGGTTGCAGACTTAGTGAACAAGAGTTGACATTTGAACTTAGTATGTGTAGCTACAAAGTCTAGTCTTTTAGATACCAAATTATATTTTTTAATATCAAAACTTATGAGAAATTGGTAATAATTTCTAGTTGGAACAAACTGATGAAAATACAGTTTAAACAGAGAAATCCAGGCTTTTGTTGATTATCTAAACTGTTTATCCCTTTTTCTGGGAGAGAGGACTAGGTCATCCCCATCTAGTCCCATCCAAGTAGAGCCCACATGTGATGTAACTTGATTGTCAACTACTTTCAGATCTTGACTAACTTTCCCACAGCTGCTATGAGACATCCAGGGACTAGAATGGGGCATGTGCAGCAGTCTCCCCAGGCTGCCTCCTCTTTTCAAGTGGTCATTCTAGGAATGGCCCCTTCTTCTAGCACTGCATACTTCTATGAATAACTATACCAATATCACCTTCTTCAGTCCAACTCATAGTAATGGACATGCAAGGAGCAATGAGAGTATAATTTTATATCATAATTGACATGCAATCCAAGAGATAAAATTTACTGTCAACAAATAGAAAAAATGGTAGTGATTTTAAAAATACTTATAAAAACTTAAGAGCAATTACTGGCAAATTTTAAATATGGCACCCATCTTCTTACATATCAGAGAATTTGAAATCAAATTAAAATAGCCCATACACCAAAACTACAGGGAATGTTAAGGATGCATGGGATTAATAAAAAAGACAAAGAAGTATACCAGTTATAATAATAAAGTGAGAAAATTCCCTCTTAAAATGTAGTCTCTCATTTAGGGTAAAAACTAAATTCAGTTATATGCTGTTTGGAAGATCAAACCCTAAAATAACGTATGATAAAAATTTGTTTAATTTCTTTTCCAGCTCCCTGGTCTTCCTCCAAAGAATTCTTTCATTAACAAAAATGAAAAGCCAAATAATAGGTAAACAACAGTGCAATTTTATGATTTCTATGTAGACATTTTGACAACAATAAAAAAGGTTAGATGGGACAATGAGTTAGTTTTACATTAATAAAAATATAAAATTTACTTTGTGGATGAAATGTAACTAACTATGCCAGGCATTACAGTGTTATAGTATGATTTTTTGCAATAAAATGCTTACCTCAAGTAGCTCAGATCTGACCTTAACAAACAGTAAGATTCGTGCTGACAGAGTTATACACAGAAGGCTCAGGCAATATTGAGATGATTTTCATTAGAAATAAACTACATAAGTATGAGATTGCTTGTCAAGATACAAAAGAGAAAGATATAACCATGAAGAGTATGCAACAGACCAGTATTAAACATTCTTTGTGAGCACACTGGCTTCACATTATGATATATTTGACTAACTGCAAAAAGTTAGTATCATCTATTGTTTCATATTATTTTTTAAAAATGGCTCTTTTTTTTACCTATTTATTAAAAGTAATTTTACTTGGAAAAAATTAGACTTATCAAAAAATTACAAGAACACAAAGAGCTGCACATACCCTTTACCCATCATTTATTTTTGTCAATTGCTGAGGAAATTCTCCAAACTGAACCTCATCAGGGGCGGTCTTTGTACTCTGTGGTATATATCATTCTTGACCCTTTTAGTGAGAGCAAATTCTCGGTTTTCCCTTGACTTTCACAATGTTGACATTTTTAAAGATTATAGGTCATTTTTCTTATTTTTTTTTAGTGAGAGAGAGAGAGAGAGACAGAGAGAGGGATAGATAGGGACAAGGAGACAGGGAGGGAGAGAGATGAGAAGCATCAATTCTTCATTGCGGCTCCTCAGTTGTTCATTGACTGCTTTCTTATATGTGCCTTGACCTGGGGGGCTACAGCAGACCAAGTGACCCCTTGCTCAAGCCAGCAATGTTGGGCTTCAAGCCAGGGACCCTGCTCTCAAGCTGGTGAGCCCACACTTAAACCAGATGAGCCCATGCTCAAGCTGGGGACCTCAGGGGCTTCAAACTTGGGTCCCCAGAATCCCAGGTTAATGCTCTACCGCCCACTGCACCACCACCTGGTCATGCTAGGTCATTTGTTTTTTAGAATGTCACTTGATGAGGGATTGTCCAATTTCTTCAAGAATAAACCTAATTTATGCATTTTTGGAAGGAATATACAGCAGTGATGCTGTGTCCTCATTGCATCTGATCGGTTAGCATATGAAATTGATGTGTCCCATTATTGGTTTTGGTTACTTTGATAACTTGATTATTGTGGTTACTGCCTATGGACAAGGCCTGCCAGGGGTGAGGACGATGGAGACGCAAAGACCTGACTCCAGGGACAAGGTTCAGTGATGCAGATCTGATTTATTCAGGAAGTAAGCTAGCTTATATACACAGGTTCAGCCTATAGGGTGTTACAGTGTGCCCTTCATAGCCAATGGCTAAAAGAATCAGGGAGCTGCGTGGTTGGCACTGAGTAACTTCCTTATAGCGAGGGAGCAAGCGAGCTCCTGGGTGTGCCTAGGAGGGTTTTAGGTGCTGGAGTGTTCTCACAGCATTGCATCAGCCACAGCTGCTAGGAACACGCTCTGCACTCCACCTGCAGCTGCTAGGTGTCTCCACTACAAAGTTATATTCCTTTTTTTTTTCTTTATAATCAATAAGAACTTTGGAAGGAGATATTTGGAGTCTAAATAAATATCATCTTACTTATCTCACTTCATTCATTTTAGAAACTGTTGATATTTCTTTCTATATTATAATTTTGATGATTGTTTTCTAATTTCGGTTACCTCAGTGCATTTGTTAGTTGACATTTTCTGTAAGGAAAAGATTTGTATTCTCTCAATTTATTTATTTATTTATTTATAAAGATGTGAAGTAATGGATTCTTTTTTTTTTTTTTGTATTTTTCCGAAGTTGGAAACGGGGAGAGACAGTCAGACAGACTCCCGCATGCACCCGACTGGGATCCACCCAGCACGCCCACCAGGGGGCGACGCTCTGCCCACCAGGGGGCAATGCTCTGCCCCTCCAGGGCGTCGCTCTGCTGCGACCAGAGCCACTCCAGCGCCTGGGTCAGAGGCCAAGGAGCCATCCCCAGCGCCCGGGCCATCCTTGCTCCAATGGAGCCTTGGCTGCAGGAGGGCAAGAGAGAGACAGAGAGGAAGGAGAGGGGGAGGGGTGGAGAAGCAGATGGGCACTTCTCTTGTGTGCCCTGGCCGAGAATCGAACCCGGGACCCCTTTTACGCCAGGCCGACGCTCTACCACTGAGCCAACCGGCCGGGGCCTTAGTAATGGATTCTAATGTTATTCGGTGTGTTATAATCATTGATATAATTGTCCAGATTAGGTCAGCAAGAATCTTTCAAGCTAATCTTTATTATTTTGATATGCCCAAATGATTCTTTTAATACTTAATTACTTTCTTGCACAACACTTGTGCTAGAATCATCTTGGTCTTTCTCTGCTGCATCCTAGCTATCTAACATTTCTTCAAGGAATCCTGTTCTTTGAAAATGAAAAATAGTATGTAGAAACCAAGATATGAGTCGTAGCTGTGTTTTGTTATTGGGATTTTACTATTCACAACCTCTTTCAGTGGACAGAGTTAAGAAATATATGCATTCACACACTAACACACACACAACTTTACATCTATATATCTGCAACTATATTTATATCTATATATTAAACCATGACTCATGACTTTATACTAATAGATTCATTTTTTTACTTTATTATTTAGAGAAAATTTATATTCACAGCAAAATTGAAAAGAAGGTACAGTTTCTCCATGCACCTCCTACCCTACATGTAGAACCTTCCCATTATCAACATCCCCCACAATAAAGAGTAGAACATTTATTGCACCGATTAAGCTATATTAAAACATCATGGGCCTGACCTGTGGTGGCTCAGTGGATAAAGCGTCGACCTGGAAATGCTGAGGTCACTGGTTCGAAACCCTGGGCTTGCCTGGTCAAGGCACATATGGGAGTTGATGCTTCCTGCTCCTCCCCCCTTCTCTCTCTCTCGGTCTTTCTCTCCTCTCTCTCTCTGTCTCTCTCCCTCTCTCTCTCCTTTCTAAAATAAAAAAACAAAACAAAACATCATGACCACCCAAATTTCAAAGATCACTCATATAGATTGTGTCTTTGGAGTTTTATTGCCATTTCCAAAGTCATCTAGGTTTTCTCCTATATTATTTTTTTCAGAGTTTTATACTTTGAATTATACATTTATGTCTGTGATCTATTTTGGGTTGGGTTTTGTGATGAGTATAGATCTATGTCCAGGTTCGTTTTTTTGCATGTGGTTGTACAGCTGTTCCAGCCCCACTTGTTGAAAATGCCACCTTTTCTCCATTGTATTGCCTTTTCCCCATTTGTCAAAGATCAGTTGACTATATCTATGGGGGAGGGTATTTTTGCTTCTCCTGTTCCATAGGTCCATTAGTCTATTCTTTCACTAGTACCACACCTTTTTTAATTACTGTAATTTTATATTAAGTCTTAAAGTCAGTTAGTTTCAGTCCTCCAACTTTGTCTTTCTCCTTCCATATTGCAATTAGCTATTCTGGGTCTTTTAGCTTTTTTTAATGATGGGTATGCAACATAATTGAATGACAAGATAACCTGGACATGTTTTCTTTGAATATATGTATCCTGATTTATTGAGTCACCCCATTAAAAAAATAAAATTATAAAATAAAAAAATTAAATAAACTTTAAAATCAGTTTTGCAAAATTTATAAAATTACTTGCTGATATTTTTATTAGATTGCATTGATTCTATAAATCAAATGACATCTTGACAATATAGAGTCATCCTATCCTTAAACATGGAATATTTCTCCATTTACTTAGTTTTCTAATTTTGTCATTTTTCTTATATAAATCTTGTGCATATTTTGTTAAACTTATATCTAAGTAGTTAATTTTTAGAGGGTACTAATGTAAATGGTATTATGTTTAATTTCAAATTTCACTTGTTCATTGCTATAAATTGATTGATTTTTGTATATTAACTTTGTATGCTGCAACCTTGCTAAAATAACAATTGTTTCAGGAGATTTTTGTTGATTTTTTTGATTTTCTACATAAACAAAGCTTTGAGTTTTTCATTATTCAGCATAATGTTAGCTATAGGATGTTTTGTTTGCTTGCTTTTTGTTGTTGTTGTTGTTGATTACTTTATAAAGTTGAAGAGGATCCCGCTATTTCTAATTTACTGAGAGTTTTTATTGTGAATGGATGTTGAAGTTTGTCAAATGCTTTTTCTGCATCTGTTGACGTGATCGTGTTACTTTTCTTCTTCAGCCTATTGATGTGATTGATTTTCAAATGTTCAACAAGCCTGTCATATTTGGAATAAATCTCACATGATCATGATATCTAACTAATTTTATACATTGTTAGATTAGATTTGTTAAAATTTGGTTGAGGATTTTTGCATTTACAATCATGAGAGATATTGATCTATAGTTGTCTTTTTATTTCCTTGTAATGTCTTTGTGTGGTTTCTGTATTAGGTAAATGCTACTCAAGTAAAATAAATTAGAAAGTATTCCTTTTGTTTCTCTCCTATGAAAGAGATTGGAAAAGTGATATATATACTTTCTTAAATGTTTTGTTGAATTCATGAGTGAATCTATCCTGACCTATTGCTATTTTGAAAGTTTATTAATTATTGATTAAATTTACTTGATATGGTCTTATCCATATTGTCTATTTTTTTCTTGTATGAGTTTTGGCAAATTATGTCTTTCAGTGAATTGGTCTGTTTCAGCTAGGTTATAAAGTTTATATACATAAAGTTGCTTATAATATTTTTATTATATTTTTGTGTCTTTAGGATATATAAAATAGATAAATTTTAATATATTATTAGTCATGCAATGACTTTTGAACAGACATGAAAAGAGAGATGAAAAATGAAAGAAAAAATTAAAAAGTCTGTCTTTACTTAATTTTTCAAGAATTCATCATCATCTCCAAATATTCATTGACTTTTTAGCAATGAAAGAATGTCATTTTATATTCACTTACTAAAAAAGAAATAAAATGACTAAAAATTCATATTTATTGAAGGACTGCTATAAACTGGGCATTATGTCATGGATTGAATCCTTCAAACTTTTCAACAAAAACATGCAGGTAATTAAAAATCCATTTTACTAGTGGGGAGACCAGAAATTAATTGCTTAAGGTCTAATTAGATTATAAGGTATGGCTCAAATTTTACTAAATTGACTCTAAGTCAGCTGAGAATAATAATACCTCACTACATAAGGTATTTGTAATAACAGAAGAAGAGCTGAAGTGAGTTGTGCTCAATTGCAATCAAATTAAAATAATCATTAATTTAAAAAATAAATTAGATCTTGCGAGTGACTGATGTTTAAAATTTTTTTACCATTTTATTTGTGAAATAATTATTAATCCACATACAAATTGGTTTAGTAAGCCCTTATTAACTGCTACAAATTGTTCTTTAAATAAAAGATATACTGATGATTAAATTATACCATCTAAGACTTACTTAACTTATATGTGGAAAAACATACTGTTAGTACAATATATGATATATTAAGCATAATATAAGAAAATAATTTTTTGTGAATTACATACAAAATAATATAGAAATACAGATTATGGAGCCAGCAGGTACTTTCAGAAAAGAGAGGGACTTAAAAGATAAAAGACATTTTTTCTTTGGTAAAATGAGAAGAGTTAGTTAGAAACAATATGTTTAATAAAGTTAGGCCATATCTATCCTTTGCCCTGTTATACCCTCATTGCCAACTGGTATTACCTGGTACAAAATAGATACTCAATAAGTGTTTATTGAATACAAAAAAGTAAATGAAAGAATAGATTTTGAGTGAATGTAAAATAGAAGCATAGCCTGACCAGGCAACAGCATAGTGCATAGAGCATCAGCTTGGGATGCTGAAGACCCAGGTTCAAAACCCCAAGGTTGCTGCCTTGAATGCTGGTTCACCAGCTTGAGTGCAGGGTCACTGGCTTGAGGGTGGGATCATGACATGACCCCATGATCACTGGCTTGAACCACAAGGTCACTGGCTTGAGCAAGGGGTCACTGGCTCGGCTGGAACCCCACAGTCAAAACGTATATGAGAAAACAATCAGTGAACAACTAAGGTGCCGCAACTATGAGTTGATACTTTTCATCTCTTTCCCTTCCTGTCTGTCTTTCCCTGTCTGTCCTTCTCGCTTGCTCTCTTACTTAAAATAAATAAATAAAATAGCATCATATGTCTGAAACTTAGGGCATAGAATGGGGAATGATGCAGGCAAATATGCAAATATTAATTAAGGCACATGGTAAATGTTTTCACTGTCCTACTTAACATAATCAGGTCATTATTCTGTGATCCAGAGCAGTGGTATCCAATAGAAATACAATGTGAGACACACAAATAATTTAAATTTTCTGGTACTTTTTTTTTTTTTTCTTTTTCTGAAGCTGGAAACGGGGAGAGACAGTCAGACAGACTTCCGCATGCGCCCGACCGGGATCCACCCAGCACGCCCACCAGGGGCGACGCTCTGCCCACCAGGGGGCGATGCTTTGCCCCTCGGAGGGGGGGGGGTCACTTTGCCTCGACCAGAGCCACTCTAGCGCCTGGGGCAGAGGCCAAGGAGCCATCCCCAGCGCCCGGGCCATCTTTGCTCCAATGGAGCCTTGTCTGCGGGAGGGGAAGAGAGAGACAGAGAGGAAGGGGTGGGGGTGGAGAAGCAAATGGGCGCTTCTCCTATGTGCCCTGGCCGGGAATCGAACCCGGGTCCCCCGCACGCCAGGTCGACGCTCTACTGCTGAGCCAACCGGCCAGGGCCAAATTTTCTGGTACTTATAGGAAACATATTAAAGCATCTATACTCTATATTAAAAAGTATATGTAATAGCGGTCAAGATTATTATTGTAGCATATTGATATTGAAAGTGTTCATTAAATATTTTACATCTTTTTTGTACTGTCTTTGATATCTGATATGTATTTTACATTTACAGTAAATCTGGACTTACATTAGCAACATTTTAAATGCTTAACAGCAACATGTGGCTAATGATTACTGTATTAAACAAAACAGAACTGGAATTATTGTGGTCCTTATATCAGCAATACTTGAGAAGTTGGTAGAAATGTAGACTCCTGAGCCACATTCCCGGCAACATATATCATAGCCTGCATTTACTCAAGAACTTCAGCTAGTTAGTTGTGTGTATGAGGCAGTTTGAGAAGCACTGGGCTAGGTAAAAAGCTCTAACATCGGGTGTGTAACTTTCATGCCATACTAGGGATACATGCTATTGGAGTTCAAAAAAATTACTATTATTTATATTAATTTTTTGCTAATTACATCTTAAAAGTACAAAATAAATTAAACTTTACATATATTTAATATAATATTCATACTGGTGCCTTTATTTTGTCCAAATTTCTGATTGTCTTGTCATTAATATCTGGTAACCTTAGGTAACAGTTAAACTTCCACAAAGAGAAACAGTATATAGTTTCTATGATCTATTCCTGGTAATTGGATTTAGGGATTTGATCATTTATTATGTTTCCTAGCATTAATTAAACTAACAAAAACGGACACTATAGAATATTTTTGAAAATCCTTTTTTGCAAATATAAGAAAACAAACAAAAAAAAATGGAAGATTTAACCCTTCTAATTCTTATAGAAAATCTTCCTCAGTGTCCATAATAGGTAAAAAATAATGATGATTCACTCATTATTATTAAGTAATCAGATTTACCAACTAGGGAAGAAAAACTTCTAAAATTATCCAAGTATCTCCTTGAAGTATTGATTAGCATTTCCAGCGTTAACAGTGAGTTTTGCTTCCAATGTACATTGCCCCGCTTATCACGTGCACTTACGTGTCTTTTGGGTACTTTACGATGTATATTATGCAGAAGTACAGTAAGTAGAACACATACATAATTTTAAAATGGATGATCCTATATTCTGGTGAAGATTTCTTTTACTGATTTATTTATTTTTGGTTATGTTGGAAATCCCACGGTGAAGACCTGACCTGCGGAAAGCTGGAATGTTTCCCAGGTTCGCTGTTAACCCCGTGCCTAATTGTTCTCGGCAGCCCTTTTCAGGCCGGGAGTACGTGTTCCCTCTCAGGCTGATGCAAAGTGACAGTCTAAGCAGAACTGTGTATTTTTCTCTACCCTCTCTCTCTCTCTACTACTCCTCCTAATTGTGGGAAGAGGGTAAATAGTGGTTAGGAATTCCAGAGGCCCTTCCTGCAAGGCTGATCGTTACTGACCAAAGGAAAGACAGAATCAACAGGAGCAACTGCAACTTCAGGGAATCCAGTGAACTGCAAAGTGGGTCAATCACTAATGGTTCATTTGGAATACGTTAAAGACACTCCGGAAATGGGAATATTTTTGTGTAAGCAGAAACAAGTAAAAATTAAATTTAAATGGTTAAACATGAGTCCCGATGTCAATAACTGATGCTTATCTAATCTCCTAAAAACTTTTGGAGCTCCAAGGATCTATATTAAGCAAATAAAGTTTGCATAGATGTATTTTTCTATTTCATGTAAATATACTACTTTAAAATATAAACTGAAGAGATTAGATTTAATAAATTTGGGCCTGACCAGGCAGCAGCACAGTGGCTCGAGAGTCAGCCTGAGTTACTGAGGACCCAAGATTGAAACCCTGAGGTCGCCAGCTTAAGTGTGGTCTTGCCAGCTTGAGTGAAGGGTTGATGGTGTGAGTGTGGGATCACAGACATGACCCCATGGTCCATAGCTTGAAAGCCAAGGTCACTGTCTTGAGCAAGGGGTCACTGGCTCGGCTGGAGCCCCCCAGTCAAGGCACATATGAGAAAGCAGTCAATGAACAACTGAGGTGCCTCAACTATGAGTTGATGCTTCTCATCTCTCTCCTTTCTTGTCTGTCTGTCTCTCTTTCTCTCTCAAAAAAAAATTTAAAAATGTGTGATGAAATTTGAGTGGGCCATAAATGAAACAGGGAAGACATTTGTGAAGGAGACAACTGAACTAGCAATTATATGCCCCTGAAATGTGGCAAAGAAATGTAAGGTTATCTATTAAACAGAACTCTCTTAGATTTATGCTTATAAATATATATATTATATATATTACATAATATATTTTAAAGATATAAATATATAATATATATATTTAGAAAATACCTAATCATAATCAATTGCTTCCTCAGCATCCTCAGCACTATCTATAACAGGTTTTGTTATTTTTCACATAATAATATTTAGATGTAAACAACTTTTCTCAAAGAATATTCCTTAGAACACTTGTTTTTCCAATATGCCTTGAACAAAAATGCACCACATTCAAGTAAAAGTAAGAAAATTTTCACATTCTGTTACTGTCCTAAAATTCACATTGCACGTCTACATAATTAATGATTTTAAAGTTCTTTGAAGGACCTAAATTAGTTGTTAAACTTTGTTTATTTGACTACTTAAGCATCTTAAAATTTCAGAAACTTTACTGTGAGTGACATCTATTAATATTACAGGAATCTAGTGTCCTGCACAAAACATCTGGGGAATTGCTAGCCTGGAGGAACATTGCTGGGCATTGCTGTTCTTAACATACTGTTGGCCTTGATTGCAAATGCCTAAGTTTAAAGAACATCAAAGATAATATTGAAAAAGCATTTAAAAAGGTTTTATTTGAATTTGGATTTCCATAGCTCAATTATTTTTAACCTTTCTTATGTTATTTTCACTCTTCTTTGTTGTTGCTGTCAATTTTATTTATTGATTTTTAGAAAGAGGACAGAGAGAAAGGCAGGGGGAGGAGCAGAAAGTAACACCTCTTGGAAGTTGCTTCTCTGTGTGTGTGCACTCTGCATTCCAGGTCAACCTTGATCCACAGCTCCACCACAGACTAGGCTATTTTCACTCTTACATTAATGTATCAGCAAAGGACCTGGCTTAAAAGGAGCCTGACAAATAATATTGAAATATTCTTAAGTATGAAACCTGTAATTTTATAATGGCTAGGTATTTCTGAAATAAGATAGACATACCCTCATTAGTACAATGTAAAAAATCATCATTGCTGCTGTTTGGATGATATAAATACTGTTTGAAAATAGTTGCATTTACATTTCAGCTCAAAATTATTATTTATTTCTTAAGGTGAAAAAGAAAGCTGGGCTGGAAAAACAGAAAATTCTCTAAAGAATTTTTTGTAGGTTTCTGGGCACAAAATAGTTTAAGTTTTCCAGATGCTCAGAGATAATGATGTAACCTGACCTGCCTAGACTAGGTCGAAGTGTGGGAAAATATCTTTCAGCACTAGACTTTGTAATCCTCTCTCATTTATAATCAATATAAATGTACAGTTTGAAGAATAAAGTAAAGCCAATTGTACTGATGAAGGAAGTGATATTTAAAATATTCCAAGACATTGTTAGCAATACGATCATATTTTATTGCCTAGTTCCTCAGCAAAATTCTTTTAGTCAAAATCATTTCACATATGTGAACTAAAAAACAGTTATATTTATGTTATTACTGTTATTTCTCAGCCAATTTAGTATTAATTACTTATAATAATGTATATAAGAAGTCTGTCATATAATAATAAAGTTAAAATAATTGGGGTAACTACCATTAGAGAAGCAAATAGAGAAGTATAATGTCTTTAATTGTCACAAAAAAAGAAAAGTAGATTTTAATTTCCATAAAATCTGCAACAGGTGCATGTGAAATTACCTCAGAACAGATCTTGATTTCTTTTTACAGTTTCTATATATTCTGTGGATTTTCAGTCTTTTTCTGTAAGTAATTCTAATACAAGCTATGATATTAATTTTACCATGCTAATGAAATATTTTGCTTCAGTTATTTTATTCATTCATTCCAACAAATGTTCAATTTGTGGCAGCCAGGAAACTATACATGCTGTGTATATCTATCAACAAACCATGGTACCTGCTATAAAGAAGCTTAGAAACTATTGAGAAATGCAATGACAAGTACACAGACTAAGTAATAGCATATTGTAATTGAGTGGAGTGCTATGAATTACAACATATTATTATCTCACATCAAGGACAAAGGTTGAATTTTTAGAAGCATGTTATTAAAATCATACATTTGCATTTCTTAGTGTGTTTTCCTGAATTTCTGAATGTATTTCAATGGTACATGACCTTTGAATAGTGTTGACAGATTTGTGTTCACTCCACCTGGCCCTCCTGTATCTGTCAGGGTTAAAGTTAAAGGTGAGGACTGTTCTATAAATTAAAGGACCATCAATGGCTTCTGTAAGTTTGTTTATAATTGTGTTTGTTAGTATCTGCTCACATATCAGAATTACCTGAATATTTGACACAATAAGTTTATAATAATACTCAGATACCAGATAAAATGTCTCTATAAGGCTGATGACATATCTAATTTTTTCTTTATTTACATTTATGTCTCTATTTAAGATGTAATGAAAGCAATTGCCCAGAAGTTATAATTCTGATTTGAGAGAAGCAATTCTGACTAGAGTGAAAACTGCTGAACCAGTTTTGTTTTGGTGTTTGTTTTCTCAGTAGCTTCAAATGTATGTGTTTTGGAGTCTGAAATCATACACTTCAGAGGAGGTAACTAAAAAATAAACAGAGAAAAAAGGAGAAAAGAGAAATCAGAATGCTACTAGTAAGAAAGATGATAGGGAGTCAAGGGGGACTAGTATACAGTGATGTAAAATGATTTGACCTTGGCTGATGGGCACACAACACACTCAACAGTTCAAATGTTACAGAGAAATTTACCTAAAACCTACCTATGTCCTCTTATTAATCAATGTCACTCCATAAAATTAAATTTTCTAAGTAACATATTTTTAAAAAGAAAGATGATATTATCTGCAATATAGAGTATGCAAAACACAGCTTATTCTTATTTTCCTATTTATTAATTATTACATTATTTTTCATATGAACAACTGTAAACATAATTTTGCCCCACCCTGTACACACTCTCTATATATTTGCTACAAAAGTTAACAATCTTTAAATTTGTCCAATAGCAATGTGAATGCGAATGAATGTGAATAAAGAATAGCAGCAGAGAAATTGGATACACAAGTCTAAAAAATACCAACCTATTTCCAGCTGACTCAGTGAACCCCAGTGATTAAGAGAAGCAATCTACCTAAAAGTGCATTTTATAGAAATTTTCCTGTTGCTAGAACTCATGAAATAAAATTTCTGTTAATAACCCATGATTCTCCTATTTCTCTTTTTAACTTTTTTCTGTTAATAGACTTTTAAGGTTTAATATATTCAAGTTTTTTATTCACCTAAAAATAACATGGTCCTAATGTATCCCTAAAATTTAACAAACAGGCAAGCAAACCCAAACAATAAAGGATGCATGAATATAAGATTAGAAACAAAAAAATAATTATGGCTCAAACCCCCAAAAGAGCAAAGTACATCCAAACCAGTTGGAGCTATTCAAACCCGCTGGGAGTAACTAAGAGAATGAGATTTATTTCTCCATTTTGTCTTCTTCCCTTGGTTCACCCCCTTCAGTTGTATCCTCTTGCACAGCCGGTCAAATAAAGGTCTGATTGTGGGATAGGCTGCAAAGATTCTGCAGGCATGAGACTCGTATTTGGCACACAGGTGTTTGAATCTTTTTTTTCCTGTCATGCCAAGAGCACATTTTTAAAGGAAAATAATTTATGAAAATTCTTCTAACTAGTCTGCAGAATCAAGCCCACCCAAGCTGAAGAGTAAACTAAGAGTGCCACCTGGGCTGTCATGGCCAGTCAGACAAGCAGGTAAACCATTTGAGAAGATTTTCAAGCTTAATTCTTTGAAAACCGATCTTACCTCAGGGGAATACCAAATCATGTTCTCCATCTAAATACTCCTGCTTTAAACCACACTTGCTCAACAAGTTTTGTAGGGGAGAAAAATGTTTTTGTTTTGAAGCCCTATGAATGCATTATAAAGAAAATGTTTTATCTGTATTTTCAGAAGCTAAATTGTGCTGCCTTGAAAATATTGCTTTTTACTCTGACATGATTACTATAATGTGCTTGAATTCTATGCAAGTTGATAAAGAAAAGCACACATCTTTTCATAGACACTAACGTAAATATATTAGCCCAAAGATTTTTCTGCTAGAGGAAAATAGCAATGAAAAAGCAAACAACCAACTTTTTTCTTTTAAAGAAAGTAAAACCCCACATGGATAGGCTTGTGCAAACTTTAATAATGTTAATAACAATAATGTAATATTTCCTTAACATTATTTTAGACTGTAACATAAAACATGATACAGAAGCAAGTTAACTTGTGAGATATGTGTCCCCAATTCTGACCTGTACTCTGCCATCAATTAGCAGTTTTATTTTAAGAAAATCCCTTAACATCTCTTGATTTAAATTCAATTATTTTTACAATTGGAGATTTCAAGTAGGTCCCTGGAAGCTCAAAAATCTCTATAATGCTGAAAGTCCAACCTCACATAATTCCAATCTCCATCAGTTCAGGTGCCTCTCTCTGGACCAGTTGTGATCAGGGTTCATATGAACTAATGACATGGGTATTGTGTCCAGAGATAAATTACTTCAAAGCTAGGCTTCACTTCTTAGGTTGTCTTTAAATGTGTTTTAAAATTTATGTGTCAAATAATTAGCATTTTAACTCCAACAATTAAGCCAATTAAGAATAAAGTGTTCTGGCATGTAGGACGATAAAGATTGCTAAACAATTCAGTATGGATGTCTGCATACATGATGTATGTGTGCATATGTGTACATATATAACCAGTGACATTTTCAGACTGTTTAATGATCCAGAATGCCAGAAGGAATAAGGAAGAATTTTCAAAAATATGAGAGGGAGAGAGGGCAGGGGGAGTGAAGGAGGCTCAGGGAGAGTAAGAAAAGCCCTTTACTTACTGGTTGTACACTAAAGCCCCCTTTGTAAGCAAGAGGAGTCACTGATGCTGCTTATTGATTAGCCATGTGTTTCAGTACAAATTAAAGCCATTCATTTCTCTTGAGCTGGTGTCACAATTCTCAAGAGTGGTGTGGAAACACTGATAGGTTATGATTAGTTGGAGGTGAATTTCCAGTAATTTGATATTTCTTACAAGAGCAAACTTTGCAAAGGATTTTCTTTAAAGTAAATCAGAACACATTTAGGTTAAGCCTATAATAATTACCCCTTTGTTTCCATTCAGACATTCTACCTGGAAAGGAAAGAAAAGATAGAATAATAAGGACTGTAAATTGTTCATAACTCTGATAGTGAATGCTTGTCTAGCTAAGAAAGTCAAGGACACTTTGGGGTTAAAAGTACACAAATCAACGTCTACTTACCCTAAAGATATAGGCAAAATACAGGAAAGGAGGGCAGAAGTTTGTCTCAAACTTGATGGAAGCAGGCACTCAAGTATCCCTTTGAATTTTTCTTCCTCGTTTTCACCTGGCCCATCTGGGGTTCACTCCTGTACTGTAGACCATGTAGTCCCCAAGCTGAAGGTAGGAAAGCAAACAAACTTCACAATTAGCTGATCCCAGCTTGGGGCTCTAAAAGGAAGAATAGAGTTTACTCTCTCAGCAAATGTATAATATGCAAATATTTAATAAAAAATTAAATATTAACATATATCTAATACTTATAATTTCTTGGGTTGGGTAAAGGATTTAGTTTATTACTATTTACTAACAAATATACTCAGTGTTAGGCAAAAGGACTAAGTCCTGGGAATTTAAAAAATTAATGATTCTTATCATTGGGAAGTTGAAAATCACACATTTGTGTGTGTGTGTGCGCGCGCGCACGAGCACATATATGAAGGGGAGTCAGATAGAAATAAAAGTGTTTTGAAAACATACTATTTTAAAAGGTGCCATTATACCTTTGCTAAAGCTGAAATTCATTGGATAGGCATTTTTACTCAACATATTGAAAATCTAATTAAAGAATATGAAATAAATTTCTTAAATTTAACTATAATTTACTTAAAATATCTGTTATTTCTATGTGTATGATAAACAATCTGTAACTGAGATTTAATAGGCACATTAATAATTAAGTGATGCTTCTATTTAAGGTTATAAATGCTCTCAATAAACTCTTATTCTCAATAAAGATAATATCCACCACATTCCTGAAGTGTTCTGACAAGACTTGTGGTGACCAAGTCTCAGCTAATTCATCATTCTTATTTTTTCACTCACCAGCCAAAGCAGTTTCCTCCAGTGTGTGTGCCAGTTGGCACTTCACGTTTCTTTTCAATTATGTCTCTTAATTTCTGAGTTGTATTTGGCCTCCCACTTCATTTCAATTTCAGGTAATACCTCTTTCTCACTAGATGATCCATAAGTCATTCTTTTTTTCCCCATTGTTCTTAACTCAAAAACCTAAATTCCCCAAATTGCCAAAATATAATGATTTCATATCCCACAGTTACAGACTCACACCAAAGTGGTTTAATTTTCAGTCACTTCTCATGTCTATTCCCACCTGTACTCAGTAATACTGCAATGACCTTTTGCTTTTCCTGCTACTGTGATACTACATACTAGAATCTGTTTGATAAAACACTACTTTGACCTATCCAAAACTAATTAAATTATGTTCAAATCTTAGTCTAGCCTTTAAAAAAATCATTGATGCCTTGATCCATCAATTCTATAGCAATATTTTTACTACTTAGTATATATAGCTTATACGTCAATAATATTTGTGCATTAAACATGAGGGTGTTGATTAAGCAAAGTTGCTTGCTTGTAGGATGCAAAATGATAAGAGTTTGGGTCAGGAAGATGGTTAGGGAGGTGACAAAGAAAAGACCAATTACTAGTATAGATTACTATGCTGAAGTGATTAGTGCAGACAGAGCCATGTGAAGGGAAGTTTTCAACTAAGTAGGCACGGTTATCTGTTAACAGAGTAGTATGGCCCTCAATGCCTAAAGGAAAGAACAATACATGGTAGCAGTAGATTCATGTTAAGTTAAAGATCAAGTTTTAGGCAGTGTCTAAGGGGGATCCCATGGGTTGCAGAGCTCCATTCTGGGGTTAGGCTTCGAAGACTGTCTTCTTTTATTCATGTACAGAGAGACACAGCTAGAGCAAATGCAATAGGACAAAGAATATGTACAGGGACTTTAGAATTAAATGAATATGATTAGATGTCATTATAAACTCAGCTTTGCTGTTTATCAACCCTCATTTCTGGGGTAGTTCTTAAAATTTCTAAGAAATAGTTAAAGTTTTGAAAACTCCGAAACAAAACTCAAAATCTTAAACTATGGAGAAATCTTGAACTTTGGGCTTGGAACTGGGTGCTATTTGGCTGGGACATCAGCAGAGCCTTACGATTGCTAGGGAGATGAGCATGTAGGCTGATGGCTGACATAGAAACTCAAAATAAAGGCCACATAAAAAAACTGGTTTAAAAAATTGGGAGAGGACCTTGGACAACTTCAACTCTTATAAGAACCTAGGAACAAGCTAGTCAAGATGGAGATTCTATGACCCAAGGCAACTTACCAGAGACACTGTCTTGGTATCTAAATTTCCACTGCAGAGTGAAACAAAGATGGAGAAGACTGAGTGTGTCCTGGCTCCAGTGAGTCAGTGTTCCACAGTCTAAAGAAGAGCTCCTATAGCCTCCCCACTGCAAATGAAAAACTGGGTTTGGGGTTGTTTGTAGGCATGACTGTGGCTCATTCTCATAATGAATAATGCTCCAGGGCACTAGAGTTCAGTTTGGTTAGGATGAGCATCTCAGATCTTTGCACATGAATGCATTTTATCTGAACCACATGGATCCACAATTGAGTTAGAAATTTAATGAAAATACGTTATCTTAATATATCTGATATTCCTGAATTTATTGCTGTTACAGGAGCCAGCAAAAAACCACAGGAGTAACTTTTCCTGTAGAAGTTTGGCTCTTCTACTGGCATCTTTAGCCAAAAGCAAAATGCATCACTATTCAGAAAAATTAAAAAGAACAGGGCAAAGAGTTATTCAAATTGTTGTAGGCCCCCCAAGTAGTTTGCTTGAGGTTATTATTTAATCAAGTCAAATATTTACATTCTTCCTAACACATTCTGAAATCATTACACAGAATTCAGTATTCCATCTATGTGAAGATTTTTGAAGATATTAGTAAGTTTACATTGGCAGGAAGACAGATGAATGAACATGTAAAATATTCATTATCTGATTAAAACAAAAATGAAGACTAAATTAATACAAGAAAAAGAAAAAATAGTATAATGTCAACAGTAGTTGAGGGTCAATCATTCATGTTTTTCTTTAGTGGAAGTGGTGATAATGTTTACTCATTTATAATTTGTTTATGACTTTCATTTAAAAAGAAATTAGTTTATGCTATGTTTTACATTTATGATACATTTCAGATATGTCAGATTTTGTTTTCATTATTCACTGTCAGTTCTAACACTATTCAAAAAAAAAGTTCACTGATTGTTAATTAGTTTATATTGGAATGCCTTATTTCTTTTTAGAACCAAGATTCATAATTATTATTATTGTATATATCTAACATGCATTCTCTTTTTAATAAACACTAAAGAGATGTAGGATTGATTACCTGCTGTCAAATACTGTAAGAAAATACTGATGCAAAAAATAAGAAGTATGGAACATTATATCTAGAGATAACTATTAAAGGCTGTGTGTCTCTGTGTGTGTGTGTGTGTGTGTGTGTGTGTGTGTGTGTGTGTATGTGAGAGAGAGAGAGAGAGAGAGAGAGAGAGAGAGAAATAACAATAAACACATGTCCCAGTCATGTTATAAATGTTTTATATATTAACTAGTTTAATCCTCACAACAAACCAGGGGTGGGATTCAGCCAGTTCGCACCGGTTCGGCAGAACTGACACCTAATTTTTTGTTGAAGTTGGTGAACTAGTTGTTAAAATGGCACTTATATTCAGGTTCTCTCTAAGTTGGGTGACTGGGCAGCCACCCGGTGTAGAAATCACAAATTTACATTCCTTACTCTTTTTTAACATTCATCTGCACAACAGCATATTCTAAGTGTCTGTAATTGTTAATCCTAATCCGGAGGGACCCAAAACATTGAAGACACGAACAAAGTCCATCGTTACTCACCAAAGCTTTATTGTCTAGCTTGCAAGTGGTGGCAACTCCAAACAGAAACCTGAGGGAGAACGCGCCGGCCCTTTGTTCTACTTAGTTTTTATAGTTTTGTAAGTGGGAAGTACAGAAGCAAAAATTGTAATTAGGAGCCCCTTACCACTATTGGTTATAGTTATATGTCCTTTAACATGATAGGACCATGTTCAATTTGCAAGCCATACATTATTTTGGAGAAAACAAAATTTACAAGTCAACACAATGGCAGAAAGATATCTTTTACATATTAAAAGGCATTCCTATATTATCTAGTGTTTATCTGCTATCTCTCTGTCCAGAGTCACACGTGTTAACTACACGCATTTACATAGGAGAGGTAGTTTCTGTGGGGACAAATGCCTGCAAATGGCTCATTGTTATAAGAAAAAGTTTATTTTGGCTTTTCTCTCCCTGCACCAGGCTAGCCATTCACCCCTCTCCCCACAGGTGTGGTGGAATGTCTGGGGATCCATGTTTTCCTCCCCTTTGCATTTACAATACAATGCCAAGGGCCATCCTGACTATGCCAATCACACAGTACAGAGACTATTCTCACAATTTCTCAGCACACCTTAACCCAAATTAATAAAATATTCTCCAAGCCTCTTAAAATATTAATATTAATTCTGTAGTTTTTGGTACCTTACAACACCTGCGGGTGAAGTGGCTCAGTGGCTCCTCAGTAATAACATTCATTCCGTCCATAGGTGAAAAAAAAATTGCAGTAGCAGACACCAATCAAGAAGCAATATAAAAATATCTTAAACAACAGTTTGATTGTTTTTGTTAGGTATTATTTAATATTTTTTCATTAATATTTTAAAACATTTTCTTGTAACAATACAGTTTTGTGTACCTCTTTTATTATTCTTATACTAGAAAGCCCGGCAGTCATATGAAATGACCGCTGTTCTAGATATTATAAATTGTAATTAAAATGATTTGTGAAAAGGTGTCTGCTAATTCAAACTGAATTACCCAGGGCAGGCGGCGAGGACACCCCTTTGCTTACTGCCCCATGGGGTTTCCCCCTTCTACTTGCTTAATTGCTTAAAGTAGAGTGCAATGAAGGAAACCACTGGCGGTACATTTCTTAAGAGCCACCGCTAGCTCAATAAATAAAGGTGATTTAAATAATAAAATGTTAATTCACATGTCAAAGATCTCTTTGTACACAACATTTCTTGTGTAGGTCTTTCCATCATTTTTAAGCTCGCCTTGCAGAGGACCATCATTTATTTTTAATTTTACGTCCGTTCTTTCACGAACTCTTGAACGGGCAACATAAAGTTGACCGTGTCCAAATGCAGGCTCAGGTAAAAAAAATGCCAACACACTTAAGCGTTTGGCCCTGAGACTTATTGATGGTCATAGCAAAGGCAAGTTTTACAGGAAATTGTCTACGTCTCAATTGAAACGGCAACCCTGTTTGAGATGGAGCCAAATCAAGTCTTGGAATGACATGTATTTCACCTTTAGAGGAGCCAGTCAAAGACTTAGCTATTATGACATTATTTTTCAATTGGAGAACCTCTAGTCTTGTACCATTGCAAAGACCTCTTCTGGTGTTAAGATTTCTTAACAGCATAATAATTGCTCCAATCTTTAACCTCAATTTGTGAGGTGGCATGCCAGAAGGCGGGACTATTTAAATGCCATGGCAACTTCACCCCATTGGCTAGTACAGTTATGCAAGCAACCAATAAGCTATCGGTGACAAACAGACACTTAAGCCGCATATAATAAAGATAAGTATTAAATGCATGAAATAATAAACTACCTTTCAGTATATCTTTTTTTATACTTATAAACAGTCATTAGGGCAGAGAACTGGTGTTAAATTATTTGAATCCCACCACTGCAACAAACTATGTATTAAGTACTTTAATTAGACCCATTTTATAGCTACAGAGGCACACATGGTATGAACTATCCCAACAAGGGAAGCAAAACATAACTCAAAGACAGTAAAATACCACATGTCTTATTGCCAACATTAAAATGAAAGGCTCTCATTTCTTTTGCCCATTTTTTGATTGGATTGTTTGTCTTCCTGGTGTTGAGATTTACAAGTTCTTTATAAATTTTAGTTATTAACCCCTTATCAGACATATTGTCAAATATGTTCTCCCAGTGTGTAGATGGCCAATAGGCATATGAAAAAATGCTCAACATCATTAATCATTAGAGAAATGCAAATTAAAACCACACGGGGAGGAAGGAGAGGGGGAGAGGTGGAGAAGTAGATGGGCGCTTCTTCAGTGTGCTCTGACTGGGAATCGAACCCAGAAATCCTGCACACCAGGCCGATGCTCTACCACTGAGCCAACCGGCCAGGGCCTAGAAATGCCCTTGTTGATCAAACTACCCAAAAGAAAATTATATGGAGCAACCATGACAGACTGAGCAAGTCAGTCTCATACTATTCATCACCAGAACGCTGCAGCCTGGTGTAAACAGTTTCAACTTTCTCGGGAAGCAGCATGGCAGATGGGGAAATCCTGTCCAAGGGGTCCTATACTGCCCTTCATTTCGAGTTAATCCTCAAGGACCCCTACCAGGACAACTTTGGCAGATGAATGTTACTCATATACCTTCATCTGGCAAACAGTCGTATGTCCACACTACAGTGGATACATATTCCGGATCTATAGTAACCTCTGTCAGAACAGGAGAGGCTGCTAAGCATGCTATCGGTCATTGTCTGTATGCATTGTTCTATTATTGGATTTCCTAAACTGGCTTAACTGAAAATGCTCCTGCATATGGAGCAAAAGCATTTACTGTATTTTGTCATGCTTACAATCTTTAAAGTTAAGGTATTATTAAAGTGTACTCAGCAAACATTTTAAGGTTAATTTAAAAAAAAATTAAGAGGGGGTAGTCATATCCTGGAACTCCTATGGGTCTACCATATCATGTTTTTTACTTAAAAAAAAATTTACATTTCTTTGGAATGCTGATGAACAGGAGACACCAAATCTTTTTCGCCTTCAAACTACTACCTTCTTTATTAGATCCAGCTAATAACATTGTTTTGTCTTTTTCCAAATAGCTCCAGATATATGGAAAAGATTTATATAGGCAGATGGGGATCCTCAAACCCCTCAGCGAGATCTTCTGAGCATGGCTTTTAAGATACCTAGAGGCAGAAAAAGCCCAATAGAGATCAGGGGAACTACCAGCTTTTAGGATACACCCTTAAAGGCTCCAACGCCCCAAAGGGGTCTCATAGGATGCCATCTGGGTCCTGCTTCAATAGTGGAAAGGAAGGTCATTGAGCTAAAGCCTGCCAGGCTTACATGCCTCTGCTGTGAGGAAACAGGGACACTCAAAGGTAGGCTTCCCCCTCGCTCCTCTAAGGGAAGGTTCAGTCTCTTCCAGCCCTACTCCAGCCACCTATGACCTAACCTTGCCCAGAAAGCTGGGGTTGGCCCCTGAAGGCTGAAGGTGCCCAGGGCCGTTGGCCCCATCTATGATACTGTGGATGAGCCTAGGGTATTTCTTCCAAGAAGCAGGTAAACTGATCTCATGTGCACAAGGGCCACTTAACTATGTTTTGCCTGAATAGTCAGGTTTTTTATTCTTCCCCAAAAGATCTCTGTTGTGGGTGTTGATAGTCCTATTTTCTGCTGCTTTGCTTAATATATAGTGTTTCCTTTATCCCTCCTACCTCAATGCCCCACTCATATTTCAGGCTGGGACCTACTCCTAATTTAGAGCTCTCTTTCCCCCTTTTGCTAAATTCTATTATGAATCTACCTTCGCCACCCAGCTTAGTGTATCCCAAGGTTCTCTTTACCATGCCACAGTCGCAGAGCTCCAGGGAAAAGCAACCTGGTCTCATCTCTCCAGGCAGAGGAGAACAGAAGCTCCATATCCACGCATGCTGCAAATGGCTTTTCCAGTCTACCTGAATCATTACCAGCTAGAAGCAGCTGTCATTGGGACTTGGACATGAGCTGCAAAGTATAGAATGGTGACAACAATTCCAGCGCCATGCGGACTTTTCCTGTGTGGACTTTTCCTGGACTCCTGCTCCCTGTGACAGCTCCTAACAGACTGAACTGTGGTTGGTTGCATTTTTCAGGGATTTGGCATAGTGATGGGGCCAACTTGGACTTGGTGAACATGTTAAGGACACTACTCTTTTATGGATTCTTGCTATATTGGCCAAGAGTTTGCTTAAAGGCTTTTAATCACTGTAAAAAAAATAGAAGACTGGATAAAGAAGATGGGGCACATATACACCATGGTATACTATTCAGCTAGAAGAAATGATGACATCAGATCACTTACAGCAGAATGGTGGAATCTTGATAACATTATGCGGAGTGAAATAAGTGAATCAGAAAAAAACAAGAACTGCAGGATTCCATACATTGGTGGGATATAAAAGCGAGACTAAGAGACATGGACAGGAGAGTGGTGGTTACGGGGAGTGGGGGGAGGGAAGGAGGAAGAGGGGGAGGGATACAAAGAAAACTGGATAGAAGGTGACGGAGGACGATCTCTCTTTGGGTGATGGGTATGCAACAGAACTAAATGACAAGATAACCTTGAAATGTTTTCTTTGAATATATGTACCCTGATTTATTGATGTCACCCCATTAAAATAAAAATTTATTTATAAATTAAAAAAAAAACACAATGAGATATCACCTCACACCGGTTTGAATGGCGCTCATCAACAAAACAACACAGAATAAGTGCTGGTGAGGATGTGGAGAAAAGGGAACCCTCCTGCATTGCTGGTGGGAATGCAGACTGGTGCAGCCTCTGTGGAAAACAGTATGGAGATTCCTCAAAAAATTGAAAATTGAACTGCCTTTTGACCCAGCCATCCCATTTTTAGGAATATACCCCAAGGACACTATAGAATGGTTCCAGAAGGAGAAATGCACCCCCATGTTTATAGCAGCATTGTTCACAATAGCGAAGATCTGGAAACAGCCCAAGTGTCCATCAGAGGACAAGTGGATTAAAAAGCTTTGGTACATATATACTATGGAATACTACTCAGCCATAAGAAATGATGACATCGGATCATTTACAATAACATGGATGGGCCTTGATAACATTATACGGAGTGAAATAAGTAAATCAGAAAAAAACTAAGAACTATATGTCCCATAGATGGGACATAAAAATGAGACTCAGAGACATGGACAAGAATGTGATGGTAACAGGGAGTGGGGTGGAGGGTTGGGGAGGGGGCAAGGAAGGAGAGGGAGAGAGTGGGGGGAGGGTAGGGGCACAAAGAAAACCAGATAGAAGGTGATGGAGGACAATTTAACTTTGAGTGAGGGGTATGCAGCATAATCAGAGGTCAAAATAATCTGGAGATGTTTTCTCGGAACATATGAACCCCGATTTATCAATGTCACTGCATTAAAATTAATAAAAATAAGATTAAAAAAAATGAAAGGCTCTCGAGCCTTGTATTTTCTAATTTTGAGGAAGTCGTCCTGACCTTGTATTCTGCCCTAAGTATAATATTTTCTAAGTGAAAATGACTGGGACTTCCAGATTTCTGCCTGCAACTGCCTCTTGGGGTCCACGAGATTAGGTAAAAAGCACACATTTCATCACATATTTTATAATATATTATATTTTAAAATTAAGGAATATCCTTAAAAAAATCGAATCAGTTGGAAAATAATATTGCCCAAGAGTTAATAAAAAGGGAAGATACTATAAGTAATTAAAAAGTTCCTTTTGCTAAAGTGTATAGTTGCCATAATTTATTTATGCTAAATCTTCAAATACCTGTATCTTTATAACTTATATGTAAATAGCGTATCTTCTTAAAGACAGTCCCTTTCATTTCTTCCACAATTAAACACGTTTTTCTCTTTCCATGCATCATCAATGAGATTCTTTTCTCTCTGTAAGTTTGACCTGGACATTCTGAATAAACCCTTGGAGAGAATCTATATACTCTTAGTCTATAGCTTGTGAGATATCATCTGACTAGTAAGACTGATGGAATATAAACAGGAAAAAATAATTTAGATGTTTTCCATTCATTAAGCCAATCTACCAGGATTGTGAATTTAAAAATTGGTTTAAGATTAAAAATTACTACTGTTTATACTGTAAAAAGATTGTTTCATCACTTATATATTTGTAGACAAATATATTTCTAAATAAATTTACAGATATAGCTAAAGTTACTGATATGAATATAGATTTTTTCCTCTTCTTCTTAGAAAAATAATTTAATGCAAAAGAGTAACCATGTTTTTAAAATGTTGAATGTATTTCGCTGAATACATAAATTAGTATAATTATATACTGAAAATATAGCTGTCCTGAAAAGTGTGATGGTTGTTATGTAAAAAGCATATTTACTATGGTTTTTTAGTTAATATAAAGCCATAGAGATATATAACAGAGTTAAATATATAAGCATATCATGATCGAAGTACCATTAACTTAGAGATGATCTCTTATCTACATGTGCAAAGTATTCATAGGTGGACTCAAAAACATGGATCTTTGTTCTCATAAATGCTATTGGATCAAGGGATCTTGCATATCTATAAAAAGAAGAGCTCTTTTGTTAAAAGAAGCTTACGATATTTACTTTAATGAATGACAAGATTATAAAAAATATTAATATTATTTTGTTACATCTACTATAGTGTTTGGTACAGATTATTTATTAAACATATGTGACTATTATTTTTACTATGGGGAGAATTATATTTTATATATCGTGTTTTCCCATGAAACTCTTAAAGATATGCTAAACTTAAAGGTTTCATTCTCATATCTTTTTATTCATTTACTATGTTTTTCATTCACTTGTTCACTTAACACATATTTATTGACTACCAACTAAATCTTAGGCTCCATTCTATTTTTTGTAGATGCAGTAAAGTATAAAAAAAGACTTTGAAGAAAATTTAAACAGATGATGACATAGAGCATTAAAAACTTTTGCAGTGTTTTCACATCCTCAGTGAGCTTTGATCTAAAGTACTCCCACCAGAATCAACAGGGGGCCTTGCCCTCATTTTATGGCATATACTTTCAAGTATTTCACTTCCTTTGTCACTAGGCTAATCTCCCAGTTCTTCACTTACAGCTTCCTTTAATGTCTTGTCCTAACTAATATCCTCATTTATGGCATCTTCTCCTCCTGGACATTTGACCTTTGCAAATAAAGATTACATTTCTTTCCCAGCACCAAAATATTGCTTTTTTTTTTGGAAATAAGTTACTGGGATTTAGAACAGGACAATTAAATAAAAATTGTTTATTTTCATGCTCTTCTTTTTTTCTGAGTAGCATATTCAGGTCACAATTTTCCCAAAAACCTCCCCAGACTTTTCCTCTCCCATCTCCCTAATACACATATAACAAACATGCATATCTCAAATACCTTTCACCTGAGAAATCAATCTGGCATAACTGTAGGAAATAAATTTCTGTTCTCAGAATAAATAGGGTGGAGTAGGAAATTGGCCCATCTCCTAGGTGGCAATTTATTCTGGAGAGGGTATACTATCCAGATCAAATCCATAAGACACAAACTCTCTTTTAAAATTAGACATGTTGCATAGAATTAATAGAAAAACAGAATAGTGTTCCAAATAACCTATCCTGTGTTGTATATATAAACTGAGTAAGAAATATTGCTGGTGATCGTTACTGATGAGTTAGAAATACAGTGTTGTTTCTAAATGTTTAAATGCTTTATTTTAAACTTCTTGATAAAACCAATTCATTTGAAAATGAGTAAAATGCAGGTATCTGAATATTGAGATGATCTGTGAGATCATCATAAGATATCCTATTTCTTTGCCAGAACTTTAGTTTCTTGGTCATAAAAACCAGTTTTGTGCAGCAAGGAAAATATAATAAATGGCAAAGCCACAGCTCAGAAAAGCAAAAAATAATCACCCCTTATGGTTTAGATAATCCCTAGAGTTTTGCTTTTGAAATAAGACTAGTTTCCTATAGCAGAAAGAAGAATGAGGTTTTGATTGGAATTTATGACTAGAAGCAAGGAATCCTAGCTTGTAATTTAGGTTGTAGCATTTATTCATTGTCTCTGGAGAAGTTAAATGGCACTGATTAATAAATAAATATTGACTGACTGTTTCTAAGGCTCTGTAAAAAGCATACTAAGTAAGAATTCATTGTCCCCAGAAATATTTAAAATATCATTATTGAATTATCAGATGGCAAAAAAAGGAAACATGGAAGAGATTATTTTCATCAATCTGAAACTATGTAAAATCTGATAGAAATCAAAAGTAATTGTCTGGGTTTTTTTTTTTTTTCACAAGGTTGAGAGAATTATATTGAAAAGAGTAGAATTATCTTCTCAAACTACAGCATATAAATCTTTCTTTGGATTACTATGTCACATTTTCTCTTTCTCTTGAACTTTTACATGGTGGAAAAGAATTCCTCAAGTGTTCTATAGAAACATCACATTACTAAACCTCCATTTATGAATACCCATTGTACATGGGAAGTGAGTGAATTTAATAAAACAGTCAAAACTAAGAAAGAGCAATAGCTGACCTTTGGAAACAGGAGCTTATAGTCAGAAGTTTAGTTTGGGAACCTGAAGTTCTCATTGCCCTATTGACTTCCAGGAAGAAACAACCTAATGAAGTGCTGGATGTGAGTCTAGATGATGAAGGAGGTGGAACCAGTCGTGCTCTGACCCTGTGTAAGGAAGTGTTGTCAGAAGAAAGCTAGAAAACGGTGCTTTGAACACAAAAACTTGAGCTCAGAGCTTTCATGTGAAAGGCTGTTCTCTTTTGGGTCAGATAAATCACGAATCACTACAATTGCTTTTGAGTTGTCACAGAAATGGTGCAAGCACACAAGAAGTGAAGTACCATTCTATTTAATATGTCTAAAATAAGACAGGCAATTTGGATCATATGTTATCTGATTTTTATCTGCAGGCTTTCTTTATTATGCTTAGTCATGACATTTATTCCATCTAAATCATGATCTTTAAATTTATGAATATAAACACACACATTTGTTTTCACCAGAATGAAGCACTAGCAAAAATTAGTGTCTTTTTAAAATTGTGTTCTGGGTCTTTATCACTTTTAAGTTTCGTTTATGAGAGCCAATGCACACACTGTTGATGAATCAGATTAGGAACTCTCACAGCAGGCACAGTTCAATTTCTACTGGGAATCCCTGGCTATACCCAGTGAGGATTAGTGTTTCATAGCACTTGTCCTAAAACAAATGGTTTGAGTGTAATGCCAGGGCTGTATGTTTACACATCTTGGTACTTTAAGTGGTACTTGATTACATTGTATGAAATTCTAAATATATACCCAGGAAAATTAAAGGGAATAGAGATCTATATTTCAGAATATATTATGGCCCCAGTTCATAATGCCCTGATGGAAAGATGAAAGTTTTAAACAGGTAACATGGTAAACTAGCTTTACAGTAGATTTGAACTACAGATGGGTTACTTGTTATAAGTTCAAAGAATTCCAATAAGACTAAAATAAAAATTAAAAAAATTTAAATGCCCAGCCTGTTTTTTTTTTTCTTGTTTGTTTGTTTGTTTTTGTATTTTTCTGAAGCTGGAAATGGGGAGAGACAGTCAGACAAACTACTGCATGTGCCCGAATGGGATCCACCTGGCATGCCCACCAGGGGGTGATGCTTTGCCCCTCCGGGGCATCACTCTGTTGCAACCAGAGCCACTCCAGCGCCTGGGGCAGAGGCCAAGGAGCCATCCCCAGCGCCCGGGCCATCTTTGCTCCAATGGAGCCTCGGCTGCGGGAGGAGAAGAGAGAGACAGAGAGGAAGGAGAGGGGGAGGGGTGGAGAAGCAGATGGGCGCTTCTCCTGTGTGCCCTGGCCGGGAATCGAACCCAGGACTTCTGCACGTCAGGCTGATGCTCTACCACTGAGCCAACTGGCCAGGGGCTTGCCCAGCCTGTTTTTGAAGTGTTTGACATTTATTACTTCCTTTGGCTTTTTTTTTTTTTTTTGAAAAATCTTGTGTGATTTAAGAGGACCAAACTTCTAACTGCTATAAAGTCAGAAATCAAGTTAGTCAGAAAATGATATTCCCTTGTTACCAAATTTGATTCATGGAAAATTGTGGAGACACTCCCTTTCCCCAAATGATTTTTGACAGTTTTCTAAATCCGCTCTCAACTATCTTAGCTCTGAAGGTCTGGAATAGCTATGCTATGGGAAAACTCAGAAGGGAAAAAAGAAGAGCAAAGTATAATATATTACCCTTCAGCTTTTGGTTTCTCAAGCATCCATTCCTGCTTCACTAGGGAAGGAAAAAGGTGTCAGATAGTCAGCCAGGAAGAGGTAGTGTTTGGCCCCTCACGATCAAGTTCCCACTCAGGGAGAAATGTCATTATAGGGTTTAGAATACATTTTATTTATGCCTCATAAACAAGTTTAAAAATAACACCAATAAAGAATGTTAACCTTATGCCGTCTCACAGTTTGTGACTAAAGGGGATAAAGTTACCAAAGCTACCTCAAGCCCTTTGAACTTGAGAGCCAGTGTGCATTTTTCTTTTCATTGTACAGTACAATAAACAGTAACCCCTTCCTTGCTACTCTAGAGTGTGTGGTAAGCTCCCTTTGTACTAGAATATTTTCAAACAGATACTTACATTCACTAGGCTTTTGTTTTTCTTATTTGCCTTTAAAAAATACTTTTAGAAAAACCATGATTGTAAAATCACAGGTTAAAGAACGTCCAAAGGATTTTTAGAAGTCAGAGCAGTGATCAGATATCAGGAATTTTAAGAACTTTAACAATAGATTCATTATTAGAGATAAACAAGTTAAGTAAAGTAAATCATTACTTTTAAATAACAGCACAACTTTTATTATTATAGGGCATGTAACACAGCCACCTATACTGCCTTCATTTCACAAAGTTACATACCATTTATCAAGTCCTAAATACGGTGGAACAACATTCTTCAGTCTACCTTAACATGTTATTTCTTGTAAAAGAGAGTCACATTTATTGATTTTACTCTACATTTTGTATATATTTAAGTAGGTAAAGGGACTGCAAGTTTACAAAACCGCCATACAGAGACTTCAGTCTGGATGTGATGTTGCCATCATCACGTCATCACTGTCACCCCCCCAACCCACATGGTATTCTAATAACTCAAATGCTGACTACATGTTGCATTTTATTCCTGTGCTTTGTGAAAGGATTATAGATCTCTAGATACTCCACAAAGCTAAATAAAAAGTGATGGAAGCGGATTGTTTCATTGGCCATCACAATAAAAAGGACATTACAATTTTAAAAGTCTTGCCTATTTTACCAGTTGGCAAGGATCAGAAAATGGCAGTATAGCATTGCAGAATGCTTCTGGTTTTATTTTAAGCAAATAATTTTGTTATGGTTATTAAACTCTACACCATCTCTCTCTTTCTCATTCACATAATGAGACTGATAATGAATGCGACGTCAGAATAAAATCATAGGAGTTTTGCAATCAATGGAAATCACACAAGGACACAGAGGAGATCAGCCGCTGAAGTTTTCTAGATTAGACCAAAGAGAAGGAAGAATGTAGACCTTAGAGATAGTCACCAAAAACTATCAATTTAAGTAATCATTCAGGTTTCAAATTTCAACAGAGTTGCTATGGCGTAACAGATGTGTTCCTGTACATTTTTAGTTAGAAATCAACAAACTTTGCAAAAATGTCAAGGTTCAGGGTAGAAAGAACTTGGCCATGAGTGTTGCCTTTGAGTGCAGATGATTTGGACGGAAATCCTAGGTGGAGACAGGTATAAGCTTTCCACAGTCTCACTTCTTTGTGCCTCAGTATAAATGTCAGCTATAACGGGGGCAAAAGAATAGTAACCTTACAAAATGGTTGTGAAGGTAAAGGAGCTGATTCATCTGCAGCTATTAAAAGAATGTCTGTATTATGATAAATGATCAAAAATATTATTTCTACTTGCTGTATTCTTATGCACCTTTGAGCCAAGTCTTGTCCATGCCAGGTCCATAATGTTCATGGGTCCTTCACTTCATGATGGTGATCTACTTTTAGGTTAAATGTTTAGAACTTCATCTGCATTCTGTCGATCCTTCCCTTAGATTTTGTATCCAGCAGTCAGAAATATATCTGGGCAGGTTACCTTGCCAAATTTTACTTCATTAAAATTTGAAGAAAGCTATTAGAAATAATGCTGTCATGAATGTCATATAAATGTCTTTTCCTACATATGTGTAAGCCAGAAGACACGGTCAAACTATTCATGGTAGGCATGCAAAAATGAAGAGTTAATCCATGCTAATAAAAGCAGATTAGTATGGGTAAGTAATGACTGGGAGGGAGCATAGAACAAGCTTCTGAATATTGATAATCTTGTATATCTTGACTGGGTGGTGGTTATCTGATATATCCATTTTATAAAGATTTATCAACTGACACAAAATGTGTACACTTTACAATTGTCAAACTAAAATAAAAGTGTTTTTAAAATGTTTGAAGAGATATCTAGGAGAAAGGATTTTCATAAAATACATATTATTTAAAATTCACATTGAGATATTATGGGCCATTTTTCTCTGAGTTCAGTGCTCAGAGAAGTCCCTAAGCCATTGTGCCTCAACTGTCAGGTATAAGCCCCTCTAGATGAGGCCATGCAGTCAGCTCTATCTCCTTCATTCTTTTGTCTAGTTAGTTTCACTGACCTTCAAATTATTTCTTAATATTTACTGAAAACTTTAGTACTCATCTCATCTTTTCTTTCTTTATTACCCACTCAAATTCTATTGCAATCCTATGTAAATTCAATGACTTTGTGTTTGCTCAGCTGACAACCTGACCTTTCAATTCCTTTGTCTCATCTCCATTTGACTGGACTTCAGTGACTAAATTTCATAGTCACATTTGGGCCTTGTCATCACCAGGAGGGGTTTGGAATAAAAGACTGAGACAACTAAATCAATGACAACCTCCTTCCTTCTGGCCTCTCATTCGGCTATTCCCAGTACAGCAGTTCAGTTGTTTTATTCTCATCCACATACCTGAAAGCCTGATGTTTCTATTTTCTCAATTGTTATCATTTATTTTTTCATTTCTTTACAATTTCCTTGTTTAGTTTATAATTCACTTTCAGGATTAATACCTCATTTTCCCAGACCAATTGAATTCCTTTGCATCTTTCTGCCAGACCCCAGTCTTGGAAAATCTGAACCACCTGTCATCTCCATGCTTCCACCAGAACTACTAGAGAAAATCACAAAAGGATGAAAGTTTATAACAGTACACTTTCACAATGGCCAGCATCCTCAGGGCCTGATGCTTCCCTGTGATTCTTGGCTTTCCTCATCCTCATTCTCTGCAGTCCTCTATAGCAATTATTTCAAACTGTGCTTACCTTTCTCACTGACAGCCTTTCTCAGCCTTTGTTTCTCCCTCTCAAAGAAAATTTAACCACCTACTGCAGTGAAGAAAGTAATAACCATTGAATGAAAACTATCCCAACTTTTTGCCACCTAATGGATAAATGTAACTATCTCATCAACTATAATTTTCATTTTCTCTCTTGTTACAGAAGATGTTTACTTACTCCTATTCGAAGTGCATTCTGGACATCATTTTCTATTTCCTTCTGTCGCTCTCACTCTAGTTTATATATCTTCACTCTCATAACTTTAACTCTCATTTCTGTATTGTATAATTCTTACAGTTATTCTACAAAAACTGTCCTCCATACAAAATATCTGCTATCCCACACCCTTTTCTAGTTACTGCCCTCCTTTTTTAGCTCTTCCTTTCACAGTAAATATCTATATATCCATCTATATCTATATATAATGTACATATATGCATACATGTATTTATATATAAAACATGTATAATACATATAGGCATGTGTAACACATACACTGTACATCCATATCTAACTCGAATGTGTAATATATATGCATATATATAATACATAAATTATATGTCTATGTCTTACACACTTTTTGTCTGTGTAAAACTGATTTCACAAAGTTGCAGATAAGTAAAAACTAGGTAACCTAATCTCATAGACACTTTGCAAACCTTATTATACTTTATTGGGGTTTTGAACGTTCTCTCTACCACACTAGGAACTCTGCAAGGTGTGAGGGCTGGAGCTAGACATGTCTTTCTCCTTCTGTATTTCCAAACCTCTCATGGTAGATGTTCAGTAAATATTTACTGCAGGGTTTAATTAATGTTATAAAATTCATTTCATGTTCTTTACCAGAACTTGCATTTACAAATATATTGACCTTTGTAGAAAGTATAATTCTAAGTTACATAAGCATGAAGGAAATGTTTACTAAAGCTCCGAGAGCCACACTTTCCGATTCAGCTTCTCACCTTTAGCATTCGAAAGTAAGCTGTTGAGTTTATATAATGCAACTTTTGAAAATGGGTAGGAGAGTAAAATAATGTATTTTATAATATCCAAAATATCTTGATTCTTTATAACAGAAGCCCTCAATATTTGAATTTTATCCTAAATAACTCAGGAGATGAGCACTCATTTCTTTAAATGTATGGGGAAATATGGTTTTTATAAATGATTAATATTCTTCAAGAATTAAAGAAACATCTTAGGTAAGCAGTAACTCTTCTGGCAGGTACATAACTATGAAGAAGAAACCGCTTTCGGCAATAGATCTAATATGTGTAACCTATTTTGTTGTATATGCTACAACAGAGTTAATTTACCACATCTGGAAAAATGATCTCATTTTTTTCTGTTATTCTGACGTTTCCCTTTATATGGATGTCAGTATTCTTCTACTTGGGTATGAATGGTTTTTCCATCTTTCATCTTTCATTAATGATTATCAATCCTACCTCTCCATGTCTGACTATTAAATTATATAACACTATGTGTTACAGAAACAGAATCACTGCCTACCAGGTAACAGTCAAGTGGTCTAATGCTGATCTTACTCCTACTTGATAATTTCCAAAATCTCTGCAGAGAGCAATGACATTCAAGAAAAAGAATTGCTTTAAATATTTTATTTCCATCCATTCTAGCATCTAATCTTAGATTAATCTGAATACCAAAATAGTTACATAGCATTCTGTTTCTTTATAGGGTATTCTTTTTGCATTATAAAATACTTTTAAAGCCATATTTTTCTTAGAACTTTATTTATTTTAAGAATACTTAAAATCAAATTTTTCAGGCGATAACACAAAAATCTCTCTATTTTCAAAACTAGAAACAAGTATTTGATATGTTCTCTGCAATTGGTTTATTTGATTTTGCGGAACTTGATTCACATTTTTTATTGTATTAACTCTCATTGTCTAAGTAGCAGCTCACAGGAGGATGGAAAGAAAGTCTAGGTTCTTTTGTTGTTCTAGATGAGAAGAGAGCCCCTATTTCTTGCAAGAATCCTATAGAGGAAGCAACCCAGGAAATTTTACCAGTTGCTCTGAGGATTTAAAAAAAAAAAAGAAAACAAAATTGATTTTACTGCTTAGGGGAGGCCCAGCATGTGGTGAGGCTAGTTGAGTCACTTAATAATAAGTTTTGTTTAAAGAGTACTGGGGCAGTCACTAGATGTGTAGCATGGTTTCTGTGGGACTTCTGCTCCATGGATAGCCTTTCAAGCTATAAAGAAATATAGTTTTCTTGAGTCAGCCTTCTGGCTCAAAAACAGTCTCCCTGTCTTCACTTAAGCATAGATGTCCTCACTTAAGGATAAATGAGAACAAACTGCTTTTCCTGGAGTCAGTTCTTCTGACCATGTGTACTGGCTTTCAGTCCTCCTGTCCATTTGGAAACAGACTCTTGGCTCCCAATCATGTAAATCAGCCCTCCTGGTTTCTAACCTGTTGTTTCTCAGTCTGAAGTCCAACCCAGCTGCTCTGCTGATTACTTAACAAAGCTTAGTACCTTATATCAGCAAATGATACTTTCCATTTTAACCAAAGCTCCTGTAAACCCCCAAAATCATAAACATGATAAAATTAAAGATAACCAGTTGCATAGCATAAAGAAAACCACAGTGTTATTGAAGCCATCGTATGTTAATATTTGACACACATTTCTCTTGTTGCTTAAATGACTTAAAAGACATCAGTTATATTTGAACCTGTTTATATTGTTACATTCTTATGATAAGAAAAGCACTATAGGAAGAGTAAACTCTATGAATTAGTTATGGTAATCTCATCTCCATTGCTTAAGAAGTCTTTAACTCTTCAGGAGATTAGCTCACATCTGGCCATGGGTGTTTTTGTCAAATTAAACAGAAAACAAAAATAAAAACCAAATATTCCATAATCAACAAGTAAGAATTAATTCCTAGTAGATTTGTAGCAAGTGATGAAATCAGAACAGCATACCATAACTCTGGAATTTTTCCATCATTACATATTTTTAAAATAACCTATTGGTAGAGGTAGGCATTTGAAGAAAGGTTCCAAACTTAGAAATAGTGAACTGTCAACTTATATTGAATTGTGAAAACAGATTAAAATGAAAATATAAAGTGCCAAGCTTGTTTTAGAGTTAAAAAAATAATACTGGCCTGTGGCCAAAATATTTGCTTCCAAATGTCATCTTTAGAACAATTTTTTAAACCCACTGTGATTGCCTCTCCCTCCTCTCAATTCCCAGCAGGCTAAAGCAGACCTCACATAGCCCCACACAGATGTAGACAGAGAAACTGCTCATTATCAATCAACGAACACAAACAAGTTGAAGACTTCTCAGTTCCCCCTGTTAAAGGTAAAGAGGCTTAAAGCCTCCGAAGAGTTTATTATTCTGGGACTGAGATCGTCAAAGTCATTTGATTTTTGACTTGCACAGTAGCCACAAAGGTTAAATTGGGGTTAAATTTCCCAAACAAAATGGAAGCAATTAAACAGTTAAATAATGTTGCTTTATTTTTTGTTCATTTTTAACACAGGTACCAAAAAAAAAAAAAAGAGGTATTAATGTCATCAAAATGTGATCTTCCCTCAAAGATCTCTGTTGTGGGTGTTGATAGTCCTGTTTTCTGCTGCTTTGCTTAGTATATAGTGTTTCCTTTATCCCTCCTACCTCAATGCCCCACTCATATTTCAGGCTGGGACCTACTCCTAATGTAGAGCTCTCCTTCCCCCTTTTGCCAACTTGTATTATGAATTTACCTTTGCCACCCAGCTTAGTGTATCCCAAGGTTCTCTTTACCATGCCACAGTCGCAGAGTTCCAGGGAAAAGCAACCTGGTCTCAACTCTCCAGGCAGAGGAGAACAGAAGCTCCATATCCACGCATGCTGCAAATGGCTTTTCCAGTCTACCTGAATCATTACCAGCTAGAAGCAGCTGTCATTGGGACTTGGACATGAGCTGCAAAGTATAGAATGGTGACAACAATTCCAGCGCCATGCGGACTTTTCCTGTGTGGACTTTTCCTGGACTCCTGCTCCCTGTGACAGCTCCTAACAGACTGAACTGTGGTTGGGTTGCATTTCTCAGGGATTTGGCATAGTGATGGGGCCAACTTGGACTTGGTGAACATGTTAAGGACACTACTCTTTTATGGATTCTTGCTGTATTGGTCAAGAGTTTGCTTAAAGGCTTTAAAAAAAATGTGATTTTTAAAAATATCTCTAACAAAAGTTATATATCACCAAATGCCTTTTGTTTTTAATTATGTTTTTACATACAATTTTTCACTAAAATTAACATCAGAATAGTTTGAGAATATTCAGCCAATAATTTTATAAGTATTTTCTCTTTATAAGAAGATGGCTAAGGACCTCTGAAGTTTATAATTCTTGATTAGGTTGGAAAAACTCAGGCTTGTTGAATAAGATAATAATATTTGTTATGTTTGAATATGGTCAGTTGGAAAGAAAACCAGTCATAGAGTGAGAAGACCTGGATGTAATATGTTATACCAATTATTTCACATTCATTATCTCACTTGATTTCTAAGTAGAGGTAATGTACGTAATGTAGAGGGACATTTGACAAATGACAATTAAAAAAAACATAGATTATGTGATTTGCCTATGACCACATATTTACTAAGAGTTGGAGTCAGGCTCAAATTCACTTTCATTTCCATATATTACATGACATCAGAACTAGAATTATGTTTTCTTAAGTAATATGGTATATTTGGCTTTATTGCTAATTTAAAAAATATTTTGATCGCATTATTAAAGAATAGTATTTTAGGACTAAACAAGTTGACATACTATCTGCTGAATCTTGTGTATCTGAAAAGAAGTGTCTTAACCCATCACCATGGGAAACAGAAGATCTGAATATTATGCCTGTATTTGAATATATTGACATTTTTTTTTTAATTTTACTATGACTAACATAAGTCCCCTCCTCACTAAATCCTTTTCCAGATTGGTCTTAATTGCTATTCTGTGAACAGATACTCCCCTGCCTTAAGTTAATTTAATTAAAAAGAGTTTCAATGTGGAGGGTTAATAAACAGGAAGAGTGGGTTAGAAGCATGGCTCCTTCTGATTCCCTCGAGAATGGGAACTTTACAGGTATCGAAGCAGGAAAGGGTTCCTTAAAGCAGTGGTCCCCAACATTTTTTGGGCCACGGTCCAGTTTAGTGTCAGAAAATATTTTCACGGACCAGCCTTTAGGATGGGATGGATAAATGCACAAAATAAAATTATGCGGCCAGTGTTAAGAACTGTGGTATTTTTAAATATAATTGTTGAACTTACGATATTTATTAGGCTAAGTTAAAGGAGGAACACGCATGTCTACATTATTCAGGCTGTATTTAAATTTGTTATTCTGACAACGTTTCATGTCTGACATCAATATGTAATATGACAGGTTCAGGCTCGCTACCAATCATGAACCTACGACAATAAAAATAAACATGAATCCATTGTGTACTCATATGCAACTTTATTAGAAGTGTCCTCTTAACATCGCACCAATAACATAACATGAGTAACATCCTCTCTGCCTCCAAACACTTTCCAGTCACTATGGTAACATTTAAGCATGCCTTAAAAATAAGATACAACACAAAAACAAATATAAAATGAATGAAAAATACAACTCACCATTGTTATGAATATTGTAAGTTAAGGGTTATTTATTGTAATGTTTATATAGAATGAGAGATAGTAGCCTATTTCTCAACAACCATAACGCTAAATCAGTGGGAGCCCTGAGCTTGTTTCTCTGCAATGAGACAGTCCCATCTAGGGGTAATGGGAAACATTGACACCCGAAGTGTGTTGCTTATGTCCAGTCTATTCCATAATTTTGTTTTGGTTGCTGTCACTGTAGAAAATCCCGCTTCACACAAATAGGATGTCGGAAATGGCAACAGGGTTTTTAGTGCTTTTGTGGCGATCTCGGGGTATTCTGCCATGACTTTAATCCAGAACACCGGCAGAGTTGTAGTCTCGAACATATTTTTAAGGCCGCAGTCATTTGCGATCACCAGTAGTTGATCCTCTTCTTGCATAGACACGCTGGATTCACCTTGCATAGATCGTGGATCCATTCCTTGGAAATTTGTGGGTCTTTTGTGGTTGGGAAGTAGCATTCAAACTCTTTTAAAAGCAAATACAGGTGATTATGCACCAGCTGGGACAATGAAGGCTTGGGCTCAGTCTCTTTCAAAATTCCTGCGAATATTTGAAATGTCAAATATACCCCTGTTCACGCGTTGTCCCCACAAATCCAGCTACTTTATGTGCCAACTTGAAGACAATTGTCATTTTCATCTGAAGTGACCGATTGAGTTCATTGAGGAGGTTAAATATGTCGCACAAGTAAGCAAATTTTGCGACCCGTTCCTCCTCACCAAAATGTGCTGCTAGCAGTGACTTTTTTCTGAGATAAATCTCTGCAGAGGCTCTCATAATTCAAACACACTGGCCAGGGACCTCCCTTGGGATAACCATTTATTTCTGTGTATAAGAGAAGGTGTCTGTGCTCCGCATTCAGTTCCTCACAAAGCTGCTCAAACAAGCGCGAGTGAAGAGCATGTGCTTTGATGTGGTTAATAACTTTAACGACATCATTCAATATACTGTTAAGTTCCAGTGATATATTTCGGCTAGTCAGCATTTCCCTGTGAATGATACAATGCATAGACTCACATTCAGGTGCAACCTCCTTAATCTGAGTAGTTAAACCAGACATCCTTCCGGTCATGGCAGCAGCTACATCTGTAAATATACTGACACAAAAAGACCATTTCAGTTTTCCTGATATATAGTCATCCAGCGATTTAAATAGTTCTGCGGCTGTGGTTTTGGTTGGCAATGATAGTGCACATAACATATCCTCATGCACATCCTCTTGATAAAGATAATGCACATAAACAAGTAGCATTGCCTTGTTGTCAATATCTGTAGATTCAACCTGGAGAGCGTACCATGGTGATTTATTAATCCTTTCCAACAATTGTGATTCAATGTCCTCTGCTACTTCCTCAATATGCCGTGTGACAGTGGTAGCCGAAAGAGGCCTCTGTGTTATCTTTTTAACCACAGCCTCTCCTAGAAGTTCACGACAAATGTCTTTAGTAGCTGGAAGGATCAATTCTTCACCAATGGTGAATGGCTTCTTAGCCTTAGCAATACGATTAGCCACCAAGTATGATGCTCTCAGTGTACTCGCATGTATTGATGTAGTGGCCACCAGTAATTGTTTCTGTCCTTCTTGTTCATGCTCTTTTCTTTCGAAATACTAGAAGGCTTGTCTTTTAAAGTAGGGTGCTTGGTCTCCAAGTGGCGAAGCAGTTTTGAAGGCTTCATTGCCTCATTACTTAGCTGGTCGCCACATATTATGCAGAGTGGCCTTGGTGCGCAAGAATCACCAGTTGCGATAAATCCATACTTCAAGTAGGACTCCTGGTATTGTCTGTTAAATGAAGCCTTCTTTTTCTCTGAGGTCGTAGATTCCTCTTCTGTTTCCTTGCTGGACCTTTTCCACTTCGCAAAAAACTTACGATGGAATTTTGTTTTTCACTGGTTTTGCTAGTTTAAGGGTTTAATTTTAGCGGCAACATATCACATGACCGAGACAAGCATCAAGAGTGAGTCTTAGACGGATTTAACAGAGGGAATCTGGTCATTTTAAAAAAATAAAACATCATTCAGACTTAAATATAAATAAAACGAAAATAATGTAAGTTATTTATTCTTTCTCTGCGGACCAGTACCAAATGGCCCATGGACCAGTACCGGTCTGCGGCCCAGGGGTAGGGGACCACTGCCTTAGAGGACCCTCAAGACTGGCACTCAGTCAAGTATAGAGAAGCACACTATCCCTGAGAAATAAAAAATGAAAATAAACTGAGCTACGTAAACTGTTACATATGATTTGCTAATACAGACACACCCAGGTTTCCTATTCCACATGAGGTTAGACCCTGCATTACACATGGCCAGATGTGGTCTTGCTCTGAACCAGATCATGCCATGAGGAAAGGACCAGTTACTCTGAGAAGCAGTTCTTTTTCTGTCTTTTTCTTAAGCCCTACTCTTCCTTATAGTGGGAACCCTGCACTATTAAAAGTCTTAAGAAACCTGTTTCTGTGTCTCCTAGGTGAAGACCCTCCCAACACACACTGTGTAATAAAAACAACCAAACAAAGAACAAAACATCAAAGAGTGAGATATTTTTAGGTGATATGCTTAAAGAAAATCTTTACCACTATAAACAATTATTGACATGCTGTTTATTGAAGTGTGTTTGGAAGAATATGTCAACTCTTGTAGATAATTAAGTTAAGAATGCAGTTTTTATCTTTAGGCAGAATAACTAAAGACAAATTTTAGGGTAGTAACCTAAATTTACATCTATTGACTCATAAAAAGACAAGTGAGGCTTCAGTTTATGTGAAAATATTTGCTTGGCTGGTGCCACAACCTCCCAGCAAAAGATTACACTTTTTCAGTTTCCTTCTGTTGTTGTGAAGTATTTGCTCACTGGAGGATGCTACTCAAACACATGAGTGATGCAGAATGTGTGCATACTTCATTTGTCAGATGGTTTGGTCAAGAATTGAATGTTATTTATTTATTTTTTTTTAACAGAGACAGAGAGAGGGAGTCAGAGAGAAGGATAGACAGGGACAGACAGACAGGAACGAAGAGATGAGGAGCATCAATCATTAGTTTTTTGTTGCGCATTGTGGCACCTTAGTTGTTCATTGACTGCTTTCTCATATGTGCCTTGACCATGGGCCTTCAGCAGACCAAGTAATCCCTTGCTCAAGCCAGCAACCTTGGGTTCAAGCTGGTGAGCTTTTTCTCAAACCAGATGAGCCCGTGCTCAAGCTGGCAACCTTGGGATCTCGAACCTGGGTCCTCGGCATCCCAGTCTGACACTCTATCCACTGTGCCATTGCCTGGTCAGGCTTATGTTCTTTTAAATTCCATTTAAATAATTTTCTCTCAAAAAAAAAACATTAATAGCCTTTAAAGAAACAGGTTATAAATTATCTAAAGAGAATGGAGAGAAATGGATGGGGGAAATGGACATCAAAAAACAAGGGTTAATTATATTTATTAAGTGCTAGTTATATCTGTCATTTACCAGAAAAGAGACCACAAATTCCAGTTTGTATCTTTATTTTTATTTATTTTTTTGATAGAGACAGAGGGAGAATCAGAGAGAGGGATAGATAGGGACAGACAGACAGGAAGGGAGAGAGATGAGAAGCATCAATTTTTTTGTTGTTGTTGTGTCACCTTAGTTGTTCAATGATTACTTTCTCATATGTGCCTTGACCGTTAGGCTACAGCAGAGCGAGTGACCCCTTGCTCGAGCCAGTGACTTTGGGTCCAAGCCAGTGAGCTTTGCTCAAACCAGATGAACCCACGCTCAAGCTGGCGACCTCAGGGTCTCGAACCTGGGTCCTCTGCATCACAGTCTGATGCTCTATCCACGGTGCCACTGCCTGGTCAAGGTCCAGTTTGTATCTTGAAGTGACAAAGATAGATAGCATGTAAGGTTATTTATCAGATAATGGCAAGGATATAACTATACTGTCCAATACAAATTAGAAAGTAGTTCATTGCATCACTTTGTCTTCCCAAGTGTAAATGTGCTAGATAGTCAATTTGGGTAGATGCAATCCAGAAGATAAATCATGTCTATTTCTATCATGTTGAAGAAATAATTTAAACTCAACACATATTTCACCTTCTACACACTGAGTCAGTAACCATCTGCAGTTTTTCAGTTATTCTAAAACTTGGACATTCTGAGCAGCCGCACTCTCTTGTGAAGAGCTACCTGGAGGCAGAGTGGTGGGTAATGTGGTCAGAAGTTTGGTGGCTCTCTGAGTTTATTCAAAGAATTTAGAGGGCAGAAAAACTATTTATTCAACAGCTTGCAGATATTTCCCTGCTATCCTTCCGCTGTTGATGAGTCAGTCAAGATATTTTGCTGTTTGTTAGAAAACTTTATCACTCTTTATTGTCTTACCTCTTCTTAATGAAAGGGTTTTGTTATTGAAATGTATTTTGTTTGAAAATCAGATAACTTTCACCACAATTACAAATGTTATACACACCAACTTTGGTATATCTGTTAATTCTAGAAACAGAAAATGAAAGAAATAGTTGGTACTTTGTTATATACTTACTTTTTCCACTGTTCTAAAATCTAAAATATGACGGCAAGGGCAGGAGCAGATATAGATATGTCAAGATGTTAAGGTTGGTTTAATCTTAATGGTGGCTATCTGAGTGCATGCTATATATAATTTTTTCTGTAAAGTTAAAATACTTATATTTTAAAATTTTTTAAATCCAAAAATCTCATTTTGCAACACCTGGACATTAGAAACATAACAACTAATTCACTTATATAGGTGCCATTCAGAAGTACTTTAAAACTTTGAGACTAAGTCTTTTTATGATTCCTTTTAAAATAAATATTGCTTCTATTATTCTTGTGGGGTTTTTTTGTATTTTTCCAAAGTTAGAAGCTGGGAAGCAGACAGACTCCTGCATGCACCTGACCGGGATCCACCCGGCATGCCCACTAGGGAACAATGCTTTGCCTCTGGGGCGTGGCCCCATTGTGGCCAGAGCCATTCTAGCACCTGAGGCAGAGGCCATGGAGCCGTCCTCAGTGCCCTGGCCAACTTTGCTCCAATGGAACCTTGACTGCAGGAGGGGAAGAGAGATACAGAGAGGAAGGAGAAGGGGAAGGGTGGAGAAGCAGATGGGCGCTTCTCCTGTGTGCCTTGACCAGGAATCAAACCTGGGACTTCCACATGCCAGGTCGATGTTCTACTACTGAGTCAATTGGCCAGGGCCTGACATCTATTTTTGCTGGATTGTTTTACTTTTTACAAAATTTTTATACATTGTACAATTTGATATTTTAGTCATTTTTTTCCTTAAACTTTCATGTCACCAAATTTTGCCACCATAATAATTTCTGTCATTAATTATACTTAAAATCATAATGTATAATTATATTATATTGTATCATTTTGTAATAATTATAGATCTAGTCTCCTATTATTGACATTAACATTAGTTTCAATCATTTTCTGCTAAAAACAGCACTGTGATAAATAACTTTTTCAAAACCATCCTGATAACTTCTTGAAGACAATTTTAGACATTAAATTACAGGGTCAAACACAATACACACGTACAGTTCTTGTACATATAAAGTTGTTTTCTAGGATGTTATAATTTCTCCTCTGAGAAGATTTTGATAGTACTTAACTTAGCACACTCTACTAAACTAAGAAAAATAAGTAGTGTTTGAGATTTTTGTCAACTTAGAGTTAAAATATTAGCTCACTTTTATTTACATTTATTTCATTGCTTTTCAGGATGAAGATTAAAATTAATTTTGTATTGTTTGGTTCCTTGAATTTCTTATTTTAGAAATATCTTTGCTATAATCTAAGTGTTATTAATATATATATGGATTATTAACTCTGTGTTATATTTGTAACAAAGCAATGTTAACAATTCTTATTTTATTTTATTTTTGGCATAAATAAATATAAGATATGTAAGTAATGTTTGCTTGTTTGTTTTTACCACTTTTTCTTTGTTTTTGTCCTTTGGAAGTATTTGTGTTAGGTCACACTTCCTTTAGAGGTTTTAGGAAAGAATCCATTCATTGCCTTTAAAAATTTTTGGAGCTGTCTTCCTTGGCTCATGGTCATTTCTTTCATTTTCAAAACCAGAAATGTAACATCTTCACATCTCTCTTCTACCTTCAGCGTTACATGGCCATCGGCCTTCAGAGTGTGCCAAATCTCCCCGGCCTCTCTTTTATAAGGACTCTACTGATGGCACTTAAAGTTCACCTGGGTTAACTCAGGGACTCTCCTCATCTCAAGGTCTTGAATCACATCTGCAATGCTTTGACCACATAAGATGACATTCACAGTTAGGACCTGGTATCTTATGATATCTTTGAGTGACCCTGATTCAGACTATTATAATCCTCTTTTAAAAACTATTTTTAATGAGCTGAATATTCATTTCTATATTTTTGGGGGCCTCATAATTTTCTCTCTTTGAATCTGATATATTTAGACTAGCTTTGGTGCTTGTCTTATAATATTCACAACAAATACTACTATTTATTTTTGGATCCTGCATATTTACTACTTAGGTGTAAAAAGGTTATTTAAAACATTTGAGAATCTATATGACATATTTTTATTATAGTTACATGTACTATTTTTAATTAAACACTTATTATTAAGATTAATAATACTACTAGGAAAAAACATGAGTTCTTTCCAAAAAAAAATAGAAAAAGTAACTATTCTACCATATGGTATCAAACCTTAATATTTACTTGGAGACTGTAAATGTTTCTATAACTTTTTTTTAAATCAGAATAGTCTTTCTCTAGACTCATAATGATGAATATACTGACTGTGTAAGGATCTGTGTCATGTGTGGAAACAAATTCATCCAAAGGTGGATTCACAAGATGATGGAAGTCAATAACGTTCTGTCTTTCATTCTAACTCATTGGATTTAGTGACTCAAATCTCATTATATTTCTAAAAATATATTAAAAAATACTATATAACCACAGTTATTGTTTTTGATGATCTAATATTTAAACTATAAAAAGAACCTTCTACCTATGAAATATAATTGACATTGTATTTTTCATCAGAATTATAATCAGGTACTTCAAAAAGGTGAATTTATTATACAAGATTCTCAAAACTTATTCTGTAATTATTTGATCAAGTAACAGTTTTAACATTTAAAATATGTTATTAATTATCCATGTCTAACATTTTCATTCAGTGTTTGAGCGTAAAATGAGTGTATGACATGGCTACATAGAATGGATTACTTATACAATATTTAGTGACTAAAATTGCCTCTGGACAGAAGAGTATAACTTATTTGCAAAAGTCTTTTGCTGAAATTATTCAGATAAAATGTCTAGTGTTTCATAAATTTAAAAAATAATGTTTTTGTTTTACCTAAACAAAATATTTGTAATTGTATTATTTTGGGATTGAGCAGAGTATTCTGAAATATGTTCTTAATATTATTATCCTAATACTTTCCTTAGTCTGCATTCTTTAGGTTCTTGACATTGAAAAATACCTTACAATCATAGTTTTCACAGATATAGTTAAAAAGACAGATTCCATAGTATGTACTTTTAAAAATATGCTTATATATGTGGTAAAATATTTAAAATATTTTTGAAATACAGAATTAGCATATAAAAGCTCTGCATTTCTATTTATACTTTTAAAAATTGTTATTTAGTATTACATATGAATGAAAACCAGTAATCTATTCATAAGCTTTACCACAAACCAAGGGATTTGAGGCAACTGATTGAAATATATGAATACAAATTACACAGTGGAGAAAAATGAAAGTGTTGAGTTTAAAGTGGTTAGTAGTATGTATTGTATTAGTAGAAGTGACTCTACAGTTGTTTACCTGAAATAGTATGCTGAACATGACAATTTAATGGAGGTGTGATAACAGAGCCAACTAGACTAAAAATCATAAAATACTAAGATTAGTTGATATATTAATAACTACTGAAAGATATAGATAGATAGGCAAAAATATAACTGATACATAGAAAGGTATAGATATACAGATATAGATATCTAGAATAATACACTGATACATAGCAATAGCAACAGTGTATAAGTCAAAGTGAAAAATATGGTTACTGCTGTTGTACAATTCAATACTGTATTTTTAATAAAGCACAATTTGTACTATATTTGTTAATTATTCCCAGTGTAATATGAATAGTTAGTTGATTTTTAAATATTTTAATATAAAATTAGCATTTGCATTTCAAGTGTTCTTTTAAAATATGCTTCATAGTGTTTATAGTATTTAGATTTAATATAATATTTTCAAATATGTTAGAACCTGATTCACAGGAAGTATTTTTCTTTATCAGGATACTATTAAAAAAAACCCATTGCCCTGGCCGGTTGGCTCAGTGGTAGAGCGTCGGCCTGGCGTGCAGAAGTACCGGGTTCGATTCCCGGCCAGGGCACACAGGAGAAGCGCCCATTTGCTTCTCCACCCCTCCCCCTCTCCTTCCTCTCTGTCTCTCTCTTCCCCTCCAGCAGCGAGGCTCCATTGGAGCAAAGATGGCCCGGGCGCTGGGGATGGCTCCTTGGACTCTGCCCCAGGCGCTGGAGTGGCTCTGGTTGCAACAGAGCGATGCCCCGGAGGGGCAGAGTGTCGCCCCCTGGTGGGCGTGCCGGGTGGATCCCGGTAGGCGCATGCGGGAGTCTGTCTGACTGTCTCTCCCCGTTTCCAGTTTCAGAAAAAAAAACAAACAACACAGATAATTCAGTTTATTTTCAATTCAGTCATTACTCCACTAAATAATTCACTTGACTAAAAAGTTACTCTTTTAGAGATATCTTACCATTAAAGTGGTACATAGTCCAGTATTTCACATTTTTCTAATATGAATCACATAATGATAGATTTTCTATTTTTACATAAATCAAAAAGAAAATGAAGCATGCTTAGCCTTGCTCATAGCTGCATTAAACAGGTTATACCTGTTAAACTGATGAGAAAAACAAGACGGAATGATAATAATTGACTTGTCTTTTGTCATATAGCCAATTAGGAATGATGGAAAACTGGAACTTCAATTTCTGCCTTTAGGTCACATAATTAGTAAGCAGTGGGCCAGTTTTAAACCCATATTATTTGCCTTAAAATCCAGACCATTTAGTCTCTGACATGCTTTTATTATTAGATCTTGTCAAAACTCAGATTTCCAGAAAGCATAGAGCTAAATAGTCAACTAATTTGTGGGGAATAAATTTTAAAGTTGGTTGAAGCATATTTCAACATACAAATTAGAGGCATTAGACCTGTTTGACCAGGTGGTGGCACATTGGATAGAGCATTGACCCGGGTTGCTGAGGACCCAGGTTCAAACCCAGAGGTCACCCACTTGAGCGTGGGTTCACTAGATTGAGTATGGGATCATTGACTTGAGCAAACAGCCACTGCCTCCGCTGGAGCCCCCTGGTCAAGGCACATATGAGAAAGTAATCAATGAACACCAAAGTGCCAAAACAAAGAATTGATGTTTCTCATCTCTCTACCTCTCTCTCTCTCTCTCTCTCTCTCTCTCACTAAAGAAATAAAAAAAGATATAAGACTCAAAATGGCCCATTTATTTTTAGTTTCCAGTTTCTTTAATCACACCAAAAACATGTTAGCATATAAATTAATATTTTAATAATTATACTTTCATTTGCCTGTTGTGGGAAAAACAGCTCTGTTTGGCTTGCTCGCTTGTGTACTGGCTAAAAGCACTTTGCTTAATTAGTGCGTGAGGACACGGCAGAGGTACGTGTGCATAGCCTACATAGGCTGTGGGTGCTTGAACTCAGGGGAGACTGTGGATGGCGGACTTCCTGCCTGCCACTGTAAGGAGTTGTTTTTGCTGTTCGTTTGCCTGAGAGGCAGTTTCCCCTGCTTGTTTGTTTGTCCACCATTGCAACACTGTATTAAATGGGAATGGCCCAATGCTTTCCGGCTCGGAAGATTCTCTACCATCTGCCGGAATCCAATGTGGACCTGCCTGGCCTTGGCCACCAGCATTACACCTGTATAATAGTTATTCTTGTTCTCAATAATCAGCTTTCAGAGAAATATTAATCACTGCTATCTAACAAATCATTGCCTCCTCACTTCTTCTAAAAAACCCATTTATACTATTATCTGTCCCTAATGGTATATAGAGTTTACTGTAGCTACTCTATAGGGTGGGGCAAAAGTAGTTTTACAGTTGTGTATATTCAAAACAATTTATTCTTGTATTATTTATTAATTACTGTATTATTTTTATATGAATAACTGTATACCTACTTTTGCCCCACCCTGTAGATTACCCACTGTTCTGTACTCAAAAACAATTGAAAACATAATCAATAAGCCTCTGAAGCACTCAAACCTACCTGACCCAGAAAAATCACCTACGCTCCACCACACCTGACTTCACCATACAGGCCTGCTATTTGTTCATCTAGTGACTTGTGATACCACTGTCTTCTTTTTATGAATGTGTTTTCTTATAATATTCTTAGCCCCATTGCCATTGAAATTTTAAAAGAATCCCAAAAGCCAGTTTTTATTAATTGTATGTGGGCCTCAGTGTCTTAACTGTAAGGTACACCATAGTAACTAAAGGCATAGACTTTGGAACATGACAATCATGAGAATAGTGAAAAATTAATAAGAACTTATATTCCAAGTGAATACCAATCTCCTTATCTTGGTCAAATTAATGTCACAGTTGGAAAAATCTAGGTATTTTAGAAGAATGTGGCTCTTCAGTTGTGGCTAGTAGAGTATTGAGGAGATGAATATAACTTGTGAACAAAATATGAAGTTTCCAGGGAAGGTGAAAATGACAGCTTGGAGAAAAGGCATGGAATGTCAAGATGGTAATATTCTTCCTTTCTTGCAAAAGGAGGCCATCACAATCAGAACTTTTGCAATTTAAAGTTGACTATGTGACTGAAGGAAAAGAGAGCTAGAAATCTCTGGTAGGAGACAATTTTAGATATCTTGTAGAGAGGTGGCCATATAGACCAATATAATTGGAAATGTAAAGGAAATAAATAGCACATCATACAAAACTGACTTCATTTGTCCACTGACAAATTTGTGATAGGCATATAATCAACACAGATATGGTGACTAGCTATGAGGCATCAGGAAGTAGAAGTTCAAGAAGTCTGAAGTTTTAAATCCAAAGCAAATAGAGGATAGTGATACATTTAAAACTGAAGAAATAGAAGAATGAAGTAGTAGATAGTTTCTATACATTTAATCTTCACAATAACTCTATGAAGTAAGTACTCTTCTGCATTTCTTTATGGAAAAAATAAATACAGAGAGGTTGTATAAGTAGTGAAAATCATACCCAGTAGGAATGTGGGTTTTGAGTTGAAGACATGTTTAAAAGCATTTCTGCTTGCTAGAGTATCCACCAGAAACGTAATTTTTATCCAAGATAATATATGTATGCAAGATAAGTTTTGTTCTTGACCAATGAGTGTTTTGACGATTAAAAAGAGAATAGATAACTGAAGAAAGTGTCGTATGGTTGAGAAATTTCACGTTGCCCTGCCTTTTATCTTTTGGTCAGACCAAGTCTTTAGGTCAGCAAATAGGACAAAGAAGTTCTAATCAATTATTGAAATAACCTGAAAAAAAGAGTAGAGGAACTCCAAGAGCATTTCACCTTAATAACTTGTCATTTTCCTGTCTTAAACAATGTTCTTCATTAAATTCATTCTTTGTTACTTAGTATACCTAAGAAGGGCTTTGACAAATATCAAAAGCCATGGAGCCTAGTCTAAGGATAGGGCTGGCCCTTGGCACAGACTCCTGGCAATAATCTGAGGTGATGTTGAGAAAGGAAAGCACCTAGAACAGCAGAGATGACTAAATGTTTGTGAAACAGGAACCTGTGTTTGTGTAAAGCATTCTTTTACATTTAAACAGAACTTGGAGGCATTTCAAGAAAATGAATGAAAATGCAAACATCAAGTGAGTTTTATAAGAAAATTAAAAAGAAAAAAAATAAGAAGGAAAATTTGTCTCTCGGGCAAGTTCTGCAGGGTTGAATGCAGTGGTTTCCTAGGTACTGGGGTTTAAATGAAGAACATTTTAAAAGAAGGGGTAGCATTGCTCTTGCAAGAGAATATTTGTGGGGTACAAGCTTGTTATTTTTGTTGCTCAAATCTATATCTTTACAGATAATGTATGTGTGTTAGTGTCTGAACAATATATCACAGAGATGTGCTCAAATCTGTAATTCTTGTCATGAATTCTTACATTTCTGCTTGGAAAACTGGATGTTGTTGCTTTCTATACTTTGAAACAATACTCTCAGTTGGACACAAATTTAAAAATATTATATTTATTGAACTGAATATTTTGCAATATTTGGTAAACCTCCTTAAGTGATGCTTTTTAATTTTTATTTTGTCAGATACCAAAAAGTTATGCCAGCTTTCTTTTAATAAGTGTTTTATTTAATGATAGCATACATATATACATACATATATGCATGCATATACATTTATAGTCTTTTGTTTTCAACACTTTTCCATCTGTCTTTCTTTCTCTCTTTCTCTGTCTTCTCTATTAAGAATCAAGGCTAAGAACCAAGACTAGGAATTCCATTAAACCCCTATGGGAAAAGTATTTTTCTATTTCCCAAAGTGACAGCATCACTTTTCAGGATCTGAGGTGATTTCCTACAAAACCTGGCCTTGACTTTGTCTCCTGTCCCGTACGCTCAACCCATTAAATTCATACTCCTACTTAGCGAGCACAGGCTGATGTTCCCAGGGCGCTAATTTATCTCACAGGATTCAGACTTTCCAGTCCTTTCTGGCCTCAAATGTTTTCTCATTCTTTCCACAACATTTTTGTCAATCTATCACACTGGAAACTTTCCTAGGACATCTGGTATGTCATATTAATTAGCATTTAAATAGTGTAATAATGCTCTTCTTAAAAATTAAATGAAGAAGATGAAATCTCATCTTATTTTAGAGTTGGAAGCTATAAACACTTTGTTATTTTCACTCCCTGAAAAATTATCATCTAAGCATTTCTCTTCCTTCTGATCATCTTCCATTTGACAGCGACTTATCTCGAACTAGCCTCATGGATTCTCACTCATGGCCTACATTGTGTACTATTACAAGATTGTAATCTGTCTTCTTTCTATATTCTCATACTCTGTGGATAGACACATATTTATTGAATACCTCTATGATCTAGAAACTGTGCTTGGAACTGAAGTAATAAGACCACTAAATCACATTTTGATGTTTAAGAACATCAAAAGATATTTGGATAATAATAAGTTAAATAAACCATTTCAGTAAAGTGAGATATGTGCAAACAAATATATTTAGTTGCACCATGGTTGGTGTGATTCCCTGACTTTGAGATTGAGGGATGGGCTCAGGGAAGAAGTATCAGGTAAAACGATTTTGAAGTATAATTAAGGCTTCTCAGTCAGAACCAGAACAATATGGCAGTCCTGCCAAATGGTTAGATTGTTCAGAAATGCTACACTGTCATACTCTAAGATTTGGGGTAAATTATAAATATGTTGAAATAACTGGAGCAGACCGCTAATGAAAAATATTAAAGAATAAAATTAAAAACAATGACAAGAGCCAGATTATTAAAGACTTTCTTAGAAGGCTAATGAAGAAAGCAGTAAAAGACTTTGGGTAAGAAAATAATTACAAATTTTCTTTTTAATCAGATAATTGTTTAATCAAGGCTACAATATCTGAAGTTATTGTAAAAGTGTAACCTGAGATGCTAAATCAAGGCAATGGTAAAGGATAGGAGCAATGCCACACAGAGTATGGTTAGACAATGAAATCAGAAGAAAATGGTGATTGATTCGGTAAACTATATTGAGACAGTTAAGAACTAAGATAACTGAAAGGACATGATGACTTGGGATTATTATGTGCCTTAGTTAAAGGTACAAGTGAAAGAGGAGTGCTTTATTTGGCATAATAATCAATTAAAATTTGCCCCTTTTGAAATTGAGTCCCATAAAAGGTATCTTTGTGAATATGTCTCCAAAGCAGCTACAAATACAAGTTTTGGAGTTTGAATGAGAGGCCACAAGATTCCATTGTGATAATTACCAGGAAGTAAAAAATATTTTAAAGAGGATCCAACTGGTAAACTAAAGTCTGCTGAGTGACATATAATGTAAATCAGCAATCCAAGATTAAATTTGATTGATAATAAAACTGAAGGAAAAGAGTATTTTATCTATGATATTCTAGTAACTGTCATTTCACTAACTGTGTATAAAAGAAAAATTACTCATAGGCCATAATTTTTAAATTTTATTTATTATTTAGTGGTATTAAACTTCTAGAAAATGGCATTTAATTATCTGCACTAATAAATTTCTGAATCACAGTGCTCTTTCTTATTCTCAGGATAACTCAGGAGATACATTCCAAGACCCCCAGTGTATGCTTGGAACCACTGATAGTGCTAACCTTATATATACTACTATTTTTCTTGTACATACATATCTTTGACATAGTATAATTTATAAAATAGTCAAAGTAAGTGAATAACAATTAATAATAAAATAAAAAATTATACTGTAATAAAAGTTATGTAAATGTGGTATCTTTCCTTTCTATCTCTCTGTCTCTGTCTCTGTCTCTGTCTCTCTCTCTCTCTCCCTGATAACCTAGAGGACTACTGAATGACTAAGGGGCAGGTAGTGTATACATTGTGGATCCTTTGGACAAACGATGATTTTCCTGCTGAGTAGGACAAAATGGGACAGCATGAGATTTCATACATTACTCAGGAGGTACAAATTCTAAAATTTATGATTTATTTCTAGAATTTCCACTTAACAACACTGTTGAACCTGGGTAACTGAAATCTTGGAAAGGCAAACAGAAGATAAGGTGAGGCTACTGCAGTTGTCTTTATTGTCAGGTGAAAATGCTACTTCTCAAAAGGAAACTAGAAAAAGTAAAACTGTTTTTTGCCAAATATTAAAGCAACTTTGCAAGTATCTCCATATTTGTCTAGCCATATATTGTGTGAGTTCCTATCCTGCTAGTTAACTATTATGGGGAAATATGTGATTGAAAAGGCAATCCCAAATAAGTATCCAAGCAAGCTATGAACAACACATGTACTATATTATAAGAGGCAAGGTCTTGGAAGAAACAACACACTCAAAATGGGTAACTTGAGGAAAGTTTAACAAAGGGACATTTACAAATATGTGTGCAGGGTGCAGAGCAGGGGTCCCCAAACTTTTTACACAGGGGACCAGTTCACTGTCCCTCAGACCGTTGGAGGGCCAGACTATAAAAAAAAACTATGAACAAATCCCTATGCACACTGCACATATCTTATTTTAAAGTAAAAAAACAAAATGGGAACAAATACAATATTTAAAATAAAGAACAAGTAAATTTAAATCAACAAACTGACCAGTATTTCAATGGGAACTATGGGCCTGCTTTTGGCTAATGAGATAGTCAATGTGCTCCTCTCACTGACCACCAGTGAAAGAGGTGCCCCTTCCAGAAGTGCGGCGGGGGCCAGATAAATGGCCTCAGGGGGCCGCATGCGGCCTGTGGGCCATAGTTTGGGGACCCCTGGTGCAGAGGAATCAAAAGGACAGGGAGGAAGGTGAAAGTGTTTACAGAACTTGGAAAAAGAGGAAGAAAGATAGGGAAATAAACACAAGACCTTCCTCTCCATTTTTTCCCTGATCCTTTCTGATGCTGGTAATCCCCATGGGCAAGCCCCAGATAGAAACCAGAGGACACAGACCAACTGACTGAGTGTATACCTGTACTCTTAAGCACCTTGAACACAAAGAAGAGAAGACAGAGTATTTGAAAGGTCAAAGAGAAGATTCTAACACATGTATAGTTTATTTTTTAACACTAACAATGATGTAGCATTTAATTAAAAAAAAACACCTTGGTTTCTTATTAACTCAAATTCATTAGTGCAAAATAAATAACAAAAGAATATCAGGTCAGTTGGGTATTGTTGTAGGTTCCTTAAGGACCCTAAATCTTGGTCCAGTGTTGATTAAAAATATTTTTATTTTCTAGTTTGACATTCACTATACTTGACACTTCCTAATCCACCCATGACTCAGATCTCTATTTATTCCTGGCTCACGTTCATGCAAGCTCATTGCACTTTGCATCACCCCATTGTAGAGCACATCTGTGTTGCCATATATCTGCATCCCCCAACCCCAGCCATATTTTGCCATTCATACAGTAGAACAGAAGTTCTCATTGAAGCATTAAAGGGGCATTTATGTTTAAATGAGTTTTTCTTTGTGTCTCATTATCTGTTGCCTTTTTTTTTTCCCAGTCTCATGCAAGTTTTCAACTCTCCCCTGGCCTCACACACATAACCTACCAGCCCCAGTAGTGAAGAGAAAGGAGTGACTCAGAGGTGAAGGTCTCAGTCTGGACAGAAGGCAGCATTTCTATAGTAGTCTGATAGTGGAATTACCTATGTCCCCATATATAAGACACACCTTAGTTCTGGGGCCTGGAATTTGAAAAAAAACAACATGTATTACATAAAGTTATTGAACTCAAGTTCTATTCATCATAAAATTCATACAACTCTTCATCATTTTCAAAATTCCCATCCATTAGCTTGCTCTTATCCGTGTCTGATGACGAATCACTGTCTTCAACAATGAGCACTAAAACATGTGTGAAAAAGCAAAAATTGCAAGTAAAAAAACTACAACCACTGTATAAGACAGACCCAATTTTTAGACACCAATTTTTTTTGGAAAAGGGTATGCCTTCTATACGTTGGGAAATGTGGTACTTTGTGTAGGCAGGGTCTTTCTAGTTCATGCAATTCAAATCACACCTGTGGTACTACTCAGTAAAGAAGTAATCCACTCTCCTGGGCATCAGGGCTAATATCTTTAAAAAATGCATGTGCGGTTACTTACCCAGAGTTATTGCAAAAAGACTCCTGACTATGAGTCCTGTTTTCAAGAGTGAACTTAACTTAGTAATAAAGTATCTTTCATTTACTAGAGTTCAATAGAATAAAATGAGGGGATAGATAGAATATTTCCAGTCAGCTATTTCATTAAAATTCATTTTGTTTCTTCACTCATCACACAAGTCATGCCATATATATATATATATTAGTTTTGCAGTTGTTTCAAGAAAGGAGATAGCAAATAAATGCTTGTTGTGTCCAAATCAAGATTACAAATCTGACCTGCTTTGAGATAAAAAATATCTTGATGGACTCTTAATCTCTCTTGAGAAAGACTTTATAGAACAATCACTTGTATTTTCTTCTATGCTATTGACTCTCTCTTTTTAAAAAATAAAACCCAACTGAACAGAGAAAACTTGTTTCTACCAAAACCCGTCTAACTTGTAACCTATACCGTTCATTTAAAAGCCTTCATTTATTATTCATAAATTAACCTTGCACAGGATAGCTCCTCTCATTCCCATTGCCTTTCTGTTCTATGAAGAATAAACCTCAAACATTAAACAAATAATGAGACTTGAATCTATGAGGCATGTTTAATGCAAACAGGATTTTAATGACATTTCTATAATTAAAGGCATTAATAACTGACTATAAATCTTAATTCCCAAATGCCACAGCCATTAGGAGTAGAATGATATGTAATTTGTATAAAATGTTTTTAAGAACCTTATTCCAAAATCATCTTACATTCTTTTATAAAGCTTCAAATATTGGTTATTGAGAAGCAAATATCAGATATTGATTATAGAACATAACTATAAATATATTATGCAGAATGATTGTATGTCTGAGTATCTGATTTTTCATTTGAATGTGGTATCACCACCATAATATTGGCTATAAATCTTTTTCCAACTATTGAGTGCACTTTAAAAATCATTCTTATTTTATATAATGATACATCAAGAATTTTGATTACTGGGCAACAAGCTACATTGAAAAACTATATAGATGTGAAGATGTGATTTTTACTGTATAAATACATATTCTTGTAAACTATGCCTTATAACTTTATTGTAGACAAATGTTTAAAGTGCTTCAAAAAATTCTATGGAACTTTTGCAAGCCTGTGTTCTCCCAGCTCCTGCTTTTTGTAAAGCTTTATGGGCTCAGCTTGTACATTTAAAGACATTTTCTTTAAAGACTTTCTTATAGGAGAGTCCATAGCAAAATGTGTGATTTCTGACACCTTTCCTGTTCCCAACAGCACCATTCTGAATTTATGTTCTCGGTCCTGAATCCTTCTCTCTAGGGACAGAGAAAACAGAATGTCTCATTTATTAGTTAATTTCTGATTTGCCACCCCTTTAATACTGAAAACTCTTAAAGATTTGGAGAGATATCATTTCAGACTTCGACTTTTATGGTGATTTACTATCTTTCCAAATACTCTCACACAATTAAAATCTACCTTATATACAATCTGTATATTGAAATTAAATAAGAAGATACATTTTTGTATGGCTTTCAGTCATGTTCTCAAGGGAAATCTACCTCATAGCTAACTAATAAATAATAATGTTTAAACTTGGCATCCACCACTGTTTAAGTGTTTCTCAGAAATTAGTCCATTAATCTTCATGTGACTGCTTATAAAGTAGACAGCAAGTTATCTTTAAAAATTTTTTTTTTGTAAATGAGAGGAGGGGATTCCTGCATGTGCCCCAACTGGGATCCACCTGGCATCCCCTGCCTGAGCCAATGCTCAAATCAATCAAGCTATTTTTAGCACCTGAGGCTGACACGCTGAGACCAAGTGACCTAACCTCAGCTCCCCGGCTGATGCTTAAACCACTCAAGCCACTTGCTGTGGAAGTGGAAGAGTGTAAGAAGAGAGAAAGGATAGGGAGAGAAGGAGACGGTGGCTTCTCTTGTGTGCCCAGATCAGGAATTGAACCCAGGATGTCCATATGCCAGGCTAACACTCTTTCCACTGAGTCAACCAGCCAGGACCAACAGCAATTTATTTTATTCTTCCCACTTTCTTCTATTATTCCACTCTCGCTTCTTAGTATTTTGTACTGTTGTACCCACATCATTATAGGCAGGTTTCTTGCCTTTATCTCCAAAGAACAGTGCACAAAGTTTTTTGGGCCTCTGTGCTCCCTTCTGTGAGATGTTCCAGGATGTTCACATCAGGCCTTCAGGGTTCTGTTCAGATGGTGAGGCACATGATTGGTTCATATAAAGTCATTGTGTATACTGTATGAGCTCTGAGTCAATGGCAGCCATTCTCTTGGCAGGTAAAAGAGGACATAAGAGAGAAAATGGTGATGGCCAGAGACTTAACTTGGAAAGTGAACATACAATATAGTGTATAGAAGATGTGTTATAGAATTGTGCACCTGAATGAAACCTTATCATTTTACTAACCAGTGTCACCCCAATAAGTTCAATTTTTAAAAATTGGTAACTAAAGGCTTGGCCAGGTATCTCAGTTGGTTAGAGCATCGTCCTGATATAACAAGGTTGCTGGTTTGATCCCCAGTCAGGGCACATACAAGAATCAACCAGTGAATGCATAACTAAGTGGAACAACAATTTGATGTTTCTCTCTCTGTCCCCCTCATTCTCTAAAATCAATATATAAATATTTTTTAAAAAGAAAGAAAATTACCTCTCCATTTTATAAGCAGAGCCTTGCTGCTCTTAAATGAAACCCTGACACCTCTTCTGCATTTATTCTTTACTAGTTGTGAAAGAGATATTCCACCAATGGTAGAACAACAACCCTTAAAAACCTGCTTTGTTTCTGTCTTATGTGTCATTCAATAGGAATAAACTTGCTTTCCTAAATAGATAAACTTGTTTGGGATTTTTAATTTCTTACCACAACTCTGGATGTATTATTTTTGTTTCTCAGGAGAAAAATCAGTAGCATATTGAGATCCAGCACAATGAATAAAAGGTTTATTTAATTATGTGCTGTTTATATTCAGAGCTATGACCACAAATTCAGATATTCTGATCATGGTTCATTTTTTCTTTATAGATTATGTGATGCGTTTCTAGAATTATATTAAATCTGAAACTGAGAATAACAGGATATATAAATATTAGAAGTCTCTGATTGATTATAAAACAGAAAAATTAATTCCATTTTTTCTAGAAACACATTAAGTACTCTTTTTAAATATTTTTTATTAGGGCTATAAGAAATCAGTTCTTATACTTCCCGATTCTTTTATTCATCAACTTCCTTCTAATGACTTAGACTTCTAGTACATATTCCTGAGCAGAATATAAAGCAGGCTCATCTTATTTTTATAATAGGAATTGGACTATTACCTTATTACATACAGTACTGATGGCTCACAATCCCCACACACCCACAGATTCAAGGGGAAACCAATGACTCAATTAACTTCTACTTGAGTAGTTACCAGCTGTTGGGGAAAGGTCTGTGTACTAAAGAAGGCATTATTCAATATAAGAGTGACACATGAATAAGCATGAAGTCACATCCACCTCCAGGTGAGTGATGTGACAACAAATATCATTTATTTTATTACTGGTACTTGAAAGGGAGTTCAAGGTGTCCTAAATCTCTTTCTTAATACTCACAATGCTAAAGAAGAAACTAGAATGGACATACATGGACCTGTTTAATGGATTGCGTATAGTTCTTACGGAATATTTTCATAGGAATGTTTTAGTTCTGTGTCAATGCTCATTCATCATGCTGTTTGTTTTTTGAAACCTAAATAGAACAGAAGATTAACTGACCTCTTACACTTTGGTATATTTACCAGACAATTTCTTATAAATAATTAAATCTGGAGAATATGGGGGAGTTATAAAAACACCTTAATTCCTTTGTGTCATGCAGAGAATACTATTAGTACTACAATGCTTAATTTTTTTTATTTTCTATAATTCACAAAGTGGTAACCTTTAATTGTAGGCGGAGTCCATGTCCTTTAATTGTAGGCGGAGTCCATGTCCTTTAATTGTAGGCGGAGTCCATGTCCTTTAATTGTAGGCGGAGTCCATGTCCTTTAATTGTAGGCGGAGTCCATGTCCTTTAATTGTAGGCGGAGTCCATGTCCTTTAATTGTAGGCGGAGTCCATGTCCTTTAATTGTAGGCGGAGTCCATGTCCTTTAATTGTAGGCGGAGTCCATGTCCTTTAATTGTAGGCGGAGTCCATGTCCTTTAATTGTAGGCGGAGTCCATGTCCTTTAATTGTAGGCGGAGTCCATGTCCTTTAATTGTAGGCGGAGTCCATGTCCTTTAATTGTAGGCGGAGTCCATGTCCTTTAATTGTAGGCGGAGTCCATGTCCTTTAATTGTAGGCGGAGTCCATGTCCTTTAAGTTACACCTTCTGGTCAAGAACATATGAATAGTTTATTGAGGAACATAGTCTACCATAGGTCACTTTTATGCTCTCTTTTTCTTTTAGTATAAATTAGTCACCTTTAAATTAATGTGAATACAACATGAAGAATAGAAAGCAAATATTGCCTTCAAATAAATGATTAAGTTAAAGATGGAGAAAAGTGCATGAGAAAATGATATTTGGTTTATACTTAGCATCTAAAAAATGTACAGTTGTGGTAAGTTATTCTATTATCTTTAAGAATTTTTAATATATTTTTAATGCATTTTAAGCTATTTCTTGGCCATGTACTTTCATTAACATATTGGTCCCTGCTTTTGGCAAGATTTCATTTTTGTAATTAGCCTTATGTATACCTGAATATATATTTCAATAGAAGTAGTAATACAAGTCTCAAGGTTTTCTACTGGTGAGCCCTGCAACTGGGTTCAGTTAAGATAAGATTTGTATTTTATTTCAAAACTATGATATCATCTTATCTTTCCTGAAGTTCATGATATCTGAAATTCTCTAAATGTCATGTTAATTTTATTATCTTTGTTCCCCATATTGGTTTCATATGTTGAAGTCTTAGCTTTTCACTTAGATATAAAGTATTCCCTTTCAGAGCTTGTCTCATGGAGTTTTTTTAAATCTCTATTTTAACTGGAAAACTTTTATATCTAGAAATACAATATTTGAGTTGAATCTTGAAATATAAGTAACTTAATTCTTATTTTTGATGTAATTATATAAATCCCATCAAAGGAGTTTATTTTCCTCTTGAATGTAAAAGAATCAGAATATTTGGAAACATATTGTTAGTAAGATATGGGCTCTATCAGTGGGTTAATTTCTGTATTGATCACAAAGAGAACAGTTTACAGACCAAGGTGACATGTTGGATAAGTGCACGTGCATGCGCAAGAGCGCGCGCGCGCGCGCACACACACACACACACACACACACACGAGTTCTCTACAGAGAATGGAGACAAGCCAGTTTCAATACTAGAATAGTTTTTTTTCTGCTTCCCTTCTGAAAACCTTAAGTCAACTTGCTATGACTATAATCTATGTTGGTTTTCTTATTGTCAGCTGTCTCCTTCCCTTCCTTGTCTTTAGTTCTTAACCTTTTAATAAAAGTGCAGCTCTCCTCTTAGTCCATACCTGCTTCCTCGGTTGCCATGGTGAAGGATTCTGCTATAAAATATTTGTTGCATAATGTGTCGAAATTCTGTTATGGTAAGGAGGTGTTATATTCAGAAACATTTTCAACTGACTTAATGTTTGTCTCTCACATAAGATTAATCTGAGAAATTTATTGAAAACACAATGAATTACAATTCACACCTTTGGATCTTGAGTCAGAAAGTTTGGAGAGATTTCTATGTATTGTTGTGTTGAACAAACATCCCTGGTGGCACCAATGCACAGGCATGTATGAGAAACATTGCCCTGGTGCACATGGTAGGCATTATGTGATTACGAATGATTTAATGGATAAATAAAGAAGACTAAAAAAGTTATCAATAGTTTATATGCAATATACCTTTATATACTGAAAATAATATAATGCATCTTTTTAAAAAATAAATGGGACATAAAAATGAGACATGGACAAGAATGTGATGGTAACCGGGAGGGAGGGGAGGAAGGAGAGAGAGAGGGTGGGGGAGGGGAGGGGCACAAAGAAAACCAGATAGAAGGTGATGGAAGACAATTTGACTTTCGGTGAGGGGTATACAACATAATCAAATGTCAAAATAATCTGGAGATGTTTTCTCTGAACATATGTACCCTGATTTATCAATGTCACCCCATTAAAATTAATAAAAAATAATAATAATAAAATAAAAACAAGAAAAAAAGTAATCGTGTTGTTAAATAAAATTTGTACATTATTCTTTGAGAAAAATCTATATTATGCTTACAGTCAATATTAAGTTTTGCAACAAAAATAAAGTTAATTCCTTGTAGTTTGTTTTGTCTGCAACTATCATTTCCAAGTCTTAATTTTTCCAAATTACTGATGGCAATAAGAGATTTTATTTTTTTGTCATTTTTTTCATTATATTAAAACTGATGAAATGTCCTTTATTGATCTATCCTTATATGTGCAGTCCTCCATATTTATTTTGATGTGTACACTGGTACCTTGAGATATGAGTTTAATTTGTTTTGTAACCAAGCTTGTAAGTCAGTCAACTTGTATATCAAACAAATTTCTCCCATTTAAAATAACTGAAATAAATTTAATCTGTTCCAGCCCTGTGAAAAAAAAATCCCCAAACCATTCTAAATTATGAAAAAAGATGTTTTCAATTAAGAAATACATATGTATACTTTACCAATGCATAACAAAATATGTGAAATAAAAGAAAAAAGTGTTGTTTAGTACTATATTCTTACCTTGGAGACAGACAAATGCGGCTAACAGAGGTGAATGGCGGAGGAGGAGGGAGGGAGGAAGGGATGCAGGCACTGTAGACTTGCAAACTAAAAAAAAAACAACTGCACTTTCTTAACACTAAATATAAACTAAAACTGCATTTTTTAAACTTTAAACAAAACTAAAACTGCACTTTTTTTACTTAAAATGAAACCACAAAACTTAATTGTAAAAAAAATGCACTTTCTTAACTTTAAACTTAACCTAAGCTTAACATTACGTATTTTTCATTTAATCATCACCTCTTTTTGCCTTTTGGCTGCACTTTCGGCACTTTCACTTGCAGGACTTTTGAATAAAAATCTATCGAAAGAGGTTTGCTTTTGCCTGCCTTTTAAAATGTTACAGAAGTGTGACAAACAAGTGTCATTAAAAAGTGCTGAAGCACGACCAGTTGAAACTTTTTCTGGGTGTTTCTTCTCAATGAAACTTGAAAGCTTCTCCCACATTGCCAGCATGTCTTTAATTTCACTTGTAGAAATCACTTCCTCCAACTCTACCTCCTCCTCACTACTAATCTCTTGCAGAAGCTCCATATGTTGCATCATCTGTAGCTCCTTTAACTTCTAAGTTGAGAGTTCTTTCTCATGTTCCTCGACAAGCTCGTTTATGTCACCCTCATCTACCTCCAGACCCATCGACTTTCTGAGGGACACAATCTCCTCCAATGCTTCTGCCTCAGTCTTGATCTCTGGTTCGAATCCTTCGATGTCCCTGTCTGCAACAACATCAGGCCATAACTTTTTCCATGCCGAGTTCAAGGTTCTTCTTGTAAGCTCTTGCCATGCCAAGTCAATAATGCGTAAACATATCATGATGTTGTAGTGATCTTTCCAAAACTCTCGAAGGGTTAGAACTGTATTCTCAGTCACCTCAAAGCAGTGGAGGAACAAGTGCTTTGTGCAAAGCTTTTTAAAGTTGGAAATGACCTGCTGATCCATAGGTTGCAAGATTGAAGTCGTGTTGGGTGGGAGGTAGAGGACTTTCACAAATTTGAACTCATCGAGAATGTCATCTTCAAGACTAGGAGGGTGGGCTGGAGTATTTTCAAGGATTAGTAATGCTTTCATCAGGAGTTTATTTTCTTGAAGATATTTCTTCACTGCAGGACCAAAGACGAGATTTACCCATTCAATAAAAAACTACCATGTAACCCCATGCGCTAGCATTGGTGCACCACATAACCTGTAGTTTTTCTTTAAGAATCTTGTGAGTCTTAGCAGGGGTCTCAAACTCAACTCAGCATGTGGGCCGCAGAGCAAGATCACAGCCGTTCGGCGGGCCGCACTAGGTCTACAAAAGGCAACTGTTACGCAACACTTTTCTTGAACTTCGTGGATTAGTCTGCGGGCCGCACAAAATTGTTCGGCGGGCCGCGAGTTTGAGACCCTGTAAAGCTCGAGGATTTTCGAAATGATACACTAGCAGTGGCATTACTTTATAGTTAGCACTAGCATTTGCACACAATGCAAGGGTCAGAGGTCCTTTATGGGTTTATGGGCTGGCAGCTTCTCCTCTGCAGTGATGAAAGTCCTCTGGGGCATTTTTTTTCCAAAACAATTCTGTTTCTTCACAGTTGAACACTTGTCGGGGGATGTAGCCTTCCTTTGCGATAAGCACAGCAAAACGTGTGATGTACTCCTCAGCTGCCTTAACGTCAGCACTTGCAGCTTCACCATGCCTCACCACCGAGTGGATGCCAGATCTCTTCTTGAAATTTTCAAAACAGCCATGACTTGCCTTAAATGTATCTTCTGCTGCCTCTTTTGAGCTTGATGGTTCTTTCTTCTTCAAGTCACTGTAAATAATATGTGCCTTTTCGCATATTACAGTCTCCATCACTGTATCTCCTGACAGCTCTTTCTCTTTCACCCACACCAGCAGAAGCTTCTCCATTTCTTCATGGATGTTTGTCCTTAATTGGGACAGAATTGTAGCTCCTTTCACTGGATTTGCTCTTTTGATGGCATCCTTTTGTTTAAGGATGGTACAAATTGTAGATGTATTGTGGTCGAACAGCCTTGCCAGTTCAATCACTCGTACACCACACTCATGTTTTTCTATTATTTCTTGCTTTACTTCTATAGACATCATTCTCTTCTTCTTCTCACCATGGTCCTTTATACTCACTTTCTTTGGCCCTATGATAGCACACAAAAAAAGTTAGTAAAAATGCAAAAATGATGCAAGAACGAGTACAGTGCACGAGATTCGACTTGATTCTGCGGGTAACACGTGAGAAAGAACAAGATGCTGGTGTTGTGCTGCTGATACTGGACCCGTGCACCAACGTGCCAACTAGCAGCAGCTTTCTGAATCACAACACATATCTCGGAAATAAGAAAAGAGTCGCAGCTCATATCTTAAAAAAATTTGTATGTTGTTCTGCTTGTATCTCAAGGTACCACTGTATAAGAAAAGTCTTGGTGACTGGGTTTGCATCAAAATAGTTATTATTGATTATATATTCTAATTAGAGGCTATGGTTATAGTCACAGCTATATAAACTGACTTTAACTCTTTACATATTTCAGTATAATTTTTGTTTGATCACTGTAACACTGAATAACAGAACCTAAGCATCAGAAGCAATGATAACTTAGTGGTTTTCTTTTTGACATAAATCTATTGTCTTCACCGGTCTCTCAGTAATATACAAGTAAATTTTGACAGCAATGACTAAGTTGTATTAGTAATACTGCAGAGAGTCACATCATCATGGCAGAATCTTTCATGTTGATATATATGTTGAAGCCAAGCTACATTAGGAAGTTCTATGTCTAGTTTTACAAGTGCTATTATCACTTACAACTTCCATTATATATACAGCTTCAACTTTCACTCTGAAAAGTTCATACTTTTTATAGTGAAGCTACTTAGAGACAACAAACAAGTAATTACTTAAATAATTTTACCAAAGGTCTTTAATTTTCTATTAAAGATAATCTTAATTATTGGTTTATCAGTCTTCTGTTAGTGATTTGAAGTCATTACTAAAATGCAAAGAAAAAGATTCTGTACAGTCAGAATGTTTTGGGTGGTACATTGATTGAGTGCTTTGTGGTCCCTATACCAATATTTTTCTAAATAGTTCCTTTGCAAACAAATCCTATTCAAAACATTTTATTTTGTGTATATCCTCAATATGCTGTTGGGATCCTAAGACAAAAAGGCATGACATGAACTTAATTGAAGATAGGTAAGAAAGAGTGATGTGATAGGGAGCTTAAATATAAATATTACTTATAATAGAGTTGCTTGTTCTAAGTTATGAAAAATTAAAGGAACAAGTCATAGAAATCAAATCATACTAAATGCTAGTTATATTACAATATACCATTTAAATCCATAATTATCACCAATGCCTCACTTCTTTTTCTTTTTGCCTATTTTTAAAGAAATTACACTAAATCAAGAAATTAAATTAGGCCTGACCTGCGGTGATGCAGTGAATAAAGCATCAACCTGGAACGCAAAGGTTGCTGGTTTGAAACTCTGGGTTTGCCTGGTTAAGGTACATATGGGAGTTGATGCTTCCTGCTCCTCCCCCTTTCTCTCTCTCTCTCTCTCTCTTCTCTTAAAATGAATAAGTAAATAAATAAAAATTGAAAGAAAGAAATTAAATTAAGTTTATTTTTATTATTTAGTGAAGGCTAACTAAAAAGAGTATGACTTGGTAAAGCCACAAAATAATTAACAGATTTGGGGGTTTCAACATTCAATTTTATATTTGAAAAAATATAAAAATTATGAAGTATTGTCTCAAATATATTAAAAAAAATTTTTGAAAGAGACAGAGAGATTCAAAGAAAGGGACAGATAGGAACAGACAGACAGAAAGGGAGAGAGATGAGAACCATCAGTTCTTCATTGTGACACTTTAGTTGTTCATTAATTGCTTTCTCATATGTGCCGTGACCAGAAGGCTACAGCAGAGCAAGTGACCCCTTGCTCAAGCCAGCAACCTTGGGCTCAAGCCAGCTACCTTTAAGCTCAAGCCAGTGACCACATAGTCATGTCTATGATCCTACACTCAAGCAGGTGACCCCATACTCAAGCAGGTGACCCCACACTAAATCGGTGAGTCCATGCTCAAGACGGCAACCTGGAGTTTTGAACCTGGGTCTTCCACATCCCAGTCCCATGCTCTATCCACTGCACCACCACCTAGTCAGGCTCAAATTTATAAAATGTTAAACAACTTCTATTCCTTAAAGTTAAATGATTTTTCTGGACTATTTTATTTCTGATATACATCACATTGTTTTGGAAAGCAGGAGAACTAGTGATTACTTATTAAGTGCTGGAGACATGATTATATAATTTCATATAACTTTTACCAATTCAAGAATTATACTTTTCTTTATTTAGTTCTCTAGATTTAATTGACATATATAACTTAGTTGTTGGGAAACAAGTTTGTTTTAGAGACAAAGCATCTCAAATGTTCTACTCATTATTTCTTCAAATGCAGATCTAGGAATCATACTATAAATGTTTTAAATTATGGGTATTTTGAACAGAAATAATTTAAAAATAGGTATTACTTAAGAACTATAAAATGATTCTCAAATTAGCTAAGATGGGCCAGTAACAGTATAATCAGTTATCTTAAGCTTAAAAATGATGCTGTAGGCCTGACCTGTGGTGGCGCAGTGGATAAAGCTTTGACCTGGAAATGCTGAGGTTGCCGGTTCGAAACCCTGGGCTTGCCTGGTCAAGGCACATATGGGAGTTGATGCTCCCAGCTCCTCCCTCCTGTCTCTCTCTCCTCTCTCTCTCTCTCTCTCCCTCTCTCTCTCCTCTCTAAAATGAATAAATAAAATAAAAAATTAAGGCCCTGGCCGGTTGGCTCAGTGGTAGAGCGTCGGCCTGGTGTGCAGAAGTCCCGGTTCGATTCCCGGCCAGGGCACACAGGAGAAGCGCCCATCTGCTTCTCCACCCCTCCCCCTCTCCTTCCTCTCTGTCTCTCTCTTCCCCTCCCGCAGCCGAGGCTCCATTGGAGCAAAGATGGCCCGGGCGCTGGGAATGGCTCTTCGGCCTCTGCCCCAGGCGCTAGAGTGGCTCTGGTCGCAACAGAGTGACGCCCCGGAGGGGCAGAGCATCGCCCCCTGGTGGGCGTGCTGGGTGGATCCCGGTCGGGTGCATGTGGGAGTCTGTCTGACTGTCTCTCCCCGTTTCCGGCTTCAGAAAAATACAGAAAAAAAAAATTTTTTTTTAAAATGCTGCTGTAATAAAAAACCCCAAATCACAAAAGACTTGTTTTTTGTTAATACCTTATTATGATCTGTGTCTCTCTGTTCCAAGTATTCTTCACTTGGGTTACAAATTGAAAGAGCAACCTCACCTGAGACATGAAAAGGGAGATGATGGAACCATAGGATGATTATAAAAACTTTTGTTTTTATAGGAGTTGCAGCAGTTTTTAGGAGTTGCAGCAGTTTTGCTCATTTTTCATTGACCAAAACAAATCATATAAGTAAGCCTAATATCAATGGGATAGGATATTATAATCCTCCATTTTTCATTGGCCAAAACAAATCATATAAGTAAGCCTAATATCAATGGGGTAGGATATTATAATCCTCAATAAAAACAGGTAGCAAGTAATTGAAAAACATACTTCAGTTTGCTTTCAAAAATATTTCTCATGGACACAGACAACAGTGTGGTGATGGCTGGTGTTGGGGTGTGGAGGAGAATATTTGGGCATAAATGGTGATCAGTGGAGACTTGAGTTGGGTGGTGAACACACAATACAGTGTACAGAAAATATGTTGTACAATTGGGCACCTGAAACAGTCATTCCAATACCTTTAATTTTTTAAAATAATGTTTCTTCTTGATGGTATTCTGAAATACACAGTTTACCTAAAAGTTTTTTATAAAAGTTCAACATTTTCCCAAATAAAAATTATATTAATTTATACATAAAATGGCACCTGGACATTTTGATATAAAAGTATGTTGCAGAATTATGTACTTGAAACTTGTATAATTTTGTTAACTAGTGTCACCCTAATATATTCAATAAAAAGAGAGAAAATGAAGATAAAAGTCTATTAAAATTGGGTAAAAAAAGTTTTCTTGTAATTAAGTACAAAAATTTCTTGTTATATTTTTCAACTCCATAAATATACTTATCTGACATTATTTTAATGCAGAACAACCTTTAGCTCAATTTATCTACACTGAGATAAAAACAGAAATCTGATATATTGCTCTTTTACAATACACAACTGTGACTATATAACACGGCACAAATATCCTTAATAACAATAATAACAGCAACACATATAAACGCAGGCAGCAACATTAATAAAAATATGTAAGTACAAAGATTTTAGATTAAGGTAAATTTGCCTATGAATATCATTTTTGTGTTATAGAGAGAAAACAAAATCTTCTATTAATTTATAAAAATCATTATATTTTTCATCATTAACATTTCTTCATGATTGAATTTCTTTTTAAGATGTCTCTATCAAGAAAATACACTGTACAAAATCTTACTTTCTCTATTTTTCAATCATTATTAAATAAAGATTTGTAAAAAATATAATAAATAAATGACATCATTTAAATATTCTTTTATTATTAACCATTGTGGGGTTTTCTTTAAAATCTTCAGCAAGTTTTAAGTGTCCTTTGTAAAAGCAATTTCTAAAAATATTTGTAAATTAGGCTATTTGAATAACACACATGAATGGAAAATATTTTAAAGTTATTTCTATTAAGTAATAGTAATAAACTATTACTAGGTATAGAAATTAGAAGCTCTAATCAAAGTCACAAAATTACGTGTAATTTTATTCAAAACTGTTCTACTTGTAAGAAGAATGGGTATATAAAAAAGATAAAGGATGGTTCTAAGATCCCAGGAAAAAATATTATTTAAATAAGATTTTAAGCCTAGCATTGTCTTCAACCTTATTCCCTCCATCCTTCCCTTCCTTACTTTCCTCCTTGGCTCTCCCTCCCTCCCTCTCTCTTATTGGAAATATAGATCCTATTTAAACAATACAGCATATGGTACAACTAGCAAGCAATACTATAACATAAAATTCAGAATGGAAGCTGAATTTTTACATACTTGAATTTTTACAACTATATTCATTATCATAAAAATAGGCCTACAATTTATAAATAATGACTTTGTTCCCTTTTAATGATAGGAGACAAAGCACATCTCCTTGCACCATCAACATGGATTTGAGCGTTCACTTTTTATTGCTAATTTCTCCTCATCTGAAAATATTTTGGTATTTTTAAATTATTAGAGAGGAGGAAATTATAGTACAAAAGGAATTAATTAATTTTTGCTTGAATACTTATGAATGAAATCAAAATTCCCATCTGAGTCTATCAAAGAGAAGCATTTGTTTTATTCCATTGAATACTGGTTTCAGGAGGATATGGAATACCACTAAAAACTCATTACAGCTGTGCCAATCTTTCTGCAATTATTTTGAATAGTTGGCTATTTGCCCCATTTGACAGTTTGTGAACATGGTGAATAATTTAGCATTCATGCTGCTGCTGTTTTGGCACAATTAACATGAATCATATAACCGCTGCTATTCAAACTGATTACAATATGGGGGAAGAAAATCACTGCCTTAATGTTCAGTTCTTTGTCCTGTATTTTTCCAAAAATGGCTTGTGAGGCAATGCTAAATAAATCACAATGAAGACCACTTTGTGTGATGACCTAAAAGACTCAGAGAACATCCCTTTCTATTAAATTCCTGATACCAATTTAGATCTGGTATCTAATTTTAGAATTTTCTTGGAGAGCCTGTCAACTGGGTGTCCATGTATTCCAAGCATGTACAAAATATTTATGGACCTCTGTCCAAAGCCAAAGACTGTCATGTCATTATGGATGTCACCATCCATTTGTCATTCTGCCTTACATGAGTCAGAGGCAATGACTATATACAATTTCTTTCTTAGTCTTAGTGACTAAATTGAGTTTAGTCTTTTGTTTTGATGCTTTTTTTTAATTTGACTAAAAAATATCAAGCAATTTAAACTTGAAAAAAAGAGTCAGATCTTGGAAAAATGCCCTTGAAATATATTTGCTATAGATACTTAATACCTTAATAAAAAGAGGTTTTTCATAAGAAAATTTGAGGATATTTTTCACTACCAGGAGAGTTAATTTTTAAATAAAAGACAAAAAGGACCATCATCATTAGGTATATGTTCAATAAAGGTTTATTTGTGTTTAATAATTTATCTGTAGATTCAAGATAATAATAATATATTGACAAAACTAATAACACAATTTTGTCTCAGCCTTATTGTAAATGATTGCATGTTTTCTGTATTACATAGAAAACATTATTTGTTTCAGAATGAAGAAATAATGAATTCACTAGTTTTGCACAGCTACATTTCTGGCTAGGTTATAAATGTATTAACTCAATAAATATTTAGTAATGCCTACCATGTACCAAGTACTATCCCAGGTGCTAGGGATATATATAGAATAAAACAGACTAGCCATGAAGGATACTTTCTAAAGGGGAGAGACGAACAGAATCCACATAAGTAAAGTGTATATGTCTGAAGGTAATAAGGGCTCCAAAAAAAAAAAAAAGATGACAGAGAACAGATATAAGGCTCACAGTTTTAGGTGGTCAGGGCGAATGCAGCCTCCCTGAGAATGTAACCTTGGAGGGAAGCCAAGAAGCCGCCGAGGGAAACACACTGCAGCCACTTGGGGAAGAACACGCCAGGCTAAGGGCACTTAACTCCTTGGCCTTGATTACTGACGTCCAGAATGCAGAGCTTAGCGAAGCTCTTCTAAGGTGAGAAGCTGACTTTCATAAAATTCAACTATTTTATTGTATGAGTAAAGGTAAAATAAAATATCCTCTTATCTTTCCAGTTTTGTGAGTATAAGATGTTACTATTTTTATAAGTGTATTTAAATGAAAGGCAATGCTGGTATCATGCATGTCTATTTTCATACTGCAACTGAATTTTAAATAAACATACATCCTTTATATATTAATGTTGTCATCATGTTACCTGACTAGATATACTAATGTAAGTTCAACAGGGTTGTAAGTGTAGAGAGAAATAGTTTAAAAATGTAATGTGAGATATATTGTCAGATATCAATTTACTTAATTTGTCCAGGACTCAGTTTTGTCATGAGTGAAATGGGTGAAACATTCTTGTGTTGCAGGGTACTGTTGTGAAGATTTAAGTTATCATATGTGAGGATGTATACTTTAGCATCTGCCTTCCTGTGGGCCATTAGAAATTAGTGTGTGTTATCACTGTATAATCAAGCAGAATGCTCATTATTAAAGTACAATGTAGACCTTAAGTGTCAGAAAACCCATAATGCTCATATGTTTATGACAATCACATTCTATACTTACAAGCATACTGCTTGGAGCTAGAAAAAGAGAAAGTAGTAGCATAGATAGTAGCCTGCATACTTGGACGTTGAAAGGCATCATGCTGAGGGCATAGCCCAATGCAACTAAAACCACCCTTTTCAGAAGATGAATGTCAGGGGAGATTTACTTGCTGTGCACAGTCATGAGTTGGCTTAGAGTCTTTTTTCTTGATGCTTCTATTACTGTCCTACATCCTTGCGATTTGCACATTTTTATGTTCACTATGATAATACATTCAGGCAGATTCAGTTCAACTTTTTTGGTCCTGGGCGTCGTGTGATATTTTAGAGGTGATTTTGTGACACGACTCCAGAGCATTCTTCCTCGCACTCTTTTTCTGGCCATCTCATGCCATCAGTAGAAGTATAATCATCTTGGATGTAAAGTATTTAAAATAATTTCAGAAAGTCAAGTATTTCAACTCCAAACTGACACTTCATTATCCCCATTATTCGCAGATTTCACTCAAATGACTGCTTCATTTCTTTATACATCTTAGTTTTCCAAAAGGCCTTTATTGAGTATCTTGAGAAGGCTTCCTTCTTTGGTTATTTGAAAAAAGGTAGAATTTCTCTCTGTGAAGATAGAAAGAAAGCTGATTTATAAAAAAATTGACCTGCAATTTTACGCAGAAGTTATCTCATGTCACTGACTATTTTTTCGTAATTGAGTATGAAAGTGAAACAATCTAAATAAACTTCAGTATACTTTATTTATATATAATGAATTTAAATGAAACTTGGTACATATCTACTACATATTATATTTTATACATATTATATATGTCAATAACTTTTTGGTGTGGTATACTATAGCAATCACCTACGTGTAATGGTACGCAACACGTTTTGCAGACATATCTGGTTTTGCTGTGCTTTCCTTTTGAAACACACACTGTACACGTTCTAGTCTAGTTGAGCATGACGAAGAAAGATTTTATAATATCCTTGATATGTATGTTCAAACTGCGAGCAGTTAGAAGATAGTCCAAGTTTAGAAGGCTGAACACTGTGCTGTTTTTCAAACTTCAACCCTCAGGGCGATGAGTCACAAATAGAATACTCCAATATGACTCAGAATTTCAAAAATTGAAATAGCTAATGCAAGTGCAAACACAAGTTAACTCGGCAGTGGTCGACAATGTGTTAATATCTATATTTTGAGATTCTATTATAATCACTAAGAACAGATAGTGTAGAAAATCCCTCCCAAAAATGTGTACAGACAACTGTCTAGAATTTTAAGAAAAGATTAAAAAAGAAGATGACATTTGAGACAGGTCATGAAGAATGAGAAGGGACATAACTAATTAGAATATTTTGGTATTTCTTATTAAGAAAATAAAAAAGCAGCTTTTCTTAGTTCTGATATCAAATCTCCTTCTAAAATTCTCATACCTATACTCAAACCATAAATGCTCCATAACTTTGGGTGTAATCTGCATTCTTTTATTTCCACCTGCCACTCTTCACACTATTCTTAGGAAATTCTGTTCAGAAAAAATGATGCCAAGGGCAGCACACACACATAAAGTATGCTTACTATTGGAAGAGAGTGTTGTAAAATCAGTTCAAACTAGGTAACAAACTCAAAATGTTCTAAATGAAGATAAATGAAAGAAATATCACTACTGATATTTGTATTATTGGCAGAGGGCTCAGGATTATATATTTAAACAGTAAATGTAAGCATAATAAATTAATAGTTAATGGTTTTCAAACCAGAATTAAATTCTATTATGTCTCTTTCCTTAGTACTACGGGTATAAAAAGAGAAAAATATAATAAATAAAAAAATTATAAAACATTTTAAATTAAAATAATACCCAAAATAAGTAAGTCTTCAACCAATACAAGCATAGAATTGTGTGAAAGGAAAAAGTGACTTTCCAAAAAAAGGAAGCAAAAGTGAAATAAAAAGCTGACCAAATACTGATTACTATCATTACTATCTTATTTTTCTTGTTAATTACACTTCTTATTCTAATACCATTTGAAGAGGACTTCAGTTAACAGATATACATTTGAACATACAGGCATGATTAAAATTATGTAGAATAAGAAAATTCATAAAAGAAAAGGAACTCTGCAGAAATCAGGTAGGAACTGGAAAAGCTGGTTTCTTCAATGTGAGCATTAAATTTCATTTTAAACTCTCATCAACTGAAGGTAAAAGAAAAAATGTTTCTGTTTACTGATTAAAAGAAGTATATCAGTTCTTTTTATAGAAAAACTTTTCCTGGCACTAAATTCTGGGAGGAATTTGTCATGTGTAAAATTATTTGAGATACTGACTAGTATAACAAATAGTATTTTTGCAAGTGTTAGAAGAGTATTCTTCAAAAGATCATTTGTTATATCAACCTACAATAAAAGCTAAGGGTATAGTATTACATTGTGATCCATGAATCAATTTCTATGAAGATTCTATAAAACAACACAAGGGAAAATGGAAAAACAAAATCATTTTCAAGAAAAGAGAATTATTTTCCCCAATGTAGTAATAATAATAAAAATTGTTACATGTTCTAAATAATTTCCAATTTCATAGTAAATATTTCCATTTTTATTGTGAATTCAAAATTCTATTATGGTAAAGAGAGCTGATTAATCAAAAATTAGCTAATTGTTAGTATTTATTTCTCTTATAGTTGGTCTTCCTGAAACTCACTGCAAATTGGCATCTATTCCTACCACACACTCAGGTCTTGTACGGTGTAGACATGATTTTCATCCCGCAATTTCAAATAGAACTTGTATTGCCTAATTTCCACAATCTCTTTCCCTCATATGGCTGACCTTCTTAAATGTTTCTATCTGGACACCCACAGCATTACTTTCCTGTCTTTCCCTGGCTATTTGTCTCATTCTCTTGTGGGGGGCCCTCCAGCTCCTTACTGTCACCCGGAGTTCTGTCCTCAGCCTGCTTTTCTTTCTCTGCATTGAATTTAATTCCCACATATACCCCAATTGTGTCTACAGTATTTGAGCTTTAACCTAATTTATCAAACTGCTAATGTATACCTAAACTATGAACTAAGTAATTTATTCAAATAACCAATAAATTCACAACTGAAATCCCTTCTCTTTTTCAGGCATATCTGCTCCTCTTCTTTCCTTGCCAGTATCAATCAATGGCTCTAATCATCTGTGTCATAAGCATAAAATTTATTGTAAATAATTATACAACTTACAATACAATATTTGCCATATTGTAATAACAGCATGAGAAATGTCTTAAAATCCTATTTTTCCATCCTTCTCTCTATCAAATCTTTCATCAGGACTAGCCTGCCTCCTTTGTCTTTCCCTCCTGTGATTTCTCTCTCCTTTTCATACCCGTATTTCCCCATGTATAAGACGCACCGTTTTTCAAAAAATTTGGTGTCTAAAAACTAGGTGTGTCTTATGCAGTGGTGGTAGATTTTTTTACTTGCATTTTCATGCTTGTTTTTGTTCTAATTGTTGAAGACAGTGATTCATCATCAACACAGATGAGGACAAGCTAATGGATGGAAGTTTTGAAAGTGATGAAAAGTTGTATGAATTTTATGGTGAATAAAATTATGGTGAATAAAACTTAGGTTCAATAACTTTATGTAATACATTTTTTTTTCAAATTTTGGCCCCAAAGTTAAGGTGTGTCTTACACATGTGAGCATCTTATACATGGGAAAATATAGTTGTAAGGCCAGGGACCACGGCCACAGGTGCAGGTTCCAATTAGATTTGGAAACAGCGGAGCCAAAAACTAGTGAGCCATCTTTTATTCTAGCTTCGCACCACTGGGTGAGTAATTACATACTGCAGGAAAACACTTTTCTTTCCATTCAGGGCTCCAAAAGCCACTGACCTTCTCTTGGTTATCCTAGAATCAAAGGCCCCCCAGCCTTATTCACCTTTGCTCCCCATCTCCTTCTCTCTGCACAAACTCTGCACAAACTGGCTTCTCCTTCAGCACCCCGCCATCTTCTCTGCCTGCCTCCTCAGCAATAATGTGGTCTCTTTCTCTTAAATCTTTTGGCATGAAAGCCCCTCCTCCAAAACACATTAACATAACTAAGCCCCTTCCCTTGCATGAAGGTAATTAGCAGTGTCACGTGGCAGCAGCATCATGTGAGCAGTGGCCATTTTTAACAATAAAAGTGAGCAAAATCAAATAACACAAATATTACAAACTTATTTGCCCAACAACAGTAACCTACTGCCATGTTTCAGTGCTTTGTCACTTCAGGTCTAGATTGTTGTAATAGAAGCTTACCTGGCCTTTCTGTCTTCATGCTTGTTGCTAGTAATTATATCTCTCACACTGCAACCAGTCTCATTTATCTCAAATGCAAATCTACATATGGCTTTCTCCTCTTTAAAGTTCTTCTGTGTCTTTTCACTACCCATATTAGAATTACAAGCATGTCTACATAGAAACATTTTGATTTGGCCCCTGCTGATTTCTCCCTCCTCTCCTCTTTGCATTGACACCCTGTTAATAGCAAAATTGCTCCAATTTCCTACACTCACATATGCGCTCCTATTTTGTGGCTTTGTACTTTGGTTGAAGCCCTGGAATGACCGCCTCATCTTTCTTCACCTGCTCTTACTCATCATTTAAGACCCAGCTCAGCCACCATCTCCCACAGGAAGCCTCTCTAAAATCCTCATGGGCTAAATGCTGATCATCTGTGCAAGCTGAGCAATTAGTATACTGTGTTTGTATTTTTTTTTAATGTAACTTTTCCCTTATTAAATCAGGACCTCCTCAAGGGCAAGATCACATCTTATTCGTTTTTTTTTCTTCCCAGTAGCAATTAGTTTAGCATCTCAACATGATTGCTAAATATCAATCAAAATAAGTTGAAGTAAAATGGTCATTAGTAGTATTGTTTCTTTTCTATCAAATGCATATTATTGTGTAACTGAATAAGAAGACTGTTAATTGAACATAAGTATTATAATCTCTATTAACCCTCTCTGAGGCAGACATTTAACTTTAGTTCCTAAAATGACAGAAGTAGTAAACACTCCAGAAACCTTCATTTCAGCCAAATCCTTCTGCATCGTGCCAACTGCATTTAACATCAGAGCCATGTAATTAGATTTTTAACCCCAAATTTCTACTTCAGAGACTAGGATAGAGAAATATTTAAAATATATTTTACTTAATAAATTAATATTTTGATATTGTGGCAAACATAGATATTTCAAATGTTTTAATAAGAGTGTTATAGAATATGTTTTTATATTTTATTACCCAACTAAAATTATAATTTTATATGGAGCATATTACATTCTTATTTCTAACTAAAATAATTAAATATTGTTAATATTTTAAATGGTAAATTTCAAACTATGGTTTGGAAATACACTTTTGAATACAGTACTTTGGGCACCAGAAAGAACCACAAGTAGAATATATCTAGGCCAGCTAACTTATTTATTGAAGTCTATTAGGCCTCCAAATCCCAAATTAATTATCTAATAAAATGTACCTGGTTTGTACTCAAGCTGAAAATAGGACTCAGGTTGGGTTTCTCTTAGCACACTATACTGTCTACTTAGTTCTTAAAATGTAATGCCTGTGTTTGAAATCAAACATGAGCCTGCATGCACAGACACCACTACAGGAGTAGTTAAGAAATGAAATATTTTTGTTGTCATTTATACTTGGACTACGAAGGAGTGTGAAAGCCTCATCTCTAAAATTAATAGAATCGATGAGAAACTGTTACAGAATGTTCAACTTCAACTCTGTTTTGCAGTTTAATTACAGATTCTTTTCAGGTATATCTAACAAAATAAAAAAATGGCATTTCCTCCCCAGTAAACATGAAATAAAACACTCAGAAGAACAAAATTAAATGCAAGTATTAGTTACAACAAAATAATTATATTGAAATATATAATTGAATCAAGGTATGTGCAGGCCACTAGTCCATTAGAGGTAGAACAACATGCTATTTAGATGTTGAACATCATTTAAGAGCATTAAATATACATAGTATCCATTTCTTGTAATGAGACTCAGGTGAAGGTATTTACCTTTACACCCATTTACAATGCAGTAATCAGAAACCTGCAGTTTTCTATATCCTAAGAAACTGATTTCTGAAAATATACTTTATCACTTTTTCCAAGACTGAAATCTGAGAGTGACTTTTCAGAATACGGAAGTGAGTCAAAGTCAACTGTTTCAATTGTACATAAAATGCCAAAAATCATACATGAGTTTGTATGGTTTCCAGAGAGAAGAAAAATATTACACATTATTGAAAACTACCTCAGCCTAGCTATATACTTTAAAAAGATGGAGTAATTATATTTGTCTACATTTTAAAGTTTATAATTGCATGGCATCTAGAAGCTTGTTGGTATATACTCCTTCTCAGTTTCATCTTACATTTCCTCTTCAACTCAATTGCAAATCCTTGATGGTGAGGCATGTGTTCACTTGTCTTGGAATCCTTACAATTTTAGCACAATGCCAGACACAGAAGTTCAATAAATGTTTGTTAAATTAATGGGTACATATATGGTGTATGTACTTATACACACAGATGCATGCATATATATATAATATGTATGCATTTATAAACTATGTAAAACTTAATGCTTTATAAGCTTGGGAGAGAAGGAATTAACTTGATTTCAAACTGCCCATTGTCGTACTGTTTTAAGCTCCTCATTATATATAGAGCCTTTTTCTCTTATAGCATGTTCTTAGCATTTGGAGGGAAATGTGCCTCCCCTGCCAATAGCCCCACCAACCTCCTAGGAAAAGGGTGACACATTGTTCCCACACCTACTTACACAGGAAGAAGATTTAGCTCTTAAATGTTGTAACACCTGATATTTAGCTTATGGGTCAGAGAACTGGGCAAATGAAATTCATTTATGTCAAATCCATACCTAATGAAATTCTATTATTTAAGTATATTTCATCACCCTACTACAAAATACTTTTCTATATATTCTAAACTGGAACATCATAATTCCTTTAGTTAAACATCGTTTTTAAAGCACAATTAATTTCTTTTTTCTTTTTTAAGTAAGCAAATGGTTATTGACCAGGGTTTTGAATTTCAGTATTTGTTTTTCAAACCAATCTCCATAGATTCAGGAATATGTGAAATTCTTCGAATCGGGTTTTGACAGAATGAACAGAGTTCTTTTGAAAACCTACAGATTTCTTTCAACTCGTATTTTTTTCTGTTCATCTCAATATAAGAGTTTTGACAGCCAGCTTTGTCTCTTGCTGCCAACCTTGTCCTGCATCTCCCAGGAACCATGACAATAGTCAGGAAGTCATTCCTTGCATTTATTGAGGACCCATTGTGTAAAAGGAGTTGCACTAGGAACTTCACAGGAAACAGTCCATGTGAGACTCACCATTGAAGATATCCTGTAATTAAAGCAGTACTAACGACGAGTACATTCATAATATGCACATTTTACTGACAAAATGAATTCATAAGACATGCCCCAAACACAATACATATGTGTAAAGATTTAGTTTATAATGCAAAATAAGTATTGGTGTAACTACAGTTATTATTTTACAAAAATTTGTAGGGATTTAAATATGAAGAAGGGAAAAACGAAATTACAGAGAATGAACTAGGCAAGCAATTCTTACTGTTATATTATATTTACTATAACATATAGATAGAAAAAGATATATTACCCATTTTTTTACATTATCCAATCACTCATTTTTTAGTTGAAAGAAGTATGGAAAATATCACAAAGTCCATTTAATGAAAACACAAAAAAATTAAAAATAACAATTAGGGAAAACATTTAGAATAAAGGCCATCTTGTTTGCAGAACAAACTAAACTCAAAATGACCAAAGTAAGACTGCTGGTTTATTTCTCTTTCTTTTCTAATACTTTTAACATAAATGTATTGCAAAAATATAACAGTTAAATAAATCAGGATGGGAAGAACGCTTTAGTGTCAATCATGTAATTTTTATGAAATTGTATGAGGCAAAAGAAATCTGATCTAGCCGCTGGGTGGCAAACAGCCCACCACTGTTAGATAGCGGGAGTGCCACGTCCTGCATCTTGTTAAATGTAACTCAATCATCTCTATTTCAGCAGAGGGGTCTTTATTTTCATCCTAGCACTCTGGTCTTAAAGTACACTAAAGCTGAAGTTTGTTTAAAGCTACAACATGATTATTCCTATAAAATAATTAGTGACATTTGAAACACTTTCTGACATACTCCATGTAGTAGGAGACTAAGTGGCTTTACCATTTATTCAATTCATATTTGAAAATGCTGCTAACTATATTTAAAACACAGCATTTTTGAGGGAGAACAACATAATGAACTTTTTAAATTTTTTGTATGTTTATAAAACATGATTCTTTCTTTAAAAATCAATGTAACCTATCCCATTACTTATTGCCAATAAACCTAGAAAATTTTGTCATGGACTGATACTTAGGCAAAAACAGAAAGTGTAATTCTATTCAGATTGTGGCAATTATATTTTTATACTTTGTTATGTTTTAACAACTGGCATTTATTATGGAAAGTAAATACAAAAATTGACTCGTTTTGTGAATTAAGATATTCACAATGCATTTTGTGAATCTTAATGACATTTTGTGGGTATCTATCTGTAAATTTGAGAACCTGTTTAATGATAGTTGTGTAATATTAATCATTATCATAGTGTAGCCAGTGTATTTTAACGGTGGTAATAAAGGCAAAGGGGAAATGTTCCTGTTGAAACTATTAGAGTAAAACATTCCACTAGGATGGAAAATTAACTTATTTACCATCCAATCAAGAGTCCCTAGTGTTCTGAAAGCAGCATGAAACAAAACTTGTTGAAGAGTTAAAATACTAAAGAGTGCTATTGACCTATGAGATGTAATGAATTAAAATATAAATAGTAGCAGGAGATATTCCCATAATAGTTGTACAGGTGTTTCACCTGTTGACCTAAACTTCTCTGCTTCCTAAAGTTAAGTATAACACTTATCTGGGAAAATAATTTGCTCTGAATCATGAATACTAACTCATGAAGCCTGCAACTTAGATTATTAAAAACTTCTTGCATGTTGAGAATTTGGTGCTGGTAATGGGTCCTCTACTAATTTAAAGCTTGATTTACCATAAAAGATCATTTCTTTCTATACTGTCCAAGCTGTGAAAGCTGGAAGACTTCAAATCCACATCTGGCCAACTGAATGACCAGCATTTGTTAACAAGTGAAATGCTGCTCTCCTTTAATTGGAAGCTAACTACAGTCACAGGGCTATTAGTGAAAGAAACCTCAGGTTCCTTTGTCTAAGCCATGATTTTTCTGCTTGCTACTGCCTTCTCTACTCTTCATAATTTAATTTAGATATTTGTCACGATTAAACCTCCTTCACTTGATATGTAACTCTGGTGAATAAAAATTTAACATGACATACTTAAAAGACAACTTTTCAACCTATAAAATGAATAGCAACCTAGAGCATTCTTTTTTCATTTTCATCCAACTTTTATATGCATATGTTGGGCAAATAAGTTTGTAAAATTTGTGTTCTTTGATTTTGCTCACTTTTCTTTTTTTTTTTTTTTTAATTTTATTTATTTATTTTTTAATAATTTTATTTTTTTAATGGGGTGACATCAATAAATCAGGATACATATATTCAAAGATAACAAGTCCAGGTTATCTTGTCATTCAATTATGTTGCATACCCACCACCCAAAGTCAGATTGTCCTCTGTCACCTTCTATCTTGTTTTCTTTGTGCCCCTCCCCACCCCCTTTCCCTCTCCCATTCCCCCCTCCCCCCCGTAACCACCACACTCTTATCAATGTCTCTTAGTTTCACTATTATGTCCCACCTACGTATGGAATAATACAGTTCCTGGTTTTTTCTGATTTACTTATTTCGCTTCGTATCATGTTATCAAGGTCCCACCATTTTGCTGTAAATGTTCCGATGTCATCATTTCTTAAGGCTGAGTAGTATTCCATAGTGTATATGTGTCACATCTTCTTTATCCAGTCATCTATTGATGGGCTTTTTGGTTGTTTCCATGTCCTGGCCACTGTGAACAATGCTGCAATAAACATGGGGCTGCATGTGTCTTTACGTATCAATGTTTCTGAGTTTTGGGGATATATACCCAGTAGAGGGATTGCTGGGTCATAAGGTAATTCTATTTTCAGTTTTTTTGAGGAACCACCATACTTTTTTCCATAATGGTTGTACTACTTTACATTCCCACCAACAGTGTATGAGGGTTCCTTTTTCTCCAAGCCTCTCCAACATTTGCTATTACCTGTCTTGCTAATAACAGTTAATCGAACAGATGTGAGGTGGTATCTCATTGCCGTTTTGATTTGCATTTCTCTAATAGCTAAAGAAGATGAGCATCTTTTCATATATCTGTTGGCCATTTGTATTTCTTCCTGGGAGAAGTGTCTATTCATATCCTCTTCCCATTTTTTTATTGGATTGTTTGTTTGTTTGTTGTTGAGTTTTATGAGTTCTTTGTATATTTTGGATATTAGGCCCTTATCTGAGCTGTTGTTTGAAAATATCATTTCCCATTTAGTTGGCTTTCTGTTTATTTTGTTATCAGTTTCTCTTGCTGAGCAAAAACTTCTTAGTCTGATGTAGTCCCATTCATTAATTTTTACCTTCACTTCTCTTGCCATTGGAGTCAAATTCATAAAATGCTCTTTAAAGCCCAGGTCCATGAGTTTAGTACCTATGTCTTCTTCTATGTACTTAATTGTTTCAGGTCTTATGTTTAGATCTTTGATCCATTTTGAGTTAATTTTTGTACAGGGGAGAGACTGTAGTCCAGTTTCATTCTTTTGCATGTGGCTTTCCAGTTTTCCCAGCACCATTTATTGAAGAGGCTTTCTTTTCTCCATTGTGTGTTGTTGGCCCCTTTATCAAAAATTATTTGACTATATATATGTGGTTTTATTTCTGGACTTTCTATTCTGTTCCATTGGTCTGATTGTCTATTTTTCTGCCAATACCATGCTGTTTTGATTGTCGTGGCCCTATAATATAGTTTGAAGTCAGGTATTGTAATGCCCCCAGCTTCATTCTTTTTCTTTAGGATTGCTTTGGCTATTCGGGGTTTTTTATAGTTCCATATAAATCTGATGATTTTTTGCTCTATTTCTTTAAAAAACGTCATTGGAAGTTTGATGGGAATTGCATTAAATTTGTATATTGCTTTGGGTAATATAGCCATCTTGATTATATTTATTCTTCCTAGCCAAGAACAAGGTATATTCTTCCATCTCATTATATCTTTTTCGATTTCCCTTAACAATGGTTTATAGTTTTCATTATATAAGTCCTTTACATTCTTTGTTATGTTTACTCCTAAGTATTTTATTTTTTTTGTTGCAATCGTGAAGGGGATTATTCTTTTGAGTTCCTTCTCAGTTGTTTCATTGTTGGCATATAGAAAGGCTATTGACTTCTGTATGTTAATTTTGTATCCTGCGACCTTACTGTATTGGTTTATTGTTTCTAGTAGTCTTTTTGTGGATTCTTTGGGGTTTTCGATGTATAGGATCATATCATCTGCAAAAAGTGATACCTTTACTTCTTCTTTTCCGATATGGATGCCTTTTATTTCTTTGTCTTGTCTGATTGCTCTGGCTAGAACCTCTAGTACCACATTAAATAAGAGTGGAGAGAGTGGACAACCCTGTCTTGTTCCTGATTTAAGGGGGAAAGCCTTCAGTTTAGTGCCATTTAATATGATGTTAGCTGATGGTTTATCATATATGGCCTTTATCATGTTGAGATATTTTCCTTCTATACCCATTTTGTTGAGAGTCTTAAACATAAAATTGTGTTGTATTTTATCAAAAGCCTTTTCTGTGTCTATTGACAAGATCATGTGGTTTTTGTTCTTTGTTTTGTTGATATGGTGTATTACGTTAACCATTTTACGTATGTTGAACCATCCTTGAGATTCTGGGATGAATCCCACTTGATCATGATGTATTGTTTTTTTAATATGTTGTTGTATTCGATTTGCTAGTACTTTGTTTAGTATTTTAGCATCTGTATTCATTAGAGATATTGCTCTGTACTTTTCTTTTTTTGTGCCCTCCTTGCCTGGTTTTGGTATGAGGGTTATGTTGGCCTCATAAAATGTGTTTGGAAGTATTGCATCTTCTTCAATTTTTTGGAAGACTTTGAGTAGAATAGGAACCAAGTCTTCTTTGAATGTTTGATAAAATTCGCTTGTATAGCAGTCAGGGCCTGGACTTTTATTTTTGGGGAGGTTTTTAATGGGTTTTTTTATTTCTTCTCTACTGATAGGTCTGTTTAGGCTTTCTGCTTCTTCTTGACTCAGTCTAGGAAGGTTGAATTGTTCTAGGAATTTATCCATTTCTTCTAGGTTGTTGAATTTAGTGGCATAAAGTTTTTCATAGTATTCTACAATAATTCTTTGTATATCTACGGTGTCCGTGGTGATTTCTCCTCTTTCATTTTGGATTTTGTTTATATGAGTTCTTTCTCTTTTTTCCTTGGTAAGTCTTGCCAAGGGTTTATCAATTTTGTTGATCTTTTCAAAGAACCAGCTCCTTGTTCTATTAATTTTTTCTATAGTTTTTCTGTTCTCTAATTCATTTCTTTCTGCTCTGATTTTTATTATCTCCTTTCTTCGGCTGGTTTTCGGTTTTCTTTGTTCTTCTTTTTCTAGTTCCTTAAGGTGTGAAGTTAAGTGGTTCACTTGGGCTCTCTCTTGTTTGTTCATATATGCCTGAAGTGATATGAACTTCCCTCTTATCACTGCTTTTGCTGCATCCCATAGATTCTGATATGTCGTATTGTCATTTTCATTAGTCTGTATATATCTTTTGATCTCTGCACTTATTTCTTCTTTGACCCATTCATTTTTTAAAAGTATGTTGTTTAGTTTCCACATTTTTGTGGGATTTTTTTCCTCTTTTTTGCAGTTGAATTCTAGTTTCAAGGCTTTATGATCAGAAAATATGCTTGGTACAACTTCAATTTTTCTGAATTTGCTGATGTTGTTTTTGTGGCCCAACATATGGTCAATTCTTGAGAATGATCCATGTACACTGGAGAAAAATGTATACTCAGTCACTTTGGGATGAAATGTCCTGTAGATGTCTATCATATCCAGGTGCTCTAGTGTTTTGTTTAAGGCCACTATGTCTTTGTTGATTCTCTGTTTGGATGACCGATCTAGAGCCGTCAGCGGTGTATTGAGGTCTCCAAGTATGATTGTGTTTTTGTCAGTTTTTGTTTTAAGATCAATAAGTAGCTGTCTTATATATTTTGGTGCTCCTTGGTTTGTTGCATATATATTAAGAATTGTTATGTCTTCTTGATTCAGTGTCCCCTTAGCCATTATGAAATGGCCATTTTTGTCTCTGAGTACTTTTCCTGTCTTGTAGTCAGCATTATCCGATATGAGTATTGCTACGCCTGCTTTTTTTTGGATGTTATTTGCTTGGAGTATTGTTTTCCAGCCTTTCACTTTGAATTTGTTTTTATCCTTGTTACTTAGATGAGTTTCCTGTAGGCAGCATACAGTTGGATTTTCTTTTTTAATCCATTCTGCTACTCTGTGCCTTTTTATTGGTGAGTTTAATCCATTTACATTTAATGTAATTATTGATACTTGTGAGTTCCCTATTGCCATTTTATATCTTGCTTTCTGTTAGTTTTGTGTCTTGTTTGATCCTTCTCTTTTGTTTTTCTATCTTTTGTTTTTATTTGGTTGTATTCCATACATCTTTCCTCTGTTGCTATCTTTTTTATCTCATGTGCTTCTGTGGTGTTTTTTTCAATGGTGGTTACCTTTGAGTAATGAAAAGGGTCCCTCCCCTGTTCATTGTAGCGAACTATTTTGTGAGTACTTTTGCACTTCATCGTTTTTTGCTACTGTTAATCTCCATCTTCTCCCCCTCTTTCTTTTTGTTGTTGTCACAGTTTAAATTTGGTTTTATTTTGTTCTTCTTGGAGCTTTTACTTGTGGCTCTGTTTTTTTTTTTTTTTGTTCTTTGTATCTGATTGGAGAACCCCCTTTAGTAATTCCTGGAGTGGGGGTTTTCTGATGATAAATTCCCTCATCTTTTCTGTATCTGTGAATGTTTTTATTTCTCCTTCATATTTGAAGGATAGCTTTGATGGGTATAGTATTCGTGGCTGAAAGTTCCTCTCTTTCAGGACTTTAAATATTGGGGTCCACTCTCTTCTAGCTTGTAGAGTTTCTGCTGAGAAATCTGATGATAATCTAATGGGCCTTCCTTTATATGTTGTATTCTTCTATTCCCTGGCTGCCTTGAGAATTTTTTCTTTGCTGTTGGTTTGTGTCAATTTCATTATGATATGCCTTGGAGTAGGTTTGTTGGGGTTAAGAAAACTCGGAGTTCTGTTTGCTTCTTGAACTTGAGGCTTTAGTTCTTTCCACAGGCTTGGGAAGTTCTCATCTATTATTTGTTTGAGTATGTTCTCCATTCCATTTTCTCTCTCTTCTCCCTCTGATATACCTATTATTCTTATGTTATTCTTTTTGATGGAGTCAGATAATTCTTGTAGGGCTATCTCATTTTTTTTTAATTTTTGAGTCTCTTTCTTCTTCTCTCTGTTGTGCCTCAAGTTGCTTGTCTTCTATTTCACTAATCCTCTCTTCTATCTGACCTGTTCTATTAGCTAAGCTTGTTACTTCGTTTTTCAGCTCGTGAATTGAGTTTTTCATCTCTGTTTGATTTGTTTTTATAGTTTCAATTTCCTTGGACATATATTCTTTGTGTTCATTGAGTTGTTTTCTGAGCTTCCTAAATTGCCTTTCTGTGTTTTCTTGTATATCTCGGAGGATTTTTAGGATTTCTATCTTGAATTCTCTGTCATTTAGCTCCAAGGTTTCCAATACATTAAATTTTTTCTCCATAGATTTTTCCTCATCTACTTGTGTTATCTCTCTTTCTTTTGTATCCATGATATTCGATTTTCTCTTCCTTAATGGCATCTGAGGGTGGTTTTGTTGATAGTATTAATGAGATTTAATAAAGATTAAAAAGTTAAAAAAATAATAAAAAAATAAAAAATCGAAAATAGTTGTTTTTTTTTAAAAAAATTAATAATGAAATAAAGAAAAATAAAATAAAATAAAAATTTTTTTAAAAAGGAAATTATTCCCCCCCTCCTTTTTTCCTCTCCTCTCCTCTCCCCTCTTTCTTGAGAAAATCTTGTGGTGAACTGTGAATTATAACAAACAATGCCTGTGATGGAGGGCCTGAATTGGGGAAAAGTAATAAAGGGGCAAAAAAAAAAAAAAAAAGAAAAAAAAAAAAAGAAAAACGAGAAAAAGAAAAAAAAAAGAAGAAAAAAAAAGAGCGTATGGACCCACAAAAAGCAAATAAGGAAAAAATTTGGGTCAAGAATAAAATTAATTGCTTTTAGGTGTTGGTTTTCTAAGAGTTATGATGAGAGGAATAAGAGGAAAACGGAAAAATGGGGAGACAAATTAAAAAATTACTATTGTATTTAGTGGAACAAGAACTAGATAAAATGGAGAGCCAGGGATGGGAGCACTGCTAGTGAGTTAAAAAGGTGAAATAAAAAATCCCCAAAATGCCACAAACATAAGTTTGAGTCCCAGATAAGATAATTTGTTTGTTATTGAGGTTTGAATGAGAGGAGATGTAAAGGAGAAAGGAAGAAACTAATATAGAGGGAGAAAAGAAAGAGAGAGAGAGAAAAAAAGAGGGAACCACTAATAGAAGAAAAAAGAAAGGAGAGAGAGAGAGTTAAGGGTTTTGGAGTGCAACCCTCATAGAGAGAAAGGAAGAGAAGAGAAAAGATAATGGGAGATGTAACACTTATGGGTAGTATAGTTCAAGGAGAGGAGAGAGTGAGACTGGCAGAGAGTTAATCGGCCAAATTGGAGGAGGAAAAAAAGTATCAAGAATGAAGATAAGAGAAACAAATGAACAAATATAATAAAATGGGATAGGTTATAAAGTCTGCAGATTATTCTTGATTTTGAGAGGTTGTCTTCTTGCTTTTTCTTTTCTCTCCCTCTTCCTGGTCGGTGACTCTGTACCCCGGGTTCTGCCCCTTTGGCACACTCAGGTAGAAGTTTGCAGTTGATAAGTCTCTATGGCAATGTCATGTATTGTGCTTTAGTCTCGTTGGCAGTCGAGGCTCATTAGCATTTATAGGCTCCGACAGTGAGAGAGTCCGTGTTCCTGGAGCCTTTCTCCTAGTCTTTCCTTCCTCAATTAGTAGCCTGATAATCCAGCTATGGGGTTGCTGCTGCCTCTGCCTGGATAGTAAGAGGCTCAAAGAGCTGGCAACTTCCCACTCTATTTCCACTCAGCACAGGGCTCTGGGTAAGGCTCAGTCAGTCAGAGCTGCTAGCATAATCAGGCGGGCTTTCCGCCCACTCAAAGACCTCTGGCTCTGTCTGCCACTCTGTCCGGTAACACAGGCGGGCGCCCACTTCCGGGGCACTTGGAGGAAACTCTCACTCACTGGCTGCGCGCACAGACCAGGATATCCGGCCAGCAGTCTCACGCTCTGAGTGAAACCCCCAACCGCAGGGAAAAGTTGCAGTGTTGGAATTGAGTCTCGCTCTGTCCCCGTGCGCGGCTTTTGCAAGGCGCTGGGGCGGCCCGAGATTCCGCTTTGGCCCACACAAAGGCCCCTGACTCTGCCCCTCTGTGCGATAACACGGGCGCGCACTGCCGAGGCACTCGGAGGAATCTCTCATTCACTATCTGCACGCGCAAACCCGGATATGAGGCCGGCTGCGTTTTCCTCTGAGTGAAACCCCTTCCAGCACGGAAAATTTCCACCATTGGAATTAGTTCTCACTCCCTCCCATGCGTGGCTTTCCCAGGGCACTGGGGCTGCCCAGAGACTCTGCCCTCGGCCCACAGCAAGGCCTCTGACCCTTCCTCTCCGTGGGGCAACACGGGCACCCACTCTCGGGGCCTAGGAAGATATCTTTCGCCCACTAACTGCGCACCAACCAGGAGACCGGGTAAAATGGCCGCCCCGCTTGTCTTTCTTTGTTTGGGTTTGGCACGAGTGTTAGCTTGTATTGCTCGGGTTGCCACAGGATCAGATTTTCCTCGGCTTGGATCTCCATGCCACAGCCTGGTTCGGCCGTTTGTGCCGCGGCCTGGATCTATTCACCCCCTTTGCCCGCCTCAGTTTCTATATTCACAGTTACCAGAGAAAGCCGCCCTGTTTAGGTTAGTGAGGAAGGCGGAGCATTTCTTATTCCCTATTTCCTTCGGCGTTTGGTTATATATTTAGCCAATTTTTCACTCGACCATACCTTTGGGTGTATTGCGAAGCATCTGGAGGCTCCAAGTATAGGTTTTTCTGTTTCTGGTTGAAGATCTTGTTGAGTTTTGGGGGAGATTTATCGGAATCGCTTCCTACCCCGCCATTACTCTGACGTCATCTGAAATATAATTTTTCTTTGCTCACTTTTATTGTTAAAAATGGCTACCGCCCACCAGAAAGGGCTAATTACTTTCCTGCCTGGGAAGGGCCATTGTTATGCTAATGTGTGCTGGAGGAGGGGTTTTAGCTCCAGGAAGTTTTAAGAAGAGAGGAAGAAGGAGGCCATGTTTTTTGCAGAGTGAGAGCAGGGAGGAAGTGCACTGAGGAGAAAAAGCAGCCAAGATGGCAGGGTGCTGAAGGAGAAGCCAGTTTATAAAGATAAGAAGAAAGAAGGAGATGGGGAACCAGAGGGGACTGAGTCTGGTCAGGGGGCCTTTGATTCTAGGAAAACCCTGATGTGTCAGAGGCCCCTGACCTTACCGCATACTATAGTATTCTCAAGGGGTTGTATTTTCTTTCTCCAAAAGAGCATTTTTGAATTGATGTTGTATTTTTATCCAACAATATCTACAAGATAGATATTAACTATGGCTCCCCATAGTCAATTCTGATGCTCGACCAATCTCTTTGATTATAGTGTCCAACCCCATGGTGTTTCGAAGTGGAAACTCTGCCTGGGAAGACCCACTCCCGAGATGCCCTGTATTAGGCAATGTCAAATAGGACAGCAGCCACTGGGAAGCAGGGCAACAGCCAATTTTATTTCTAGACCATGAAACAAACATTTCAATTAGATTGCTTCAAATGGTAATCTTGTGATTTAAATACAGATGTCCTGTCTCATATAATACATGCATTATTTCCATTTAGTGAATTGTGAATTTCTTTCTGGGAGTTTTATAACCACTATTCTGAATTATTTTAATGAAAAAAAAGAGAACTTGTTGCTTTCTGGAAACATTGTATAATGCTTATTTTTATTAACATCTATGTTAGCAACATACTGTAATAATAAAGAAGACTATAGAAAATCTGAAGATAGGTCTTTAATTTAAAAAGAAATATATAATTAGATAAAAATAATAATTAGAAGAAAACAATGAAATTTTCTATGCTTTGAAGGAGAAACAAACATTTGATTTTATGGACTATAATATGGTTACTTTAGCCGAATTATAAGGGAAAAGAGCTCCCAGAATGCTCAGAAAAATTCTGGAAAATATGCAAGGTTTTTTTCTTTTTCTTTCTAGTAAGCAATCTTATATCCTGAATCCCTAAGCAAAATCTTAATATAGGCAAATTAACTTTAGTAGAATACAATAGTTTATAATCATGAGTAACCCAACAAAATATGTAGACAATCTAGCATCTTCTATAATAATAGAGAATATATTACTAGAATAAATGAAAGCAGAAACAGGCTTTGATGAAAAGCAAAGAGCAGGAGAGATGTATTTTCTTATTTTTTTTAGGAGAGATATATTTTTTAAAAAATAAATAAATAATGTACTCTAGGCCCAAAATAGATACAGAAAGCTTTGTAGACAGTTTTACAATATTATGATTTGTGGTAGGAAGTTAAAAAAAAAAAAAGATAAATTGGCATTAGTTACCAGGAATATACATCATTATTCTCAAAAAACTTGTAATTTGTTTTACAAGCCATAATGTTTGACACCTAGGCACCTCTCAAAATTTTGTTAACTGAATGGGTAAACATTAAAGAAACAATGCAAGAAATATAAGTAAAATGTTTTCAAAGGTGACTGGTTTTGAAAGTAAAAAAGAATATATTTAGAATTACGTCTCTGGGACCAAATTATTTGTGTTACATACAGTAATACACACCTATAGATCTGTGGTGACAGCTTAAGAAATAGATTACCACATTTAGCTTGATTCACATAAATTTAGCTTTCTTATTTCTCTAAGAGTCTTTGTTTTTTGCTTAACAGAATTGCAGTAGGTTTCACGGCTTCTGAAATCTTCTGTAATTGTTTCATATGTCCAAATAGCACTATCCAACTATCTGATTCTATTTAAAAATCAAATGGCATTCCTGTAAAGACACAGAATAAGAAATAAATTTTTGTTCAAAACTGCAGGTTCAAAAAATTAACAAATGTTTTTCTTATGTATAATCAGCCTTACAGTTGTTGCAGTTCATTGCTAAAGTTCTTTAATTGAGATAGTAGAGTAAAAAACTGTGAGGTTACAATTTGATATTGTGAACATTATTTTTACTGTCTCAAAATGTGTTCTATAAAATTCTGCCTATTAGATGATTGGGGGTCTTTAAAGTGTTTTAAGTTATAAAGTCATGTAAAAAAACAGCAAGGGAATAATCACATTGTCATTTAAGTCCTCAAGTCAAACCATTTTCAACTTGGATCTGTAATTTAAGAAGAGTCAAGGTTAGATGTATTGGATGCTGTTTTTTTCCCCATGAATAATCAGGAGGGAGAAAATGAATTTATGTTGATTGATTTTCGAAGAGATTAATTCTTTGGATTTTCCCCGAGGAATAATGGGGAAGACTTGAATTCTCTTCATAAATCATTTGTTAATAATAAAAAAAAATTGTTAACTAATAAACAAGCCATTCCCTAATCACTCCCATAAGGTAACAGCTGCTCCTGTAACCAATGCAGTGAAATGAAACCTTGTATATAATTCTAACCCACTCCCATGCCACAAAAGAAAAATGGGGGTTCAGAGACTGGACCAAATAATATTTAACATTTGAGACCATAGAGAATATGAAAGAAAATAATTTAAATCTCTTTTTCCTTACACCTGAAATTTGGAGAAATTGTACCCTTAAAAAGCAGAATGCACTATAGTTTTGGAGTCACCATGCACCAAACGGTTGGTTTTGCCATTATAATAAACTCTTTTAAAGAGTTTTAATTCTAGATTTCAGCATTCTTATTCCCTATCATTATCAATTGCAAATTCTTCAAAAACATTTTTTTTAAAGGAAAGGGTTGCTTTTAGATAAGAGAGATTTTATTTAACTTACATCTGAAGGACAACATTCTTTTCAGTGAGTAACAAAGGCAAACTATATGCACCAGCTTTGCCTGAGTCAGATGTAAAGTAAGCCTTTAAACAATGCTGCCTAATTTTTTCACTTTGCTTGGTATAGATCTGTTTATTTCTTTATTCAGTTAGAAGGTGTGTGATATGCTTTTAATAAAAGTGAATAACTAATAACTTCATATCCTGAAACACTCAACAGCCAACTTGCTTATTTCATTTGTATTCTACGGATGCCTCATTTTTTCCTCCTCACTGCCTATCCTGTACTGATCAGTATGAACAATGGGATTTTTGTCTTACTTGAAAACTTTCTTGTTCCATTTGAGTTGAGGTGGAGACACTCTCACTTAAATAAAAAGTCAGGTATTTTCATATTTTCAATGTCTTATTATTTCAATATGTTAATTTTCAGGAATGCTGCATTCACTTATCAGATGATCTAATAAAGAAGCTGTAAATGGTGACTAGCTCTTTAAATAGATGGGAAAATAAAATAAAAAAATTCCATGCTTAAAACATTTTGAAATGTTGAAACATATGATTGATTTAAGCAGTCAAGAAAAAAACATTTATCAAAAGAAATGATAAATCATGATCTTATAGCTGGATTTTAGCCACTTTTGGCAACATGGATACTAAACATAAACAAAATTTTATACCTCTCTTGTTTAGTCACCCTCTGCCATCACCTATTTGAACTTAGTAACCCTAATAAAACTCACCTACTAGACCCGCGAATCAAATTCTCGATGAAAGGGAAGCATCCACCTCACATAACCACTGAAGAGCTCCCCCTATAATTTTGAAACCCTTAAATGTTTAAGTTCTTCTTAAAACCTACAGATAAAAACAATGTGACTGGTCAGTCTGGTCTCTTTCTGCATTGATTTAACATTTATTACTTCAATTCACTTGAAAAAGTAGGAGTCTTTTAAGTACCTACTTACCTTAAAGTAATATCATGAACACTGCTGTCACAAGAGAAAACACAAAACTGGTTTTTTTTTTCTAACTGCTACAAATTCAGTTCAGAAGAACAAGCTTATTTTACAGAAATTTGTATTCATGGATTCATGAAGGGAGGGGGAGGGTGTGGGAGTGGCAAGGAAAAGGGTTGAGTGAATGCTTCCCTGGAGATTGAATTCCCTGTGCCTTTTACCAAGGCTTCCTCTCAACTCACGCTTTTATATGTTGCTTATACTAAAAGCATTTACAACAGTCAGATTATGAAAAGTTTAATAATTTCTTCAATATTGCTTTTCAGCTGCCACCCCCAGTGTCCAGTGACTACTGTAGTCGTTCTTAAATAGCTATCATCTTTGGCTAGAATGAGTAAAACATCAACCATTTCATTTTTCCAATTAATAGGATGTCTTCTGATATTCTATAGAGTATTTTCACCCAAACAATTCTTTTTTAGAAAAAAAAAGAAAGTTCAAATAACTTGTACCAGAAAAACCCTCATTAAAAATGGATTTCCAACTTGAGATATTAGAGCAAGGGCAAATGTTCGACTATGCCATTTGCTTTAATTCTGTTGATCATTGGCCTTTCTCATACACTAATGAAACATTCCTTTGAAGAAAAAAAATAGGAAATAACAGATGTGAGATAAAGCTAATATAAGTTTTTACATAACTCAACTGAACAACATCTTGGAAAGAACACTGATATTTTTTTAATCTTATTTTTATTAATTTTAATGCAGTGACATTGATAAATCAGGGTTCATATGTTCCGAGAAAACATCTCCAGATTATTTTGACATTTGAATATGCTGCATACCCCTCACCCAAAGTCAAATTGTCTTCTGTCACCTTCTATCTGGTTTTCTTTGTGCCCCTCCCCTCCCTCCACTCCCTCTCTCTCCTTCCTCACCCCGTTCCCACCCCCCAACCCCCCCCCCCCGTTACCATCACATTCTTGTCCATGTCTCTGAGTCTCATTTTTATGTCTCATCTATGTATGGATTCATATAGTTCTTAGTGTTTTTTGGTTTACTTATTTCACTCCGTATAATGTTATCAAGGTCCATCCATGTTATTATAAATGATCCGATGTCATCATTTTTTACGGCTGAGTAGTATTCCATAGTATATATGTACCAAAGTTTTTTAATCCACTCGTCCTCTGACGGACACTTGGGCTGTTTCCAGATCTTCACTGTTGTGAACAATGCTGCCATAAACATGGGGTGCATTTCTCATTCTGGAACAGTGCTATGGTGTCCTTGGGGTATATTCCTAAAAGTGGGATAGCTGGATCAAAAGGCAGTTCGATTTTCAGTTTTTTTGAGGAATCTCCATACTGTTTTCCACAGAGGCTGCACCAGTCTGCATTCCCACCAGCAGTGCAGGAGGGTTCCCTTTCCTCCACATCCTTGCCAGCACTTATTCTGCATTGTTTTCTTGATGAGCGCCATTTGACCAGTGTGAAGTGATACCTCATTGTGGTTTTATATTTTTGTTTGTCTTTAATTTTTTTTTTTTTTGGTGATGTTTCTTAGAAAAAATAATAAAGTAACTCATTTTGAAGGTCTCAACTCAGCTATTTATCTGAAGGAGGTCATCTTCTTCTTTGGCACATGTTTTTTGAGGGTGTTCCTCTATCTAACCACAATAAAACAGTGGTGAAGTGATGTTACAGGGAGAGACAAGGGTGTTTAATAAAGTATGCCATAACTTTAAGTACATTTAATACAGTAAATCTTCTAAATACATCTAAAATATACATACATTTCCTATATTCTTTTATACATGTATGTAGCAAATGTTTTCACCTATTATTTACAGAAAGAGTCAGAGTATCTATTACAAGGGGGAATATCTGAAAGACTATCTCACAAATGTGAACAATTTCTGCTTTTAAATGGCAATGTTTATTGTCATCCCAATTTGTTTTATGACAAAGAGCAAAATTTAAGAGTAAGCCTTTTAAATACATAGTATATACACATTGGTTTTGTGCAATTAATCAAAAGGTCAGAAATACATTTCTAATAGAGACAGCTTTAATATGTATCTTCTATGACTATACAATTTTTTTTTTTTTTAATGAAAAGCAAGAGTTAACCAACCTGTTGTGAGGCTGGAAGTGTTGTTTCTCTAGACAATCAAGCAAACCACGGCTGTTTTTGTAATCCACTTCAATATGGAGTGGGGTGAGGTTAAAAACCACTGATTCATTTGACAGAAATGTATACAACAGCGTAATCATCATATTAAGCACCTGCTCAAATTTGACTCAGTTATAGGAGTTAATCATTTGAAACTTAAGAAGATATTAGGAATTCAGTTGCAAGTAGACTTAATTATAGCACATGATGTAGACTGTGGGTTAAAAAGTAATAGAAAGTAGAGAGATTGCTTTGAGAAAGAAGCAAAATAACATTTTCATTGTTAACTTAAATAAAATTCAACATTAAAAGGTCAATATAATTTTTTCTGACTTTTAAGAAGTAGTAAATCCAGTCAAATCAATGATTAAAATGACAAATTCATCAGGCCTGACCATGTCAAGGTTGAGTCCACAGACTCTTCGAGCAAGGAATGATGTTCCTTGAGTGAGAGAAGGGGTCGGGTGGGGAGGGGGGTGAACCCAAATCTACATGTCATTTCTGCAGCCAGATTCCATAAGTTCTGATAAACACCCATTCGGGTCCATCCCTCTCTGTTGAGAAACAGCTTAAAACTTGATTATCCCTCACCTCTTTGGTGATATAAAAGAAAAGTTGAAAATGACCTTATTTAACTCTGACCAAAGTCAAAGACTGAAAGAGGTGATCATATGAGATTCCTAATACTATTAAGTATTTTATAGTTATGTACTTTCTTTTTCCTTTTTTTTTTTAATCATGGTTAAAACACCTATATGGTAGTACTTGATGCTTACCTAAAGAGTTTATAACTTTTACGTTTTCTAAAATTATACAGATAAGTAAATGTAAATGTGAATTTATTAAACTTTCAAACATCTAAAAAACAGAAAGTAAGAATATATCAAATATAAATAAACATAACAAGGTTTTATTTTGTTTTAGTTTTTTAATTACATGTGTGTATCTAAACACGGGGGTGTCTATGTTATCAAATTACAAACTTCAACATTAATTTAAATTATTTGTTTTACAAAATGAAGTAAGTCTGTCCTTATTTTGTGGTTCAAAATCCAGATAGAATGCCTTTGTTCCTTGTGCAGTCAATTTTGAACATCTTTTAACTAAATTTTACCTATAATCTTTTATTTTCCTGGAACACATAAAAATGTTTCGGGATTAGTCATTATGCTAGTGAAATAGATACATTTCTAAATTTGTTTATCCTGTTTAGTTTTGACTAATATAAACTTGCCCTTTTACTCTAGGTAATAAGAGCTAGAGAAAAATAAATATTTTAAGACATTTAAAATATGTATTAATGAAAATGCTACAACTATTGAAAGCATTCAAACTGATTATTTGTGATATTTCAATAGGATAATTCATTAGTGCAGTCTTCTAAGTAATCCCAGAGGGGCATAAATTCCTTTGCAGAATGAATGTCTATAGAGAATAATCCATGGAAGACAGACAAGCCTCTTGTCATTTGTAGCCTTAATCCATTGCCTAGAGCGTGAAAAGTGCTCAGGGTAACAAGTGTGGGAATCAGTAAAATCAACATTATTTTTGGATTTTATTTTCTTAACAATACTGACTGATCAATAGGCTTGTGGTAACCGACAAGTACAATATGGTCTGTTTGATGAATCAATCTAGTGAAGTAGAGACAGTCCCTCTGCCCGTTATCCGGTTTCCCTCCTACCTTAAATCCTGTTCATTCTGTCCATCCTACTCCTTCTCCACCTACACACACACACAAACACACACACACACACACAGAGAGAGAGAGAGAGAGAGAGAGAGATGAGGGGATGCTCTTTATGGGTCTAATGAAAGCTGCAGTGACAATGCTCAGATCATTTTTTATAAGACTACTAAACCACTTTCAATGAGTGTTTTTGTTTTCAATTGTGAGATTCGCCCTTATCTTTCAGCTGAGAAATATTTGTATTATTGAAGAAGAGTTGGAGTAGGGGCCAGAGAGAGTGCAGGGCAGAAAAAATTGGGGAGTAAAGAAGTGAAAGTTCTGTCCTCTTAACTTTTATATGCCTCACCCCCCCCCTCCACATACACACACACAAAATCCTACAAGAATATCACTTTGGGAAAAATTAAAAGAAGAGGAAGTTTAAACACCTAGGAAAGAGCTAATGCAATTATATGACTGCCTGAATACAGAAAACATAGTAACCCTTATCAGCTCAGGAAGACAGAGATACCCCTTTATGTTGGTCCTTGCTACTCAGCAGAGACTTCTGTGAACTTCGTCATCTTCCTCTGCCCTTTAAGCCAAAACTCTGGAAGTGGCTTTAATTAATGAGATCTGATGCCTTAAAAACGTTAGCCAGAGCACTCCAGAAGCTGGAAAACCATAGATGTTTTTAAATTCTGAGTATCCTTTTGAGAATACCCTGTTGTTATTTATAATTCTCAGTGGACCTGTATTTGTCTTGAACTGATTGTTGAAATGGGCTTTACTAGGAATTTCTCTGCTGAAATTGCAGTGGGGCGGAGAAGGGGGTGGTGGAGCCAAGTGGGCCTGTAGGGAGGAGGGAAGGATTTCTAACAAGGCTTTAAAACCTTCAGTGATTAAAGTTATATTAATGAAAGGATATACAGATACACATATATACATATGCATATATTTACCTATACATATACATATAATGCACAAGTGGAGCAGAAATATATAATGAGCATGAGTTATAAATTACGTAGGTAGCAGAATTCAGATTTTTTAAATCAAAATTGCACCTAAAAATGGCTATAAAACAACGCTTGCCTTGGGAAGTAAATTTATAGCTCCATGCCTTTCACAGGCACGCTGGAGGGTTCTGCTCCCAGCTCTAATCGCCACGAGATGTTTTTTGCATGTGTTGTGTGACAGGAGGGAAGGGGAGTGGGTTGAGCTCGCCTGTTCTCCCATTGTCAGCCAGTCTAGTGAGTGTTGGGAAAACCTGTCTGTGGGATCTTGTGTCATCTCTCCCTACATGTGTACAGGAAAAGTCCGCGCTGCTCACGGTTCCTCTCTCTCTTTCTCTGTTTCCCTTTCATTCTGCTTCCCCGGAGCCGAATGAAGCAGGGAGCAGGATTAGAGTCTGCCACCGGCAATCAGAAGAGCCCAGATAAAAGGAACTGCTTCTTAAGCACCACTGCCTCAGCCCCTCTTAGTTTTTTTTTTTTTTTTTTCCTTTCCACACAACAGTTGTCCCTCATTATCCGGTGCCTAGTTCGATTTTGTTTTTCTTTTTCTTTTTTGGAGGTTTTGAAGTTTCTGTGTTTCGGTGGCTGTTACAGAAGAGGTGTTAGTGTTGCGAAGAAGTCTTGATTGTCTGCATTTATGAATGAAACTGACCTAAATCACCTGTTACCTCCAGTTTTCAGATTGTTGGAACTTCTCTGGCCACACAATACAGGAGGGAAGACCGAAGCAGCCTAGGGACCTCCCGCGTCTGCAGCATGGGCTGCTTCACGAAGACTGTCTGCCTTTTCTGGGGAGTGTTACTTACAGCAAGAGCGAACTATCAAAACGCGAAGAACAATGTGCCAAGGCTGAAATTATCCTACAAAGGTAAGTCTTTATTTTTTTTTTCTTTTATTTGGCTAGTTTTGTGATGTCCCCAATACCCTCTCTTTTCATCCCTTGAACTCCCTCCCTACCCAAATCATAAAACCTTTAGTTTAACCTGGGGGACCTATGTGACTGTGTGTGTCTTTCTGAGATGATTTAAGCACTTTTTTACAAAAACATGTCTTCTGTTTGATATGACAATTTAAATGCAAACAAAGAACATTTAATCACATTTGCAGAGAGGAGCTGAATGCCTGGAAAATGCTGATCTGTAAATGTGATCCTATGTTCCGTTAATTTTTCTGATCCTACTTCTTTTACAATATTTTTTAAAACTACTATTACAAAAATGATCTCTTTGTAGATGTTCGTGGCTCACCTATAATAATTGTTATGATAAATTGTATTTTCTTAGTTTTAGACACTAAATGGTTAATCATCATCATGAATATTCAGTTTGTTCGAATCTGACAATCAGATGCTTAACATAAGCAGTAGATGGATCATGGTTTGCCAAGAGAATATAAACTGGAGGGAACAGACTAGTTTTTCCACAGTGCGTTATGATTGTACAAAAGACTGTGTATTTGGCTAATTGGTGTAAATCTAAAACCTTTGAAATACAATGTTATTTAATTTCATATGTACTGCAGTGTGAAGTGAAGACACGCTACTTCCTAGTTGTAGAAGTAGTTGTGTGAACTTCTTTTATAAAAAATTATAGATTAAAAAGAAAGCTTTATCACATAGTTGCTAGTACTTTATTGGTTATAGTTTAATATGTATGCTTGTCTTTTAATGAAGGTTTTAAAGAAAATAAATGTTCTATGTTTGTTTAGATACATTTTTAAAAGTAGATGTATAAAATAATGTTACTTTGATTCCAAAATAATGCATATAATTTTAATGAGAGATATATTCATACAACTGAAATGTTATTGAAGTGGAGTTTAAGATTAAACTATTTTAATGCAAGTAGTGTTACTCCCTAAGGTGTTGCTTTCTTATGAGTTTCAGATTTCTAGATTGGGGGTGGGGCAGTGGGAAGCTTCAATTATATTCTGTTTCAAGTCTCTAATGTGAAACAAATTTACTGAATCTGAGATGTGTGTATACTGTATGTTGCTCTTCTGCAAGAAAACAGATTCTTTAATTTTCACATGAAGGAGATGATCTCTCTGAATGCTCTAGTGTAAATTAGGACCACAAATAGGAAAAAGAGATGTAATTTTCACACTTTGGATTAGAAAATTAGACACCTATTAAATGTGTTCATTTGGACTTAATACTTGTTAGATAAAATATACTGATTTGGAAAATACTTTTATTTTTGGGTAATATTTTCTTGATAATGAAAATGAATTTTAAACAAGAGCAAAAGAATTGCAATTGTATTCATCTAAGATAATTTAAAAAAACAGGCTTCATTAAATATTTAATTAAATCTGTATTATGACTCTAGTAACTGTCTTTAAATTATGTGTAGTGTATGATATTATGGCCTTTGTGTTTTCATCAGTGTTTGCTCTTTATTTTCACTCTTTGAGAACATGTCATCAGATATTTCTTAGGTTGATGGTCTACTTTATGCAAGTTTATAATTCTTATAAGTAAGTTTTGCATACAACTTTACTTCTTGAAGATGTGAATGGCTATAGACTATTATTTTAAGATAAGTTTGAAATATAAAGTACATTTTAAAGATCTATTACAATTTCAGATACTTCTCTAAGTGCTAAATAAATTGTAAAATATAATGAAATTGAGAATTATACTTTTTTGCAATAATTTTATTTCCCTGTTAATAGATTGCTCTCCATTATGGAGGCACCAGTACTTTGTGCATGTGAAAAAGATAATCCTTAATTAGACTAGCCATTTGTTATATATATATATGCTTTAAAATTGTCTGAGAAAGTAAGCTGTATATATTAACAAGGTGTATGTATTTGACACTGTCTTTATAAGCTCTTATTAGTGATGGCATCTATTAGAATTATTTTTGCTTTCTTTTATACCAAAAACTGCCTGACAGCTACATATCAATTCTATTGATGAACCTAGAGCTTGACAATTGGGTAAAATAAACTGTGAAATGAACAACAGCAAAAAGAATAAAAGGAATGGCCCAAGCAATATTTCTTGTCACTTAACTGGTCTGTCATTACCTTTCTGTCTCTGCATGCTCACTTGTTTCACCAAAGCAGAGATCTGGTAGCCAATTGTCAATATTTTTTTTCTAAACTAAAATAGACATTTTTTTTAGCTGCTTCTTTTTCTTCCTTAATTAGATGTCAACCACAGTTAAAACACCCACTGCCTTTAAAAATACTCCAGCATGATTCATGAAGGGTTAAATTCCTGCTAACTCTAATTTCCCATGGTCACTGTTGTCAAAGATCCACCATTAACTCTCTCATTGCTCAGGTTGCCAAGACAAAGTTTCAGACAATCACTGTGCTTACTTTGTGATAGAAGATAAAAGAGATTTGATGTGTTAAATCTCTTTTAGAAATTTGAGGAAGAAAAAGAAGAACAAGAAAGCAGCTTTTGTAGTGAGCATACATAGATATCAATAAGGTACTTTACTTTCTAGGAAAAAGGAATTTAATAGATGTTTGAGAACCATCTGGAGAAGTGATAATATTAGAAAAATGGGGTATGCTGGCTTTTCCTCTGAACCAATCTGATTTAGAATCCTTGTGGGGGAAGCAAATGTGAGAACTCTGTAAATCTAAGCTATCACTTACAAATCATCCTCAAGACACATTCACTCAGAGATACTTTGGCCTTCCTTAAATTTATGTAATATAGCTAAATGTGAAAATGCTTCTTTTTTGAAATGGTGCATAACAATTTATTTCCCCTATCAAACTACCAGTTTCACTTTTCTCATGAAATATCAGAATATCTTGTAATCTTCCCTTTGGAATGTGTGGTACAATGAAGACTTCAGAAAAAGCTGTGGAAATCACAAGGAAATAAATTAGGTTTGAGGTTTTAAACAAATGACAAATGTTCCATCACTCAGTGTAGTGAGCTTTTCCAGGACATTGTGTGCTTCACTTTTAGTAGAAATCAGACACATGTGAGTCTGAATGTCATGTTGACCATGGGGATCCAAGGTTAACTCAGTGCCTGCAACTTTCCCTTCGTAGGGGGACTTAGTAAATGGTACTTAAATACTAAAGGCTTTCTTTTCATACTTTGTAAAGCTGTGTTTCCCAGAGTCAAGTAGTTTCCTTCTTTTAAGAATAAGATGATCAGTTAAATCAAAATTGTAATACATCTCTTTCTGATACTAAATGATAATATTAAATTAGAAATTATGAAGTAAAATTGACAGAAGCTTTTTTATTTGCCATTGTGCAATATATTATGATCACTTTGCAATTTAATATAAATAATGATTTATTTTATTATTTATTACACAGGTTGACTTTTCAGTTTTCTTTTACTTCTACCAAAACACAAACACACATATATACATATCTTTATATATGAAAATATGAATATGTGAGTATATAAACAAATTTTTATTTTAATATTTTATAGTTAAGAAAAGTAATCCTGGCAATCTATAGGTTATGAATCATAATAAAAACATTACAAATAAAATTGTTATTGATTTAAAATAAAATCTACATTTAAAATTATATATATGATCTTTTGAGTCACATAGAAAGTTTTCATGGATACCTTATATTTACATAATGGTGTAGAATAAAATTAGTCTTATACTAAAAATCTCTTCACAGTTAAAATGGGATGCATATCTATAATGTATATATATATGTGTATAATATACACTAAGAGCAAAGAAATTATAAAGTTTTTGATAAAGTTTTGCCATAACTTTAGTCCAAAAGTCACTGCATATTTGGCCTCAAGTCTCTGACTTGCTGATTCTTATATAACATGACCTTTTCTTCCCAAATTCTATTAACTTTAAAAATTATATTGGTTCTGAAATCTTCAATTTAAGCACACTGAAAGCTATAACATCTATTCATTTACTCAGCAAGTACTAGATCCTGGCAAAATACTAAAAAATGAAATAAAACAAAATGCTTAATAACACATCTTGTGATACAGTGCTGGTCAGCTCAAATGAGGGCAAGTGAAAGTCCCAGTTGTGGCTCCTCTGTTGAAAGCTGCCAACCATATTGGCCTTTGTAATAATAATTTCTACAGTGTAGACTTTAGCAAGTAAGAAAATAACAGACCACAAAACCATCCCATGTAAGTCTCTAATCCACCAAGTTTTTTTTTGTTTTGTTTTGTTTTGTTTTGTTTTTTTGTATTTTTCTGAAGCTGGAAACGGGGAGAGACAGTCAGACAGACTCGCGCATGCGCCCGACCAGGATCCACCCGGCACGCCCACCAGGGGGCGACGCTCTGCCCACCAGGGGGCGTCGCTCTGCCGCGACGAGAGCCATTCTAGCGCCTGGGGCAGAGGCCAAGGAGCCATCCCCAGCGCCCAGGCCATCTTTGCTCCAATGGAACCTTGGCTGCGGGAGGGGAAGAGAGAGACAGAGAGGAAGGAGGGGGTGGGGGTGGAGAAGCAAATGGGCGCTTCTCCTATGTGCCCTGGCCAGGAATTAAAACTGGGTCACCCTCACGCCAGGCCGACGGTCTACCGCTGAGCCAACCGGCCAGGGCCTCCACCAAGTTTTGATATGATATCAGTCATTACTAGCTAAGGAAATCTCAGAATGGAAGAGATCATTTTTCTAATTCTAATTTTTTAATATTGTTATTTCTTTTTACATAAATTATTTCCAAAACTCCACTTCTGTCGGCAAAGTAAAATACCTGGATGTTTACATGACTAAATAGATGTATAGATCTGTGGTCGCTAATTTCTCTTTGTTTCCTTATTTTAATTATCACATATAAACAACATAACTAACAAATATTTTGTATTTTAGGTCAATTATATATATTTAAATTCTATGTTTACAAATAAATGTAATTGGAGAATCTTTCAGAAATAAATTTAATTATAATTAACCAATATGATTGCATAGTAACAAAATTAAAATTTGACTGTCATTTGAAGAGCGTTATCTGTTTATGTTTAATACAAAAAAATAATTATATTTTAGTTGTGTGCCTTAACTTATAAAGTTATCAGGAACTTTAAGTGAGCTATAAAAAATTATGTGGTAAAGTTCTTATCCCGATTTTTTCATTAAACTTTGGAGGCATGGCTACATATCATAGTTCTACGGGTCAGAACATCACACCTTCACACCTTTTGCGTAATTTTGAAATCTAGAATCGTAACTATTTTAAATAGTATTTATAGTTAAACTTTTCTAAAAACCTTCTAGAGAGACCAGGACCAAAACACATTTGGACTGATTGTTATCAACAACGTTCAGTTACAAAATCATGATATATCATGAAGAGTTACACATTAATTGCTTGAAACATTGCACTTATCAAAACATTACCAAAAAATCTATGATAGATGATTCCTTAATGTTAAGTTGTAGGTAAAATCTCCAAAACTCATGACAGTATCTAAGTTTAGTACATGTCGTGAAAACTTCTTTTTAAAAGCCCAGCCGCTGCAAACATGAATTAGAACAAGTGTTTGTCTTGGGATTTTACCCATCATAACTTCTTAGGTGCTATTTAAAGGCATTATCATGATTTGCAGTACTATGCTTCCACTAATAGGTGGCGCTAGCAATTTGTGACAGCTCTTTCTTTTAGAAATGGGCAGGCTGCTAGGATAAACACCGAGAGTCATGTTTGGAGGAGGCCAAGCTTGGAAAAACTGGTGTAAGTCAGAAGATGTAATATACACAGAACAAGAGCATTAGTTAAAATAAAACTTGCTAAAGATTTTTATATGCTCTTTGCATACCTTTATTGGTACAGTTTGACCCTGAAAAGTAAATGGTTGTAAGTAAAAAAAAAATAAATAAATCTTTTTACTTAAATTATATGTTACATGTGGAATTAATCTATAAAATAGAGAACAAAATAATAGGTAAAAAGTAGTTCTAAAGAAGCAGAATGCTAGAGAACAGTTTCATGTGTTTGAAATATATATAAAATATTTCATATATATTCACATATGTAATTTCTTTCTGCAGCCAAAATCATTAAGTATATTTAACAGTAATTAGGCAGCGTGCTGTGGTATCTGATTGCCATCGTTTTAATGGAGATGTAATACATTGTTTTAACTGAGAAGATAAAATAAAGTTCAGAAAATTATATGTGATGTATTTTTAAAAGAATAACACTTTTTGTTGGTAGGTTGTTTTTAATTATTTTTTTAATTAAACATATGGATGAATCAATAAATTTGATCTGACACAAATGTCCCCAGTTACTAGTTCCTGCTATTGCCAAGACATAAACATCAGTAAAAATAAAAAATTTGTACACTATTTCTAAACAGTAGCAAAGCTGGACTTTATCAAAGTCAGGATAAGAAAATATATAATTTATACTTGAATTAGGAAATAAAAAGATAAGCTAAAATCAGATTCTGTTGATTAATATGAAGAATGAATTGTTCTTAGTATTTTCTACAGTCTTTGGGTAAAATTTAAAGGGACTACAAATTTAAGGAGTGTTGTCAGCTCCTGAATGAGTCATTAAACTTGCATTTCTAGGTTTCCTTTGCTTGGAGAGACCTGGCGTGGGAACTGATATTGACCAAACTTTACAGTAACTTAGTTTGCTGCTGCAATCATAAACATGTCTGGAGAAAAAATATAACAGCACCCTCTTGAATCTCCATCTGCAAACTAAATGAAGCTTAGTTCTATTGATTACATCCAGTGACTTCGTTAGTCTGTAAAACTACTTATGTGGGTCATCTTTTTTGTGCCAGATTGTAAGGTTTTTAAGGCTGCATTATTGTTCATCATCATATTTTCAATGGCTAGACAAAGTCACTCATTGTTGAATGAGTTGGTGGTTCATTTGACACACCTGTTTTTTAAACAGATACTCTACCTGATTATAAGTGAGTGTTGAAAGAATGTAAATTCATAATACACTATTCATTATGAGTAAGTTGTAGAGAAAATGAACTCAATGCTATGCACTAAGCTAAGAGGATATCAGGGAGGCATTCTGGAGTACAGAAAGGGTCTGATAGTAGTGGTATATCCACCATGTCTCCTCTAAATCACAGCTCTTCCAGGACTGAATCAGAAAGTTTCTGGTTCATCTATGCTTGCCTGCAAGTAGGAGATGGAGAACATATAATAAGACATACCTCTTGGGAGACTATAGGAACCAGGTTAAGGAATTGTTACATTCTTTTGGATTAATACCTTGGTTTTCCTTAATATTGTGTCTCAGTACACACATCCAGAAAAGAAAGTAAGCGAGACTATTCTAAGACCAAATAGTGTGGCTAAAATTTCTCATCATCAGTCTCATTGTATCTGAACCTTTGTGTAAAACATACCAGTCCTACCAAACAAAGTTGAAAGTACAATCCTTTAAAAATTTAAGTTGACTAGATTTCCTGGTCCACACATTGGAGAGAAGCCTGGCTTTGCACTCTGACAGTTTACACAGGTTTAGTGTTGAAGAAACATCTTGGTTTCTCTTCTCCTTGATTCCACTTATCGATAGCAGCAGTTCCTCATTGTCCTTTGCTTTTCATTCTAGCTTCTTCTTCACTTGGCTTTGTGCTCCATGACCTGTGAGCACCACCCACGTCCATCCCCAGCCCTCGCTTCCAAGCCCCCACTCTACCAGGAGAGTAAATGTGATAGAAAATAGCCCCAAGAATCTACTGACGTTTAAATATTCAAAATACATTATGAGTTGTGTATTTAAGATCCTAAACTCATATAATTAAGAGGGGAAGGGCACATAATAGACTAATTTCCTAAGTGCACTTATTGGTCTATAACTGATGCATAGAATATAAATTAATTGACAATGAGTAATTTTAGATTCTTATAAAAAATATATGTCAGTCTTGTGACAAAGTAGAAATATTAACAGTAAAAGACAGTAGGACAAGAGTGCCATTTTGTACAAATGATAGCTATTAAGGGGTATTTTAGAAAAATTAAGGCCTAGTTCCAATCCTTAAGTAATATATCTGAGGAAAACCCAAAGAAAGATGGTTATACCTGAGGTCAGATTCAAACAGTTTAAGTAGTTGTGAATCTTTATATTAAATATAGAAATTTTAATTTTTAACTTTAAATTAATTTGAAGTTTCAAGAAAATAAACTCTGTTGTGATCATCTTATAAAATTAGTTTAAATGAATCTAGGTTTTTATCAGCTACACAAATTTTAATTATTTACAAATTCAGTTATTATAATTAACAAATATTTTACTTGTGGGCTATGTGAAAGACAAATACCCCCACACACACCTACATAAAGCATGTTGTGAATTTCCTCTTGAACAAATATACTGCTCACAAAAATTAGGCGCTTTTCAAAATTAATATGAAGTGATAAATTATCCCCTAATTTTAGTGAGCAGTATAGATTATTGGATTATAAAGTGAATGTAGAAGGATGTCTGTTGACAACAGTATCACATCTTCTTAAAAAATTCAGAGGGCTTTTGAAAATAAGTGCAAGAAAGGTGAACTTTGAAAGGCAAGAAGAATGTGAGAATTCAGAGACAGAGAAAAGTGGTAATTTCCACTATCAAAAACTATTTTTTTGTGATTTGTGTTTCTTTTTAAGAGAATAATACGTTTTTATATAGCTTACATGGTAATATTACTACATAATTTTTTCTATATTAAAATGCAACCTAAAAACAAATCTGTTCTTTAACAAGGGGACATTAAGTGTGCACATCAGACTGGGAACATTATGGAGTTAATATGTGCTGTCTAGGTTTGACTAAAAATGAGATCAAAAGGGACAAGTGGTATATCCTTGTCAGGATTTTCCACAGTGGTCACAGTAGTAATTTGGGTTTATTCATCTCTCCTTTGGGATTCGTCTATAAACTACACTGGCCAGCTTCTTTCTAACCAATGCAGAAAAGAAAAGAAAGCTGAGTTTGGTTATCCAGTGTAGAAAATACTGTGATTATAGTTCCTAGAGGTTATAAAATATATTGGCTTTTCTTCTCTGCCAAGCTAATTTATATTTATTTCTCTTTTTCTTTGCTTTACCCTATTATTTCTTTAACCAGCCCACCAACAAGTTGTGAAAAACCAAATGCTATTTAAAATCATGTTTGATTTTAATATAAAGATATCTATGTCATCTAAATCAGTGGTCCCCAACCCCCGAGCTGCGGACTGGTACCGGTCCGTGGGCCATTTGGTACCGGTCTGCAGAGAAAGAATAAATAACTTACATTATTTCTGTTTCATTTATAGTTAAGTCTGAATGATGTTTTATTTTAAAAAAATGACCAGATTCTCTCTGTTACATCCATCTAAGACTCACTCTTGACGCTTGTCTCGGTCACGTAATACTTTTATCCGTCCCACCCTAAAGGCTGGTCCGTGAAAATATTTTCTGACATTAAACTGATCCGTGGCCCAAAAAAGGTTGGGGACCACTTATCTAAATGATGAGAAATAGATATTGAAATATCTGCTTCACTGTGTATTCTAGTTATATACCACAAATCCTTAAACGCAAAGTTATATATTGCATATATTTTAATTCACTTAGCACTTTGTTATCATTCAGGATGATTCTCTGGCTAACTTAAAAATAAATTAGCTTCAGAACAAACAAGCTACTAAAATCTTGAAATACTTTATAATATATTAGACAAAATTGTAAGTTTGTTGTATTTTTTAACACAAACAGCAACAAGTCACTTCTAGAAATTGGCCATAATAGTGTAATCTCTTGTTTAGCAAAATTATATATACTGAATAAAGAACTATATAAATTAATGTTTTATATGCAGTGTGTATATAATGCTTACAACAAAGGTATATTTAAGTCATTGTTTTTCAAAATCATATTACATTTAATTGGGAAATACCGAAAGTGAAATGCCAGTAACTAGAGCACAGCATTGAATAAAAATGTGTTGAGGAGAGGATCTCTCTCTTTGCTTGATGTCAGATCTTAAGTGGTCCAGGACTGTCTGTGATCTCCTGTCCTGTAATGGTTGACCTTCGCTGAGCGTCTCCCACTGTACAGTGCTGCTGTCCAGCTGAGTTCTCCGCTCTCTCAGCCTCTGGGAAGTTGCCAAGATGCTCATTTCAGCAGCCATTCTATTGAGCCTTCTTAGCATCTTGGCTCCAAGCCATAATGCAGTGTCATTGCCTCCACAGAAATGCAATGATGCACACAATGTTTTCCCTCTCAAGTCCTTCCACTTCCAGAGTGCAGGGTGTGAGCCAGACACAAATCTCCCAATACAAAGTTACCTTCTGTCTTTCCAGATTTGAAATATATAATTTTTTATTTAACTGATCCTAACCACCCTCCCCTCACACTCTGTACTCTCACCCCCACCTTTCTTCTAGAAATATAGTCTTGAATTCTTTCATCTTATTTTATCTAAGTAAATTTCATGTAAGTTTCTTGTTTTGAAAACAAAATCCTGTTTATATTGCTCTCAGCATAATAAAAAATTTTCTCAGCCTCGAAAATTAAAAGCCCTTAGGTCTTCCTTGGAAGAGGTCAGTAATCTTTCATTTTTAGCACATCAATCTACTGAAGAGCAAACAAAATGACATTTTTTAAAATTAGGTAATCTTGCCACTTTAAAATTTCACTAAATTGCCCTCTTACCCACACATACACCTAACAATCTACACTAGACACCGTGCCTGATACGGAGAGTGCGGTTCAAATAATTAGTCCAAATGCCTCACCTTTCCACCTATGAAATATATTGGATTTAGGAAAAATTAGTCTCTTTGACCCTTGAGATGTAGAAATGTTGCCCAAATGACAACTAGGAAGGGAAATAGCAGAAGGCTCAGAGAATGGGGAAGTCTGTGCTAGTGTTGATTACTCAGGGAGCACGTCTCCATTTGGCCATGCCCATTCCCGGAAAAAGTACTTTCCCAGATGCTGCAAGGTCTGGGGACCAGTTGCTAAGCCAGCTGGGGACATTGTCGTGTATCTCTTCCACATGTCAAAGGACACAGAATATCTACACTTGGATCTCTCACAGGCAACTCCAGCTCTACTTGTTGAAAATTGAACTCACTGTCCTCTCTACAGACTTGGTTTTCCTTCTAATCCCAGTGTTAGGGAATGTTGTCCTTTTCTCCCAGTTGTCCAAATAAATAGCATCTTTGCCTCTTCTGTCACTGGCTTACCTTATATCTAACCAGGTGTCCTGTGGATTCTACTTCTTGAGTCCATTTCTCAAATCTGTCTTATCTTCTCTTCCAGGTTAAATCAGGCATTTATCATTATTTTGCAACAGGCTGTGATCGCAACGGATTATAATCATTCTCTCTTCTTTTCTTCATACTGTCTACAATTCTTTCTGAAATTTAAATCAAATTACACTTTTCCTAATTTTATATTCTTATTGATTAAAGTCTAAACTTCTTAGTTCAATTTATAAAAATGACTGGTCTAGGCCATGGCCAATTGGCTCAGCCGTGTAGAAGTCCCGAGTTCAATTCCCTGACAGCTTGCACAGGAGAAGCACCCATCTGCCTCTCCACCTTTCACCCTCTCCTTTCTTTCTCTCTCTTCCCCTCCTGCAGCCAAGGCTCCATTGGAGCAAAGCTGGCCCGGACACTGAGGATAGCTCCATGGCCTCTGCCTCAGGCGCTAGAATGGCTCGATTGCAGCAGGACAACGCTTCAGATGGGCTGAGCTTCACCCCTGGTTAGCATGCTGGGTGGATCCCTGTCAGGCTAATGTGGGAGTCTGTCTGTCTGCCCCCCCACACACCTGCTTCTCACTCAGAAAAATACCAAAAAAAAGATTGGTTTAAAGGAGTCTAAGGTGTACAGGAAACTATTTGGAGGCCCTGCAGTTATTCAGGTATGAGGAAATCAATACCTGCATCAGGATCATGGTAATAGAAATGAGAAAGAAAGGCTAGAGTTGAAACACATTGAACATATAGAAAAAGTAAGATTATGTGTAGGAAGGATTTGAAGAATTTGAGAACAATAGGCTCTAAATTTTTGCAACTAAGAGAGTGCTACAATTGTTAATAGTGATGGGAAAGTGACTTCACCTTGCATCACCAGCAGTGTTGCCACACAGTCATCTCCTCTCCCCATCACGCGTCACACCTGTTAACGTCCTTCCTGGCTGGCGTCCTTCCACAGGTGCATTTTCCTACTGATTCTATTCTCTCTGGTAAACATTGACTGGAGTATTTTGCAAGGCTTTTGAAGAGGCAGAGAGGTATATAAAGTACTATCACAACTTTCCTGAAGAACCTTACCATTCAGAAGAAGAGAAGTATTAGATTGTCAACTTTTTGACAACACAACTGTCTTTTACATGTCTTATATTCTCAGTCAAGTACAGAATCTTGTACATGATAGGGTTCCACTAAATACTTTCTGAGTGAAGTGGTTGAAGAAATAAGTGAGGAGATTGCAGATTATTATTGCAGGTGAGAGGGCTAAGGCACAGAAATGAGAACACACGTACCCTAGTTTGATGTAAAGGTATGTAAAACAGAGCAGTGAAATGTTTTGTGGGAATGAAAAACATTTAAGTCTGCAGAAACAATTGAGAAATGGATAAATGTAAGAAAGTCTGAAACAGGTTATAGCAGTCAAACTTTAGATTTGAATAGATGATAAAACTTTAAAGTTTATAAATCAGTGTTATGTGCCAAGCGATGCTTTAGGAATCCATAAACCTGGGTGTTGGCCTTTTAGTTCAGGGTTACTGAGTCATCACCTGCGATGCTGAACAACATTCTGCAACAAAAGTCTGCAGTTCAGATTAGGCCTCGCACAATGACCTTTCTCCTGGTGTACAAACACTTCACATGTGGGCATGTAGCTTATACTTATCTACACAGAGCAATATCTTTTCATCTGTCCAGAAAAGGGCAAGTCATATTTAAAAAAAAAAACTGCAATGAGTTATGCTTTTGTATAAAATTTTAAAATCCAACAATCAAGTGTCATTTAGGATACAGCTCTGTACCTAAAAATATTCTATTTTACATACTGCTTCCTTCATATGTTCTTAGGTTATCGCAACTGTACAATTGTGAACACATTTTACTTCATTATAGTGACTCTATTTGGGCAAAGCAAGATATCAAGGATGAGTTTTTTTTGTGTGTTTTGTTTTTCAGCTCACTAATATTATGTGCATTCGTCATTGTTTTGAGGGACATCTTTTCTCCTTGGGCTAGGGTGCAAAAAGTCACTCCTTAGCATTTGATTCTAATTAGATAAAATTGGAAGCTGTGCTCCAGGAAAACAACTACTCCAAAAGCTCCACTTCCCTGTTAGGCTAACATACCCTGGTCTGCAGCCCTGGAGTCTCTTACCTTCACTGCGTGTCTCCCACGTTCGGTAGTCTCAGCCATCTAATGCTTCCCGAATGCTTATTCAGAACAGACTTAAAGGCCCCTCTGTACACTAACAGAGCCGACATCCTCTCCCTATCTTTTAACTTCTTAGTCCAGGCAGCTTCTTGAGAAATATTTCTAGCAAATGAGACCAAGTGACTAGAAAGAGCTTTCATCTTATATGCATAAAACCACTGAGCAAGGCAGAGCCAATGTCTGTTTTACCCAATGTTGTTTCATCAGAAATGTGAATGATGCTTATTTGATTGGTTTTGCTCTTGAGCTGTCCAACTAGAGAAAACTGCCTCCTTTATGACAGAATTTCTGCTTACAACTATGTAAACATCAGCACACTAATTTTGAAAGAATATATTTAGCCTATTTTAAGTAGATGCCATATAAGGAAGTAAAATTAGTAATTCTATAACCATAGAATAAACTTCCAGTCTATAATATTAAGCTGTACCACACGTGACACACACTGTGCACCTAAATGAAGTCTTCATTGTACATATTTCACTATCTTTTTTCAAACAATTTACTTTTCTTAATAGAAAGAGATGATGGCTAAATGTCTCAGGTATGCCCCACCTAAACCACCAGATGTACTGCCTCTTCATATTTCTAAAAGAATAAAATTGCATATTCTTGAAATGAGCAAAATGATAGCATATATTCAATTAAAAATAAATATGATAATAATATACCTTATCATCATTAATGCTATTGAATATTAAGTCATGTTATGTTTATAGTACTTGTTGCTTGTTGGCCTAATGAAAGTTAATGACTTTTTCCAATGTAGCTACCAGAACAAAAATTTCATGAAGATAAAAGAATCTTAGCATGGTGAAGAAAGCATTGAATTGATTCTGGAATTTTCTAGGTTTAAGGATTTGGGCATATTATTAACTTTATTAGCCTCAAGATGCTCTTCTCTAATGTAGAAGAATAGCTGTCTTATACTAGCTATTACAATGACAGTAGATATATAAGGTGCCCAATCGGTGCTTAGTACATCTAAGATATTCATTGACTATTAATTACTTGAAACAGATTAATCACTGCATGATTCTAGATTTCTGTACTTTGTTCATTTGGGGTGGGTTGGCATGCATGTGTTCTCTAGCTGTTATTTGTGTATTACATTAATAATTATAATACAAAGAACATCACAATTGTATTTTTTGTGTGTTCTTTCAAAGACATGTAATAGTGTGAATGTTTGAAAACATGAGTTGTGTCACCAGACCATGTGGTAACACAGTGGATAGAGCATTGGCCTGAGAAGCTGAGGACCTAGGTTCAAAACCCTGTCATTGCTGGCTTGAGCCCGGGCTCATCCTGCTTGAGCACAGTCTCATCCAGCTTGAGCTTGGGCGCACCAGCTTGAGGGCTGGGTCACTGGCTTGAGTGTGGGATCATAGACATGACCCCATGGTGTTGGATTGATCCCAAAGGTTGCTGGCTTGCAGCCTAAGATCACTGGCTTGAGCCTAAGGTCACTGGCTTGAGCAAGGGATAACTGGCTCAGCTGGAGCTCCCTGGTCAAGGCACAAAGGAGAAGCAATCAATGAACAACTGAAGTACAGCAACTATGCATTGATGCTTCTCATCTCTCCCCTTCTTGTCTATCTGTCCCTGTCTGTCTGTCTCTCCTCTCTCTATCACCAAAAAAAAGAAAAATCAATTTTAAAAAAACATGAATTTTGTTAATATCAACTAGTCAGTAAACATATGAGGCTTTGTAAAAAGTTAATGTTGCAAGTAAACAATTGATGAAAAATTGCTGCATCTAACATTACACTTTTCAGTGAAGTTAAGTGTTTTGAATCTGGCCTATTGCTTGAGACTGTATTAAGTGTAATTTCTATGAAATCTGTGTAAGTGTGGACATGGAGCAAGTAATGAGGATGAAAGAAGACCTGATTTTGAGATGTAATGGCTGTGAATACTCACTGAGTCGGGCTGAGCAAGGAAGCACCTGTTCCTTTAGGAAGGACTTGCCTGCATCTCACAGAGTGTAAGTTCCCATTCATGTTTTCAACATAAAGCAAAACCAGTCATTTCATATTCAGTAAAAATAACCAGGAAATGACTAGTTTTATTTGCTCTTGTACTTACATCATATCCTCTCAAATGGTGTAATGGTTGCTTTGAATGTTATTTTGCTATGACTTGGTCCATGAAGACACAACATCCTTCAAGACAACTTAAAGAGTATTAATTCCACATAGGAATTAACATAATATTTTTATTTAATGTGTCCCCAAGTCTGAATGAAACTTTGTAGATATAAAGTCTCAGTTCTTCTGACCAATTCTATGGACCACCTGTGATCACAAATAACCCATGTGCAGGAAAGAGGATATGCAGTCACTCAAGAAAATAAACCTGCAATCTGAAGCTAGTAAATAGAATGAAGAACATGTTGAGCATTACTTAAAGGGGCTTTTGTCTAACTGAAGACACTTGGAAGCCAGACTAAGAAATCTAGACGTCGTTAGAAAGGTGACATTAACCACAGTCAGCTTTTAAAGGATTTTTCTAGAAGGTAGAATTCCTTTGGAAAACACTTTATGTACCAGCATGAATAAAATTCTGTGGTACTCTAGACAAAGATGATTTTTATTTTATTGTGGTTTTAGCCATATTAAAATGCTCATAAACTATGTTACCTTATACCATACATGTGGAAGCAATCAGTATATGTAAATGATATGTGAAGGTGAGGTATGTTTTTAGCTTAAAAACTTAGACTGTCTGTAGTTATAAATTATAACCACACCACAAAGAGAAAGTGCCTTTTAATAGTAACTTAAATGTAAAAATAATCAGTGATGAATTTTTTAAAATACTACTTGGGTATTTTTAGTAAAGTACAATAAATGTAAAATATAGTGTTACTTTGTGCTGTTACATTATTTTTAGAATAATATCTAAAGGCAAATATTTTTTACATTAAATTGTTAAAATGTAAGTATTTGTAGTTAAACATTGTTATGTCAATCTATCTGTGAAAAAGTACTTTTGCCAATGGTTGCATTTCATTTATTTTTTATTACGGGTATATTTGGCATACAACATTACATTAGCTTCAAGTATACAACATAATGTTTTTATTATTATTATTATTATTTAGTAAGAAGAAGAGAGGTAGAGATAGACTCTCTCAAGCGCCCCTACCAGGATCCACCTGGAAAGTCCAATAAGGGGCATTGCTTCATTGCTCAGCAACCAAACTCTTCTTAGTGCCTGAGGCAGAGGTGATGGAGCCATCCTCAGCACTTGGGGCTAACTTGCTCCAATAGAGAGAGATGGGAAATGAGAGGGGGAGAGGCGGATAAGCAGACGGGTTCTTCTCCTGTGTGCTCTGACCAGGAATTGAACCCAAGACATCCACACACTGGGCCAATGCTCTATTACTGAGCCAACTGCCCAGGGCAACATAATGATTCTATATTTGTATACATTGCAAAATGATAACCACAGTACATCTTATTAACATCTGTCACCATCCATAAGTACACACTATTTTTCTTATAATGCCTTTCAAGATTACTTTCTTAACAATTTTAAAATATGCAACACAGTACTATTACTTGCTATACTATACATTACATCCCTATGAATTACTAATTTAATAACTGGAAGTTTGTACCTAAGGGTTTCATTTTAGACTTACTACAGTTATCCTTTATTAAAATAAATGTTTCCACCCTTTTTTATTACCATGAAATCAATTTGCTTTTTTGTCTATTATATACTCTATGTATAAAGATGTATGTATATATATATATATACATAAGTTTCATAACATTTTATAAGTTTTGAATATATAAACCTGAATCAATCAAATTTCCTTGAAAAGGAAATAAATATAATAAAAATAAATGTTTTTCTCTTTTTAAATTTAAAACAGTGAAACTTTTAGTCTCAATATGATGGTGCTATGTCTTTAAAATATTTCTACCATCTGCTATATGTAAAGCCGGATATTAAAATAACATGAATTCAGAGAAGTGTTACTAGACACACACATACACACACACACACACAGAGGAAGGGAAATAAAATAAGACAAAATAAAATAAATCAAAGATGAGTATTTAAGTATCTTATCTTTTCAATAGAAAAAACGCACAAGGTCATGTTTTGTTAGACTGAAATCAGATCTTTTGTATAGCCTATTTGTTCATAATAAAACAATACAACACTCCACTCGGGTAATATTTTACTTGAATAAACCAAGAAATAAATTATTATACTAAGTATCTAAATAAAATTCACTGATATTTAAAGAAAGAGTCTCCAAACCTGGCTCAACATGCCATCTTTAATTCTAAGCATCTTCTTGGCCAGGGCCTCTTAGAGACTCAGAGATAAATGACACAGTCCCCATGCAGAAGTATCTCACTCTCTATGTCAACCCAGACTAATCAGGGTTCAGTGTATCAAGGGAATAATAAAAAAAATAATGGAAGTTTTCAAAAGTAGAATTAATTCCACCATTAGACAAGTGCAAGTTGCCATTTGAAATGTATCCCATGCAGTAATGGTAGAAGACTATGAGAAGAAAGAAAGACCAGAAATAGAGTAGCTAAGCAGGGAAGCACTGACTGAGCATGTCATACATGAAAAATGGAGAAGAGAAGCAAATCCTTCAATTCAGATGCATGCGCGTGTGTGTACGAGTGTGTGTATGTGTGTGCGTGTTGTCATCATTATTCTTTCAGTTTGGTCTATGGTTCTGCTGTAACTCTGATTATTCTTAGTGTGTATTTCTACATTATTGTGCTCTTTCATATTTTGTTATTCTTTTTTTTATCCAGAAAGTTCTTTTAAATTTTTAAATTTATTTCTAGTGAACAATTTACTAAGTATGACTATACACCAATCATCATAATGATAATAAGAGCAGAAAAAATGTATAATTAATCCTTTTTCTCAAAAATCTCACCACACAGTGAAAAAAATACCACTCTGATAAGGCAAACTGGTCTATCATTTAGATATAAAACAAATGCTATGAAATTTAGAGGTGATAATGATTTGTTAATCATGCTATGGCATGCTATTCAGCATGAGGAAAAATGTGTTTTACAGAGTAAAAATTAAGCTGGACTCATGAGAATGAGGAAATTTTGCAAGAAATAATTGAAAATAGCTCTCTTGGAGAAGCATAGCCTGGGGACATGAGGCATTAATTTATATAGTTTATCTAAGAAACAGCAACATTAATTTAATCTTAAACAGAAAAGAGTAAAAGATTGTGAAGCAATGGAAGCTAATTCTGAAAATCTGAATATTTCAGTGATCAATGATTCTTCAGAACTTTTTATTATTCTTCTAATAAGTACTAATACAGTGTGGAATGGAGTACACTATAAATTATGGAATCTGTATGGGTAAAGATGACATGCATTCTGCCCCCAAGGAGCTAATGTTTAGTGAAGAAAGTATTCAAGTATGTCAAAACAGACATTAGAGAACAAATGTGCAAAGGGTAATTTATCCAAACAAACTACTGCGAGAATTCAGAAAATAAAGATATCACAAAGTCCAGAGATCAGGAAAGTCCTTGTGTGAGAAGAAGCCATCAAGGTGGACATCAAAGCGCCTCCTGGTAGGAAGGCATGGAAGTGAGAGGAAGAATTGAGGACATTTTAGGTGATGGGAGTCAGTAAATTACAAGCAGGAGAGAAAGTATGAAGGGTGTATCATAAAATATTTAGTATTTTAATTTACCTAGGCATATTTAAGAAAACTGTATAATTTCAGGTATTAATGAATGAACCATAGATAGCTGATGTTCCTGAGCACCCAAAGCATGCCACAAACAAGGTGACCAATAACTTCTATCTTTCACTGTTCAGTTTTCAATGGAAATAATTAAAATAATTCATAAAATAGTCATCAACATTATTTTTTGATTCAAGTATTTGAGCATGTTCTAGGTGCATGAGAGCAAGCCAAGAATCACAGTCTGGTTGGAATCAATAGTAGTTAATAATATGGTTTTAGTATTCAGAGAGATCTGAGCTCAAATCTAGCACTTACTATCTGTGTGAACTTAAAAAATACACCTCACTAAAATTCAACATTTTTTTTGTAAGAAAGAATAATAGAAGACCTATCTTTTAAATGGTTCTATAGATTACATGAGGCTTGGAAGATGCCTTTTTTAAATGTATGAGGACTGATACAAAGGAACACTAAACAAAATGGTTGTCATAGTGAGTGTGCAATATTGGACATTATAGAAGATATAAGAATAGCTCACAATGTGAAGTGTCAGGTCAAGTGATGAAAGTACAGAACAGGTAGTAAGTGAAATTGAAAAGCAAAAGAATGGAGCAAGATGAGAGCTGAGGATTGAAGAAAGAGTCCAAGGAAGATAAGTCAAGAGCTGAGATAATGGTTTGAGCAATTATGTAAATACCCAAGCTATATTTTGAGATAAAAAATAATTTGTTTGCTTGTAGTTTCCCTTTATTGTACTAACTATTGGATTGAATGCATCATTTCAGTCAGTGTGGCTATACTTGGTGATGTAGATACTAATTATGTGTTTGACTTTCTATTATTTTCCCTGTTTCCTAAAAAAATTGATAAGTAGTGACAAGGCCAAGATATATAAAATCAGAGAAAGTTAAAAGAGCAATATGACTAGATGTTACAGTAGTTATAGCTAACAAGAATAATTTGTAATAACAATGTATCCAGAAGTTTATGAAGAACTTAAAGGGATAGAATTGAATCAGATTGGAAGGGTGGAATTGAGGTAAACAAATAGGTGCTGTGTGTTGTGATTGAGAAAAATGAAACTTTACTTAAAAACATATTGATTAACATTATTCGTTTACAACTCTCATTTACTGAGACAAAAATAAAAAATAACTCTAGCTTATAATATTAAACTTTTGCAAAGAATATTGAATGGCAAAAACTAATAACTAAATGGGGATATTTTTAATATACTTATAAGAAGTGAACATAATAAAATGTCATACATAGGATGCATAAAAATAAAGTTATTACCAAATGATTACAGTTTCTTACTATCTCATTACATTGTATTTATTATTGAAATTGTGTCTAACAATACATAGTTTCTTTTAACTCAGGAAAAGAACAGAAATTTTACCATATGTGAAAATAATGGCAGATGCTATAGCTGAAAGATTAAGATGATATTATATCACAGTCATTTAAGAGAATAAATTACAACCTAATCTGTGGTGGCGCAGTGGATAAAGTGTCAACCTGGAAATCTGAGGTTGCCAATTTGAAACCCTGGGCTTGCCTGGTCAAGGCACATATGAGAAGCAAGTAGTACAAGTTGATGCTTACCACTCTTCCACTTCTTTCTCTGTCTCCTCTCTCAAAAATCGATAAATAATATATTAAAAAAGAAGAAGAAAATACAGTCTATCAGGGAAAACCAAAACCAGGAAACCTATGTATAAATTGTTTAGTATAATGAATCTCCTGATATGTAATGTGTCAAAATATGCTTATGAATAACTGCTACATATAGTAAAGGCTACATACATATGTGTTTGTATGCTCTGCATTTCTCTCTTCCAATATTACAGTTCTAAAGACATTCCACTGAATTATATAGTTCTGTGCTTTTAACTGTTTTTCACTTAAATGACTCATACAGAAGACTAAGCTGTATGCAAATGAACATGCTTTATGTCCTTTTAACTTTTTGAAGTAGCATTTTTTCACTTTTTCCCTGAGTATTTCTAATAACAGAAGACTATTCCAAAAATATTTTCAGGAAACTTGATAGCACCCCTGAAGGAGTCCAATTTTATGCCTCAAGGCTACACATTATTATGCACTACTGAATGAAAGCTAAGATGGTGCCATTGTGTTCAGTTTCCAGAGTCAGCTATTTTCACTACTGAATTAAATGTTGCACACTCTACACTTAATGCACACCACTAGGAAAGATGACTGCGGGCTGAATTATCTAAATTGCTTACTAAAGTAAATCAAAGTCATTGGCTTTCAGTTCGCAAACCAACATTGTCAGAGTGGCTAAGAAATGTGAGTGAATAGGGAATACTAGGAATTGCTGCCTGTCACATCTGAAAGGTCTCCTAGCTTAAAGAAATACTTAACCATTCTTAAACACTACCCTTAAGTCTTAGATGTTAAGCATAGGAAGAACAGCTGGTTACTTGATTTACAGATACTGATTTTTTCACTTTTAACCTTGGCAAAAAAAGGCTCATTTTTAAGCCACCATTCTAGGCACTGATGGGCATTAATCTGGCATCCAAGTGGGTTGCTGTGCCATCTTTTATAAATAAATAAACTCACATATATTAGGAGATAATAGATGTTTTTATTTCTTTTTGATAGGTATACATCAAACTCATGGTATGTTTTCCATTAAATACAGGAAAAGAGAACCATTTGTGGTACAAATTCCAATAGAAAACATATTTACACCCCTCAGATCTTTATTCCAGTCTGGATAATAATTTTTTGAATGGCTGCTTCTTTTTTCAAAGTTTTTACTTTCCCCACTAATTGGGACCTTCATTTAAATTGCTTCAGCAATTTACAACATACCACAGAATAACTCCTTAATGTGCATCTTGTACCAAGATTTGTATCTACTTAAATATAAGAACTGCATCTAAATTAATCTATAAATGGAAGGAGACAAGATATTGTATCTGTTTAAAAAGAAGCAACTATATAGAAAAATTTTTCTTAGATAAAAATATTAAGAGTTTTAATTCAGAATTGCATTTTTAGGCTGTCACAGATTTACCATTTCCCATGCCAAATAAAGTGATAGAAGCGCTGTGAAAATTTAGTGCTTGTTAGTGTTGGTGAATCACTGTAGCCATAAATAAATCTGCTATAAAACTTCAGAGCATTCTTTTGTGGGGCAGGCAAGGTTCATGTAGAGTTTGCTCCTTTGGCTACTTCCAGACATTTAGGATCCACACATTAAGCTTTTAATATTATGTGCATTCACCTGATAGAATGTTTATCAGATTTTTTATTCAAAACAGTAAACATAAGAGTGAAAAAACTGTTGTAGGTTTCCAGTCTAAACATTTGTCAGCTATTATTTGAATACCCAAAACCATTTATCTGTGTAGTTCATGCTTTGCCTTTAAGTCATCCAGATGACTCAAAAAAAACAAAACCCAGAATGGAATTTTTTCTCAAGAAAATTCTAATTTTCACTCCTAGAACCAAGGTCCCTAATAACACAAAACCCTGTCTGTGCACTTCCAAGTGGTGATCTAGCATGAGTCTAAAGCAGGGAGAGCTGACACTTGGGAGTACTCAACTGGCATAGATACTACAGTGAGGGGCTGGTCTGGGATGGACTTACTGTTCCTTTTTACTGAAGAGGCTGGCATTCCCCAACTCTGGTGTTCACTGATGTTTGGAATAAGGTCAGGTCTAAAACCATTGTTTTCAAAGATACTTAAAAAAATAACTCCTATGTTTTTGTTAAGATAAATAAAGATGAAAATAAAAATAATAGCAGTAACTGCCATTTAGTGACTATTTATTATTGGCCAGAAATAGTGCTAAAGTTTTTGTGTAAAGTATCTCATGTAATTGTTACAGCCTTTCTAGGTGGTGCACATTTTTCACCCTTTTATGGATGAGCAAACCACTGCCCAAAGTAGAACACAGAGTGAGAGAAACTGTTCAGTGTCTGTTTGACAGCAAAGCCTTTTCTTTTATGTCTTTAATTGTAGTAAGAACACTGAATATGAAAACTACGCTCTGCATACATCTTTAAATGCACAGTACATTATTGTTGATTAAGATACAACATTGTACATCACATATCTAGGACTTATCCCCCTTGCTTAAATGAAACTTTATGCCCCTTGATTACTAACCTCCCATTTCTCCTCTCTACCACCTCTACTAACCACCGTTCCACTTCTTTGATTCAATAAATATGATTATTTTAGATACCTTATATAAATGAAGGCATTACTTTTAATTAGTGCTCTCTATTAAAGAAGATCTGATTCCAGGTGGTTGTAAGAAACCACTATCCAAGTGCTGCCACTGCAATTGTACATAATTATTACAGTGGAAAACTGACTTTTTAAAAGAAATAATTACAAATCTTATAGTCCTAAAATTTTTGACATAAGTTATGGCTACTGGGTTCTAGATGCTAAATATTCAGAAACTATTATATATTCAAGAAGTTAACTAGAGATTGTTTACTGTTTCCTAACGTAAAGCATACACTAATACCTAAAATCTTTAAAAAATAAAATAATTTTCTCTAAGGATATGGGCTACATGTAAAAGTGAACAATTCAGACGATAAGAAGATTAATTTCAATTTTAGGTCTTCAGTCTCTATCTTTATTTAAACCTGATATGGGTTTTCATAAAATCTGTCATTGTTTTTTAAGTGAGTCATAATGTATAGTTCTCTAGTAATGCATAGCTAATCATATGCCATTATATAATTAAGTTTACTGAAATGAAAAAGGTAATATATAAAAAGTAGGTTTTGCAAAAGAAAACTCTATGAGCCTCTGTTCTTTATTGTTGATGCTTAAGATGTTTCAGCATACAAACCATTATTATAGACTTTAAGAAAACTTTATGCATAACTCAAGTGAAACATAGATAATATGGCTGGTTGTGGCTGAAATAATGCAAAACCTCTGCGTGCCACAGGATTAACTTTCCAAACCATAAATCCTTTTCCTAACAGCTAAATATTACGATAGCATTGCTGATGACTTGGACTTGGTTCACATAAAGGTTCCTAAGCTCTGGCAAACTTTTGACAAATGAATAAAATCGGAGACTATAGCCAATTGTCACTTTCTATGGCAGATGCTTTATTGAAAGCTTTACTTCTCAGCATAAATGAAATGAGCAGTCTTTATGAAATGTTAAGAGGCTCATCAATCTTTCAGAAGAAAGAGAAAAACTGTGTTTAGATAAGGTGCCTCTCTAGTTTTACAGTTAAGTGATGAAACAAGAACAACGTGGCAACAATGACCACCACAAGTTATGTTTTAGTTTTTATTTCAGCTCTTTCACGTAAATGTTTTGAGTGTGGTACTCTAATGAACAAATGCAATGCTTCGTTATAAAAATTAAAGCACTTGCCCTCTCTAGCACAAACTTAAAAATGTATAAAGGATTAGTAAAAGAACAGATTGTACACTATCACAGTATTTCTGGACCCCAGGATTTGATTTGTTTATATATTTCTGCTTGTGAATCTCAGATACATGTATCTCTTTGTGTCCTAGGTCTCTCCTGGAATACCAGTTTGAATTCATGTGTAAATTGAATATATGTCAACTTGAGTTTATTAGGGCTTCCTCCCTCTCAAATTCCTTCCTATCAACTACCACTCAGTGTATGGCCCCATCATCCCTGCAGTTGAGCTGAGAACTTGGGTCTGGCTGGGTTATCTGTTATATTAAGTGTATTTGATTACATATTTTCAATAAATCAATAGCAATTTTATAATAGTTTTTATGGATAGTTCAGAGGGTTCAATGAAACGCTCTCACTTTTCTATGATTAGTAATATAGCCTTATGATAAAAATAGGTCAAACACCTCATTAGAGAAAAACTTGAGTTAGATCATTACTAAAATATTAAATAATAACTACTATACTTCTGCTTCAACAACTAATTGCTTCTCACTATATTTGCTTTTGAAAAAATAACCATTAAATGTTGGGAGAAACAAAAACTTCTTTTACCTTCTGATAGAGATAGAAGAGAATTCAGAATTCAGTCATCAAATTAATATTTACATCCAAACTCGTAGGTATATATCAAAAAGTATATCTTAGGTTGAGACATTAGGTAAATAAAGATACATAACTTAGATACTTTCCAAAACAGAAACAATAAAATGAATTCCCAATTGGGAAATTTATGTCCAGTGAGCTATATTCTGCCTCCAGCCTGTTTTTGTACATCAAAGATGCTATGTTCAGTGGTAGAGAAAAAAAGAGTTTTCACATATTTAAATAGTTGAAAGCAAAATTTAAAAAATGGGTAATATTTGTGATATAAAAATAATTATGAAATTCAAAGTTAATTTTCATTAATAAAATTTTGAGTTCTGTCAATAAAAATTATGTGGAAATGTATTATTGTTTTCTCTTGTACCTACACAAAATCCTCAATGTTGCCTTACAATGTCAAAAATATTTACTATATAACCTTTCCATGAAAACGGTGGCTAATCACTGAACTAAAATATACTTGGAAATGACAAAGTGACTCATTTTTGCTTTTTAGAAATCAAAGGTCAGTTTAATTCTAATGACTGACAATATGAAAATGTACAAAATAGCCTGACCTGTGGTGGCACAATGGATAAAGTATCGACCTAAAATGCTGAGGTTGCTGGTTCGAAACTCTCGCTTGCCCGGTCAAGGCATATATAGGAGTTGATGCTTCCTGCTCCTCCACCTTTCTCTCTCTCTCTCTCTCCTCTCTAAAAATGAGTAAGTCGCCAAATGGGGCATGGCGGGAAAGGGGGCCGCCCCCTCGCCCGTCATGCAACGCACGTTCGTGGGGAACCTGGTGCTAAACCATTCGTAGACAACCTGCTTCTGGGTCGGGGTTTCGTACGTAGCAGAGCAGCTCCCTCCTGCGATCTATTGAAAGTCAGCCCTCGACAAGGGTTTGTAAAATAAAAAATAAAAAAAGAACAACAAAAAAAAAGAATAAAAATGAATAAGTGGGCCCTGGCCAGTTGGTTCAGTGGTAGAGCGTCAGCCTGGTGTGCAAGAGTCCCAGGTTCGATTCTCGACCAGGGCACACAGGAGAAGCACCCATCTGCTTCTCCACCCTTCCCCTTCTCCTTTCTCTCTGTCTCTCTCTTCCCCTCGTGCAGCCAAGGCTCCATTGGAGCAAAGTTGGCCCGGGTGCTGAGGATGGCTCTGTGGCCTCTGGCTCAGGCACTAGAATGGCTCTGGTTGCAACGAGCGATGCCCCAGGATGGGCAGAGCATTGCCCCCTGGTGGGCATGCCGGATGGATCCCGGTCAGGTGCATGCAGGGGTCTGACTACTGCCTCCCCGTTTACAACTTCAGAAAAATACAAAAAAATAATTAAATAAATAAATAAATAAATAAATAAATAAAAATGAATAAGTAAAAGTTTAAAAAAAAGGAGAATGTACAAAATAAATATATTGGTTAACTCAGAAATTGGACAAATTTGGGTATAGAACTTAAGAGTGTGTTTGAGATTTAAAAAAATGAAATCTTGTTTTGATCATAGCTTTTTCTTCTCTACCACTGAACATATAAGTTAATAGTTATTTTCTTTTTCTTTTTGATTCTTCTTTGAAGTAACTTGAAATGACTTACAGTTATTTCCATGAAGAAAACCTTAAAAAGTAGTGTTCTTATGTAAGCAAAATAAAATATGTTAATATAAGTCTTCTTAAGAGATACATTATTCTTATCAAAGCACTTTATTTAATGTACAAAAATTATATTTTCTCATAGTAATTTCATTATATTTATATTTATATTTTTCATTTTTTATAAATATAACATGTAGCTACTACCATTTTGCTGTTTAAAATATTATTTATCTAAACTTCTATGATAAACAATAGAAAACAATTGAATAAAATATCAATATCAACATGAAATTAATTTGCCATATTATAGTAATTGATATCTTTACGCTATTGTTTTGAAAAAGTAAATGTTTCTAGTAATTTTGTGCATTTAAAAATAAAATACTTTCAGGGCAAATGTGAAATTTTAAATTTACATATTTATTTGCAATTTACATATATAAACAAGCTTAACTGATGTCAAAGTAGTATAAATTCCCCAAATCTGAAGACTCAAACTGTCAACTAGTAAGCAGCTCTCCCACCCAAATAAGGAAATACAATACATCTTTTTCATTAGGCCACCTGCGGAAAGCAACCTTTCCTCTTTATACGATGTCATGTCTTAACACTAGATTGTCATAATTTGAAACTGAACTCAGTTTATTTTTATTGAAAATATTGTGTTGCTTCAGAAATAAGCAGTATGTGTGGAATTTTTACCCTAACTGAAATAACTATTCAGGAGATTGGAGCACCATTCTTTATAATTCAGTGTGAGAGTTTATCCATCACCCAGCAGCTCAATTTCTTTCTTTCACCATCTGTTCTTTCTTTCTTTCTTCTCTGCCAAAAATCGATAGAACTCAGTGAGAAAAATTGAACTGTTCCATAACCCAACCATACTGGGATTATTTTGTTCACAATACACTGACCTAGTTCTTACACTGGTCCAGTTTAATTAGGTAAGCCCTCTGTTTATAAAAGTACACATTTACTAAACTGTAAACATTAAATGAGTGCTATAAAAGCAGCCAAAATGTTATTGTTTCAACAGTCAAGATTTTAAGATGGCAACACTTGGCAAACATAAAGCAACACACTGTCTGTTTCCAGACTGAAAAATCTCTTTATGCAGCAAGAGCTTTTCATGAGGATCACTTGTACACATCCAAGGAGATTCAATAACTTAATTTTTAACTGTAAGGAAATATTATCAGAGATTTTAACACATAATCTCTAAAACCAAGTCTATCATAATATTCACAAAACCCTAGAATAATTATCTATTGCTCTGCTGCATTTGAAAACTTTACATAAAGTTTTATTGCACGCATGTCAAATACATCTCATGATTGTCACAAACATAAATACAGCAAATAGTAGGAAAGAAATATGATGGCATTCTCTAATCATCCGCAATTGCCATAGCATTTACTATTGTGCAGTCTTATTTGCACAAAAAAATAAAATAAAATAAAATAAAATCCTATGGCCAAAGACCAATAACTTTTATTTTAAAAAATCACTCTAATGTTGAGAAATGTCAGTAATTGCACTCTGAATAGACATTTTGTGTACTTTATGTACTACAAAAAAAAATCAACTTCCATCTTTTAATGGAATGTTGCCATTTATGAATATGAGTATGGGCAAGATGTAAAACAATGCATATATAAAAATGTTTTATCTTTACAAGGTAGTGAGTCATGGACCTTCCATAACTTACCTCAAGCTGTGCTAACAAAACTGTTTTTACCTGATGTCTCATTTATCTTTGCAAATTTAAAACTGAAATTGCAGAGTGATTGACGACACATATTTGTCTTTTTTTGTTTGTTTGTTTTATTACTGGAATTCTGATTAGTGGCAGGTACTTCATTTTTAAAATAAAGGTAGCTTGAAAAAAAGCAGAACTTTAGATTTTAATAAAAGTACTAAAAAGCTTTATAGAATCATACAAAGAAATTATTAGCAGTCATGGTCATTTTTAACAAATATTTTATTTTAAAATTGACTTATCTTAATATGTGCATTAGTGACAACATTGCACTTTGTGATTTCAATATTTAATGCTACTTACCAAGAAAGTGTCATTTTTTATGATTTAATCATTGTAGGTTATTCATTGTGATCTAATAGCAAAATGATAGTACTTTGTATACAAGAAAAAAATTCTGAAATTTTTTTTAGTATTTATGAATCTTAGTTTCACTATCTGAAGAATAGAAATTATAAATTTTTTTATTACAAAGCAGTAAACTTATCAATATTAATTTGAAAGCCATTTACTACCACTTATATTTTGCTGCAGAAATCAAGGCTTATAATGATGACCATTTATGTAGATACATAAAAGGAAATAATTATTTGCAATGCCCAAATTTTACAATAGTAAGTCAATGATATTAAATAACCTGTAGGCCAAATTATCAATTTTGTTAATTATAAAATTGAAGCCTACAATAATTTATTGGCATTCAATCTGAAAGTTTTGTGACAAATATGGGACAAGAGTCCAGGGCTTGCACCACAGAAAATGTTTTGAACACATTATGCTGCCCCATTATTCTCACAGATAACATAAGTAATGGAGAAACCTAATGCCTCTAATTTCTCCTCTATGTGTTTTTATTAATAGAAATGCTATTTATAATTTACAATAGATGTTATTTTCATCACAATATTTGATGTATTTGTAGATAATGTAGTGTATGCAGTACTGATTTTTCATTAAAATCACCTTGTTGAATTGATAAAATAAATAAATAAAATACTGACACCCGACCTCAATGTAGAATCAATTATATTAGCCTCTACATTTCTTTAAGCCTGACAGTTGACAAGAATGTAAGATCAGGCTTGATATCACTGCTCTAGTGGTACATTGTTTAACACAAACTTGAACCCTCAAAAAATAGTTATATATTGCAGCCACGTAGAACTTTAAACCATTATCTGATAAATTTAGATACACAAAGATAATCCAAAAAATGTATATTATAAAGACTAACTCAAATGACTGAAAGATCATATATGTTGTAAACTAGTAGGTATTATGTTAAATGTTCCAGTTGGCTCCAATCAAATTCTGAAATAAAATTCCACTCTATTAATCATCTAATTTGCTTATAAAATGGTTTAAATTGATAAAGTACATAATTTCCATAACTAAACAGTCATCATTCATTTCCCTCTGGTTTAAAAAAATGCAATACTCTTATTTGAAGCATACATTTAATCCTTCTGCCAGTTAAGTTAATAGAAAATCTCTCCCTTCTTTTTAATACTTCTACGTATATTTGTACTATTGTTCTTATCATCATTAATGAAAGAAATCAAGCAATCCACAGTACAGTAGCTTAGCTGTTTTAAGTGTAAAAATAAAACAATAATGCATAATTTGCTGTGTAGGCATGTAAGCTGCAAAGAACAAAAGATTTTGTAAATACACCATGCACTAAATGAATAAAAAAAGAGGGTGATGTTCACATTTATTTAGTTTGATTCCTTACAAAAGTCACTTGAATGTAGGACAAAACAACCCAGAAGACACATTCTTTTATCTTATTATCTCTGTTTATTCTTCATTATCTTTTTTCAGAAGCAGCGTTTTCTAATTGGAGATCAGCCTGAATGAAACATAGAATTTCAGAATTTTATTTCACTTACATATGAATTATCCTTGATGATAAACCAGGGTACTTTATTTATTATTAGGTAATGCCTCAATTACTGAGGGAGATATGATTGTTTAGTCTATAGGAATGAAAATAGTAAATATAGTCAAACAAAGCCAACTGGGCTCTGTCACCTATTTCTTCTAATATCTTACAGCCGTTACTTGTTGGTTTAGCCTGTGGCCCACTTCTCTATCTCATTTTCTGCTTCAAAACATTGTGGCCATCACAGCAAAGCTTTTCAAAATAACACTGGTTTAAAAATCAATCTCAATATTAATATTTTTGTTTCTTTCTTCTGTTTGTATTTGAGAAGAGTTATAGTAACTTTTATCTTGTTTCTTTTTTTAAGTGAGAAGAGGGGAGATAGAAAGACAGACTCCTACATGCACACCAACTGGGACCAACCCAGCAATCCCTTGTCTTGGGCCAATGCTTGAATCTACCAAGCTGTTTTTAGTACCTGAGGCTGATGCACTTAGACTAACTGAGCTATATTCAGCACCCCGGTGAACGAATAGAGCCAATGGCTATGAGAGGGGAAGGGGGAGAGGGAAAGAAGCTGCTGGTCACTTCTCATGTATTCCCTGACTGGGAATTGAATCCAGGACTTCCATATACCCGCTGACACTCCATCCACTGAGCAAACTGGTCAGGACCAACTTTTATCCTCTTAGAGTTAAAACTAAGAAATGAAAACATTAGAATTCTCATACTATATATTTCAATGACATAGAAAGATTTGCACCAAATGATTGGCATTTCTCTTGTTCTATTAATGCCACTTACAAATTCATCTGTACTCTACTCTCCAACTGATAGTTTCTGCCTTTTAGTGACTTTATTGTCTTAGGTTCTTCTTACAAACTTCTCTCTGTGTGTCTATTTGCTATTTCTGTTAAAATGGTATAAAATGAATTTAATAGTATTCCTCTCTCTTTCTCTCTCTCTCTATATATATATGTATGTGTATATATACACACATAAATATATGCCAATGAAATAGATGGTTCAATAAGAAGATGATTAACTATTTACAAATAAGTTTTTCCCAACTATTGGTCATACTGAATTTATGGAATTCAGAAATGTAGAAACTATATTTTATACATTAATTCAAATTGAATTTTAATTATTTAAAATTACATATATTTTTAATGTATTGTTGTATTCAATTTGCTAGTATTTAGTTTAGTATTTTTGCATCTGTATTCATCAGGCATACTGGTCTGTAGTTTTCTTTTTTGTGTGTTGTCTTTTCCAGGATTTGATATCAAGGTTATGTTGGTTTCATAAAATGTGTTTGGAAGTATTGATTCTTCTTCAGTTTTTTGAAAGACTTTGAGAAGGATAAGTATTAAGTTATTTTTGACTGGTAGAATTCGCTTGTGAAGTCCTGGTCCAGGACTTTTATTTTTGAGGAGGTTTTTGATGATTGTTTCAATTTACTTACTATATATTGATTGTTTTATGTAGATTTTCCAGTTCTTCCTGATTCAGTGTAGAAAGGTTAAATAACTCTAGAAATTTATCCACTTTTTCTAGGTTATGGACTTTGGTGGCATGTAGTCTTTCATAGTATTCTAACGTGACCCTTTGTATACTGTGACGTATGTGGTACCATTTTTTCTTTTGTTTCTGATTTTGTTTCTATGAGTCTTTTCTCTCTTTTCCTTATGAGTCTAGCCAGGAATTTGTCAATTTCATTAATCTTTTCAAAGAACCAGCTCTTTGTTATATTACTTTTCTGTATAATCTTATTTTTTTTCTATTTCATTCAATTTTGTTTTAATTTTTATTAATTCCTCTCCTCAGATAACTTTGGCTTGCTTTTGTTATTTTTCTAGTTCTTTAAGATGTAATGTTCAGTTGTTTACTTGGAATTTCTCTTGTTTCTTTAGATAGGCCTGTAACGATATAAACTTCCCTCTTATTCCTGCATCCCAGAAGATTTGATATATTTTATTGTCATTCTCATTTATCTTTACATGTTTTTTTTTTCATTTTTCCATTTATTTGAGAGAGAGAAGAAAAGGGTAAGAGAGTGAAAGAGAGAGAGAAGCATCAAGACATTGTATCACTTAGTTTCATTTAGTTGTGTATTCATTGATTGCTTCTCATACATTCTTTGACCAAGGATCAATCCCACAACGTCAGTGTGCTGAGATAATGCTTTATCCATTGAGCCACCGAGCCATGGCCTGTCTCTATATCTTTTGATCGCACCCTTTATTTCTTCTTTGACCCAGTCGTTTTTTAGTAGTATGTTGTTTAATCTCCACATATTTGGGGTTTCTTTACTTCCTTTTCACAACTGATTTTTTTAATTTCAAAGCTTTGTGAACAGACAAAATGTTTAGTATGGTTTCAATCTTCTTGAATTCTTTGAGGCTAGTTTTAACTTATGGTTTAGCCTTAAGAATGTTCCATGTGCACTGGAGAAGAATGTATAGCCTAATGTTTTGAGATGAAACCTCTATAAATGTCAGTTATTTCTTTTGGAACCTAATGGTAGATATTTTTTCTCACTATTCACTCACTGTACTGCTTCTTTAAGTGTACTCAACAATTACATTAATTAATTCCATATATTCTTTGACTTAGGTGTACAACTTGTAGTGTAAGATCCCAGACGTCATATAGCAGCTGTTTCCCTAATTATTTATCAAAAACAAATCTGCCCCATTAGCATAAACAAACCAGGTCATGCTATGATTTAGCTCTGCACCTCCACTCTCCCTGCCCCTGTGGCACCACGGAGACCTAACTGTAGCCCTGCCAAGCCATCATTTCCTGAGATCTTTTCTGAAACTCTTCAGCAAGGCATTGCCTCTAAACCTTGAGGTTCCCAAATTCTGACTGTTTTTAACTAAACTGAACGTAATGGTTTCCTTTCAGTCTAATATTCTGCTATAGAGAACTGTAAGTCTGTATTTTGAAACGTGTTTTTAAATGAAACATCTTTTCATTTTTCCTTAAACTTCTCTTTTTCTAGGAAAACAATACCAGTCCGGAAGGGTATGGGCCAAAATACAAGTTGAATGACAACTTACTGTACTCAGAATCTTCCCCGAGTTTTTATCCCTGAGAATTGTTAGGATTTTTCTCTCTCTTCTCTCCCTATTCCCATGTCCTAAATCACATGAGGAGTTCTCAACTTCAGTTTCTGAAATTATCTAATTGTGGATATCATGTGCCTCCTGCCCGGCCCACACCTAAATTTGCAAAATTTTACTAGAGTGCACATACAGCATCAACTCTACCTGCAGTTCTCAGAAAGAAACAGCATCAAATTGCTTCTATAGTGACTCTTTTTATTAAAGAAAAATAGATGTAATAAATGACACTTTGGAGAAAATTTCATGCATATGAAAGCTTCTGCACATTAATACAAAAATAAATTATTAAGATATTATATTTGTAGCATTCAATTGGCATTATGTAGAGCTGAATATCCTTGCTCTTTCAGCACCACTTTTTTCCAAGTAAATCCAATCAGACCCAATATTGAACACTGTATACTTAAGGAGGTTAAACTCTCAGGATACAAATTAAGATCAGGATTAAAGTTAATACTGAGCCAAGAAGTTTTGGACTATATTGTTGTTGTTTCTAAAGATAAACATGTAAATAAGCTACAATGAATATTAAATGCACTTAAATATTAATTTTTCTAGAGTGTTTTAGAAATAGAATACATTAATATTATCTCTTTTGATGATTGACTTGTCAATATTTTAAACATCTGTTATTATCTTAATTAAAGTCATTATGCAAAAATATTTTTCATGTGAGTGAGCATTCTTACCCTGCATCTGCTCTGTGCCAGTTCCAAAATTAGACCATCGGGATCTCTGTAAATCAAGGTATTTCTGCAATCTCCAAAGCAGGAAAGTTTATACAGAATACAATGAAATCATTTCACATGTCACTTCAAGCCACTTTATTCATGGGCTTGCCGATTACTTTTATGGTTTAGTAGAATAAAAATTTTCTTCCATTGATTTTCCTAATCTAGAGGAGCCAGGATTCCTGGTGTCCCATGAGTGTACTTGGGGAGATTTGTGTTCTAGGCCGTGTTTGTGACAGAAAGATTGTGTGTTCACATTTTAATTTCTGGATTGAATTAAAAAATTATTTCATCAAAAAGAGTGTTCCTCTCCTACTCATGCAAAACAACTTTTTGTCCTACTTCTGGTGGAGCAAGCAAAAAAATCGGTTGTGATAAAGGTCCGCTGGACATTAAATTCTGATAGCTTTGACACATGCTGGTTCTGAGGTCTTATCCATGGTTCTTTACCTCTTTGAACAGGAGCCTTCCCATCTGTAAACATGGCATAACTACCTAACTCATGAAGTTATTATAAAGATAATGTATATAAAGGGTTTCAAAGAGAAGCTTTCAAAGGATAGGATAGAAGTAAATACATATTAATATTATTTTTTCTTTTACCCTACAAAATGCTCTACAGTCAAAAATATTTTAATATCAATATTTGGTAAAAATTATGTTAATAAGAAAAATGTGGAATCACTATACTCATTAACAATAGTTAACACTCTAAGTTTACAGTACCTCAGATTTTACTGAGAGCTCATAGCTATCTCCTGAGGTTTATAAAGCCATGAATTATTTCAGGAATAGTTTGGATTATGAATCACATTTGCAAGATCAACTTATGATCTTCATGTATATTTTTATTCCATGTAATGTGAAATTGGTGATTTCCACTCACTATTTTTAGTGTTCCATTTCTGGTTTTCTAATAACAAAGTATTCAAATTATGAAACTAAAAATATTAAACTCATTAGAACACAATTGTCCACACCTAGCTTGCACATAGGCATTATCTAAAGCTAATGGTAAAATTGGTTCTTTCCAGTCCTGAAACCACTGGAAGCATTAATGCTTAGATTACTTCAGAGCTAAAATAGTTTAACCATATTTTTGACAGTTTATTCTGTCATTGAATTATAGTATCACTAAGTAATGCACTTCTCAAACTGCAAATTGCCTTATGTTAGAATGCTTTTTTCTAACTGGTGTGAAGAGGTGGTGTTCTAATTTTATTTCCCCCACAATTACTATGTCAGCTCCCCTGGAAATACAACGAGGGTAGACTGATAAAAGTCTTAGATAGAAATTTAGAATCTGAGGTGTTTTACTATTTAACAGGAGCTATGTGTAATGTTCTTCCAAAAAACATCACCCTATTTATTTTATTTTTTATTAAATTTATTGGGATGACATTGGTTAATAAGATCATATAGCTTTCAAGTGTACATTTCTATGATACATAATCTGCATATAACATTGTGTAAATTACAGTAAAGTAAAATAGGTACTACAGAACATTTTTTCCTTTTTTTAAAATTTGCTTCTCCTGAAGGTGTAACAGTTTCAGATAAACAGGCTACTTCTGCAGGTGTAGAAGCAATCTTTCAGTGTTAACATAACTGTATCAAGCACTAAAATATTAACTAGAATTTCATGAATACTGTACCTTTAAGACCTTGGTAAATGACTTGAATGGCTGTTCAGCATGTACAGTTGTCATATCATTCTAATGGGTTTCTCCGCATCCCAGTCCAACACTCTATCCACTGCACCACCGCCTGGTCTAATGGGTTTCTATAAAGAGGGGAAGGCAGGCTACGGTCCTTTTGTTTAAAAAAAGTACTGAAAAAAGTAAACCATTTTTTAATTAATGATATGCAAAAGCATTGTTTACTAGATCCACAAATCAAATGAAGCTTCTTTTTAAAACTGCAAACTCTAATAGAGACTAGCTTTAAAAATTAATTCTTAAAATTTACTGTAGGACCTCACTGTGACCTATAACAGATGTTTCTTGATTTACGATGGGATTACCTTCCAATAAACTAATTGTAATTTGAAAATATCATAAGTCAAAAATGCATATAATACATCCTACCTACCAAGCATCATAGCTAAGCCCAGATGGACTTAAATGTGCTCAGAACGTTATGTAAAAAGCACTGGCATTGTAGATTCACTGGGGAACAAAAGTCTTGTTGCACCCACAAAAACACTGGTTCTTACCTAATTCGAGTGTGCTGATCTCAAATCTGACATTAGTTTTTCTCTGTAAGCTACAGTTTTATTGCAATTCAAGATTTTAGGTTTTCATCTTATTGTAAAATTTTCAACATTTAGTTTAATTTAATGAAGTGGATGTCTTCTTGGGCATCATCTTTGTGAAAATATAATAATTTATATAATGCAGTAAATACACTAACACACTAAAAGATATGATTGCATCAAAATTTGTTTACAATTTAAAAATAAAACACTTAATTTAATCATAAAATTTGCACAAAACTTATTTAAAATCTATTCAGGCAAAACTTTGCGTTTGTAGCTCTAGCATTTGTGTACTTGTTGAGGACAATCTCGTTTGATGCTCCAGCAGCAGTCTGTTTATCACTAACAGCTCCAAGATATTCGGAAAACTTATCAAGTGACTGTTCACGAAGGGATTCTTAATGCTCATGCTACATCCAATGTTGCGGAAAGCCAACAGCATCCTTTGAACCAAAAGTTCATAGTTTTCTGCTCTTTTGTTGCCAAGGAAGTTCTTTGTAAATGCCACAAAAGACTGCCATGCTGCTTTCTCCTCCTTATTCATCTTCCTGGCAAATTTTTCATCACGTATGAGGGTTCGAATCTGAGGTCCATCAAATACACCTGCTTTTATCTTCTTGAAAGACAAGCCAGGAAAAGCAAAAATAATATGTTAAAAGCATTCACTTTCTCTATTCAAAGCCTGAACAAACTGCTTTATTAAGCCAAGTTTGATATGAAGTGGGGGAAAAATGATCCTGTCTCAATTAACTACAGGTTCACTCACAATATCTTGCATCCCTACTTCCAGAGCTTCACATTTTGGCCACTCCTTCTGTGTCCAGTGTTTCTCCCGAGCTCGGCTGTCCCACAAACACAGAAAGCAAAGATACTTCGTGAAACCTCTCTGTTGTCCTAGCAGGAAATTTACCATTTTAAGATCCACACAAATGATCCAGTTATGCTCCTCATACTTCAGAAAGTCAAGGACAATTTTTATGTCATTATAATCTTCTTGCAGATGAGTTGAATAACCAATTGGAACTGCTGTATAAACATTACCATTGTGTAGGACAACACATTTCAGACTGTTTAGAGCTGTCAAGAAATAGCTGCCATTCTGTTGGACTGTAAGTGGTAACATCTAGCTGGCTGAGAAGACTACTGATATCATGACAGTAAACAAAGTGTTTGTCTTTGAAAAAAAAGTCCACAAAAATTTGTTCGTGCTTCCTGAAGTGGGATACTTTAACTGACCAGTGAAGTACATTCTTTTCTTGAATCCTGGAGGCTAATAACTCAGCTGCTTTCTTTGATAGGCCCAAATCTCTTACTAAGTCATTCAATTCAGGTAGGCTAAACTGCTGAGGGGTTAATGACTGCTTGGCATCAGAAGAAGACCCTTCAGATTCTAGAACCATTTCCTATGCATCTTATCAAAATATACTTGATCACCATGATCACTTTCTTCATCCTTAGAAGAAATAAAACCATTGAAAACTGGAACCAGGAGTGTCTCAGAGTGTGGGATAGGTCATATCACTGAAGAAATATTAGAATATGCAATCATATGCCATTTTTTCTTGCCAATGCCCATTGTATGGATCAGACAGAAATAAGAGTCACTGCTGCAGTCCTTAGGTTCATGCCAAACCATGGGAATACCGAAAGGCATTCCTTTGCATTTCCTTTTGTCCAGTCACGAAGCATTTTCTCACAATTATGACACACAATACGAAGAGCCCAATTCTTGTCTTGATCACCAAGGGGAACTTGAAAATAGACAATATATGCATGTGTCACAAATGATGAAATATTGTGCCTTTGATGCTGAAGTATTTAACAGCCACATATATAACAGAAGGTATCAGGACTATTCTTACATTTATGCCTACTCCAAGAAGCCATAATTCAATCTTAAAACAAAATAAGAGGGTGTTTTTATCAGATAATAATTTTTTACATTTAAAGCAACTACAATGATTTAAAAGTGATGTTTATAAAACATTAATTGCCTTGTGGTTTTGTTCAATCCAAGAGTCATTGCCCATTAACTCCAATTTAAAACCAATGCATGCCATTAACTGTAACAAAAAGAAATTAAAATTGCCTAAAAACTAGAGCATGCACCAAAAAACAAATTTCAGATTTGGAGTCAGTGATGCAGATAGATATACATATAGAAACAGTTCTAAAACCTCATGCAACAGAAAATAAAAAAAAATTTGTTCTCCGGTGATCTGTTGTTTATCCTCATGGACACATGTCTGACTCAGAGCTGCAGCTCACTGCTGCCTAACATCATGAGTGGGTACAGTACCATGCATTGTTAGCCAGGGAAAAGATCAATGCATATTGTCTTCACTCATCTTAAAGTTGAATTATCCTAAGTCAGGGACTGTCTGTATACAACTTCATAATGCCTTGTCATATACAAAAACTACTATGTACAATTTTATTCTTTAATATCATCTTGTAGAATTATTATATTCTATCAGAACCATAGTGTTAAAAGTTCTAGGGAGAAAAGTAAAATTCAGGTTATTATAACATATGTTAAGGATTAATGAAAAAATAATTAGCAGTGAAACATATAATAATATTTTTAGCTTTTGTTATTTTTATTGTGGTAATATGTATATAACATGAAGTTTACCATTTTGAAGTATATGTATATCATATTTTGTTTATCCACTCATCAGTTGATGAACACGGGTTATTTCCACCCTCCAGCCAGTATAAGGATGCTGCTATGAATATTTGTGTACAGGTTTCTCTTTGAATCCTTATTTTCAGTTCTTCTGGATACATATCTAGTACTGATAATTCTATGTTTATGCTTCTGAGGAGGCACTGAACTATTTACCACAGGATTGTCACCATTCACATTCCTACCACCAATGCTCAGGTTCCCATTTCTCCATATTTTCACCAATGCTTTGTTTCTGGTTGTTGTTTTTACTTAACAGTCATCCTACTGTGTATGAAGTGGTAGCTCATTTCAGTTCTTTCTTTTCTTTTGGAAACACCACTGTATTTAAGTATAATTCATACACAAAATCTGCACATATTTAATGTGTACAATTTGATGAATATGAACATATATATGCAAGCCCCTGTAACACCAGCACGACAATCAGGGTAATAAATGTATTCCACAGATTGCACGTTAAGTGTTCTTATCACAAAAACAGAACAAGAGGCACAAACATATATTTTCTGTTTTTTATTTATATTTTATTTAATCAGTATTGGTGAGTACCAACATTGTACTAAGTGCTGTGTTAGTAGAGGAGACACAAACACATATAGCACTACCCAAAGGAAAGTTACTGTCTAGCTGAAGAGAGAAACAGTAAACAAAATTTTGACAAGAGTAAATTATAGAGAGAGAGTTCCACTCTCAGATAAATGCTATGAAGCAAACAGAATATCATGTGAAATTTAACAGTGGAACCTGGTATAGATTCTCACATCATGTAAGACATCACTGAAATAGAAACATTTAAGTTGAAACATAGGGTTCAAGTTACCCAAGTGGAGAAGAAGGAGAGGGGAGTAGAAGATTCCAGACCAAAGTTACAGTATTTGTTAAACACCGAAGACAAAAAAGCACTATAGCCCTAAATGTGGTGAGGGAGGAAGTATTCAGTAAGACACTGGCCCTATTGTGGCAGGAACTAGAGCAGAGGAGTAGCATGATACAATCCATGTTTTAAGAGGCTTGCCCCAATTATTCTGTGTCCAGCGCATTGAATGGCCGAGTCATATTTATCTGGGATTCTGTTGCATTAGACCAGGTAATGGAGAAGGATGACTTGAACTAGGTTGGTAGTAGTGGCAACAGAAAGATATGTGTGGTTTTGAGATGTATTTTCAGGGTAGTATTAACTGTGACTTTCTGAATTGGGGTGGTTGCAACAACTGTGTACCCTACTATCAATTTCTTGATAATTCAAATCTCAAAGATATCTTAGAATATTAAAATTGTCTGAACTATCTATATGCTCTACACCTTCTGGTAAAGACTGTTAGTGCTGTTTATATACCCCCCCACACACACACACTTCATTAAAATAGGTAAGAAATCAAAACCACCTTATAATTTTTTCCTAGCAGATATGCTCTTAAGAGTTCCCTTAATCTTATTAGACATTAGTTAGTGTGTAGTCATCGATAAAACCTGATATGTGAATTACAAAATTTGCAGTTAATAGATTTTGAATACAAGGCTTTTGAGATTCCTGCAGATATCATTCAATAATGAAGTATAGCATTTCAAAAGATGTAGGTATTTTACAGTATAGAAAACAATTAATAGTTAATAGATACCTGCATTTTTGTAGGTAAACATGCATATTGTAAAATATTGGTACTGTATAAGAATTTTGGGGAAGTAGAGAAACCAGTGTTTAAGAAAAATAAAAACTTTTAATTTTCATAAAAATGTAATGATCAGATCTGCTTCTAATGCCATTCAAAAGAGTACACTTTGCCCATACATATATTTCAGAAAATGTTGAAATTGCATAGAGTTTTCAATCAGATGCTCAGAATGTATAAAGCTTGGAAATTACAATACTGATTGCTAATTTTGGGAGGGATTTAAAAAAAAATAAAGGATTCTATATACATGTATTTCAAACCAGTGCTGGCATGCATAATAGACATTTTAAGTCTGTTCATCCACCTTTAGGTGAAAAGGTTAGTTACAAATAAGGATTGGGGCTTGCTAATGTTATACAGAGTTACTTAAACAAAAGAAATTGAGACATTCTTGAAAGGATTAACATTTTATGGGTCAGAATGGAGTACTATTCCATTCAAATAAATATATAGAGAAAAAGTCCTATGGCTAGAACACACAGCTGCTGAAAACATAATATTCCCACATACATTTCATGTCTTTTTGACATGTGTATCTTCACTGTATACAGACTGAGATACATACAAACTTTCCCACAGAAACATGCCACATACGTAGAATAGAAATGTATATTTTAACAATAATTCTTCTACAGACAATTCAGGCTATAGATACTAAGCAAAGTTATAAAACTATATTTCCTGTGTCTCAGTCAATTATGCAACATTAATCTAAAACATTTTTTAAAATATTATTTTGAAGATTTCAAACCATAAAATGACTCACAAATCCTTTCATAACCCAATTAGCATTTTAAGTGTCAGTCTTTTGGGGGTTTGTAAATTACTTGTTAAAAGAAGCTTGGAAAGTACTTTTTCTGCTATACGGCTTACAGGTGGAGACTCAAACTTGAATTGAATCCAAGTAACTAAGTACTTTTCATAGTCTGAGCAAAAACAGCATACTTCTGTCACTTCAAGTAGTCAGAAAGTAAAAACCCCATAATTTCTATTTTTTCTTGATGCATTTTAAACTTTGATAACATTTGATTCCAGAGGATATAATAGAATTAATTTTAAAATTATATAATTTTAAAAATTCTAACTAGAAAGAATCGTATAGAAACTTCTAAAAATTGGAATCACTGTAAGACCAGAAGGAAAAGTCTTTAAAGAGAATCAGACATTACATCATTTTTTTTTCTTTTCAAACTTTCCTGAGAAATATTTAGGAGCAGGTAGGTCTAAAGAGACAAAAAAAAGACATAGTATTTTGCCAGTAGTTCCATCATAAATCAAATGTAGGATTAATACAGTATTCAGAATCTAAGCTTTCTGATCTTCCTTAAACCTACAATTAAATGGCATGTATTTAATAGTATTTATGACTCTATGTTGCTTAAATATAAGAAAAATATTAGTAATATAAATTTAAGAATATCTCAGATCTTATCAGAAAACAGAATACCGTACATGTTTTAATAACTTGTATGTTGAGTAGAAATATATTTATAACATTATGACCTCAACCTTCCTCATCCTTCACTATATAATTACAAGAAGATAATGATTATAAAGGAGAAAGAAGTATTGAAGCCAAGAAAACCACATTTGCTAACTTCTTAAAGCAATGTTTGATACAAGTTGACACAATTTCTAGTCTTTGACCCAACAGAAATTCCCAAAGTGGAAAAGATGGCCTGTTTGAGGTCATGTGTTTTTGTCAAATTGTTTAGGAAGAACAAGACACACCTGTCCAAAAAACATCAACTTTTTAAAATGTAAAAGCTTTTACATTTTAAAATACCACAAACTTTGAGTTAAATATTTTTAAAGCTGTAAAAACCTATTGGGAGTTAAATATATTTGACTCTAATTAAAAGAGACACTATTTTATGTTGTCCTTGATTTGCTGATCCAATCATAGAAGGATCTGGCATAATGAAAGTCTTGCCTGGGAAAGAGTGTTGATAGATAGGTCTTGAGTTGGAAGTATGAGGTCACTGGTTTATATCCTGAGGAAAAAATCCTGGACATATTCCATGAAAAACAGCTGCTTTTGTAAAATGTAATGTCTTGCACACAAATGGAATCAAACTAGCTACTGTCATTTTAAGGGTTCCACAACTCTCAGAGAGAGGTGCACATTCAGACTCAAGCATTTCAGATTGCTACTTCCACATGAAACAACAATTTCCCCCAAATAATTCAATAACAAAAAAATCCCCTTGCACTCAGAGAACATATTTTATGACTTGAATTATTTGCACTTATTAAGATTTGCTTTATGACCCAGAATATGAGCTTTCTTATGCTTCATGAGTACTTGAAATGAATATATATTGTATTATTGTGGAGGGTTCCACAAATGTCAAGAGGGTTGATAATATTGTCTAAGTTATATAGATGATAGATAGATAGATAGATAGATAGATAGATAGATAGATAGATAGATAGATAGATAGACAGATAGATGATAGATAGATTCTATCAATTATTTGAAGGATTGTTGACATCTCTGAATATTAAAGTGGATTTGCTTGTTTCCCTGTGCAGTTCTATAGTTTTTGCTCCATGAATTTTAAAGCCTCTTTATTGGTAAATAAACATTTCCTACTGTATGACTACCCATAAAAATAAAAAAATAAAAAACAGTGTAGGTAGCTTTTTCCACCCCCTTGGCCTCTGTAAAATTCCCCAGATTACACCCGATCGGGCTTCCTCAGGGCAGTGAGTTCCCAGCCACAATGCACTAGACCTGACTCTGCAATTCTCTGAGCCTTCCCTGAACTTCTCAGTCAACCCACCCATCCTCACCCTGCCGCTACTTTTATTTTTAATAAATTTTTCTGGCTTATGGCTTTATTATTTTTATGAGGATATTATTTTATCATTTTAAGAAAGATTTTGAAAAATCAAGACACTTCTTCTCATCTCCCAATTTCAGACCCTCAAAGAATGTGTTTATTAGAGCCAGCTGACCCAGAGGGCCCAGGCCCTTTGTGGCCCAGGCCGATGCTCTATTTAAAGAGCATGTCAAGGAAGCTAACCTGCCCTTCCGCAGGCAAGACCCAGAATTTGATCCGATCTGAAGGGGCCAGGAGGGGCAGGACAGGGAGTAGTGTCCTAGGCATGAATTCCAAACCTCATGGGCCACTAACACCCGCAGCATCAGAGCCTGGCTCCAGCAGTAGTGTCCCTGAGCTCACTGTCCCACTGTGCAGGCAGGGACAGTCCCCACCCTGCAGAAGGGCCTGCCTGCTGGCATGAGCATTCTGAACGCAGTAATCGTTTAACCATGTCTGCCCCGGCCGTCATGAGAAAGGAATGGCTGCACCCCTGCCAAGAATTTGTCACTTCCCACCTAACTACCTGGTCACCATCCCCCACCACTTCTGCCCACCGGAGAGTGAGCTCACTAGTAAAGCATCACTAAACAAGGACATCAGCCAATGGCCCGCAGACAGGCTTGCTGCCCCAACCCTGTGGACTGCCCTGGAAACTAGCAGGCCTCAGCATAGCAGCAGGTATCGCTTCCATTGGGCCACCCTGGGAAGGCTCCCGCCGCCAGCAGAGCAGATGGACACTCTCCCCACCCCAAGCCAAGTATATATCACAGTAATAATACATCTGCATATATACCTGATATATATTAAATGTATACAATAGTTATATACACTATATATCATTTTACAACAAAGACTTAGCCAAACATGTACCATAGATATAGTTTAAAACAAAACAAAAAACTCTTGAAACTTATATAAAATAGAATGACTTATGGGTTTTTTAGACTTAAATAGTTTTTATATTTTATTTTTCAATTACAGTTGCCATACAATATTATATTAGTTTCAAGTGTACACCCAAGTGATCAGACATTATATAACTTACTAAGTGATCATCCAATAAATCTCACACCCACCTTAATTTCTTAGTTTTAGGCATATAATTGAAATTATAGAAAACTGTCTAAATTTTTTTCAGATAATTCATATTAACTAGTTTCAGCTAAATTAGGTAGTAAATATTTGTTGACTATTTTTATAACTTTTTTTTTTGTATTTTTCTGAAGTTGGAAACGGGGAGGCAGTCAGACCCCCGCATGCACCCAACCGGGATCCACCCAGCATGCTCACCAGGGGGCGATGCTCTGCCCATCTGGGGCGTTGCTCTGTTGCAACCAGAGCCATTCTAGCACCTGAGGCAGAGGCCACAGAGCCATCCTCAGCGCCCAGGCCAACTTTGCTCCAATGGAGCCTTGGCTGCGGGAGGGGAAGAGAGAGACAAAGACGGAGAGGGGGAGGGGTAGAGAAGCATATAGGTGCTTCTCCTGTGTGCCCTGGCCGGGAATCAAACCCGGGATTCCTGCACGCCAGGCCGACGCTCTACCACTGAGCCAACTGGTCAGGGCCTTTTATAACTTTTTTCAGTGTTCCATTTACCTAAACTAGATCATTTTTAAATTACATTTTAAAAATAAGTTAAATTTAATGATGGAATCTACTGAAAATATGGATTATTATTCTTACAGTACTGTTATCCTCCAAAAATATAAATAAATTGTGAATAATACTAGAGTACAAAGAAAAGAATTAGTCTGCATTAATTTTTAGAATAGTGTGACATCTGATTTTAAAATAATTCTCAGCAAATATTTTTCCCAAGTATTTTATTATCCCAGTATTTATTTATAAGTTATTATATTTTTAATAATCAAGGTCTGACATTAATATTATAGTAAATCCCTAAATAGTCCTTGAAAATATATAAGGTTGGGAAACTCTGGATTTAATAGTTTTCCTAAATAAATACTATTACAGCTAGACTTCCAAGAGACATTAATGTCTTAATTTGAAGTATAATATAGGGATATAGTTAGTATTCTCCCAAATAAATTTTCTCATGGAATCTTTCATTCCATTTAGCATCAAAGTAAAGTAGTCTTTTACAAATCATACTAATATAGGATCATTCATAAATATGCATAGTAGCTTTCATTACACAGACAGAATATGAAGTTCCTAATATATAGATAATGTCATGTAAGTGTTACCAAAATACATTCTAATTTTTGTTTGGATTGTTTAAAATCTTATACACCAATGGTTTTCCTGTTTAGTTTTCTGATTACTAACCACAGAAATAAGGTAGAAGGTAGAGAGAAAATAAAAGGCTATATAATTAAAATAAAATTTCACTAAAGTAACATTTCAACATCACATACTATGTTGACATTAAAGGGGAAGTTCATGGTAGTTAACAAAATTAAAATATTTCTAAGAAAAGATAAGCCACAAAAACAGTGTAAGACCAAGCTAAGGATTCATTTAAAAACACACAACCTTTCATATTTTATGGTTCTTTCTTTAAGAAGAAAATATTCATTTTTATCTCTATTTTGTTGCCCTCACAAAATTGTAAGGTAAGAGTTTTAAGGTCAATTATAACTCTGCTGCAGTGTATATTAAATCAATGTGTGTACTTTTTGTGGATGTTACAAGTCAACTATTGATATTTCAAACGATCTCTCTTTCTTTGATGTCTACAAAGATGATAACCAACTGTATGAATGTAGATGATGTGTTTTTACGGATACAGCCCCTTTTGACTTCAAGTCTGTTGGTAATTGGTACTTTTGCAATAATACCATTTTCAACTACCTGAATCAAGACTTTCATAGCAATATCACTTACTGCTTCTTGACAGCTAATGAAGTGGCAAAGCAGGGCTGATAAACTCCAGCCTATCAAGAGGGTTGAGTGTAGCTTTTTTTAGATTCTGATTTACTAAATGAAGTGGAAGTCATTAAGTTCATCAAACAAACTCAGCTATGAACTTTTAAACTACTTTTTTTATTTTTTAAGTAGAAGTAATTTTTCCCTTTGAGTGTTTAGAAATGATAAAGCAAGTGATAATTGGGAAAAGTTAGATATTTTTCTCAATTTTTAATTATAATAGTTTACTTTGAGTTTTATCAGTAGTCCCATTTAGCATAATAAGAAACAAATGCCTTTTTAAAAATAATTCCCTTACAAGAAAATATAAAATTAAAATTGAATTTTAAAATCTTGGAATCATATTACAAGTTATTGCCACTTAGGAATATAGCAAAATATATAACCTTGGCTTTAAAGCAAATTTTGTGAGGTGAAAGTTCATAGGTCATTATTTCCATAACGATTTACTAGTTTAAAGAGAAAGTTCAAAAATAATACCTACCATGAGTCTTCAAAGAAACAAACATTTTAATATTAAAGATATAAAATTATTTTTAATTATTTAATCCAAAATTTTATAATAACAATATTATTATAAAGGAATGGCAGAGATAATCTTTTAACTATTTATATGCAAAATAACAAGTATCAAGAAAATGAAAGAATTAAGAAATCAGTGACCTTAAAAAATGGTGTGAAACTCTTTCAAGTTGCTCATGTTAAACCCTCTGAGGGTTTCATTAGAACTTAACAGCTCTAACACTTTTTCCTCTCATGTCTGGAGGAAAATTTTATCCCTGTTATTCTCAGCATTTAGAATAATAGGAGAGTCTTATTCTGAATGTCTGCTGTGGTCAGCAGGGGTTAAAAGGAGATTGAATTTCATTCTAAACATTTTATACCATATCTAACATTGTTATTTTCATTTTTTATTTTGTGGTTGTTGTTGCTTTGTAAAAACAACACAACAATATTTTTTCATGAAGAAATATAAAGAGAAATTTAATAAAACATTGACTTATACTACTTTTTTGCCTGTTCCTGAAGGAGATGTAAATCTGGTACTGAATCAGGCTTTTGTGCTATGGCAATAAATGTCTGTGTGCTCTTCACTGGTCTAGAGAATCTTTAGTCTGCTGTCCTGTGACCCTAGAAAAGCAAAGATTTTCAACCACCCTCTTGGATTGTTAGTGTCATCCTAGGGAATCACTGAGTTGTCATTAGGCCTCTTAAACAAACCTGGCTCACACTATATCTAAGTTCAATCTCAGAACAATTCTAAACATGACGCAATATTAAAATATATTTATAGCAGAATGCATTTGGGAAAGAAAATAGAACAATTTAAACTTGTCTTATTTAAGATAAAATTATCTTTTCTATATAAGATAAAATTATCCTATTAGTTTCAGTATAAACTACATTTTAGAAGTAATATCATGAGATAATTTTTGCAAAAAATAGTGGGGAGCAAAACAGAATATAAGAAAAGAAAATTTGTTCCAAATTATTTATATAATAATTCCATTTATTTTTACTTATGTTTGTCAAAAAAATTATAAAATGTCAATGAATTGTTAGAAACTGGTTTCTCTAGGGCAGGGGTAGTCAACCTTTTTATACCTACCACCCACTTTTATATCTCTGTTAGTAGTAAAATTTTCTAACCGCCCACCGGTTCCACAGTAATGGTGATTTATAAAGTAGGGAAGTAACTTTACTTTATAAAATTTATAAAGCAGAGTTACAGCAGGTTAAAGCATATAATAATAATTACCAAGTACTTTATGTTGGATTTTCGCTAACTTTGGCAGAATAAATCTTTATAAGACAACTTACTATAGTTAAATCTATCTTTTTATTTATACTTTGGTTGCTCTGCTCTCGCCCACCATGGAAGCTGGAACGCCCACTAGTGGGTGGTAGGGACCAGGTTGTCTACTACTGCTAGAGCATCTGACTTTCAGTACTTAATAAATTTGGACATGCAGCCACTCCAAAATTAAACATATTATTAGAAGAAAACATTTATAGTGTCCCATTATAAATAAGATATTATCATCACTAAGATTAGAATACACCCAAGCCCTGGCTGGTTGGCTCAGTGGTAGAGCATCAGCCTGGAGTACAGGAGTCTCAGGTCCGATTCCCGGCCAGGGCACACAAGAGAAGCGCCCATCTGCTTCTCCACCCCTCCCCTCTCTTTCCTCTCTGTCTCTCTCTTCCCCTCCCACAGCCAAGGCTCCATTGGAGCAAAGTTGGCCTGGGCGCTGGGGATGGCTCTATGGCCTCTGCCTCAGGCGCTAGAATGGCTCTGGTTGCAACATAGCAATGCCCCAAATGGGCAGAGCATTGCCCCCTGGTGGGCATGCTGGGTAAATCCTGGTCAGGCGCATGCGAGAGTCTGTCTCACTGCCTCCCCGTTTCCAAAATACAAAAAAAAAAAAAAAAAAAAATACAAAAAAAGTACAAAAAAAAAATCAAAAAAATAGAATACACCCAGAACACATTGTATGAGTTTATCTATAAATTCTTTGAATTTATTGGTTTTCAACACTCTTGTCTCCCATATCCCTACCACCCTTCTGCAGGGAAATCTGATTCAAGCAAAATCCTTTTATGGGTCAATTAGAGACTTTATTATCAAATTGTATATATTCTAGTTGAAGGAGTAAGACATACCTAGACATGCCATATGAATGCCCTCTCTTCTTCCTCCTTCTCCCCAAAGAGTCATTATAATAACCTGTCTGGTCAACAGTTTGAACATTTTTAACTGACAAATGCAAACTTTGTTTGTCTGTGGCACCCAGACATGTTTAGAGAATAAAGAGACTAGAGAAGTAAGTCAGGAGAACAAGGATAATTTACGGCTTATCTAACCCACAGGTGCTGTTAAGCACTCATAAGCGTATCCATTTTATCCACCTAATCAGAAGTCCATTTCTTCATTCATTTGATAAATATATAGTAAATACCTTCTGTTAGCCAAATCTAGGGTTTGATTACTTCCTTGTGACCTTTTCTTTACATTCCAACTGCAAGGATGAGACGGATATTTCTATGAAAACTGAAATGTTATCCCATTTGTTTACACTCACATAAATGTGTCTTATGATAGAAAAATGCTGATGAAATGCTCAATTTATTTCTTCAATAAAAGCTCATTTGCTCAGTATTAGAACATTTCAAATAAATCATTCTAAAGTAGTTTTTAAGAAAGATTTTTATAGTGGCCATATGCAACAGATAGCAGCTTACTGAGTAGTTTATAGCTATTTAATTCTCTGTATGTGGAAATTATGTGTTACTGAAAAAAGGAAGCATTAATTTTTAAATCTCAAAAAACTATGCTTTTATATAGTTATGTGGAATACGATAGTAATTTGAAGAACAGATATAACGAATATAATTGATATAACGAATATAATTGACAGAGACTATCTGAAAAGAAAAAAAAACCCAACAGACTTTATTGTGTTAATCAGATAAGCCTCCACCCTGCCCTCTGCATAGTTTGTTTGTTTGTTTGTTTGTTTTTACACGGCTTATACTAATACAATACTTACCATTCAGGCATTTAAGGAACACTTGCTGATGGGCTGGCTGATAATAGAGACCCCCTGTAAAGGAGCTTTCTAAGTAATTAGAACGCAAGACAGAGGGTCCTGGCTGGGTAGTTCAGTTGCTTAGAGCATCATCCTTATACCCCAAGGTTGTGGGTGGGATCCCCAGTCAGGGTACATACAATAATCTTCAGATGAGTGGTTAAGTAAGTGGAACAACAAAGCAATGTCTTGTCTCCCTCTCTTTGTCGTTCTTTCTTTCTAAAATCAATTTTAAAAAAGACATAAAACAAAAAACTAAAAGTTTTAGTCTCTGGATTACTTTCCTATCACTCAAAGCACTAATTAAACCAATGTGAATTGTACAAGAAGGATTTATATTTTAATTCTAAAGTTTTACTAACTAGTCATCTTACATAGAAATAGTGATGATCAATTACAATACTTGTATTGTATTAATCAATTTAGTCCACCTTACAACATTTAGTTGCTTTATGTAATGATATTTAAACTTATTGTTATTTGTCCAAGAAATAAGAATTAACATTATGCATTAATTCTTTTCTAAATTGATTGCAACTTATATTTTCCAGCATATACTTGAACCAAAAAACTTGCCAATGTCAGGAGTCAAGCAGCAAAAAAAATATAGAGAAAAATTAAAGTCACATTTTCCTAGAGATTTATTTAGAAAGAACATTGAACTGAGAGCTAGGGGAACTAAATTTAAAACTGACCTCTGCAACTGTTAATGATAAAAGTTACTTATGCTTTGTTGTAAATGGAAGTAATCAGATCTTCAGTCTAAAGATTTTTCTAGATCTCAAATTCAATAATTGATTATCTAGTTAACCATTCCTCCACATATAATTAGACCCTTATGGCCTGTGCTAACTTTATATGTAAGAGAACTGAAGCATGTACCCTAAGGCCAATGCAGATGAGTGGCAGGCAATTAATGCATTAGTGCAGCTTATGATCAAAGCAGCGGGAGGGAGCATCAGAGGAGGGAGTAATACCTGCTAATTCTCAAGGCTTTCATGGGAGGGATGGCTTCTAACTGCACCCTGAACCGAAAGAACAGGGAAAATACCCTAGAAGCAAGAGGAGATAGGCCAGGTTTAGAGAAAACCAAAACTGGCCATTTCTGATAAAATTGTGAGAATTTATGGAAACCAATAAAATACAATATTAAAGGAAGATTAGGGACTGCAACTTTTATTAGGAAAATTAGGAGAAGGTAATGGTGGTAGGTGAAAGTACTATTTGTCTGTTTGTTTTAACTAAAAGCACTACATCAATTTATATGGTGACACTTTGAAAAATATATTAAAGGGATAGAAACTGAAGATAGGGGGCCAGTTAAACTATTGCTATAAGCTATAATTTTTTTAAAATTTTTTTTTAAATTTTATTTTAGAGAGGAGGGGGGAGAGAGAGAGAGAGAGAGAGAGAGAAGGGGGAGGAGCAGGAAGCATCAACTCCCATATGTGCCTTGACCAGGCAAGCCAGGGTTTTGAACTGGCAACCTCAGTGTTTCCAGGTTGACACTTTCCACTGCACCACCACAGGTCAGGCATAAGCTATAATTTTTAATACTATTGCTATAGTACTATATATATAGTACTATAAATATATTTACTATACTATATATATATAGTATATATATATTTACTATATATATATTTACTATATATATATTTACTATATATAGTACTATATATATTTACTATATATATAGTACTATATATATATTTACTATAGTATAGTAAAGCAAATACTATTGACTTGCTTTTTATTCAAGGACTCCAAATTTATTTTTCTTTAGTCAGTTCATGGTACTATTGCTATTGTTTATAGCAATAGTTTAATGGGTCCCCTATCTTAATTTCTGTAAAATAGTTGTACTATTGTTATTGCAATAGTTTTGGTGATTAGTATTACTAAACAGAACTCTGAAAACTGTTATTCATGTGATTATATGTAAAATGACAACAGTGCTTAGTACATAGACTTTTAAAATTAGCTATTTTATTATGATTTTATAACCGTGTTGTAAATAATTTAGAATTTAGATAGCATAATTTTACTGGTCATTTGAATATAATATATAACTAACTAGAAAAGCCAGTATATAATTTGACATACAATATATGTTGTTACACTTGGTTTTTTCTAGATATTTGTTATTACATTTACGTTTTCTGACTTTCTTGTTGCATTTAAGAAAAATAAAAGGTGTTTCAAATAATATTTATTGAGGCATTTACTTCTATATTAGACAACTAAGTATATTCCAGGGAAAGGTTTTAGGCCTAGGAATACAAAAGTATATAAAAGCAGCATATTTTAATTATAGAAGAGGGAACTAAATAAATAAAGTAGTAGTTAATCTACATTTGTATATGGCTCTGTGTCTCATAAAGGAAGGAGAAGTCACAGGAGAGGCTTAACTGTTAGCATAAACTTTAAGAGATTTACCTAAGCAAGTGAGGGTGGAAATTGGAAAGCATGGGGGGGGGGGGAGATAGCATTCTTAGTTGTGGTAAATAGATAGCATTTCAATGTGTAAAAAAAAATATATATATATATAATATAATTGCATATTTAGTTATACACACACTTATATAGTATTAGTAATTGAGGAAATTAAACAAGTATAGAAAATACAAAAAAATCAAATCATATAGACATTGCATATTTTTAAACAGGTTATTATTATTATTTTTATTTTAGTGAGAGGAGGGGAGGCAGAGAGACAGACTCTCTCATGCACCCAAGCAGGATTTACTTAGCTAACTGACTGGGGGTTGATGCTCTGCCCATATTGGACCGTTTCTCTATTGCTCAACAATCAAACCATTTTTTAAGCACTTGAGGTAGAGTCTACGAGACATCCTTAGACTCCCAGGCCAACTTGCTCAAACCAATCGAGCCATGGCTGTGGGAGGGGAACAGAGAGAGAGAGAGAAATGAGAAGGGGAAGGGTGGAGAAGCAGATCTTCTTTTCTCCTGTGTGCAGGGAGTTGAAACCGGGACATCCACACACCTGACAACACTGTACCACTGAGCAAACTGGCCAGGGCCTAAGCAGGGTTTTGTTTGTTTGTTTGTTTGTTTGTTTTTAGTGAAAGGAGGAGAGGCCGAGACAGACTCCCACATGCGCCCCAACTGGGATCCACTCAGCAAGACCACCAGGGGGTTGATGCTCTGCCCATCTTGGACATTACTCTGTTGCTTCATTGCAACCAATGTGCCTGAGGCGGAGGTCATGGAGCCATCCTCAGTGCCTGGGGCCAACTCATTCCAATCAAACCATGGCTTCAGGAGAAGAAAAGAAAGAGAGAAAGAAGCAAGAGGGGAGGGCAGATGAGCACTTCTCCTGTGTGCCTTGACCAGGAATGGAAACCAGGACATCCACACACTGGGCTGATGCTCTACCACTGAGCCCACCAGCCAGGGCCCTAAGCAGGTTTTAAAGAAGAAAGTGTGTAATATCTGTGCTCTTAATTTTGAACCATGCCTTGTTTGAATGCATTTTAAGTGGCTATTGCTGTAGTTTCTTAATGTTCTATATTTTTAAAACTTGCATGTTTTAGAATGTTTGATACTGCAACTGTTTTCTGAAAGACAGTCTGCTGGGTATGAACACACTGAGTCAGTCATGCTTTCACCAGAGTATTTTCACACGTGCCTCTTTCTTTGTGTCCTGACATTTAATGTTGCTCTGAACAAGTATGAAGCCTCTTGATTACTTCCCTTCTGTAGATGACTTGCTTTCTAGTCAAGAAGTCCAAATATATTCTTCTTTTATTTAGTAAGCTCCACAATTGATCCTTATGAACATTTAGATTTTCCTGATAGTGACATTTTAGTCTGCAGATGTCTATTTTTAGATTTTATTTCCTATCTTTCATTTTTGTTATCTTCTCATTAATCAATTTCATCTCTTTCAAAGAAAATTTTATTTTATTATTAGTTTGGAACTTTGACAACTGGAATGAACTCTCTTTCCTGGGTCAATTCCTCTTTTTTTTTCTGTGCTCTTGTATTGCATTTTGGTGACCATTTTATCTCCTGACAGTGAGGGCGTGAGCTGGAGCAGATTACAGATGACAGTTGTTTTGACTTGAAAAGAAGTTCAAAATTTTTATATATATTTTCTTCTGGAAAAATATATTTTTAATCTTTCCTACATTGTTGATTGGTGTGTTTCCTGTGATGCCTCATCAAAAACACTCTGTGGAGTAGTCTGATGTGCACCCCTTCCACTCGGGCCTCCCCTGTACTTAACCTACAGTAGTTTCCTTTGATAAAAGAATAATGTGTGTATGGGTCTCATTAAAACGGTACCTGGCATGCACGTGTTAGTCATCATGATACTGCCTTTGTACTTTAGCTCTACTTCCACTCTTTGTAAGCATTTTCCAATAATATTACAGTCATATAGACTTCTAGATTTGTTTCTGTATCAAAATATTTGCGAATGTAACTTTACAGTTTTAACCGTTTTATTACTAATTCTGCCCTACCTGGAATATATGGATATGGGCTAGATTTCAACCTTCTATATCAAAATATTTTAGGCTTCACTATATTGGCTATATTCTCTTAAATAATTGTGGCTTGATATTCCATTGTTGTGATTTCCTCTCTTCATTTAATATGGATATTTTCTTGCTTTTTCCCCCCATGGGATTCAAGGGAAAGGTAATAAAATAAAAGTGCTTTCCCTCTTACATTTACCAGAAGAAAGTCATATTTGTTTTGCATAGAGATTATTTGGAGGCAGTGCATAACATTGTTTATTGACGTAAACATAAAGAAAAAGTTCAGTTGGAAGGTAATTATAATAATTAACTGAAGAAATCTGGAGGATTTGAACTGTAACAGTGACAAAGAACATGAGCAAAAGAAAATGTAGGAGAACTTGTTATGGTGTTAAATGATACTGAAGTGATGAATTGGATCTGTGGATGTTGAAGGGGCTATAGTCTGCATGGTGTTTTAGATCAGTGAAATTTGTAACCAATTTTAAAACATACAGAAAGGTGATGTCGGTAATGGACAAAAGAAAAGGGAGTGAGTTCTGTTTGTCATGGAAATTCTGAGATTTTGGTGCCATATCTAACTAGAGGTTTTTAGTAAGTCTTTGTTTGGCTTTTGGAGGGAAATTTGTCTTGGAAGATATACATTTGAGACATGTTAAAATACTTCTAGTGGTGATAACAATAGTTGCAGATAAGATTAGTTGCAAAGTTATATTGTGTAAAAAAGACTAAATGCATAGCAGATAGAAGAATATAAATATTAAAGAGACTATTAACTAAGACAAGTTATGTGATAATTAGAAAACCAAACTTTTCAACATTCAGTCTTTGTATTCCTCAAAATGTATTCTTACATTTCTCACATTTACTGTTCAGCAATCAATTCATAGTATTCTAAAAAAATCAACCCTCCTGGCAGTAATCTGAAGCAAGATATACAGGGCCTGGCTTCCAGTGTCAGGTGGAAGTGGACATCTTGGCTCCACATCACACCAGCTCTGGAACCTGGAATATTCCCAGTACCTATCTGCATCAGTTTCCGCATGAGATAAAATGGGTATGAAAGTTTTCACCTCGTAATGTTGTAAGGCTTAAGTGAATATACTTATATACCACTGAGCAGGTTGGGACACATAGCAAACACTTAAAACTTGTTTCTTTTGCATTTTTCCTTATTTCTATCTTCTGGTCTTTCTTTACAGCCTCTACATGGAACGCTCTGCCGCCCTCTTTCTGCTGGTGAAGTCCTACCCATTTCTTAGGCCAGGTTTCATCCCCAACCCTTCCTAAGGATTATTCACTTCTTGAAACATTAATTTTCCCCTCTTGTTAGCTTCCTTAGCTCTTCTTATTCTCTTTGTTGTTCATTTACTGTTTGCTTCTCTGATAGCATTTATGTAACTTCCCATCAAACATTTTTTAATCTTTATATTCCACAAACTTCTTAGCCAATGCCTAATGTTACACAAGTTGAGTGACTCCATTAAATAATAATGATCTCCATCATCAGATTAGAGTGTAAATGTGTATTTTTCACATTATGCAAAGTAGAAAACAGATTAATATCACAGATAAGTCTGCTCTTGCGGTTTACATGCATATTAAGGGAAAATGCATTGATCTTCCCTCACTATGTGGTTCAGGGCACTTGTGTATTACATGGGGTCTAGGAGTGTGGAAGGTAGGCTTAGGCTCAGAATGAATCTTTACTTGTTCTAAGGCCAATTTTGGGCACTTGGTACCTGGATCACAGAGGCTTCCCAAATCAAAAAGCTGGTGTTTTGTGTTAACTCTGAATAAGAAGCATCTGGCAAAGGAAAGTCTTGGCATAAAGTCAATGTGATGGAGATATTAGATATTAGACTATCAACAAATACAAAGAAATAGGTTAGAAAAAGAACTTGAAGAAATAGTCTAGGCAAAGGTGGTGAGACTGTTTTATGGAGAATCATTGCTTCTGGCATAAATTGGAAAATGTAGCTTAGGTAAAATTTAACTTTGGACTAAAATATGTAATTTTGATGCATATTTTGTGTGTTTACTGCTATCAAATTTAGAAGATGGATTTGTCTAAGTATTTTGAAATAGTTCTCAAATGCTGTAAATTGAGAAGATATACTCAAGATCATCAAATAAATAAAAGCTTGTAGACACTCACAATATTGGCTCTGTATCAGTTCTATGCCAAGATCTACCAGCCAGGAGAATTCACACAATCTAACTTAGAGCAGTATTTTCCAAACTTAAGTCTGTGGAAAGGTACTTATCTTTCTGTGTCATAACCTTTAAAAACCAGTCCTTAGTGAAATAAAAATAAAGCAAGAAAAATTGAGTAAATTTTTCCACAATAAATTTATTTTTCTCTAAAGAGGATTCTTTGTGTGTGTTTTTGTCCTTTCTGAAACTTTTTGTTCAATAACATGCCCTCTCCCTTTTGGTTGAAGTTATTATGTTAGTAAATAGTACTTGTTTTTGCAATTTTGTTTTTAATATGCCATAAAAATGTGCCTACTTCCATATCAATCATATTTTACTTTTGGAAATATTTTTAGTTTATGAAATTTGAAATATAATCTAGAAAGCACAAATATAGGGTCTAATTATTTGGATATTGATGAACTTTTCAATATTTACAAATATCTGGATGCAGTTATCATTTAGTCAAAGTATTTTAGTATAATATGGAACCAGCCTCTGACCGCTTTAAATAGGATCTTTGAGTAGACTACGAAAACTAAAACGTTTGAGTCATAGAAAAAGGATATAAATCAAAAGCCATCAGTAAATACAAGCAATTAATTTTAGTCCAGCCACTTGTAATGTCTCATTACCTTTCATGTTATAACACAAAGGACAGAAAGGGAGAAGATGGAGAAGGAGAGGAAAGAAGAAAAGGAGAAGTAGAAAGAGAGAGGGTGGGAGGAAAGGAAGAGAGAATATACAACAGAAGTCAGAGGCATAAAGAACAGGGTGGCTATTGTTTAGATTTGAAGCTCAAATTATGCAATTTTTCATCCTACTATAAAAAGCTTAATTCTGGTAAATCTTGCATTCTAAAAATTAATATTTATTTTATTGTCTTTTTAGAATTGGACCCAGTCATTGTAATGTAAATATCTGTATGAATGTGTATTTATTCTAATGATAATTATAACACCATAGGAACCATATAACTTTACTATGTAGAAATGAATAATCATGCATGATTTTGATATTTTTTCCATTTTTCTTTTCATGTATTAAAATAAACATATAAGGAGAGTACTAGTTTCTACAATAATTTTACAATATTATGAATAATGTACTGATAGCAATTCTTGACAATGTCTTTTCTTTATTTCTTTATTCAAATAGAGCTACATTCAAGGTCATGATGAATTCAGGAGAAAAGGATAAATCTAAAAATCTAAAAATAAATTAATAAAATTAAAGTTAAAATTGACTCATTAGAAGAGATCATGGTTTACCCCCCATTATTATTTGGTAGGATATTTTGGTAAAGAATAGATCAATCATAATTTATTTTTTTCTTTGATGTATATTATTAGATCAAAAGGAAATTATTAAATAGAGTTTATAAGTGCCTTGAAATTCATAAGACTATTTTTTTGAAATATGTCACAAAAGAGTACAATTTATTTATAACTAATCCCACTGCTGCTTGAAATTATATGAACTGAAATGATTTTCCTTTTAAGAATATCTATATACTTAAGTTTATTATCTATGTTGTCTTATATTTTATAATAATAATAATAATGGTGATAACATTTATTGAGCAAAACCTATTTGTCTTACCATATAATCAGTGTATTTTCTATTTTTGTCATTGAGCAAATCATAGAAACACTAAATCATTTGGTGAATCTGAAATACATAAAATGTTTGTTCAACCATATTTCAATTAAAAGAATACAGCCTGACCTGTGGTGGATAAAGCATTGACCTGGAATGCTGAGGTTGCCAGTTCAGAACCCTGGGATTGCCCTGTCAAGGCACATATGGGAGTTGAAGCTTCCTGCTCCTCCCCCATTCTCTCTCTCTCTCTCTCTCTCTCCTCTAAAATAAATAAATAAAAATAATTTAAAAAAAAAAGAATACAGAGTTCATTAATGAGAACTTGTCTGAAATGGCACTTTTGATTACAATTCTACATTTATTTCCCTTGATGTTTGACACAGAATGTAGAAGTAACATCTTCCAGAAGAAAACTGAATTACACCCAGAAGGAAATTGTGCCTTTATATATTTTGGCCTACTAGGATTCATCATAGTCAAATTATTTCTATATAAATGTAAGAATTTTTCTGTTTTTTTGTTCTGTTTTGTTTTGTTTTGAAAGAGAGAGACAGCCAGGCAGCTAACCAGGGACAGACAGACAGGAAGGGAAAGAATGAGAAGCATCAACTTATAGTTGTGGCACCTTAATGGTTCATTGATTGCTTTCTCATACTTAACCTGGATGGGAGGGTGGGGCGGGGGACTCCAGTTGAGCCAGTGAGACCCCTTGCTCAAGCCAGCAACCTTGGGATCAAGCCAGCGACCTTGAGCTTCAAGCCAGTGACCTTTGAGCTCAAGCCAGAGACCTTGGGGTCATGTCTATGATCCCACGCTCAAGCTGGTAAACCCACGCTCAAACCTGCAACCTCAAGGTTTCAAACCTGGGTCCTCAGAGTCTGAGGCTGACACTCTATCACACTATGCCACCACCTGGTCAGACATAGGTTGTTCTTTAAAATAACATGTGTTGTTGTTTGGCTGATTATGGACAAAGTAAAGATGTGAAAAGGCAGTGGAATATTAAACATCTCACACTACTGAATATTTATTTTAGTTCTTATCCTAGTTTGTGTTATGGTATGATTTCCGTATTATAGGCTGAAAAGAAACACCCCAAATTGTGAAGGAGCAGAATCAAATTGAAGTTTTTTAAATGTCAGTTGCCACTGAGTATGTCACATATAGGAAAAACAAAATCATAAGTTTAAATTTTAAAAACAGGATATTAAATAATGTAAGATCTAAATTTAGAGAAAAGGTCTCTAATTTTAACATAGATAATTTTGTCCTGGGAAGTGGTGAGATGACTTAAACAATCGAGAATTTGCCATGGCTCACTGCCATGAGGGTCTCAGAAAGGCTCTTCTCAGTAAGAAAGCAATGTAAAGAGTCCCCGAGAGAGAGGAGCATCTAAAGAAATTGGAATAAAAGGAATGATGAGTCAAAGTTAAGTACATCTAAAAGCAATGGAAAACAGCTGCTAACGCATACTTCAGGAAGATATTATCATTGTTTTTTTAATGGAATGATCCAGGAGTAATATATTTTGAAGTGTAGTCTGTTTCTAGAGTGGTTTCATGAAAAAACCATAAAGTCTTTTCTCTAAGGTGTTTGTACCTAGGAATCACTACTTCTCCCTGAATGAAATACAAAATTCAACCTGTAACGTATTTTTCAACTGGAATAATATTTTTGTTGTTTGGAGTTTTGATACTGAAATTCATTATTCAGGATACATAAATTGACAAACAAAAATATTTCGTTGGTCTTAAAATGACCATAATATTTAATATACATGTAAATCAGAAAGCATATTGCTTTTCTTATTTATCCATTTATCATGTAAAACTACTAATGTTAACAAATTAGCATACTTGTTAAGATAGGTAGAGAAGTATTTTTTTTATGCTCCATTTGGATTCTAATTTCCTAGTTATACAAACAAGTATCAATTGGATGCTTACTATACCAACTATCATTCTAGGTATTTTTGTTTGTTTGTTTATTTGTTTATTTTATGACAGAGACAGAGAGAGGGACAGATAAGGACAGACAGACAGGAAGAGATAGAGATGAGAAGCATTAATTCTTTGTTGCAATACCTTAGTTGTTCATTGATTGCTCTCATATGTGCCTTGACCAGGGGGCTACAGCCAAGCGAGTGACCCCTTGCTCAAGCCAGCGACCTTGGGCTTCAAGCCTGTGACCTTTGGGCTCAAGCCAGAGACTTTTGGGCTCAAGCTAACAGCTATGGGATTGCATCTATGATCCCACCTCAAGCCAGCGAGCCCGCGCTCAAGCCGGATGGGCCTGCACTCAAGCCAGCGAATTCAGGTTTTTGAACCTGGGTCCTTTGCATAACAATCCAATTCTGTATCCACTTCACTGCTGCCTGGTCATACTCAGTCTAAGTATTTTAGATGAATTATCTAATTTAACCTTAGCAATAACTTTAGAAAGTTATATTATAAACTCCATCTTCCAGGAACTGAGCCCTGGGTATTGTAAGAAACTCATCCCAGTTTGAACAGCTAGTAAATAATTAATAGCGGTGATGCTAGGGTTTTTATCTATAACTAAATGACTCCATATATAGCTTTAGTGTTTGTCTTCCTATAACTTTTTCCGCTTGATGCTTAGAACTCCCTTACCCTGTGTCTTTTAAATGACTGTCTCATTGATTAATAACTTTATGTAATAGTCTGTTTAGATTCACCTAACCTTTTTTATTTTTCCAGTTGCCTACTTACCTAATTTGGTCTCTGGTATTAGGGTAGAATAGTAGAGTTTAGAATTGGAAGAAAAAGTAAAGCACATCTAGTCTATTTGATGAATATCTCTCCTTAAACAGTCATTCAATCAATGCTTGAACATATCCATCAATATAGCCCTGCCTCTCATAGTGGCCCCTTTTATCCTCATAAAGCTCAGAGTGCCTGAAATTTTTGTCATGTATTGACTCTCTGTAGCATGGTCCTTGGCAATCATTTGGGCACTGGTGAAAAGAATACATGCATTTATTTATTTGTTTGATTAATTAATAAAATTTTTTAAAATAAGAAATGACATTTAAATTCGATATTATATAGTAGATTCTCTGTTCTCTCTTTCTCTGGAGACAAATAGTTTTTATTTATTTCATATATGACTCACATAAATAATACTCATCCTCCTGATCTATCCCTTTCTTCTTTCCTTCTTTTCTTCCTTTGGGTTCTCTTTTTCTCATTTTGTTTTGTTTTTTTGACAAGGGTGAAGGGTGGCTTAAACCAGCCTCAACTTTGTCTTGATTCTCATGTGATTTTAAAAACATATTTTAACAATTCTTGTAAGGTTTTGTAAAAGATGAACAAATGGATAAATAGGATGAATACATAAATACCATATTTCCCCATGTATAAGATGCTCCCATATATAAGATGCACCTTAATTTTGGGACCTAAAATTTGGAAAAAAAAAAGTATTACATAAAGTTATTGAACTCAAGTTTTATTCATCATAAAATTTATACAACTCCTCATCTGCACGAAAAAGCAGGAAATGCAAGTAAAAGAAATCTACAACCACTGTATAAGATGCACCCAGTTTTTAGACCCCAAATTTTTCAAAAAAGGGAGCGTCTTATACATGGGGAAGTACAGTAGATACACATTCAATTTAATATTACTAGCCTGGTAAAATGGAAAATATGCCATGTGAGTTGTGGATGATAAACTATTAATAATATATTTTCTGACATGAAGAATGCTAATTCTGGTGGATAAGCCATTTATATAAGTGACTGTAATAATTGACAGTGTGATACAAGTTCTGAGTAATTCAAACAAAATGAGAAATTAATTTTTGAGAATTTCTTGGAGTTTACATTTTGAACTAGCTTGTAAAGGTGGCTGCTGCTGTGTTGAAGTAGCAGAGAGTTGCAGATGTCTAGTACAATGGTAACGAAGGCTAATAAGTGAACAACTACAAAGCATGTTTTTCTGCAGAGCAGAAGATATGAGCAAGAAGAGTATTGGGGTGAAGTCTAAACTCAAATGATGAGACCAGACCTTTAATGTTAAGTTAAAGTGTTTGAACTTTATCCTCTATTAAAATGATATATTTAATAAGATTGGAAGGCAGTAGGAAAAATACATAAATCAAAGAAATTAATAAAATGGCCAATGTCATGGAGTCAGGGCTGGGACAGAGGAAGGATCTACTTTATGAATTCTGGGGAAAGGGTTCTATTTTGTGTGCACTGGAAAAATCTGAATCATTGACTCAGGAAGTTTTGGATACTTTTCAACATTTCTAACACTTAGGAGGGGTGTTGTGGTGGTTTAAATATACATAATTTTAATTGAGGCAGACATTTAAAGAAAACTTCTTTGGTGATTATCAATAATTAGCTTTCTCTTCAAAAGTAAACTTACAATTAATGTTATTTTTATATGGAAATTTTTTTTCACTTAAGGTATAGGTCTACAATTCAGTACTTGCCAAATCACACTCAAAGCAATTGGAGAGTGATAACAAACTGAAAAATTGAGGTTAGATAATAAAATTAATTTAACTCATGTATTTATAAAAGCCTAACTCAGCTTATTTATATATTCAGATACAAAATATTACAAAGTATTTAGATGTTGGAGTTAATGAGTCAATGGTCAAAAAATTAAAATTCTGCAATAAAATAAAGCCTCAAACAACCTAGAAGGCTAAACAGTGTTTTCCCACTTTACCTGCGCTCAGTTGGTCCTAGTGCTTACCCACCTCACAATGACCTGGAACAAATAAAGCCACTTACACTAGTCTTTATAAAATTAAGGACATTTTGTATACACTGCCTACTACTCTAATCTATTGCTAAATGCAAAGATATTCTATCAGCCCACTTGTGTAGACAATCATTTTTCTCCGCCTTTTTTCTATTGATGGGTGTGGTCTTGAGTACACCAGCAAACTAATTAATATAATTCCCATTTCAACAAAATGTTAAAAAAAAAATGGCTCCTGTATATTCCTTAGTACTGCTATATAAAGATAAACCATTGATTGGCAACTGTAGCAGGTAGTAGTAAGATCACCATGTAAAAAGTCAATGCTCACATAAGGCCTCAGATTAACACCCAATGTCTTGCTTTGTTACCTTGCAGAAATGTTGGAATCCAACAATGTGATCACTTTCAATGGCTTGGCCAACAGCTCCAGTTATCATACCTTCCTTTTGGATGAGGAACGGGGCAGGCTGTATGTTGGAGCAAAGGATCACATATTTTCATTCAACCTGGTTAATATCAAGGATTTTCAAAAGGTATCTTTATTCTAATATATGCACTGTAGTACTTTTTAAACATTTCAAGAATTCTCTAGCTATATAGCAGTGTGAAAACTGAGAAATTGTTTAATACTTTATCTTTTCAGATGCAAACAAAAATAATACATTGATTTAGCTATCACAAATCACTGGATGTAGTAAACCATAAAAATCTTTGAAGAAGATACTTTAGAATTTTTTATAAAAGAGTTAAATTGTTTGTCCTGCATAAAAGTAAATAAATACCTGAATCATTATGGAAATATATTATAATCGATTTTATGTACTATGTGTACTTGTATTATGTGTATACTATGTGTGTGCATGTGTATGTATAAAAATAAATGTAGAAATCTCTATATTAGAACTCATGCCTAATCTGGTGCCAACTGTGCTTGTAAATAAAACTTATTGGAAAACAAACACTCATTCATTTACGTATTTTCTATGTCTGCTTTCATTCTTCAACGGCAGAATTGAGTAATTCTGATAAGAGATCATCTGGCTTACAAAGCCTAAAATATTTACTATCTGGCCTTATAAACATAAAGTTTGCCAAAATTTAATCTAGAAGATCAGTTTCCAATGTCAAAGTTGTGCATATGAGGTCATTTATATACTAGCCATTTACCAGTTTTATCCTTATTCTTCATAGTGTTTCTGGCTTATTTAATTAATAAGTTACATAGTTTAGGAAATAAACATTGATTGAAAAATTAGTGGAAATTGTGCTACTGAGTCTATATGCTATAAGTCATCCATTTCCCACAGTCAATATTTCTAGTCTTAATTCTTTGAGGAACAAAGATCTTTATGCAATAGATTTAACAAAAGTGATAGTCTAAGATGCTTTTTTAGAGTACATACACTTCAATACTTATGAATGTAGTTTTGCTTCTTAACACTTCGAGCTTTAAAATAGTATGCCTCAAATTCTTATCAACTGTAACAGATTGAATATTTTCTAAAAAAAATAATAGCTTAATTGTGTAATAAATTTTTGTCCTGTTTCAAGACTATTGATTCAGGGATAAAATGAAATTTTAAATTAATATCTGATTCAGATTTCTAAAAGAGTACACTACTAAACCCAAGACTTTTACTTTGCTTCTGTTACCCCAAAACCAAAATGCTAACTATGTAAAAAGAGATTTGATTCATTACATATAGTCATATGAAATGGCAATACCCATACTGATATAGCTTAGGTATTTTTTTCCGATTTTTTAATGTATTTGATTTCTAAGCCAGTTCAGTGATAGCAGTATCTTAAGGTTATTTATAATCAAAGAAAGTTGGTTATTTCTGTTTTTCTGAAATGATAAAAAAAATTTATCTGAGGGTCTTTGGTAAAGGTCACAAATATTTTTGTTGTTTAAGTGAAAATAAATTATCTTTTACAAAATGAATGAATAATCAAAGATGACTAAGAAAAATTTGACATTTTAATAATAGAAGATTGTGTCAGTTCAAATTTAAGGTGTTTATAATATTTTGAGTATTTTGTAAAATTTATATATAAATATAAATATATGTGTATATATCTATAGATAGAGAATACATGAACATATAACATTTCAGAACGTATATTTAATGTATTTAGCATATTCTTCTAAATAGTCTTAATTTGGTTTATATATTCAATTCTAAAACTGAATAAGACTAAATTATAATATAAAATATTATGTTATAGATGAGTAAAATCTCAGAGCCATTTGTGTTCCCAGGATATATTGTGATATCTCTTCTACCAATTAGAGTTATACTAAATAGGGGTAGGCAAAAGTAAGTTTACAGCTGTGAGCACACAAGAAACTGTTTAGTCTTATATTATTAATTATTGTATTATTTTCTATATGAGCAACTGTAAACCTACTTTTACCTACCCTGTATATACTGAAAGAATTAATTAATTAAAGTTAGGTAACTTACAAAGTGTCATAGTGTTCTTGCTGTAGCTCCTGATTTTGAGTTTAAAATCATTATTTTAGTAATAGACATGATTATGATATAATTTTAAAACATTTCATTTCAAACATATTACTTAATTTTAATTATGTCATATTGCCTATCAGAGTAAATACAAATGCCCTGTGCAGATAGGTAGTTGGTTGGAGCATTGTCTTGATATGACAAGGTTGCAGGTTCGATCCCTGGTCAAGGCACATACAAGAAGCAACAAATGAATAAGTTCGAACAACAAACTGATTTTCTGTCTCTCTCCCTATCTCTTTAAAATCAATCAACAAAACTTTTTAAAGAGTAAATACAATTTACTTAAATATCTATATATCTTTGAATGTATTTGTCTCATTAAGTTCTTTTTACCCTATTTTTAAAGTTATTCAACTTCTCTCTAAGTATCTTCTATTGTGATAAATTCTATAAGAGATAATATAGTGTCATAATTTTTGAGGAACTTACAAGATGATGTGAAAGATAGGATGTATAAATATAAAGTTAAATACTAGGCCGATCCTTGTTAGATATAAAAACACTTTCTCAGGCTAGGAAGACAAAGGATAGATTGTTGGCCACGATAAAAGATTAAAATCTGTTTAAGGCATAAATGCTTATTAAAAAATTACTTAAGAGAGGCTGCCATAATTAGAATCAAAGAAGCATAAGAATGACAGTGTAAAATAGATCATAAAGCACTTTGAATATTCAGATAATTAATTTAGGCATTGTTAGTTAACTGAGAAATTTTTGAGCAGAGAAGAAAAATTATTAACAGGCTAACAAATCTAAGCAAAAAAAGTTATGAATGGCCCTGGCCAATTGGCTCAGTGGATAGAGCATCGATCTTGTGTGTGGATTTCTCAGGTTCAATCCCCGGGTCAGAGCACACATGAGAAGCAACCATCTGCTTCTCTTTCCTCCCCACTTCCCCTTTTATCTTCTCCTCCTGCAACCAGTAGCTCTATTAGTTCAAGCATCCACCCTGGGCTCTGAGGATAGGTTGGCTGGCCCAACCATCGACCCCAACAAGGTTTGCCAGGTGGATTTTGGTTGGGGTGCATGCAGAAGTCTATCTCCCCTCATCTCACTTAAAAAATAATATTTAAGAAGAATTTGTATTTTAGATATTATGTATTGATTTTTGAAGACAAGGGAGAGAGAGAAAAAGAAAGAGAGAAAGAGGGAAAAGAAGTGGGAAGCATCTACTCATAGTAGTTGCTTCCTGTATGTACCTTGACCCAGCAATCCTCGGGACTTGAACAGGTGACCTCAGTGTTCTAGGTCAACACTTTTATCCAATGCACCACCACAGGTCAGGCAAAAATTCTTGATGGAAATGGATACTGTTGGGAAAGAATCTAAATAAAAGGTAAATATATAATATATATAATAATACATATAAAATATATACTAAATTGTTTTTCCAACAGTATCCATTTGAATATATATATTTATTCCACTTATTTATAATTATTACTTAAATTGCTTTCCAAAGGAGCATTTTCTACCTCAAAATTTATTTTACTCATGCCAGATTTTTAAGTGAAAAATTCATATATATATATATATATTTACTCTGGAACTCTAGGAAGATGAAAGTACATATACTCCTCTAGTATGAGAAAATTTAGCATGAATGTTTTCAAAATTATATTAATATTTCACATTAGAGAGAAATCACAAAACAAAGCCCATACTATCTCAATATAATAATCAAGATACGGGGCGGGGGGGGGGGACTTCCTTTTTTTTTTTTGTATTTTTTTGAAGTTGGAAACGGGGAGGCAGTCAGACAGACTCCCGCATGCACCTGACTGGGATCCAACAGGCATGCCCACCAGGGGGCGATGCTCTGCCCATCTGGGGCATTGCTCTGTTGCAACCAGAGCCATTCTAGCGCCTGAGGCAGAGACCACAGAGCCATCCCCAGCGCCCGGGCAAACTTTGCTCCAATGGAGCCTTGGCTGCAGGAGGGGAAGAGAGAGACAGAGAAGAAGGAGAGGGGGAGGGGTGGAAAAGCAGATGGGCGCTTCTCCTGTGTACGCTGGCCGGGAATCGAACCTGGGACTCCTGCATGCCAGGCCAACGCTCTACCACTGAGCCAACCAGCCAGGGCCAAAAACTTCCTTTTTTAATTAAAAATTATGTTTCAATAAAATTTGAGTGTTGCGCAATCTAACTGGAAAGCTAAATAATTTTAGCTCTGCTATATATTATTATTATTGTGTCTAAGAAAAACTTAGATTTTATCTTCCTCTATTGTAAATTTGAATTAAGAATAGATCATTAAGCCTCCTGAAACCAATGCAAAGATAAGGCTGTGAAACCTGAAGAGTGCAACTACCAGCAATTCCTCTAGTAATTGAGGAAGCAAGGTTTGGTAATGGTAAGGGTATAGATTTATTTTTCTTTGTTTGTTTGTCTGTGTGAGAGAGAGAGACAAACAGAGAGACAGAGAGAGGGACAAATAGGGACAGACTGGCAGGAAGGGAGAAATGAGAAGCCTCAGTTCTTCATTATGGCATCTTAACTGCTCATTGATTGCATTCTTATATGTGCCTTTACTGGGGGACTCCATCAGAACAAGTGACCCCTTGCTCAAGCCAGCAACCTTGATCTTCAAACCACCGACCTTTGGGGTCAAGCCAGTGACTATGGGGTCATGACTAGGATCCCACACTCAAGCCAGCAACCCCGTGTTCAAGCCGTCGACCTTGGGGTTTTGAACCTGGGTCCTCTGTGTTCCAATCTCATGCTCCATCCACTGCGCCATCGCCTGGTCAGGCTGCATTTGTTATTCTTTTTTTTTTTTTTAAATAATTTTATTTTTTTTAATGGGGTCACATCAATAAATCAGGATACATATATTCAAAGATAACATGTCCAGGTTATCTTGTCATTCAATTATGTTGCATACCCATCACCCAAAGTCAGATTGTCCTCTGTCAACTTCTATCTAGTTTCCTTTGTGCCCCTCCCCCTCCCCCTTTCCGTCTCCCTCTCCCTCCTCCCCCCATAACCACCACACTCTTATCAATGTCTCTTAGTCTCACTTTTATGTTCCACCTACGTATGGAATAATGCAGTTCCTGTTTTTTTCTGATTCACTTATTTTACTTTGTATAATGTTATCAAGATCCCACCATTTTCTGTAAATGATCCGATGTCATCATTTCTTATGGCTGAGTAGTATTCCATAGTGTATATGTGCCACATCTTCTTTATGCAGTCATCTATTGAAGGGCTTTTTGGTTGTTTCCATTTCCTGGCCACTGTGAACAGTGCTTCAATAAACATGGGGCAACATGTGTCTTTACGTATGAATGTTTCTGAGTTTTTGGGGTATATACCCAGTAGAGGGATTGCTGGGTCATAAGGTAGTTCTATTTTCAGTTTTTTGAGGAACCACCATAATTTCTTCCATAATGGTTGTACTACTTGACATTCCCACCAACAGTGGTTGAGGGTTCCTTTTTCTCCACAGCCTCTCCAACATTTGCTATTACCTGTCTTGTTAATAATAGCTAATCTAACAGGTGTGAAGTGGTATCTCATTGCAGTTTTGATTTGCATTTCTCTAATAACTAGAGAAGATGAGCATCTTTTCATATATCTGTTGGCCATTTGTATTTCTTTCTGGGAGAAGTGTCTGTTCATGTCCTCTTCCCATTTTTTTATTGAATTGTTTGTTTGTTGTTGAGTTTTATGAGTTTTTGTATATTTTGGATATTAGGCCCTTATCTGAGCTGTTGTTTGAAAATATCATTTCCCATTTAGTTGGCTGTCTGTTTATTTTGTTATCAGTTTCCCTTGCTGAGCAAAAACTTCGTAGTCTGATGTAGTCCCATTCATTAATTTTTGCCTTCACTTTTCTTGCCTGTGGAGTCAAATTCATAAAATGCTCTTTAAAACCCAGGTCCATGAGTTTAGTACCTATGTCTTCTTCTATGTACTTTATTGTTTCAGGTCTTATGTTTAGATCTTTGATCCATTTTGAGTTAATTTTAGTACAGGGGGACAAACTGTAGTCCAGTTTCATTCTTTTGCATGTGGCTTTCCAGTTTTCCCAGCACCATTTATTTAAGAGGCTTTCTTTTCTCCATTGTTTGTTGTTGGCCCCTTTATCAAAAATTATTTGACCATATATATGTGGTTTTATTTCTGGGCTTTCTATTCTGTTCCAGTGGTCTGAGTGTCTATTTTTCTGCCAATACCATGCTCTTTTGATTGTCGTGGCCCTATAATATAGTTTAAAGTCAGGTATTGTAATGCTCCCAGCTTCATTCTTTTTCTTTAGGATTGCTTTGGCTATTCGGGGTTTTTTATAGTTCCATATAAATCTGATGACTTTTTGCTCCATTTCATTAAAAAAGTCATTGGAATTTTGATGGGAATTGCATTAAATTTGTATATTGCTTTGGATAATATGGCCATCTTGATTATATTTATTCTTCCTAACCAAGAACAAGGAATATTCTTCCATCTCATTATATCTTTTTTTCCATTTCCCTTAACAATGGTTTATAATTTTCATTATATAAGTCCTTTACATTCTTTGTTATGTTTATTCCTAAGTATTTTATTTTTTTGTTGCAATCGTGAAGGGGATTATTCTTTTGAGTTCGTTCTCAAATGTTTCATTGTTGGCATATAGAAAGGCTATTGACTTCTGTATGTTAATTTTGTATCCTGCAACCTTACTGTATTGGCTTATTGTTTCTAGTAGTCTTTTTGTGGATTCTTTGAGGTTTTCGATGTATAGGATCATATCATCTGCAAAAAGTGATACCTTTACTTCTTCTTTTCTGATATGGATGCCTTTTACTTCTTTGTCTTGTCTGATTGCTCTGGCTAGAACCTCTAGTACCACATTAAATAAGAGTGGAGAGAGTGGACAACCCTGTCTTGTTCCTGATTTAAGGGAGAAAGCCTTCAGTTTAGTGCCATTTAATATGATGTTAGCTGATGGTTTATCATATATGATCTTTATCCATTTTGTTGAGAGTCTTAAACATAAAATTGTGTTGTATTTTATTGAAAGCTTTTTCTGCGTCTATTGATAAGATCATGTGGTTTTTGTTCTTTCTTTTGTTGATATGGTGTATTACTTTAACCGTTTTATGTATGTTGAACCATCCTTGAGATTCTGGGATGAATCTCACTTGATTATGATGTATTATTTTTTTAATATGTTGTTGTATTGAATTTGCTAGTATTTTTTTTAGTATTTTAGCATCTATATTCATTAGAGATATTGGTCTGTAGTTTTCTTTTTTTGTGCCATCCTTGCCTGGTTTTGGTATGAGGGTTATGTTGGCCTCATAAAATGTGTTTGGAAGTATTGCTTCTTCTTCAATTTTTTGGAAGACTTTCAGTAGAATAGGAACCAAGTCTTCTTTGAATGTTTGATAAAATTCACTGGTGTAGCTGTCTGGGCCTGAACTTTTATTTATGGGGAGTTTTTTAATGGTTTTTTCTATTTCTTCTCTACTAATAGGTCTGTTTAGGTTTTCTGCTTCTTCTTGACTCAGTCTAGGAAGGTTGTATTGTTCTAGGAATTTAACCAATTTCTTTTAGGTTGTTGAATTTTGTGGCATAAAGTTTTTCATAGTATTCTACAACAATTCTTTGTATATCTATGGTGTCCGTGGTGATTTCTTCTCTTTCATTTTGGATTTTGTTTATATGAGTTCTTTCTCTTTTTTCCTTAGTAAGTCTTGCCAAGGGTTTGTCCATTTTGTTTATCTTTTCAAAAAACCAGCTCCTTGTTTTATTAATTTTTTCTATAGTTTTTCTGTTCTCTATTTCATTTTTTTCTGCTTTGATTTTTATTATCTCCTTTCTTCGGCTGGTTTTGGGTTGTCTTTGTTCTTCTTTTTCTAGTTCCTTAAGGTGTGAACTTAAGTGGTTCACTTGGGCTCTCTCTTGTTTCTTCATATAAGCCTGAAGTGATATGAACTTTCCTCTTATCACTGCTTTTGCTGCATCCCATAGATTCTGATATGTTGTATTGTCATTTTCATTTGTCTGTATATATCTTTTGATCTCTGCACTTATTTCTTCTTTGACCCATTCATTTTTTAAAAGTATGTTGTTTAGTTTCCACATTTTTGTGGGATTTTTTTTTTTTTTGCAGTTGAATTCTAGTTTCAAGGCTTTATGATCAGAAAATATGCTTGGTACAACATTGATTTTTCTGAATTTGCTGATGTTGTTTTTGTGGCCCAACATATGGTCAGTTCTTGAGAATGATCCATGTACACTGGAGAAAAATGTATACTCAGTCACTTTGGAGTGAAATGTCTTATAGATGTCTATCATATCCAAGTGCTCTAGTGTTTTGTTTAAGGTCACTATATCTTTGTTGATTCTCTGTTTGGATGACTGATCTAGAGCCGTCAGCAGTGTATTGAAGTCTCCAAGTATGACTGTATTTTTGTCAGTTTTTGATTTTAGGTCAATAAGTAGCTGTCTTATATATTTTGATACTCCTTGGTTTGGTGCATATATATTAAGAATTGTTATGTTTTCTTGATTCAGAGTCCCCTTAGCCATTATGAAATGGTCATTTTTGTCTCTGAGTACTTTTGCTGTCTTGTAGTCAGCATTATTAGATATGAGTATTGCTACGCCTGCTTTTTTTTGGATGTTATTTGCTTGGAGTATTGTTTTCCAGCCTTTCACTTTGAATTTGTTTTTATCCTTGTTACTTAGATGAGTTTCTTGTAGGCAGCATACAGTTGGATTTTCATTTTTAATCCATTCTGCTACTCTGTGTCTTTTTATTGGTGAGTTTAATCTGTTTACATTTAGTGTAATTATTGACACTTGTGAGTTCCCTATTGCCATTTTATTGATTGCTTTCTGTTAGTTTTGTGTCTTGTTTGATCCTTCTCTTTCGTTTTTCTATCTTTTGTTTTTATTTGGTTGTATTCCATACATCTTTCCTCTGTTGCTATCTTTTTTAAATCATGTGCTTCTGTGGTGGTTTTTTCAATGGTGGTTACCTTTAAGTAATGAAAAGGGTTCCTACCCTGTTAATTGTAGTGCACTATTTTGTGAGTCCTTTTGCACTCCATCGTTCTTTGCTACTGTTAATCTCCATCCTCTCCCCCCTCCTTTCTTTTTGTTGTTGTCACAGTTTAAATTTGGTTTTATTGTGTTCTTCTTGGAGCTTTTACCTGTGGCTTTGTTTTTGTTTTGTTTTGTTTTTTTGTTCTTTGTATCTGATTGGAGAACCCCCTTTAGTAATTCCTGGAGTGGAGGTTTTCTGATGATAAATTACCTCATTTTTTCTGTATCTGTGAATGTTTTTATTTCTCCTTCATATTTGAAGGATAGCTTTGATGGGTATAGTATTCGTGGCTGAAAGTTCCTCTCTTTCAGGACTTTAAATATTGGGGTCTACTCTCTTCTAGGTTGTAGTGTTTCTGTTGAGAAATTGGATGATAATCTAATGGGCCTTACTTTATATGTTGTATTCTTCTTTTCCCTGGCTGCCTTGAGAATCTTTTCTTTGCTGTTGGTTTCTGCCAATTTCATTATAATGTGCCTTGGAGGAGGTTTGTTGGGGTTCAGAAAACTCGGAGTTCTATTTGCTTCTTGAATTTGAGGTTTTAGTTCTTTCCAAAGGCTTGGGAAGTTCTCATCTATTATTTTTTTGAGTATGTTCTCCATTCCATTTTCTCTTTCTTCTCCCTCTGATATTCCTATTATTCTTATGTTATTCTTTTTGATGGAGTCAGATAATTCCTGTAGGCCTTTCTCATTTTTTTTAATTTTTGAGTCTCTTTCTACTTCTCTCTGTTGTGCCTCAGTTTGCTTGTCTTCTAGTTCACTAATCCTACCTTCTATCTGGCCTATTCTATTAGCTAAGCTTGTTACCTTGTTTTTCAGCTCGTGAATTGAGTTTTTCATCTCTGTTTGATTTGTTTTTATAGTTTAAATTTTCTTGGTAATATATTCTTTGTGTTCATTGAGTTGTTTTCTGAGCTCCCTAAATTGCCTTTCTTGTATATCTCTTAGTATTTTTAGGATTTCTATTTTAAATTCTCTGTCATTTAACTCCAAGGTTTCCAATATATTGTTTTTTCTCCATAGATTTTTCCTCATCTATCTGTGTTACCTCTCTTTCTTTTGTATCCATGGTATTCGATTTTCTCTTCCTTAATGGCATCTGAAGGTGGTTTCGTTGATTGTATTAATGAGATTTAATAAAGAATAAAAAGTTAAAAAAATAAAAAATCAAAGAGTTGTTGTTTTTTAAAAAAATTAATAATTAAATAAAGAAAAATAAAATAAAAATTGAAAAAAAGGAAATTATTCCCCCCCTCCTTTTTTCCTTTCCTCTCCTCTCCCCTCTTTCTTGAGAAAATCTTGTGGTGAACTGTGAATCATATTGTACTAAATAGAACAAACATGCCTGTAATGGAGGGCCTGAATTGGGGAGAAGTAATAAAGGGGCAAAAAAAAAAAAAGAAAAAAAAAGGGGGGGTATGGACCCACAAAAAGCAAATAAGGAAAAAATTTGGGTCAAAAAGAAAATGATTTGCTTTTAGGTGTTGGTTGACTAAGAGTTATGATGTGAGAAATAAGAGGGAAACAGGAAAATGGGGGGACAAATTAAAAAATTACTATTGTATTTAGTGGAACAAGAACTAGATAAAATGGAGAGCCAGGGAAGGGAGCACTGCTAGTGAGTTAAAAAGGTGAAGTAAAAACCCCCAAAATGCCACAAACATAAGTTTGAGTCCCAGATAAGATAATATGTTTGTTATTGAGGTTTGAATGAGAGGAGACATAAAGGAGAAAGGAAGAAACTAATATGGAGGGAGAAAAGAAAGACAGAGAGAGAAAAAGAGGGAACCACTAAAAGAAGAAAAAAGAAAGTAGAGAGAGAGAGAGAGTTAAGGGTTTTGGAGTTCAACCCTAATAGAGAGAAAGGAAGAGGAAAGAAAAGATAAAAGGAGATGTAACACTTATGGGTAGTGTAGTTCAAGGAGAGGAGAGTGTTAAATGACCAAATTGGAGGAGGAGGAAAAAAAATCAAGAATGAAGATAAGAGAAACAAACGAACAAATATAATAAAATGGGATAGGTTAAAAAGTCTGTGGATTATTCTTGATTTTGAGAGGTTATCTTCTTGCTTTTTCTTTTCCTCGGCTTGGATCTCTGTGCCACAGCCTGGTTCGGCCGTTTGTGCCACGGCCTGGATCTATTAACCCCCTTTGCCCGCCTTAGTTTCTATACTCTCAGTTCCCAGTGAAAGCATCCCTATTTAGGTTAGTGAGGAAGGCGGAGTATTTCTTACTCCCTATTTCTTTCGGGGTTTCATTATATACTTTGCCAATTTTTCGCTTGACCATACCTTCGGGTGTATTGCGAAACATCTGGAGTCTCCAAGGATAGGTTTTTCTGTTTCTGGTTGAAGATCTTGTTGAGTTTTGGGGGAAATTTATTGGTATCGCTTCCTACTGTGCCATTACTCTGAAGTCATCTCGCATTTGTTATTCTTGAATCTTTTTACTGTGTGACTACTTTGTAAAAAGCTTTTGAAACAAGCCAAACGACAGTTTTAATTTAGACACACAGACACACATGTAAAGAAAAACAACTGAAAAAGAAAAGAATACACATACTAAGTGCTTCAAATGGTGAAAATAAATGTCATCCAAAAACATTTAGAGATTTATATTACCACATGGACCTGAAATACATTTGATTCATCGTAAATTATTTCAATATTTCTTATATTTTTGTTTATGAAGTGGTGTATTTTGCTTTTTAATTTCCTAGATTGTATATCACAGCCTTTGTCCAAGTTTGTGACCATATATATTTAATTTTCTAGAGGGTCACAAGAATGCGAATCAGTCATTTGATACTAAAGGTTTTTAACAGACATGAATGATTAGTGGCACCATCTCTGGATATTTCTTTTACAGAAGATTTTTTTTCCTGAAATTAACTGTTACCAGAAGAGAACAATGAATAAAAAAAATTAATCCAGAGCAACCAATGTTAAAATTTATATATATGAAGTGTAATAAAGCAAAGCACAAGAAAACAAGGCATGCCTGTATTGACTGCATGGATTTCTGTGTTGTGCAGCTTCATATATAGCAAAGTCACATGGGTACACCAAGAGCAAATGATTTAAGTTATACCAGTTAACCAATGCCACCGCACAGTCTAAACTGAAGGGTTTAGACTGCCATGGAATGCCTTATAGAACTCTCTTTATCTCAGTTGTCCCAAAATGGTATAACTGACTATAATGTTGAATCTAGTGTTAAGAGAACTTAATTGGCATAAAAGAATGTTTCTTCTCTACCCCTAGATTGTGTGGCCGGTAACTCACACCAGAAGGGATGACTGCAAGTGGGCTGGAAAAGACATCCTGGTAAGTATCAATCTATTAAATAATGCTATTATTTGCATAATGTAATATATTACTCTGTTATTATTCTTTGTTGTGTTATATTAACACCATTCTATACTTCTGGTTTTAATCAATCTTTAGAAACAAAATGATAGTTAACTTTGGATATTTACATTTTTATGTAAAGCATATAAAGAAAATAGGTAAATATAATAAGCCTAAATAAAGCAAACAGTGTTCCGTTTGATGGTGTATATATGTGCAAAAGATAACCAAGTCAGTTTTGTAGCACCTATACTTACATTTAATAAATCAACATCTTCATACAGACTGGTTTTAATGTAATTTTCTTGAATTCCTTCTAAATGATATAAAATAATTTTACCTCTGAGTTATCATGATTAAATTACACCTCCTTTCTTCTTTCTACTTCCTTCTTTTTCCCTTCCTTCTTATTTCTTTCTACCTTCCCCATTTTCCTCTCTCCCTACTTTTCTTCCTTCTCTCCTTCATTTCTGCCTTCTTTTCCTCCTTTCTTCCTTCTTTCCTTGTACTAATTTCTTTAAAAAAAATATGGGTTGAGAAATGACTATGTAACATGCTCTAAAATATATAAAATTGTTTCATTAAAATAAAAGAAGTGACTCTGTAGCAGGCATAGTTCTGGGCACTGTGGAGATTAATGTAAAAAATTATTGTAAAAAAGATAGAAACCATTTTTCCAGATGTAAATTTTATCAGTAAAATTAAGTGGGCCACTGGTTTTAGGTGTAACCAAGTATCGGCATAGACTGTGAACGTCATATATAATAATTTAAATCAATAAATTACAGGGCCTAAATATATAATTTGTATTATTTTATGTTTTATCAGACATTTCTGATAGAAATAATTTAAAAAGTTTTGTCTATGTACAGTATTAGCATTTATAAGAAATTTATAAGTATTTATAAGAAATTTATCCTTTTTGCCTAAACATAAATCAAATCGTAAGCATATATATATAGATATATTCAAGGAAAAACTTGATAGATTGCTTGAATAATTGATTAATAGCAGTTATCTAAAATGATATCCCTAAGAGATATTTCAGATTCAGTTCCAGACCACGGCAATAAAGCAAGTATCATAATAAAAAGAGTGGTCATCTTTTTTGCTGGTGGGGGCTCTTATCTTCACTTCTTTTTTAAATGTAACTCTTCTGAAGCACAATAAAGCAAAGCAGAATAAAATGACTTTGCTTGTACATGTTTATAATGATTTAGATAGAATCTGAGTTCATGGAAAAAGAATGGCTCAATCTGGTAGCAACGGTGACTACAGATAAAGGAAGGTAGATAAAGGAGCCCGAAGAACAAGTGTTTTCCATCCTGATTAATTACATATCAGCAAACATGGAAATTTCATCCTTATAAATATAATTTTAAATATAGTGATTATAAGTCACATTACACCTTCATAATACAGTAAACATTTTTGTGGTTATACAAAATTGGACAGAAAATAAATGTGTTTTATCAAGTATTATACTATCCCAAATTGATGCATATATTGAGAGTATTGAAAAGGAGTAAATATGAAGAGTCCATAGACATCAAGAATTTTATGTTGGTACCCATAATTACTCATTATACCTAAGCAAGCACTTAATTTGGGGAGTGGAGAAGTTGTATAATATCCATTAAATTGAAAATTACATATTTCATAATTGTGAAATTTATTTAAAAGTAGAAACTATTTCAAAAATGTAAGGCAAAACGTATAACCGAGTACACAAAAACTTATTAACATAGAATTCCATATTTACTGTTAACAAATTTTACTTAAAGATTTTAATGTGGTAATAATTATGGGTGGCTAGAAATAAAGATATTACTTGTATATAGCTGTGACTTTTAAAAGCATAGACTTTCTGCCTAACCTGTGGTGGCACAGTGGATAAAGCGTTGACCTGGATCACTGAGGTCGCTACTTCATAACTCCGGCTTGTCTGGTCAAGGCACATATGGGAGTTGATGCTTCTTGCTCCTCCCCTCTTCTCTCTCTCTCTCCCTTCCTCTCTCCCTCCCTCTCTCCCTCCCCCTTGTAAAAAAAAATAGCACAGACTTTCCCCCTTGCTATAAAAGTTTAATGGGTAAAAACATGCAAATTTATAATAATGGAGAATCTTTTCTGTGCCAAGCACTATAATAATTTAATACATTATATTTTAAAATTTAGTTTTAATAATAACTTTATAAAGTAAGTCTTATAACCCCCATTTTCTTGATTAGAAAATGTAATCATTTAGAATATTCATTCAAAAAAGGATTTTTGTTCAAAAGTTTTGAAACATTTGGAATACTATCTTAAAAGTTGAGATCAAATTTTCTGTGTCTCCTATGAAGTTTTTAGTGTCCTGTGGTATATATGGGTTTAAATTTTCCTATTAACACACAGGTAATAAACAACAGATATTTAAGAAAGTACCTTGTATATTCTGGTGTTATCAAGGGTGTGTGTATACTAATAATCAACTCACAAAATTTGTGACTCAAAAATTTACAAGTAAATATAATACAAATATTAACTATTATTATTTTTTTTACATGGTGCTTAGACAGTTTTTAAGTAAAATTAGTTTGGCCCTCTGTAATGATCATGACTATTCTAGACTCATACTCTTCTAAATTCAATTCAATTTGAAAATTGAGGATTGTAACCAGACTTATCTGACAAATTATCTGAATTTTATAATAATATAAAATTATAATAATTTTATAATAACCCAAGTACTGAACATATTTAATTGAACGATTGAATTTGGTTATTCATTTTCTAAGATAGCAGATATTCTTTTGTGTTTGCAGTTTCCAAAGTTCATCTCAGCACATATTTCTTATGTTTCATAACTCTGTTCTCCTCTCCCTTACCCCCTCTCCTCTCTCCCCACCCTGCCCTCCCACGCTGCTGTCAGTACTGTATAATGAGAGATTCTGGTGTTGGCCCAGATGCTGTTAATTCAGCAGCTGTAATAAAGTCATGATCACCAAAGTGCCCTACGGGTAACCCTGCTCATGACCTCAGAGGTTTCTTCTCTAAGAAGGGCAACTTTATTGTATTTTCCAGGCTTACTGAAATTGCTTAGGGGTTTTATAAAGCTAAATTATAAGGAACTAAAACATCATTTCATAGCACTGTGTAGTAAATATTCTGAAAATTTATAAATTATGTTTTGTAACTTTATAATAGAGATGGGTAATTATGTGTCCATTGAGAGATGTAAATTTTTGAAAGTTTAAATGGTATCGCAATGTTAGCCATACTAATCTTTTCAAAATCAACTAATTAATGCAATTTGATAAAATATGGTTTGATTATTCCTTTATATTGTGCATTGATTCAATTGTGGATTTTAAGTTCTCTTTGTTACCCATTATTTAATGAAAGGAAAACACAACAGTTTTCAGACATTTTAGTTCAGGAAAAAATGTATTTTTCTTCTTGCTCTAAACACCAAACACTAAAGTATATTCAAAGAGTAAAATGTACTTTATACTATATTACTTTAATATTGCTTTTTATTAACCTATTATTCAAAATATATTTTGTGCACTTAAAATTTATTTTATTAAATTTATTTTATTTTCTGATAACCTCATTTATATACTTCAATTTTCATATTTATTTCATTTAAGTCAGATAAATGGCATTGATTAATTACTTTTGGACTATTTATGTACAGACGCATTTTTTCTATTTCCTTCTTATATGACTTTAGAATAGCAATTAGGTGGCTCCCTGAGATTTGCAACAATTCTTCTTTGATAAACATTTAAAAAAGAAATAGCATTAGTATTTTTACAAATAATTTCTTAACCACTTAAAAAGGAAGCATAAGGACAAAGCATTTTTTGTAATTTGCATTCAACACCTGATTTTTCAAGTGACACATGGACAGTTTGATGAAATTCTTCACTATCTTGAGTAAATAGTAGTCAGCTGTGACTTATGGACAATAATTCTTTTCAAAGAGCTCTTGAGATGCTGAAAACAACAAGAATGAAGCGTGAGTGTATTTTGCAGCCATCAGTACTCCAAGATAGAATTGTAACCAAAACAGGAACTGACCTGAACATATATGGAAAAGTAAACTAATGACTCCTTGAGTGCTCTTTTTGGTTTCTAGATCCCGAGTTTACCCTTTCTTTTCTGGCTCTAGTGTTCTCTATGGAAATAAAACTCATTTAAACAAATGGTCCTTGGGGAAGTGTTCTCTTCTCAGTATTAGATTCGGATGCAAGGATAAAATAGGAAAATAAAATAAGAAGAGTGGGGCAAAGACACTGGCTAATTCTATGGACATTGGGAGTGGGTAAAGAATATGTCAACGAGTATAACATCTTATAGAAATTGAACCCTTTCTCCATTCTCCCAGGGAACTGGGAAGGTACAAACCATCATTTCTCATGGCTCAGTTTTGCATCAAACACATATGTTAAGTCAGCAACTGGAATTCAACAGCTCCTCTGCAAAGATGGGCTTTGTGGTAAAGAGAGTATATGCAACCTAAGATATAATTATTTACATTCCCGAGAGAAACAGAGGGAGAGAAATGGGGGCTGGGGGTGTACATAAATGTTTCTCAGGCTGCTGGTGACATTCATTTCTGACAACTTTAATATAAATTTATTTTTTCCTCTTGTAAAAGGAATATACAGGATATATATATATATATATATATATATATATATATATATATATATATATATATGCCTTCTTTTCTTTGTATTGTAGGTTCTAATCTAAACCCTTACACTGTATAGCATTTCTATATTAGAGGAGTGAACTGCTCATGAACTTTTCCAATGTTGTTACTTGAGAGTTGTTTTTGAAAAAAAAATTTGTAATATATAATATTATTGGACAGAGATTCTAAATAAAGAGATAAATACAATCTACATATCTCTATTCTAACTGCTATAATCCACTTTACTTTCATTTTTTATATTTTTCTGGTGCTTAAAATCCACTTTGTTATTCACAGTAACATTTCTATTGAGGCATTAACTTCCTTGACCCTGTTTTACTAATGAAAACTTAATATATGCTAAACTGGTAAAAGAATCTGTTTCAAATCAATAGCTCTCTGACTCTTCTTTGTTTATCATATTTAAAAAATCTCTCCTTGCACTGTTTCAATAAAACCAAATGGCAACCGTATGACTATTAGAAATATTTTGAATATCATTGAAAGTAAAAATTTCAACCATCTGAGACAAAGAAGAAAATCAGATTCTCATAGCATCCCAATTTTTAGATACATTTCAAAATGTAGTATCATACAAGTGAATTTTGGGACATTTTTATCCTGAAATGTTATTCACTTTTTACGCTATGATATGTTGCAGCATGTTTGTCAAATTATTCTGGCTCAAATTGCAGGGCCTCAACAACATTAATTTTTGACAAGTGAATGAAATTGATACTTTGAAACTTCGTGTATCTTAAGTTGCAGTGCAGTCCAAAATGCATGTTAGCCCTAGAATTTTGTTTACTTTTTCAAATTCAAAGTTGACAACGAGTTTAATTTTTCATCTTATTTTAAAGACATCAAGGAACTTTTTAAATGAATAGCAATAATTACCTCCTAATTCTACAGAAATCATGTTTTCATTAAATCTCTAAACCTTCTATAGTTCTAAGAATTTATCCATTTCCTCTAGGATACTGCATTTGGTGGCTTATGATCTTTCATAATATTCTTCTATGGTCCTTTGTATATCTTTGATGTCTGTGGTAATTTCTCCTGAAATTACCTGTGATGTCTGTGGTAATCTCAACTGAAAGGTTGAGATTTTTTTTATATTTAGTCCTTCCTCTTTTTTCCTTAGTGAGTCTAGCCAGTGGTTTGATTTTATTGATATCTTCAAAGACCAAGCTCTTTGTTGTATTAATTTTTTCTATAGTTTTTTTCTCTATTTCATTTAGTTCTGCTCTAATTTTTACTATTTCCTTTCTTCTACTGACTTTAGCTTGCCTTTGTTACTCTTTTTCTAATTACTTAAGATGTGATGATAGGTTGTTTACTTGGGATCTCTCCTGTTTCTTGCTATAAGTCTGTAAGGATATAAACTTCTTTTTTATTTTCACTTTCGCTGAATCTCAGAAATTTTGATATGTTGTGCTGTCACAAAAAGTGGAAAACCTAAGTAGACCTACAAGCAAGGAGAAAATAGAAACAACTATCAAAAATTTCCCCAAAAAACAAAAGTCCAGGACCAGAGGGCTATACTAGTGAATTCTACCAAACAGTCAAAGAAGATTTGGTTCCTATCCTTCTCAAAGTCTTCCAAAAAATAGAAGAAGAATAAATACTCTCCAAAACATTTTATGAGGCCAACATAACCCTCATACCAAAACCTGGCAAGGACAACACAGAAAAACAAAACAACCAATCAATATCTCTAATGAATATACATGCAAAAATTCTAAACATAATACTAGCAAATCAAATACAACAACACATTAAAAAAATAATACATCCTTATCAAGTGGGATTCATTCCAGGATCACAAAAACAGTTCAACATACAGAAATCTATCAATGTAATACATCACATCAACCAAACGAACAAAAACCATATGATACTAGCAATAGATGCATACAGGGCATTTGATAAGATATAACATCCCTTTATATTAAAAACACTCAATAAAATAGCAATAGAAATTACTTCAACATAATAAAGGCCATATATGACAAACCATCTGCTAATATGGTGAAAAAATGAAGATTTTTTCCTCTAAAATCAGGAACAAGACAAGGCTGCCCACTCTCTCCATTCTTATTGAACATAGTCCTAGAAATTTTAGCCAGAGTGATCAGGCAAGAGAAAGAAATAAAAGGCATCCATATTGGGAAAGACATAAATGTATCTTTTTGCAGATGATATGATCCTGTATATAGAAAACCCCAAAGATTCCACCAAAAAAGTATTCGAAACAATAATTCAATACAATAAAGTTGCAGAATACAAAATCAATATACAAAAGTCTATTGCTTTTCTATATGCCAATGATGAAATTTTGGAAAATTATCTCAAAATAAACAATCTTATACAATTGCATCCAAATAAAAACATCTTATACAATTGCAACCAAATAAATAAGTAAATAACATACCTAGGAATAAACTTACAAAGGATGTAAAGAACCTATATACTGAAAACTACAAAACATTATTGAAAAAGATACAATAAAATAGAAAAATATTCCATGTTCATGGATTGGAAGAATCAACATAGTTAAAATGGCCATATTACCCAAAGCAAAATACAGATTTAATGCAATCCTCATCAGAATACCAATGTCTGCCTGACCAGGCGGTGGCGTAGTGGATAGAGTGTTGGACTGGGATGCAGAGGACCAGATTTGAGACCCCGAGGTCGCCAGCTTGAGTGCGGGCTCACTGGGTTTGAACAAGGCTCACCAGCTTGAACCCAAGATTGCTGGCTCAAGCAAGGGGTCACTCAGTCTGTTGTAGCCCCCCGCCCCAGTCAAGGCACATATGAGAAATCAATTAGTGAACAACTAAGGAACCGCAACAAAGAATTGATGTTTCTCATCTCTCCCTTCCTGTCTGTCTGTCCCTCTCTCTGACTCTCTCTGCCACAGGAAAAAAAAAAAAAAAAGAAGAATACCAATGTCATTTTTTAAAGAAATAGAACAAAAAATCTCTAAACCCTACATGTAATTTTGGGAGAAAATTTCTCATGGGTATCTCACACATCTGTACATCTGTGAAAGAGGAACTACCTATTTTTCAAACTATTTTTAGGGATAGTTGTACAGGGAAGGGACTTGGAAGGTAGTTTCTCCCTGTGAAACCAATGCCCAGTTTGAAGACAGCCTTGAGAAGTAGAGATAGTGTCTCCATTGGCACAGAAGACAGATATGCTTACTCGTCAGAACAGTGAAAGTAACATCTCCCTGAACATCCAATATGCTTTTGGTCATTATGAAATATTTAGATTTCCTTACCCAGGGTTCCTCTTCTATAATCCAAGTCAGTGCAATTGCCAGCATCACTTGGCTCTCTTCTTACTGCCCGGGGAACTGAGCTTAGGGAGCTGGCATGAAGAATGCTGATACTCCGAATATTGCTATTTCTGGAAGTAATAAAGTATTTTATCTCGGACACAGGTGATATATATGTTCTGCCAGCATCAGTGAAACTGTGCCAGGGTAACTTATCTTACCAGGAAGGCAAATTTACAGACCCTTTTACAGTTCTTAACAGTATCAATTACAATTGTTTTCTGTAGACAGTCTGGTGGTCTCATGAATGAAAGACTGTAGCCAGTTTACTCACTTTAAATAGGATTCTCATGATGGAATCTGATGACACTTCAGGCACACAGACAACTTGTGTTTTGATGAAGGTCAATGAGTACCTTGTCTTATGAAATATCAGAAAATAAGCACAGATTTCCACATGTATGTGGGCACCTTGCTGCTTGGGGTGAATTTCAGGTAAACCAGAAGGATTACAGGTTTACTTTAGCATTCAGAAGTGGTGGTAGTAATAATAATAGTTAACACTTACTGAAAATTTACTATATAAACTTGGTACTGTTTCAAATGCATTACTTTTATTAGCTCATTAATGTAACATATTTGGATATAAGATACACATTTCAAAGCAATTGGACAAACCAGTATCTTATCTTAGGTAAGAAATACATGGGAAATAAAGCTTTAACCATTAAAATTACTTTAGAAGTGAGGTTTTATTCATATTTTTAATTCATATAGTTTACCAATACAACAAAATATTATGGTAATCATTATGTTTGAATTGTTATATATCCAGTATCATACACACACACACACACACACACACACACACACACACACACACACACGCTTTTTTGGAAAACTTTTAGATTCAGGATTGAAACAAATGCATTTTAAGTTTATACTTGAAAAGTAAGTTTAGCACTTGTAAAAGAGACATTATATAAAAACATTCAGAAGGCTTAGAGATTTTGAATTGTGCTCCTCTTTATTAGAACTTTTAATTTTGTCTTTGAATGGCTGAAATGAAATTCAAATATTTGACATTAACTGACAAATTAATATTTAGCTTTGACTGGACACCATTTATCACCCACACATCAGTATGCATACTTTTTATTTAGACTACAGTAAGAATTTTATACTTTGTAAATTTTATGGAAATTATTTGAACAGTTCCTCTGGGAACAGGATTTTGTCCAATGTCTTCTCACTACATAGCAGGTTTTGCCAAGTCCTTGTAACATGTAGTGTATAGTAGTTGTCACTGGTATTTTGCTGATTTATGCACTTGTTAATCTTCATGAAGGAAATTCTACTTGTTTCTGATGCTATACTAACCATCATATAATAGATTTAACATAGACTCTGCAAATATTTTTCTTGGATATGCTGTGTCTCAATGCCTAAAGGCAAATAAGCTATGCTTAACTTGTATCTATTTAATTTGATTGTGAATATAGCAAATAAAATCACTCATATCTACAAGACATCAAGAAACTTTCCTGAAGTTTTATTTACATCATTTAATTTTCATATATTTTCTACTTACTGCACTTTTAAAGGTGGTAATGAAAACAGGATGCAAAGTTATAGTGTCTCTAAATATTTAACATTATTTCAGGAAACTGTTGAATCTTAACTTTATTTTTAGCTTGTATGTATACAGAGGAGAACAGTCTTGAAGATTATTATAACTAAAATTCAAATTAGATGCTAAACATAATATACTCTATACTATATGCCATACAAGGTATTAATTATAGACTATATGTATGTATATATGTGTATATGTGCATTATGTGAATGTATGTAGATGTGAACTAAAAGACAGATTTTTAGTATTATATTTGAAATAATACCAAAATTAATATCTTATTGATTCTAAAACTTAATATGCCCTTAAAAAAGAGAAACCACTTATATTTAGAAATAAATAAAATGATCAACTAGTAACCCTGTGATTTTTAAAATATGTGCCAAATTTTTGCTCCCCTTATTACATTTACAACTATTGTATGGCAGTAAGATATATCCTTTTGTTAATGAGGTTTGATCAAAAACCAAAAGCAGGCCCTGGCTGGTTGGCTCAGTGGTAGAGCGTCGGCCTGGCGTGCAGGAGTCCCGGTTCGATTCCCGGCCAGGGCACACAGGAGAAGCACTCATCTGCTTCTCCACCCCTCCCCCTCTCCTTCCTCTCTGACTCTCTCTTCCCCTCCAGCAGCCAAGGCTCCATTGGAGCAAAGTTGGCCCAGGCGCTGGGGGTGGCTCTGTGGCCTCTGCCTCAGGCGCTAGAGTGGCTCTGGTGGCAACAGAGCGACGCTCCAGATGAGCAGAGCATCGCCCCCTGGTGGACACGCCAGGTGGATCCCGGTCGGGCGCATGCAGGAGTCTGTCTGACTGCCTCCCCGTTTCCAACTTCAGAATAATACAAAAAAAAAAAAAAAAAAACCCAAAAAACAAAACAAAAAAAAAACCCAAAAAACAGTATGAGTGATATGGAAAACATTTTTTAAAAATTTTTATTGAATTTAAGGTGACATTGTTTAATAAAATTATACAGGTTTCAGGTGTTCCGTTCTATAGTACATCATCTATAAATAGTATTGTGTGTGCGTATAACTACCCCAAGTCAAGTCTCCTTCCATCACCATCTAGCCCTCCTCTACTCCCAGCACCTCCCAGTCCCCTTTCCTTTCTGCGGTCCCTACAACTGTGTTTATAAATTGTTTTTTTTTCTTTGCTGAATCCCTTCACCTATTTCACTCAGTCCCTCATATAGGGATTAGACCTTATACAGTTGTGAGAAGTAGTAAAGAAATCACTGGAAGGCTGTTGTCTTTGAAATGTGTAATGGGCCTGAAGTTGCTATAGGTCATCAGGTTGACATTAGGGAAGGAAATATGGACATAAAGTTGAAAGAGCTAGGACAAATTTATACTCACGAAGACAAACTAGAACCAATGCTTTTTTCACTACCTCCAACTTTGATAATTTCGGTCACCTCCAGAAGAAGCTGGTGCCTTTTGCCATGAAGCTGCCCAAGGACCAGGACCAAGTTTTGTAGAAGCTAACAGATGAGATCTGGTGGAAGCCAGAGAAGCTGTGGGCAGGTGCTACCTCGGGCTAACAAGGTGGCCTGCAACAACCTTGGAATGTTATAGTTGCAGCTAAACTTCTACCTCCCAAATCTCATGAAAATTTATTTTATGGTCAATCTTAACCAATTTATAGGAAAAGAAATTATAGGAAAGTGTAGTTTCAGTGTATCTGCATTGACACAATACTAATCTGCCACACTATTGAAAAATACTTCTTGTATTTTCTGTAAGACTGAGACACTGATTCATGCCATCTACCAATTTGATAAATAGAGTGATTATAATATCAAGTTTCCCAGGAGGACTAGTTTTATGAAAATTCTAATGAACAAAATGTAATCTTTCTTTGTAACAAATGGGCACATTAATATTGGAAACCAATTTTATTAAATTCACCTATCTTTAGCATTAATTATGGGCTTAAACTCGTTAACTGTCTGTATGAGAAATAAACAATTCATAATATGGTTCTTACCCAAGTCCTGGCACAGTGTGGTGTGAGACTTCAACAGGCATAAATATATTCAAACCAATATACAGATGATTGTTTATTTTAAGATAAAGATAACCAGTTATTAAACAATTAATAAGTGTTTGGTATCATATTTTACATAGATATATCACAAATCCATTATTAATTGATGAGACCAAGGCTTAGAAATTCTAAGTAAGTTTCTGATAGTCACACAGCTATTGGAAAATGATGCCTGCATAATTATAATCCATGAATAACTGACTTGTAAAGCATCAGATTATTGCAAAGATCTGCTTTATTTTTATGATTCCATTACTTTTGCTCTATATATTTTTTCTTTTTTTTCTTTTTTTTCTTTTTTTTTTTTTTTTTCTTTTTCATTTTTCTGAAGCTGGAAACAGGGAGTGACAGTCAGACAGACTCCCGCATGCGCCCGACCGGGATCCACCCGGCACGCCCACCAGGGGCGGTGCTCTGCCCCCCAGGGGGCGATGCTCTGCCCATCCTGGGCGTCACCATATTGCGACCAGAGCCACTCTAGCGCCTGAGGCAGAGGCCACAGAGCCATGCCCAGCGCCCGGGCCATCTTTGCTCCAATGGAGCCTTGGCTGCGGGAGGGGAAGAGAGAGACAGAGAGGAAAGCGCGGCGGAGGGGTGGAGAAGCAAATGGGCGCTTCTCCTATGTGCCCTGGCCGGGAATCGAACCCGGGTCCTCCGCACGCTAGGCCGACGCTCTACCGCTGAGCCAACCGGCCAGGGCTATATATTTTTTCTTAAATTGTTTTTCCATTATGATTTCATTACTTTTGCTTCATATGCTTTTTTAAATTTTTTTTGAAAATACTGTTTCAAATATAAATCCCTTACTTAGAATAAGTAACATCTCCATTAAAAGTTCCAAATTGTAATTGTATTCAGAAATTATTTTTAAAATTAATGTGTATACACACATATACATATGAGTGTTGTGTATATATACATATATACATAAGTATATGCATATGTGTATATTAATGTATACTATATATAAATTATATATTATAGTTGGGTTATTATAAATGGTTAAGGTGTCACCAATTGCAGAATTGTTAGAGGAAAAATTTGTATTATTAATTTATTGAATAACAGTATTTAGTACTTTGAACATTAGGGACTCTAATCAAACAGATTTTCACTTTTGATATTAGCCAAGGCTGCGGGTAGAAAAAAGGTATGTATTTAAGAATGAAACCAAGCATTTCTCTAAAATCTGAATTTTATTTTTGTTTCTCCTTTCTCAAGACTACATCTAATATATAATTCAAGATGCAGTTCAGTTTCCATATTAGAATATTAGATTATATTGTGATAAATGCATTTACATTAGATTAAACATGCCAACTAATTCCAGCCATAATAAGTCCGTCTAGATTATAACTGTACCTGCTTGATATAAATCATTGACTTAGTTGCTTTAAAGCATAAGCACTAAGAACTCAAACTTTGTGTAAAATTAGAAACAACAAAATATTATTGAAATTAGAGTAAGGATTTTGACTAATAGTTTTTTACAGGAAAAATATTCAGATTGATTTCACATAATATTATACAATTATGTGCATTCATTTGAATATAAGATAAAGAAAGACTATACTAGGTACATATACATATGGAGTGCCTACAATCAAATAAAACCAGTAAATGGTGAAAATGTGATAATTAGATTGATAGCACAATATAATTGAAAATATAGGCAAAAAAAGTAGATTATTATCAAGTACTCTGGCCCATTTAGAATTTCAAAGTGATATTGTTCAAAGTTTCTTTAAATAGAAGAGAATCACATCGGGCAACTTTTACTAATATCTTGGTCTGTGGTAGCCATATGTATAATCATTTTGACCAAGTTTAAAAGTTTCAAGTAATTTGAAGAAAAATATTTATAAAATCTTAAGCAGTATTTCTAGAACTTTAAAACAAATAGTCAATCTGGAGGTGAAAAACTATTCAAGTGGGCCTTAACTGAAATGAGCATTTAAGTAAAATGGTCTGGTAGCCTAGTGCAGGAGTCTTTATTTAGCTTATCATGTCATTTATGGCACTTTAAATTTATTTTACAATTAGCATAGGTTTAAATATAATATAGTTCAATTAATATAAATAGATTTACACACTTAAATAACTAGCCATGAAATAATGACAATTGTGTTATCCTAGTTGAAACAAAGCATTAAGCTGGAAAGGTCACTTGATTTTATTATGCCATCCTTAATAGTGAAGATAAAAATACTCTTAAAATAAACAAAACAGCCTACTCACTATTTCATAAGGCAGTTGTTTAATAAACCCAAGTTACAAATTCAACATTAGATGGCTAATGTTATAATTAGAAGACAGTTAAATCTTAGTTTTACTAGATATGTCCTTTTGAAAAAGAGCTTTTTAACAACCTTTAGTGAATGTTGAGGAATTAGGAGGACATGATTATGAATGATCTGATGTCAGCATAGTGTTAAAAGAAAAAGATATGATACATTACTGTTAGGTAAGTATGGAACAGCTTAAACAGAAAGAGGGATGAAGTGAGTGATAGGAACAATCTCATGGATTACTGCTTTGGCATAATGATTCTAGTGTTCAGCTAGTTTGCCAAATCAATTGACCAGAGAAAAAGAGTCAACAGATTAACTTCAGGAATTAAGTTTATTAATAGATTTTCATGCAGAAATTAATCCACCCATCATGACAGGAAAGGCTTTCCCAGCCGCTAGATTATACATTAAAATATTTCTGCATAAACGACAGATAGGACATAGACTTCTTTTCCTTTTAAATTAAGGTTTATTGACCGGAGGCCATGCTGTGCTATATGCCCCTTCATTTGGGGCTAATTTATATTTGAACCAAAACAAATTGTTAGATCTATTCATGAACTGAATATATTTGAATGAAGATTGTTGATCTTCACAGTCTTCTCTTTTCTCATATTAAGAGTAAAATTTCATTGTTCCATCCATATTTTAAGAACATGCAAGGAGGTAATTGAAACTGGAGGTAAATTATGTTCTTTTATAAATAGCATAATTATCAGAAGTTACTTAAAAACACCTCAGTTCTCTTTTAATTGTCATGCATGGAGCAGTTGTTTTGACAGATGGATGGACTTTATTTTTGTAATCATCCGGGAAAAGACTATGTAACAGTCTAATCAGTGCTATGTGTTTGTAATGTTTGTTTTTGGAATCACTGTGCATTTGGCTTCTCTATCATTTTCTGGGGGTAGACATTTTCTTTCTAATTTATTTTTCCAGGCTAATATCTCTATGTGTAATTCCTCTGAAATTATGCATTTGATCCGAAAGCACTAAAAATCCTTAAAAAGTAAGTGCAAATGGTTTGTCACTAAGGATGATGAATCATTGCTCCGCAGGTGTGACCCTGGGGTTTATTGGTTTATAGCAAACTTTTATTTCTAGGCTAAGTTAACAATTTATAATGTTGTGGGTCTGGAGTATATTTCAGTAAAACAAGAAGTCAGTATGCTTGCCTGACTCACGGGAAGCCAACTTGTTGCTAAACTTGTCTAGGTATATCAACTTAAATTCCAAAATGGATCAAGGTCTGAAAATGAATTAATTTTGACCTGATTACATTCTCTTTATTACGTTGTAAATCCGCCAATGCTGAGCAAAGCAGTGCCATTGTTTTATGCCAAAAAGTACATTACATTCTGAGTTTTAAGAATCGTCATGGTTCAGGAAAAGGTCAGAAACACTCTTCTTCTGTCTCCCTACAGCAGAAATGTGTGAAGTGTGTTTCCTTTTCTGCACGCTTCCTTCTTTTATAATGGAATGACCAGGCTGCTTCCAAATAAAATGTATATCCCATTTTGGAAAATCAAAAACCTTGGCAGTAATAAGCTAGAGAATAAAGGCTAATGAATGATAGGATTGATACTCTTTTATGTAGGTTGTCTGTTTAAAGAACAAATCCTTACTAACAATGTATTTTTCTAGTTTTGGGGTGTTTTTCTTTCAAGTTCTTTTAATTCACTGTTTTCATCTCCGTTAGTATTGATGAGTTTTCTTGAAGCTATTTTAACCAATTTTGAAAATATTTAATTCAATTTCTTTGTTTCATTTCAGTCTTAACACACTGTACACCCAAGAAATTCCTCTCCGTTTTATTTGTATCAACCTCACTTTAAAATAATGATGGGCTAGCCCCTGGGCATGGCAACAATACAATCTGCTGCCAACAGGGAGAGTTCAGTAGGGAAATGAAAGGGATCATTCCAGGCCTTAGGCCAATAGGGTGGGGCTAGTTGCTTTGTAGCACAGATAGACTCCATTATCAGTCCCTCAATGGTGAAAATGGTATGAAACATTTGCCAGGTTTCACAGCTATAGTTCTGCCATTGATTTTCTTTTTTTCAGCTGCTCTGTAGAGCAGAATAGTTGTCATATTATAGAAGTTCTTCTTTGACAGTTAATAACAAATTAAAATTATGATATTCAGTGTGGCTCTAATCCATAGTTTACAAGAATCCTGAGAGTTTTTCAGTCATTAATTTTTGCCAATCTGTTATTCAATCTATAAGACATAAGAACCCACAAATTCTATAATGTTAAAACTCATAGCAGTTACAGAGCTGATATGGGTTTTTATTTCTGCTCACAAATATTTATGCTTATAAGGTATTTCCTTCCTTTTATTTATTTATTTTGTATTGTGAAAAATTACAGTCTATTCTCAAATATCTAGGATGCAATTTAGTATTACTAATGCAATTAGAGAATTTGTATTTATATTCAAAATTGCATGAACATCTTTAAAAGCATGGCAGACAAACTGAAATCCTGTTCTTTTCTGAAATGAACAAGAATCCATCTGGGACTACTACTAGAATATCCATTTGCTTACCAATATATATGCAGCCAATTTCTTGCTTTCAACATATGTTAATGGAACTGGTTATTTATAATCTTGATTATTAAGTCTACAGTCAGGGATGGCTGTCTTTATATATAAGCAGAGTGTGTGACCACCTACATGTTTCCAAGAAAGGGATGCAATAAAACTTTTCCTGAAAATGAGTTCTTCATAAATGACTGAATTTTCTTAAAGGTACAAATAAATCCTTTGGGTAAGACTCATGAATGCTTCATTTGTAAATAAGTTTGTCAGCTGTTTCCCTTTCCACAACCTCTTTCCTCTACCCAAGCATTCATGTCCTTTTCTCTTGGGAGAAGAGGAAAAACTGTTACAGAATGGGGAGTTTGTTGCTAAATATCTTGGAAGTTAAGTTATATCTGTTTTACAGTTTTGCTTAAGATGTACCATGAGCTAAGGGAAACATGGCTGAGATCCATGTACCCTTTATGCTAGAATAGTTTTCTTCATAGCAACTTGCAAAATCAGTTGATTTCAGACCTTAATTTTATGTTATAATGCCTTACCAAACAAAAGTAAAATTCAGAATTTAAGAAGCAATAAACAGTGGGAGAAATTAGATGTTTATTGTAATTACTCTCCTAAACTACTCAGCATATGTTGAGAAAACATGAGAAGTCATACCTTGAAAGTTATATATTTTACTTTAAATAGGTCTAACTCACTTTTAAGACATTATATTTATAAGACACTTTCAGGTTCCATCCTAGAAAAATCAATGAAGATGGAAAGCAATTATTTAAATTTAAATATAAATTATTCTGCTTGAGTTTGGTGGTCTGATCAAACTTTCTTATTGGGACAGTAAACACCAAAAGCATTAGTTGCAAACACAGAATAAGATGCCATGTGAAATATACTTAATTTATTGTAACACCTCAGTTATAAACCCCTACTGACTACATAAGCCCTAGTGCATTCTTAGCTTTTACTTCGTAAGTCATAGAGAGTAACTTTTGGAATGTTACACACTTAGAGGCGTCAGGACCAACCCAAGCCTCTATTATTCTTCCCAACCTTGCTTGCACTATAGTCTGCTTTTGGTCTTTATCTGCACTTCTACTTACATATCTGGGTATTAATTCCAAATGTTTATAGACAAAAACACAAAACTATTTAAGAAAGTCTATGATAAAATAAAAAACTAATTTTCAGTGTAGTTTTCTTTATTACATGAATACTCATTTGGATATTTTCAAAATGGCTATTATGTATTCCATGATGAACTCATCTTTTCTACTTATATGTATTTGATTTTTTTTTAAAGATTATATTTATTCATTATAGAGAGGAGAGAGAAAGAGAGAGAGAAGGGGGGAGGAGCAGAAAGCATCAACTCCCATATGTGCCTTGACCAGGCAAGCCCAGGGTTTCGAACTGGCAACCTCAGCATTTCCAGGTTGACGCTTTATCCACTGCGCCACCACAGGTCAGGCTATGTATTTGATTTTTAAGATTTGTGATTTGGTTGTAGATTATACATTTTTTGAAGCTACTTTGAGAGTTTAAATTTTTCTTTTACAATATTGATATAGATTCATTTATTAAAATATTTGCAAACAACTAAGTCACTCTTACTCAGGATTTTTTTTTGGAACATATAATTATCCAACTTATACTATGAATATTTGATATTTTCTTTTAAATCTTTCCTCAACAGGGACAAAAGATTAAGATTCCTATTTGGTCATAGAAAAATATTTTCTTCAATAGGATTTACAGAGAGATTAGAATATATAGAAAAAATATAAATAGTTCTGTCAATTTTATTTCTTAGTTGATATTTTATTCAGAAAATAGCATAGCAGGAATGGCTAATCTTCTACAAATAATAATAAGAAATTATTCTAATTTACTCATTACTAATTGTTCTTTCCCTAGGGGACTCAAGGCTCATTAGACAGGAATTTCATGTATGAATTCAGGATGTTCATGAACCTCCTAAAAGTATTTTGTAATTATACCTGCTCTACAGAACATCCTTTAGTTTACAGATACTCCAAACTCTAACATTTTCTTTATCTCATCTTAAATATTCCCAGTCTTTGAGGTTAAGTGACATTTTCAGGGGGAGGTAGCTATAACTTCTTAGGGTCTATAGAGCTCATTATCAAGCAGCACATCTTAAATTCAAAGTCAGTTGCCCATCATCACAGGTTACTACTGATATTTAAACTTCATTTTTAAGAGAATTTCATATTATCTTTAATTTTATTTTCCTTTTCCAAATTTAAATTCAAAGCTGATTTTGCAAAGAAATTTTCAGCAGTGCATAGCTAATCTAATTTATCAATTAATCAAATAATGTGTTGTTCTCATTTCTAGAAAAGGCACCTTTGATTGTTGGTTATTTATAACTTTACTTTTGTATAAATAAATTAGAAATAGTTTTATTTATTTATTTATTTTTTTTTTGTATTTTTCTGAAGCTGGAAACGAGGAGAGACAGTCAGACAGACTCCCGCATGCGCCCGACAGGGATCCACCCGGCACGCCCACCAGGGGGCAATGCTCTGCCCCTCTGGGGCGTCGTTCGTTGCGACCAGAGCCACTCTAGCACCTGGGGCAGAGGCCAAGAAGCCATCCTCAGTGCCCGGGCCATCTTTGCTCCAATGGAGCCTCGGTTGCGGGAGGGGAAGAGAGAGACAGAGAGGAAGGAGAGGGGGAGGGGTGGAGAAGCAGATGGGCGCTTCTCCTGTGTGCCCTGACCGGGAATCGAACCCAGGACTTCCGCACGCCAGGCCGACGCTCTACCACTGAGCCAACCAGCCAGGGTCAGAAATAGTTTTATTAAAAGAGTTAGTGAGACAAAATATTTTCTTTAGTCCCCTAAAGAGTAATAATTTCTATGTTTTTGTTCATATAATATGAGAAAACAATAGAATAATGAACCCTAAAAATGTTGTGAAAAGGACACAAAAAAATCTGTTTAATTCTACTTAGCACCCTAGAAGATATCTCTGTCATGCTGACTGCTAGGACTCACTGTTTTTCCTCTTGTCTTACAGAAAGAATGTGCTAATTTCATCAAGGTGCTTAAGGCTTATAATCAGACTCACTTGTATGCCTGTGGAACGGGGGCTTTCCATCCAATTTGCACCTACATTGAAATTGGACATCATCCTGAGGTAAAGCTGGCTTTTTCAAAATAATGTTTGACCATGACCCCTTCCTATTCAAATACTTCATTACTAATTTCTTTAGCTCATTTAGCTCTGGTTCACTATTCAGTGAGACCTACTTCAAATTCAGATGTTGTTATTAATTTTAATCTGTGAATGCAAAAAAGTGAGACCATCACTCAACAATAACTGTGGAACAGGAGGAAAGAAGAAAAAAAGCACTTGCTCTTGTTCTGGATTACAGAGTCAAATCCATTTTGCATGTGCAGATGTCAGCAGGCTGAATGCGTACTGCTTTCTCCTTCATTTGTATATTTCCAGCTTTCCCGTCCATTTCCAAACTCAGTCAGAAGAGTCTGCACCCTAGTTGTTTTATTCTGCGTTGAGATTATAAAAGGATGCCATACATGTGCACAATGACCTGCTCTCATGTTTGACCTAAATTACTTAAACATGCATGTTCTTGCTTAGCTAAGGGATGCTTTTATATTTTTGGCTATTATTTTGGTGATATGAAAAAAATTTTTTCTTCAATGTATCTATGATTCCTAGAAGCTGTTTTAGTAAGAAGATTAAAATTAGGTATATTTAAGTAAAAATTGAAGTTAGAAGAATATTTAAAGGAAAAGTTGCTAATATTGAAAGCAGTTTCATGAGTTAAATTTACCAATAGCCTTCCATGATAAGCTCGTTTATGATTTCTGGCTCATAATCCTAAGAATAAAAGTGTTCATGTAGTGAGAAAATTATTTTTGACAGAATTTTCTTCCAAATTGGAATTCAGAAATACTCAACAAATGAAGGATTTGTTCCCAGAATATTTTGGGAACCCTAAAGATAAATATAATTTATATGTTAGCCACTTCTTTATAATTTAAATACAAATTATCTAAATATTCTTAAGATGTCCTATCATGATACAAATGTGTTCTTTCAACCCAAAGGCTTAGAAATCACAACAGAGTTGTACCTTTTTTGTATAAGATACCTTAGAGATGGTGTGTTTTCTAGACTAAGTACAGTTATTACCTTCCAGGTGAGCCTCTTTAGGCTGTTTCCCCGCCCATCATTTCTCTCCCTTACAAGCTTGTACTGTACTTGCAACATTTCCAAGAGGTTTAAGTAAAAAATTAACTTTAAGGAAAGACAGTTTTCTTTAAAGCACTTGTTTCATGTTGGTGAAATTAGGAATGATTTCCTGCACATGGTCCTAGAGACTTTGTACACTTAATTTTTTAACATCTTCTCAGAGGCTGATTAAGGTTGCTTGAGGCCCTGGGTGCAGAAGAAAATATTGAGCCCCTTAAAAAAAGAGACAGGGGAAAAAAATACATGTTAACCATATTTTTAAATAAATAAAAAATATTTTGTACTATTAATGTTAAAATTGCACATATGAAGCAAAACTTGCGTCATTAGAAAAAAAGTATAAAGTTGGGGTTTTGTGGGGCCCTTCGGAAGTCGAGACCCAGGGCGCACACCTGGTGCACCCGCCATTAAATCCACCTCTGCACCTTCTGAGTGGTTCTGCCTCTTTGCCTTCTTATCAGCCATTTCCTGAAGTCAGATGCCCTACATGGACCCACAGTGCTTGTCCTACTTTTTTATATTCTGGAGATAGCTCTAGAGAATTTCCGAGTTATGCATCTTCCAGGCGTCATCGTTTGAGAGAAGTGGGGTCAGGAGTGCTGAGCTTCTAGCACAGCTTAGTGGAAAAAACGTGGGCTTCGGTGTCATATCTGGCTTTGATATTGTTCTACAATTTACTAGCTGTGGAGCACTGGAAAGATTACTTAACCTATCTGAATCTCTGTGTCATAACATGTAAAACAGAACTAAACAAATCCTCTTTGATCCTCAGTACTCATATGTTTTAAGTACTTACCTCCAACTGCCTTCTAACCCTGTTAGCCGGCCCTGACCCACTGATGTTTTTGCTATAGACACTCACGGAGTCCTAATTCCATCATGGTTGAAAGCATGTCCCCTGGCCTCAGACTGCAGGGTTTTTGTCCAACCTCTATGTGCTTGAAATGGAGCAAACTACTTTTTTTCTCTGTGTTTCTGTTTCTAATCTAGAAACTGATAAGAGAACAGTTGTCCTCATACAGTTATTAAGAGAGTTTAACATTGTCTAATAGGCAGTAAGTGTTGAAAACATCGGTTACCATTTTTTAAAATATAAGTCTGCGTCTCAGGGCTGAAAGCCGTTGCTCTCCTTCATGTTCATAATGAAGTGTCACCTTGCCTCTTAAACGCACTTCACTTCATCGGAGGCTGTAAATTATGGCACTGGGCTCTCACTGTTGGCAGGTGATTCTGCACTCATCTCATTTCCCTTCATTTTTAAATCTGCAGTGTAGATGAGATTAAATGAAAATACCATATATTGTTCCCATATTTTTATCATTTTCCCAAAAATGTCCATTTGGTTTTCTCTTTGAAGTAGCTGTTTAGTAGAGTTCACAGCACATTCCTTCTCAGCTCATCAATTAATTACACATTGCCGACTTACAGGGGTGAGGGGAACGGAAAGGTACAAGTTCAGAAGTCAGGCCATTTACTCAGGCAAATGGAAGTAGCCATTTCTTCAACTGAAAAAAAAATATTCCATACGTTCTCCTTTGATGTAGAATATTGGGACGTATCTCTCTGAAATTCTGAAGCTCAGAGTTTTTGAGAGAGGTCTTCTTTTAGAAGCTCAGTGATCTTGATTTGTGTGGCCACTATATATTTGGAAATATCATCCCAGACTTTTTAGAAGATCAGCAAGAAGATGATTATGCAGTTACCTAGGGGATTGGGAGCAGTCTAGACATTCTATCTAGGAAATTCTGGAAAAGAAATTATCAAGATAGTTTGTCTAGGTGACGTAAAATTTAATTTTCAGTGCTTAAGCTTCCTTAAGAGAGAATCTGTTTTCAATTGATCTGTACTGGTACTTTGAATACTACTCTTGAATTTAAACAGTTTCACTATTATGAAGTTTAGTAAAAGAGACAATGTGTGCTTCAAACAGGAAAAAAGTGAGGGTAATGGGAAGATTGGAAGAATAAGAGATAAAATAGCAATCAGACTGAAAGCAAGGTTTTTAGATTAGAGTTCATAAGTTTTCATGAAGCCTTAATTTAGTAACTTTTACTTACAAGGATGGTTTTCCAGACAGGAACAGGACACATCTTTATCCAAGATTCTAGTTTACAAGTAATATGTGTACTTTGCTGTTACCTACCCGACACTACATAAAATAATGAAATACTTTCCTTTAAACTCAGTCCAGCCTTTACATATTAAAAATAATATTATCATAAAAAAAGAACATTTTGGGGTTTTTCTTTGCTTTTATCATGGCTCTCATGCTCATTTTAACATTCTTTTTTTTTTCTCTGTGGTGTTCTTCCTTTAAAATAACTCATGGCTTGCCCTGGCCAGTTGGCTCAGTGGTAGAGTGTCGGCCTGGCATGCAGGAGTCCCGGTTCGATTCCCGGCCAGGGCACACAGGAGAAGCGCCCATCTGCTTCTCCACCCCTCCCCCTCTCCTTCCTCTCTGTCTCTTTCTTCCCCTCTCGCAGCCGAGGCTCCATTGGAGCAAAGATGGCCCGGGCGCTGGGGATGGCTCCTTGGCCTCTGCCCCAGGTGCTAGAGTGGCTCTGGTCGCGACAGAGCGACCCCCCAGAGGGGCAGAGCATCGCCCCCTGGTGGGCAGAGTGTCGCCCCCTGGTGGGCATGCCGGGTGGATCCCGGTTGGGCACATGCGGGAGTCTGTCTGACTGTCTCTCCCCATTTCCAGCTTCAGAAAAATACAAAAAAAAAAAAAAAAAAAAAAACTCATGGCTTTACATTGAGTTCCCAACATGGTTGAAACCTGTTGTTAGAAAATGACATTATGCCCTGGCCGGTTGGCTCAGCGGTAGAGCATCGCCTAGCGTGCGGAGGACCCGGGTTCGATTCCCGGCCAGGGCACACAGGAGAAGCGCCCATTTGCTTCTCCACCCCTCCGCCGCGCTTTCCTCTCTGTCTCTCTCTTCCCCTCCCGCAGCCAAGGCTCCATTGGAGCAAAGATGGCCCGGGCGCTGGGGATGGCTCTGTGGCCTCTGCCTCAGGCGCTAGAGTAGCTCTGGTCGCAACATGGCGATGCCCAGGATGGGCAGAGCATCGCCCCCTGGTGGGCAGAGCGTCGCCCCATGGTGGGCGTGCCGGGTGGATCCCGGTCGGGTGCATGCGGGAGTCTGTCTGACTGTCTCTCCCTGTTTCCAGCTTCAGAAAAATGAAAAAAAAAAAAAAAAAGAAAATGACATTATGAGCTTAAGATTCTGAATGGCCAATGGTCACTGAAATAAAGACATCACTTTTGAAGTACTCCTTTCATCACTTAAGAACTTTAGATCTTGTTGGAAGAAATGAACAGTTCAAGAAATGATAAACAGTTTGCAAAATAGCTATCTCCTCTGCTCTCTAGTTAAATAGATTTTATTTTACTTTTCTAGCATTTTAATAGCAATATTTACAATCCTGAATTCTGTATTTCAAAACTCACTCTTGCTGTATAGTAAATACCTCCTGACCACACACAGTATGTCATTGATTGCTGCATTAAATAGATATTGTTTCCTGTAGTACATTGGGGAATTGGTAGACTTATTAATTAATTCTAGTTCTATAAGATGTGTGTCAGTCAATTCTTGGGTAACTGCCAATAGTTTGACACTGCATATAACTGCCAGTGAGGTCACATACTTCATACACATGTATGTGTTTATTATAAAAATGCATTCAGAATTCATAGAAGGAATGATTCAGAACTAGAGTACAGATGAGTTTTTAAGCTGTTAGCATCCATACCACTCAAATGAAAAAGTGTAAGTTATCCTTAAGACACAGAATATTCCCAAATGGCTTATGGTATATGATATTTTCCCTTCTAACTCTTATCTGTTAACAAAAATATTGTATGGATTTAGGACAAGTATAGCTTTTTGAAGAATTCTCTGGATATTTTATTAAATTCCAAATGGAATTTCTATGTGTTGAGTAGAAAATCTAGAAAAAGCTGGACCAAAGGCGTCTGGAAAATATTATCTCCGTAAATGCTCTTGTACTGTCATGATCTTAATGTATGATAGAACCAAAGGGACGTTAAGACATGCAATGAAGCTTAATGGTTATCTGTAAGGTCATTTCTACAATGACAGCTAATATTTCCAGATATAAAATATCATGTTTGTCAGGCTCTTCTCTTCCACCAAGAAGAACTAAAGTTTGCTTTTATGCAAAACTTTCAATCAAATGCTCTTTGTAACAGTCCCCATGGCCTAAGTACTATTTAAGTGGTAGCTAGTGTTCTGTTGCCTAATTTGTACATTTAAGTAACCTCTTGTAATTGAGTCATCCATCACTATTTTAAATTATTTAGTCTAATGGACATAAATTTATTTTTATGAGGGAATACTAAAGCTGAGAAATTTAGCTGTCTTGACAAAGCAATGAGGAGTCGGTTTTGGGTCGGTAACACTTTTCATCTTTCTCAGCTCATACATTGGAGTCTATAATTATTTTCTAGTAGGCTAACCTAGGTGGCAAAGCCTAGGATTCATTGGTGATTTCTTCTCAGCTACTCATTGTGTCCCCAGAGTCAGTGTATTCTTCATCTGCATCAACAACTGAAGCCAAATGTATGTAGGGAAATTCCACAATAGTTTCTAGGATTTTCTTCCCTTATCTTTTAATATTTGAACCACATTGGAAGGTATACCTATACAAGTTTCTGTGCTTAATGAACTTGGTCACTCTGAATATGTCATACCTAAACACCATAATTATGAGATTAATATCATTTTACCCTCTACCACTTATTTGATTCAGTTGTAAAATTTCTTTCTTAAAGTATTTTATTTCTGAGGATAGTAATTATATGGCCAGGGACGACCATCATGGCCATTCACATGCAGGTTCTCATTGAATTCGGGCAGACGGTAAAGAAATGGCAGATTCGGAGGATGATAGGCCATTCTGTTTATTGGTGTCTCGTCAAGACAGGCAAGCCACCAGAGAAACCAAGGGAAAAGCAGAAAAACCTGTTTTTCCCATAGAGGGCAAGGGATCAGGGAGGCCTCTGCAACGCTGATGGCAGGAACCGAAAGAGAAAACCCCTGATCTGTTTCATTATATAGTATAGAAAATTAACGCCTTTAAGCCTATATAAAAATAAGGAAGTCTCTGATAAAAAGCCACTTATCTGAGGCATAAATGGGATTCCTCATAAGAGTGCACCACCCCATATCATGCAACAGTCAAGGATGTGAGTGAAAGCTTAGTTTTGAGAAGACCTTAGTATTAGAAGGGAGGGAAAGGCTTAGTCTTAAAACTAAGCCTTCGGCTATAGTGACTTTGCCAGCTTACAGCCTGTCTCCCACACCCAAAGTGAACAAATATTTACATCATATTTACAAACTTATTTGACCAACTGTAAGATTTAAAAATAGATATGTTTACATTCAGTTTTTAACTTGTAAAATATTTAGCTTTATGTTTTAGCAGATCTAGTTTACCTCTTGCCAGAAAGATAATTTGAAGAAAATTAAAAAGTTTTCTAAAGGACATATTGGTTCAATGATATTACTATTAATTACTTATTAAAAGTTACTTTATGTATGTAATTCAGTACCTAAATAGTATCTTCATTCATAATGGAGCAACATAAACAAAAGGACTAAATCATATGCAGCCACTAAACAATATATTACATATTTTTCTAAACTTTATGAACTACCAATAGCTAGGTCAAACACTTGACATTTACTGGAGCTATCCAGTTACTGGGGCTAACCTCTCCAGCTTACTCTTCCTCTTATTGTGCCTTTTTGATTACTCAACACTCATTCCCCCATCTATTTTAAGAGGAAATTTCTATGCATAAAAATTTTAATTTATTTTTTATCAATATTACATTATACAAGAAACACAAAACCCCATTGCCTGCTTACTTGCTTCGTCCCTTTTTATCTTCTTACTTGTTCTCTGTCTTCCATCATGACCCTTTCTTTGTTCTTGAACTCTAGTTTTGTGTTTTCTTTCATTTATCTCTTTGTCTCTTTGCCTAAATGTCCTTTGGAACCAAAGTGTAAGATAGTGGAAGTACAGCTTGGATAGGGAGGTGAGAAGGAAGGTGTTACTTTGATGTATATATTAAAAAATCTGAAAAATAACAATAAATTTAGACTAAATTTCTTCAAGTCAGAATACAATTGTCTCCTCTTGCAATGTGTTTCAAATGGGCATCAAGAAGTTATGTTGCAATTTCTTTTAAACCAAGATGATTCACTTTGATGATAATTTGAAAAGAATTATGTAATTACATTCTAAATTATTTGTATCACCACCTAATAATCATGTAAAATCTGAAGATTTTAGTATCTTTGTTTGCTTGAAGCTTATGATCATGTGAGTGCCAAGAATACTCCTTTAATTTTCTTGGGTTAATGAGAAAGAAAGAGAGGCTGACTCAACAAGCAAAAGCTATAGTCTTGCCAAGTAAAGGCCAGAGTGGCCTCTCTAGTGTAAGATTTTGCTGTGGTTCATGTAGAGATAATTGATTTCAGAATGAAATCATCCCAGAGCACAGAGAAAGATAAGAACTGCCAACCCTGAAGACTGTAGTTTCTGGTCACTAGAAGCATGTTAATATTACAGGAAGTTGTTTGCTTTTCAGAATACACAACAGTACCATTCTCCTGTTGCATCACCATTGCTAACTTTAACTGTATATGGTTTCCAATTTTGTTACTAATTAACTTTAACCATGAGGTACATAAACTTAGATTTATAATTTTACAAATTCAGTTACTAATAGAAAATATGCAATGTATGATAACTCTGATAGCACACTAAGAAGATATCTTGTGGTGCTTTTAAAGCAGGTGGTGCCACTTGTTCCTTATTTTTGTACTATTCTGGAAATTTAGACTGTATTTTACACTTACAGCTCAACTCAGTTAAGGTTAGCCACATTTTATCAATAGTTGCTCAATAGCTTCATGCAACTTGTGGCTACTATAGGGGACAGCTCAATTGTAGAAGGTAAGGCAGAGATAGAAAGCAGGATGACTAATTATTATTTTATCTCCATTGGAGATGGTGCAAGAAATGTAATATCTGATAGTTGAAATCAAATATTGTTGCTTACGATAATATCACTTAAACTGTTTTACATTTATCCATTAAAACATTGTCACAAAAATTTAATAAGACCTAGCCATTAAAATTAACTGGAAAATAGCCCAAGGAATCTTTCCTATTACACAATTGAACTTCAAGACTATGAAAGAGAACAAAATATTGTTTTATAATTGCACAGCAATTTTAACACCATAATAATTTTTTGGAATCTTTTATGTTAAGTGCTAAACATTTTACACTATTTGTTGTCATTCACTAATGTATAAATATGTAATGAAGGTCGCATTTCCAAGAGGAAGGGAAATAAATTACTATTGTTCTGGGGTATTGAGAAGGTAAATCTGATGTCATAGCTTTGTTTGTATCAAACTCTGGTATTCTGCTTCAGATTCATACAGATCTCATGAAGACAGCTAGACTTTTCAGGTCAGAAGGACCTATTCTTATAAATCTTGAACGGTATCACTGTGAAAGCCAACATATGCAATTATAGCAAGCCATGAAGATAAATCATGATGTAAGTTGCTAAGATGTACTGGGCTGCACCAACTATAAATACAATAAGAATTATAAAGGACAAAAAGAAAGATCATGGGGTACAGTGGGAGAGAAGTCAGAGTAGTCAGTTGAAGTTTGTGAAGATGAGACTGGATCTCAACATTGCACAAGGAGTCAGTTTAGACAGGCTGAGAGTGGGGAAGTAGCACAAAGACCAGTGATAAGAATCAGTGTGACATAATAAAAATAATACCAAAGTGGAAAGAAAAGAGAATGGTAAAGCTAGACCTCTGGAAAAGACATTTTATTAAATAGATTTGAGGGACTACTAGAATATAATGGAGGTATTTGTGAGTCTCATCTTCACAAACTTCAACTGACTACTCTGACTTCTCTCCCACTGTACCCCATGATTCTAGGGTTCTTCAAATCTATAGCTGCAGTTCTGCTCAACTGCTAAAATTTATACCCAAGTGATATTGGAAGCAATTTTTATTCAAATAAATGATTCAGTGGAGATAAATTTGACTAGTTAAAACAGAGGAAGCACTTATCCTAAACAAGGTCCTAATAGTAGTGTTGAGCAATAGAAATGCAAATGTCTGCCTTATATGGCTCACATATACATAAATATCAAATTTCAACAGGTAAAGACATCAGTAGTACTCCCAACAACTGCGAGTTTTGGCCAATTAATGTATGTACTATACTGTCTACTTTGAAAATATTACCAAAATTAATCTTCACAAAATTTGTGAAGTACTCTTAGTATCCTCCCTTTACTGATAAGAAAATGAAGGTTTCCATGGGTATTTTGTAATGGGGAAAGCATGCCATTTGGTGATTTATGTCTGAGTCTAGAACCCTCTCCTTTACAAGGAAGCACCAGCAGCATTCAGTGAGAGATAAAGGGTAAAATCATTAGTTTTTATTTTTTATTTTTTTTATATTTATTCATTTTTAGAGAGGAGAGAGAGAGAGAGAGAAGGGGGAGGAGCTGGAAGCATCAACTCCCATATGTGCCTTGACCAGGCAAGCCCAGGGTTTCGAACCGGCAACCTCAGCGTTTCCAGGTTGACGCTTTATCCACTGCGTCACCACAGGTCAGGCTCATTAGTTTTGATTTAGAGGATTAAGTCATGGATTTTGGTATCGTCATTATTTTGTGCTTCAACAATTCTTAATTCATCGCTAGGCTGAACAAGATAAGGAGTGTAAATAAGGAACTTGATGAAGTGAACGAATGCCATCTCATTTAAGCTGGACTTTGACAAACGGGTGAAGTATTGATGGATGTGGAAGATAGTCAAGATGGTAAAAACAGTCAATAGAAAGACAGATATAAAAAGCCAGTGAAAAAAATGATATATATATTATATTGTACAAAGAGTATAATGATTTTCAAAAAAAAAAAAAAAAAAGGAGGCTTGAAAATAAGGATCAAGTTGAGTTTGGGAAAGCTAGTTAAGAGTTATACAAGTTTTTTTTTGTTGGTTTTTTTTTTTTTTTTTTGTATTTTTCTGAAGCTTGAAACGGGGAGAGACAGTCAGACAGACTCCTGCATGCGCCCGACCGGGATCCACCCGGCACGCCCACCAGGGGCGACGCTCTGCCCACCAGGGGGCAATGCTCTGCCACTCCAGGGCGTCGCTCTGTCATGACCAGAGCCACTCTAGTGCCTGGGGCAGAGGCCAAGGAGCCATCCCCAGCGCCCGGGCCATCTTTGCTCCAATGGAGCCTCGGCTGTGGGAGGGGAAGAGAGAGACAGAGAAGAAGGAGAGGGGGAGGGGTGGAGAAGCAAATGAGCACTTCTCCTGCGTGCCCTGGCTGGGAATCAAACCAGGGACCTCTGCATGCCAGGCCGACGCTCTACCACTGAGCCAACCGGCCAGGGCCGAGTTATACAAGTTTTTAAGAAGAGACTAATATTATTGCCATTATTGGTTTTAAAACGTATTTTTTGGTGTAAATGTGGGAAAGTGAATGAACATGTAGGTACTGTAAGGTATTTTTCCCCAGCGCGAAAGAAGGAAGGGGCTGGAGCCATGAAGTGTGAGATAATAAAAGGCTTATTGAGTACAGAGTGCTTCCCACCCAACGAGGTTCTCTGGTCCCGGGGGGCAGGGCTCAGAGAAGTCGCAAGGAGTGACCCGTGTGGGAGATATTTAAAGGGTACCTGTGGTAGTCGAGTTAATATGACATGGTGAAATCTCACTGGCTGACGGAGGTGTTGCTCTTTTCCAAAGGGCTCCTGGGAAGTTTCTTTTGGCACGCTTGGTTGTGGGCAGTCCTAGGCAAAGTTCCCAGGAGGGCCTGAGTTCTCCAATGACCATCCCCATTATCCACTGACTTTACATTCTTTTTTTTTTTTTAAAGATTTCTTTTTTTTTTTAATTTTTTTATTCATTTTAGAGAGGAGAGAGAAAGGGAGAGAGAAAGACAGAGAGGGAGAGAGAGAGGAGAGAGAGACAGAGAGAAGGTAGGGAGGAGCTGGAAGCATCAACTCCCATATGTGCCTTGACCAGGCAAGCCCAGGGTTTCGAACTGGCAACCTCAGCATTTCCAGGTCGATGCTTTATCCACTGTGCCACCACAGATCAGGCCAACTTTACATTCTGACCTTTTGTGTTAAATAGAATAGGGGCGCCGTTTATTCATCTGGCTACTTCCTGCTGATTAGGGGTGTCGTGGGCGGGGGGAGATCAGAAGATGGTGGCTTTGAGAGGAGTCAGGAGGAACATCTGTTTGGCTGTGAGTTGAGAAACTTCGCAGATGCAGTCCTATAAGGATTATAAAAAAAAAAAAAAAAAAAAGTAATAGGGGGATTTGTAGGGTCCAGGCTTTTGGTGAGCTTGAGATGGATGGAGTCCAGTGGTTCCAACTGCCAGTGGTCCTGCATGGAGGCAAGTTTGAGGCAAAACTGCATGTCAGGAGTGGCATAAAAAGAGGAAAAGAAGGGGTGTCCCATCCATTCCCATAACCGAGACCCATGAGGAAACTAGAGGTCCAGAGTGTGATGACAAAACAGAGAAGGTAGCCCCCATGTCCACAAGAAATGAGATGGACTTACCCACTAGTTGCAGCATACCCTGGGTTCTCCAAGTCCAGGCCGTGTCCTAGGAGTTTGAGCAATGTACCCGCCTGGCTGGCTTGGCCTCCCATTTGGGTGGTTTGTCCTCCATGTAGAGGCACTGAGGAAAAGCCTGTTGCCCAAAGGGGCAATTGCTCCACCAGTGACCGGGATGCTTGCAGTCAGGGCAGTGCTCAGTGGGCAGCCGCGGGCAGTGGCCCTGCCGGGAACAGTGGTCCTGCTTGCCACACTTAAAGCAAGCTGCTGTTGGGTTTCTCTTTGCAGCTTGAACTTGTGTCGGGTACTTCCTGTGCCTTGCCTCTGTTGCTCTGCAGGCCTCAGGGCTGCCACAAGAGCCTGGGTTTGGAGAGTTACCTTCTGCTGCATGTGGGCCTGGCAAACAGCCTTGGCCTGTTTCTACTAGTTGAGACCATTAAAAACTTTAAATGACATGTTCACAGGTCCCGGAGTGGAGTTTAGGGGTTGAGAATAAAGGGGGGGGGGGGCTTGTGGGGAGCCTGGCACCCAGATCCAGCAGGAAATGCTGGAGCCAGAGGCAGGACAGGGCCAGAACTTCCTGGTAAAAAATTGGGGTTGGACCTTGGGGTCCTGCAAACCAGTGTAACAGCCAATAGTAGGTGGAGCAAGGCCTGATGGAGGAGGGACTTAAGAACACAGTGGAGAAGGAAGGGGCCCCTGGCCAGCAGGGAAGGAGAAAGAGAGACTGGTAGTGGTGAATAAGATACAGGATTTTGCGAAGGGAGGGGAAAGGGCTCTTGGAGGGAAGAGACTCGAGTGAAAGAGGTCCGCAGAGGGACCAGAGAGAAGTCCCGAGATAGAGGAGCCCCCGGGGGTCAGGCCGGAGGGGTAGAGAGTTGGGAGTCTGCAGAGAAGGAAAGATCAGGAGTGGAGGTTTTAAGTGAGGTTTCTCTGGCCAGAAACAGGGCCTGCATAGTGGGACAGACAGCAAAGAGATTAAGTACGGGTGCGCTAATAAGTAGGAGCCTTGAATGTAAGGGATCTCCAACCAGCTCCCAGCTTTTTTGGCGATAGTTAAATTGGTGAGGGTGTTAACACCGAAAGTCCCTTCAGGAGGCTAATTCAGTGGGTTCTGTAGCCTGGCCACAGCGGAGAAGAAGAATAGTTTCTTCTTCTTTAGGGAGGGAGATTCCTGTGCCCCCACGGCCGCCCTCAGTCCTCGGAGTGGTCGGAGTTGAGTATCAGTGTCCCAAAACTCAAGCTCTGGCCACAGACGGATAAGGTAAAGTGGATGTGCTTGGGATGTCTTCACGGGCACATGCACTCGGAAAGGAAAAGACGTTTTTGTTCCTTGATGTCCTTCCCTGAAGTAGCTACGGTTTCGGACAGGGAGTCTTGGAGGAAAGAACTCAAGCGTGGCTGGGGGTAGAGAACTTGCTGTACCATGCGCTGAAGTGGGTGGAAGGTCCGGGATCCTGGTTCTTTCTCGGAGGAGACTGGAAGAGGAATGGCCCCAGTGGGTTTCTAACACGTCCTGGGTTTTCGGCACCAAACTGTAAGGTGTTTTTCCCCAGCGAGAAAGAAGAAAGGGGCTGGAGCCATGAAGTGTGAGATAATAAAAGGCTTATTGAGTACAGAGTGCTTCCCACCCAACAAGGTTCTCTGGTCCCGGGGGGCAGGGCTCAGAGAAGTCGCAAGGAGTGACCCGTGTGGGAGATATTTAAAGGGTCCCTAGGTTAGTTGAGTTAATATGACATGGTGAAATCTCACTGGCTGACAGAGGTGTTGCTCTTTTCCAAAGGGATCTTGGGAAGTTTCTTTTGGCACACTTGGTTGTGAGCAGTCCTAGGCAAAGTTCCCGGGAGGGCCTGAGTTCCCCAATGACCATCCCCATTATCCACCAACCTTACAGGTACTACATTTATTTTGAAACTATTTAGTGCGATATTATGTGAGCCTACACTGACAGTGAGTGAAAGATACTGAGTATAACTTAAAATTCTCATAGGAAAATAATAACAAATCAAAATAGTGTTCAAATTTCCCAAATCACCATTTCAAACACAACTGAGATGATGACACTGTTAAAACTCCTCAGTGGAGAAATGGTTTTCTAATTCTTTGTGATAATTAGGCAAACATGTTTTGTAGCATATTGTGGCTCATGCACACTCAATTTTCACTTCATGAGTCTGCAAATATACTGAATTTATGTTCTGCATAAAACATCAAGCTATCATATGCAAAAATATGTGAATTTCTCACCCATATCATATCACAGAAGTGTGGTTTCTTTGTGCTTATAAATCCAGAGAATGCTATTTTGTGTAATGCATATGAAAAAACAATTAAGACATACTTTGTTTCAAAAATAAAAATAACAAAAAATAAATAAACAGAAAGAAACAAGATATCAGAATGGGGGAAATTAAGTTTACAGTTATAATAAAATAAATAATACAATAATAAAAATAATAAAGAATAAACTGTGTTTCATGTACTTAAACTGTAAGCCTACTTTTAGCCACCCCTGTATAGTACTTAGAGATTTTAAATTAAAAAGATATCTCTGGCCTGACCAGGTGGTGGCGCAGTGGATAGAGCGTCGAACTGGGATGCGGAGGACCCAGGTTCAAGACCCCAAGGTCTTCAGCTTGAGCACAGGCTCATCTGGTTGGAGAAAAAAAAAAAGCTCACTGGCTTGAGCCCAAGGTCTCTGGCTCGAGCAAGGGGTTACTCGGTCTGCTGAAGGCCCATGCCCATGGTCAAGGCATATATGAGAAAGCAATCAATGAACAGCTAAGGTGTTGCAACACGCAACGAAAAACTAATGATTGATGCTTCTCATCTCTCCGTTCCTGTCCGTCTTTCCCTATCTCTGTCTCTGTAAAAAAAAAAAAAAAAAAAAAAAATCTCTGCCTATAAAGATATTAAAATAGTAACATGTTTTTAAGGGGGGAGTTTCATTTTTACTTAGATTTAATTTTTTATTTATAAGTCTAGAAATTTTAGGTAGAACATATATATTTGAAGAAATATATATTTATATGAAGGGACATCCTTTAATCATTGCCTAAAAATTTGAATGGCATAGACCTTCAACTTTCATTTAATGCAATTAATTCTTTCTTTGCATATATTACTATTATACTTTAATAATTTGAATTCATTCCTATGTAAGTGATAGAAAATTTGATAATGCTACCTGAATACAGCTTTGAGATTTGTATATTTACATATATCATTTCAAATTGTCAGATATCAAACTACACAGAATAACTACTTTCCATTTTTATTTTATTTTTATTTTCCAGTCTGCCTTTTTAATTCAATTGTGCATCTTCGGTCACTAAAAGCAATCTCAGGAATTGCTGAGTGGTTAAAAAGGGAGTCTAATGGGATCTAAAATCAATTCACAGGTCTGTCTCTGATTTACTGTGTGTGTGACTTTTGCTGCCACTAAAATATCATGAAGCTGGTTTCTTCAACATTATTATACCTCAAGATTTCTCTGTGACTTAAAAGTACTCACCTAATACACACTATGCATATTCACTTAAAAATAGGTTACTGATTAAGAAATACAAGACTAGCTTCTATTTCAATGAATTAGTTCACTTAAGATTATCACAAAGCTTTATACAGAGGGTAAAAGTCTGGATCTTTCTAGTGTTACTAATGTAGTTTTGTATGCAAGCCAAGGTTCAAGCTCCTTTTAAGTGCTTTTATCCTGGCAAACTTTTCTTCTTTTGATTTATATTTTGTTGGCATTAAATAACTGTCTTACCTCATATTTAAACTACTTAACCTGGTTAGGGTGGATGCCTAGTGTCCTAAATTTACTTGCCCTTAGCTGGACAACATTTTGAAGACAACTTTAAGATCTATAGGGAAAAATACCTATTCTTTGTATTCTATCATACTAGATAGCAATCCTAGATACTGCTTTGATATTACAGCAAATTTTTGCTGATAGAAATATAGAATTGTTTGTAATTTTTGCTAAAATTGCACAGTATCTTAAATATATGCAAAAATATCTTTTTTTTTCCCCCTAGCATAAGGTGTAGTGTCTTATCTGACAGAGGAATGGGGCTCGGTTATATAACTGCTAAGCATAACATTACCTTTTTATCATGCAAAAATCCAAAAAATTAGAAGTGAACCAATGCACCCTGGTTTATAAGCTGAATCAGGAGCAATCAGTTGTTACCAGTCTCTTGATTAATATCAACTTCAGGTGAAATAATAAAAGAAAATGATGAAATGTTGTATTTGCCATATGAATGACAAAAATTTTATTCCTACTCACTTTTCTACCTTGTTTTTATTAAAGTCTGAAATTGTAAGTAATCTCTTAAGACTTATTTTTCAATTATGTTGCTAAGAAAAATAGTGTGATTTGGAACATTTTAGTACAAAAAAATTAAGTTGGAAAAAGCTGATATACTCATAAGTATTTCAGCACAATACTACACTGAACACAAAGCTCAGCAATATATAATATCATATTTTTTAAAAAATTATATGTCCAGAGTTTAACTGTGACCACAATTTCCATAAAATTCTTGCTCAAAACACATGCTCAAAAAAGCTTATAGTTACTGTATAGCTCTTCTAACTCCTACTTTTCACTTTATAATACAGGAAATTTAAACTCAGATTGGTTAAATAGTATTCTCAAATTCCATGACTACTTACTGGTAAAAACTGAGCTTAAATTCAATCTCCTGACAGCTAATTCAGTCATTCACTTTCATTGCCAAATATGTAAAACCACATGGAAGCCACAATTTCCCATGTACTCAAGGTGTTTGTAAAGTTTTCTTTTTACACAAAATTAAAATAAAATAAATAAACATGTGACATTAGAAATTATTTTTAAAAGATGATTGTCTTTTGTTTTTTCTCCATGCATTCATGGTCTAATTATTAAGTGTATCATGTAAATTCAGGGAAAATTTTTATGATATTTTTCTCACACACACAAAATAATATTTATCTATTGCTAATGAATCCATTGTCTCTTCAAAATAGATAAAATTGTAGTGAGGTGTCAATACTATACATTATTTTTTTTGTAACCTAAAAGTAGCTGGATTTAAGATGATTTCTATCGAAGCAATCAACACATATCAAATATTATCAAAGAAAATAACTAAAAACATTAAGAAAGCATCCTGAACACAGGAAGCATGCAAAATTTCACCTACACACCTCTGAGTACAATGGACAAGAATGACTGAATGCTTTGATCTCTCCTGGATAACATGAAAGAGTAAAAGGGAAAAGGGCAACATCTGTTAGAGGAAAGGTTTAGTGAACAAGGTGAATTCTAGTGGAGTGTTGACACAGAGCATGAGAAAAGAAAAAGATAAAATACAGAAACAAAGTTATTAATAATCACAGACATCAATAGGTACAAAGAGATAAAGTCTGCTTTAGAAAGAAAGGTAATAAATGCAATTTGATTTATATTTAAAGTATTTATAATTCCTATAGTATTCTCTACAAGTGTTTTCAATAAAATATTTATGTATAATGTATATATATACAATTTTTGCATATAATATTATATATAATATATATTATATGAACTCTGTTTATATCCATAGTGGATAGAAACATCTTAGAAAATATATATGATGGTATGATATAAAAATTATCTTAATTTAGGTTGAGCATATATTTATAATTATAGACTTTAGTCTGTTGTCCATTTAAGAAGGAATATTTATTGTGGGCAAAGTGATTGTTTTGAAAAAGATCAGTTTTATATACAGATGGAATTTGCCTGGGCATTGTCCATCACTCAACTATTGCAAATATCCAAAGCAAACATCTTTTCATCAGTGCTTTACAAATATGAGACTTTCAGGTTTGTGAGTTTTTATATCCCAAAGGGTGGTGCTGTTGGTGGTGGTGGTTTTGTTTTTAGAATCAATATCATATTATGCTGTTATAAATATAAATTTTTCTATCACATAATTTAGTGTTTTCTAAGATTCTGAATATTCCAGCAGCTGTTCCAAACCTTATGTCTGGTAGATAACATGCACATGTGTGACATTCTTTTGTGACCATGCCTGTTATCATAGACACAAGAAAATTTTGGAATACACATGGATAGAATAATGACATTAGAGCCTTAACCTTGACAATTAATGACTGAGGAGCCTTAATCTTAAATTGACCATAATTTCTTTTAAAATATAATAAAAAAAGAAAACTTTTGAAAGCATATATATTTTAACCTTAGGAAAGTGATCCAAGTTTGAGGTCAGAGAAAGTGAATCATTGGCAAAAAAATGGCAAGAAACCATGATCTTAGATGTAGTAAAAAGTGTTTAGAAAACAATAAAAGGAAGATATTTGCCTCTAAAATCATGCTTGTATGTAATAGGCACTTTTGCTGGACACTAGACCAGAGATGTAAAGGACACCCAGAAACATATGGTTACACTTGATGAAATAATATTCTTAACTCACATCCCACTCTACCTTCCCCTTCTTCACTGCCACCACTTGCCCTGTTCAGTCTGGAAGACATTTATGTATCTTCAGAAAGTAAATGGTAGCCTATCACCTTGGCATTCCCTGGCCTCCTTTTAATTCTAGCAATTAGGGAAATCTGCTTTTGGTCTTGCTCTCTCCTACTTCTGTATCCTTATTCAGACCACTCTCTCATTCCCCTCTCCTGACACTGTGGGGTCCCCTTTTCCACTTTCAGCTGCTTTTCCTTCTATACTCTCTTCTGGTCTTTGCATTTACTGTTTCTGGTTCCTGTACATATCTTCCTTCACATTTGCTTTAATAAATTCACCTCATTCCTCTGATCTCAACTCAAGCATTGCTTCCTTAGGGCAAGTTTCCCCAACTTCTTTTGACTGAAGGTAATGCTACTGTTGTACATACTTTTATAGCAACATGGTGAAGAGGCAGTTTAGTAAATATATACATGTATTGTAAGAAGTCTTGTAATAACGATTGGAGAAGTATTTAATATATGTATTTGCTGGTAGGATTCATGTCATAAACTCTGAACTGTTGAGGGTCATCTTTATTTCACAAGGGTTAATTATTCTTATGTTTTTCCTGGGCAAAAAGCCACAAGGTACAAATTAGAATGAGAACATAAAGTGAAAATTCAGCCAGTTTTAAACCCTTAAATAACACTAAATAGTCTCTTTAAAAGTTAGTAAATACACATACTTCAGTACTAGCAGTTTTATACATTCGACTTCTATCTCTACTTTCATGTCAGGAATAAGCCATAATGATTAACATACAAATATGCTGAAATTCTAGCCCTTTTTGTTGTTGTTGATAAAATTGTTTTATCCCTCATATGTATATGGCCTAACTAGAGAATAGATTTAAGTTAAATTTTCACAATAACATTTTCACAAATCTGCTATTGAAAATTATTCTGCTGTTAGAAGCCTTATGTAGCAAGTCAGGAGAAAAATATTTGGGTGGTATACATGACCAAGCATAAAGGGCAGGGGTAACAAAGGGAAGGAGAAAAGGTGAAGAGGAAAAGACAGAAGGAATTAAGGAAGAAATATGCTACAAAATCCATTTTGATAAAACAGGTTGGGTTAATAATAAATCGACTGCATAATAATAGTAACAAAAATAACATTTATTAATTTTTACTTGGGGCTCTTTGTTCAAAATAGATAAAAAATTCTTTGCAGATTTTAATATTCTGAATCAAATATGGTACATATTCTTTGGATGCTGTCACTCATAACTTAACATGTTAAAATCTTCATGTCACTCCTGCGGACTGATACACAGGAAGCAATAAATATAATGAGCGATGTTCACAGCAGTCTTCTTCCTGACAGTGTAGGGAAGTGGGAGTTGTAAGGTGAGAGGGCAAAGGAGACAAGTAAGAAGGAAGGAAGGCAGAAATATGTGCACGCTAACATTCAAATGATAACTGAAGGTAGTATTACAAGAAAACTGTGCTCCATTGTTTGAGTTTCGAATTAAAGCTCTCTGAGGATAAAGGCAAATTTTATTTTAGTAAAAGAACTGCCTTTCATCTTCCCCCATCAGAATTTAATTGGCAGGAGATGACACAACCCGCATAACAATCAGGTATTTCAGAAGTTGAGCAATTTGACAGGGAGCAAGTTTCCTTGACTCTTTTTAAATGCCTTTGTCTCTTCTTGGTGAACAGCATGCATTTGGCATGTGTGAAACATGAAGTCACTAATGCTGTCAGAGAATAGATGTTGGGGTGACTAGAATTCAGACTTTAGCATTTAGCAAAGTGTACAGTTATGTAAAAATGCAACCTAATGTTTGTCTATTGGGGAAAAATGACATAATATTACGGCATTTAATTTTGTTCATAACCTACTGATATTGATTCTAGATAAAGCATCTCAGAATTCTACAATGCTTTGCAGGTTAGAAAAAGAGAATTATAATCAAAATCACTACCTGCTTTTGACAGACTCAAAATACTGAAGAAAGCTTTTCACTTTTGTGTTACTAAAAAAATTAATTTCTGGATATTCATTGTGACAAATTTATAGCCATTACCTAAAACTTGAGTCAAAGTAAATCAGTTTTCTCTAAGCCTGGTTGACTTTTTAGAAACTACTTTAAATTAAGTACAGTATTAGCTAGATCAAGATTTAATTATATTGTTTTACCTCAAAGATATATTGTAATCAAATGTGTTTAACCTAGTAAAGCACTCTGCTGAATAAATTCTGAATTGTGACATGAAATACTTCTCATTCTAATCTCCTCCCACCTCCTTAATCTAGCATCCCACCTGATAAAATGTGTTCTTTTATATAGTTCAGAGGTTTTCCCTTCATGGTAGATATGAAATATACAGTATGTTGTGTAAAAGCATATATTTTTTTACCTATCTACACAAATTATACAGCACAATGTATGATATATTTTAGATACTTGCTAATATTTAATAATTATAGTAAACAAATAGCCACTAGTATTGGTTATTATAACTTTAATAGTATTGGTTTTTAAATAGTCTTATTTATAATAGAAAAAAATCACAGTTAAAAGCATGCATTTGATTCCACTTTATTTTCTTTCTTCTAGATAAGTATAACCTTAAGTGCCATTTTACTTTCCTTCTTCAACTCTATGTTGTGTATTTCCTTTTCTTTCAATTTGGTTTGAATCCATCTTCCTTGCATAGAAAACACGCTATTTGCCATTTGGTTAGCCATTTATACACACATATTTAGGCAAATCTTATGTAAATAGTGTTTTACCTTTCCATTTTTTAAGGAGAAAGCATAAAAGAATACATGTTTTAGAAATGAAAAGGGACTTCTCATGACTTAGCAGTATTGATGGTCAAATTTCTAAATATTTATTAAACACAAATGTTGATCTTTCCTTATGAGATACTTAAACTGATTTACCTAGTTCCTGACCTTCCATGATTTTACTTATAAAGTTCTTACCAACTGCTTTTCATTCAAACTTCAAATCTGAGTACACTTAGAGCTCCACTGCAATCTAAAAAGTAAAAATTATATTTTATGATATTGGAATTATTTTATTCATCAAAGAATATATAAGATCAAACTTCAAAAATTTTCAAAATTTTCTTAACACAATTTTCTGGCTTATATTCTATGACAGACCTAACATAAAATATTTTATGTCATAATAATAATAAGATTTTTAAATGTATTATCCTAATATAAATTTTTAAATGCTCTACTTACTCTAACTTATATATCTCTTAAATAGTTCTTTATAAATCAAATTTGCATTATCAGTATATTACATAACTTTTCTTTATAGCTGCAATCAATTTGTAAAGTATACCTTATAATGAATTTATCCTAAAAAATTCTAATAACTCCTTTGAAAATGACTGTTTTTATTAGATATTTAGATAATATGAAATCAGAGTATAACTATGTAATTTAGGTATATATCATCTCAGTCAAGTAATTGAAGGGGGATAGATTGATTAATGGGTATCTTAAAATCTATAATTGCACTAATATCAGTGAGTTTACCATTATCTATTTTTTATCTATAAAATAATAATACTCGAAGTCTGGTATTTGTCAAAATACTAATAGCTAACAAGTTTTGTAGATTTTGTACCTATGAAGTTAAAAATACTCTTGTTGAAGGATTTACCACCAATAAAGAATTGCTTTATTTTTTAAATGGCAAAATTTGTACCAGTTATAATAATGACAATATGTATAACATATATTCTTCTGAAAGTGGAGTAACAAACAGAATACTAAGATCTTGAGAATTCTGGTCCTTCTTAAGGAGAAGAATTTTACACTGTTCTGAAAACATGCTGCAAAATAGTGCTTGAGATAGTTGTTTACATATAATGGTTCACCTTTCCGACCAGCTCTAAATTGACTCATCATTGGGTCTTAGAAGAATCTTTACTCCAATGTCTATTTCACTCAGTCTAAGCCCAAAACATCAAGAAAATAACTTTTTTTTGAAAAAACAAGACCCTCTTCTCATTGTTTCAAATGCTGAAAAAGTTGTACCATTAAACATTATTCAGAGCAATACAGAGCCCTCTAAATAATAAAGAGATAATTATATCTCTTTTTTTTTTTTTCAAATATAAGTTCTCAAACTAATATTTCATATTATGGTGGTTTCGTTTTGGGGGCAGAAAGTTGGTAAAAATAAATAGGTTCATGCATTCAAAAAAAATTTTTTAATATTCAATTTTATAGTCAAAGGAAGTTAAAGTATTCTAAAATCTTTAAGTAGATGTGAAAATGTATTCATAATCAGCACACAACACACACAGAATACCATTTGTGTCATATTAAGAACAATGATAAATAAAATTGAACTACATACAGGAATCTTACCCTCATTCCTAGTCAGAGACATAAAACCCATCATGATCAGCAAACATATTTTCAACAAATACTTTCTGTGCTCATTTGATAATGCTAGCAACATCATGAATTTACAGATAAAAGGTAAATTTCTGCCCTCAGAACTGCATGGGCACATGAAAAATAAATAATCTGTAACATAAAGCAATGACTTGTTATAATATAGTTATGAATAACGTACTACAGAAGTCCTGATTTTAGAATATACAATTTTGACTAAGAGTATTTGAGCTACTTCCAAAGAAGACCAAGCCATGAATAGGGTCATTTCAGAAAATGGGATGAACACTTCAAGTCACAGAGGAACAGGTATGAAACAAAATACAAAAACATGGGTGGAAGCCAACGATAGTGAAAGAATACAATACTACAGTGCAACAGGTTTTCAAGAACAGAGGTCAATGGGAATGAAGTATTCAGGAAAGGTTTTAAGAGAATAGTAATAATAATAATTAAGCAACAACTATAAACGACTATTTTGGAGTTATTCTTGAACACTTTTCTAACATAAGTGCTGTTTATCCCCCAGATCTCTACTTAGCTGTCCTGTCAGGGAAGTTTTCTCTGGCCAGGCCATTCCCAGTCCCCACCAAAGTTAAATCACCATCTTACTTCTCATAGGATATTGTCTTTTAGAAATACTATACATTAAAATTGCAGGAATGTTGTATAAGTATTAGTTTAAAGGCTATCTTTTCTACAAAACTCTTAAGTGCCTGAGGAGAGTACTGGATCTGTTTTGATCAGCTTTGCAACCTCAGCCCCTGGCATCAAGTAGGATCAAGAAAAATACTGTAGAAATTAAAGATTATTCAACCTGTTGTATTATATATTCAAACCTGTTTCTCCAGTCTATCATTTACACAAACCTCTCGTTATCATTTTTAAGCATAGGAAGAAACAAGTTAAGACAACTTTTGGTAGAGCAGGATTTGGAAATAGTAGTTCCTTGTTCTTAGAATGTTTTTTTAGTACACTAACCACATCATTTCTGTTATGAATTTTAAAAATCATGTTTTATGTAGCAACAACTTGAACAGTTAACCTTACTATCTTCTAATATAAGACCTTGGCCATGCTTATTATTACTGTAAATTCCAGTTTTGTTCATTATTGGTTGTACAACTTGGAGCATAAGCAAGTCGTACAACTAGTTCTCCTTAACTGTCAAATGAAGAAAAAAATGTCAACCACATAACTCATTTTTGAGGAATAATAAATATAATATGGTATAAAAATAACAATAATAAGAATAATGACAAAGATTTTATATGTTGTAGTCATATAGGAGAAAACAGCCTTGGGGAGGGGAAGGTCAAAGTCACACAATTACAGAGCAACAGAGCCTGGACTAAAACCCAGGTGGTCTAATTCAGAAACTGTGAAAGTGTCCAGTGAGGAGCCACTGAGCCATTTCAATGAGGAGCCACTGAGCCATTTCACCCGCAGGTGTTGTAAAGTACCAAAGGCTACAGAATTAATATTAATATTTTAGGAGGCTTGGAGGACATTTTATTAATTTGGGTTAAGGTGTGAAGAGAAATTGTGAGAATAGTCTCTGTACTGTGTGATTGGCATAACCAGGATGGATCTTGCCATTGTATTGTAAATGAAAAGGGAAGGAAAGCATAGATTCCCTGACATTCCACCACACCTGTGGGGAAAGGAGTGAATGGTTAGCCAGGTGCAGGAAGGGAAAAGCCAAAATAAACCTTTTCTTATAACTATGAGCCATTTGCGGGCATTTGTCCCCACGGAAACTACCTCTCTTATGTAAATGCATGTGGTTAATACCTCTGACTCTGGACAGAGAGATGGCGGATGAACACTAGAAAATATAGGAAGGCCTTTTAATATGTAAAGAGGTATCTTTCTACCATTGTGTTGACTTGTAAATTTTGTTTTCTCCAAAATGATGTATGGTTTGCAAATTGAACGTGGTCCTATCATGTTAAAGGACATATGACTATAACCAATAGCGGTAAGGGGCTCCTAATTGCAATTTTTGCTTCTGTGCTTCCCACTTACAAAACTATAAAAACTAAGTAGAACAAAGGGCCAGCGCGCTCTCCGTCAGATTTCTGTCAGAGTTCCCGCCGCTTGGCCAAGCTAGACAATAAAACTTTAATGTGTAAACGACGGACTTTGCTCCTGTCTTCCATATTTCGGATTCCTCCGAATTTGGATTAACATCCAGCACAGGAACTAGTATCTTCCTATGTTCTCAATTTATCTGCTATAATTTAATGCTAGTTCTGGAGAAAGGGCTGGCCAAGTCAACAGGGGTAGTAGGGACTGTAGTAGCTATATCAACAGCAACAGGCTTTATGCCTTTGATGTTCATGCTCTGGTTCTATGAAGTTATGAAACAAAGTACACACAGACAATTTATAACAGCAACAGGAGTTGGGAAAACAAGAAAAACAACATTACTCTGACCTCTTCTCTGATCTCGTGCAGCTGCTTATCTTTGAGTGTTGAGGCAATTATAATGTACCCAACAATGGCAAAGAAAAAATCCAGTAAAGTTAAATGGAAGGCAAGTAGTCTGGGTTGACCATATATTTAAATTTCAGGTATAATTCCCTTTTACAAAAAACAGGTGCCAAAGCTTCTAACAACCAGCTGTGTTTCCCTGTTAAGTCATTCATATGTATCTTTTCCTTTTTGTGTTATTTATTTTTAAAAGGGCAAGGGGGATACAAAATATTAGTGGAGATGATGGCTTTATTTATTTTTAAAATGGTAAAAAAGGTACAAAAATTAAGAGTAATAAAAAGATGCTTAAGATAAAATTAGTTTTATAATATAAGTAGTTCTGCAAATGTATTCTGTGTTTTCTAATTGGTAAATATTATTGAACTTTTATCTGCAAAAACATTCATAATTTCAAAATTTCAAGTTATGCTATAATTTAGAACGTTTAACCCACAATTCAGAATATTCCTCAATTTAGTTCCTCTTGTTTCTCTTTACTTGATCTTGCAGCAGTTTTTCATTTCCATTTGTGTTGACTTGCTGCCCTCATCCCAGTCCATTACGTTACTTTTTTCTTCCAGAAGTGTCTAAGATTTTACAATCAGTTTCAAAGCTCTGTGTAATATGATATCCTCCTACTTCTATGTTCTCATTTCCTAAGACTCCCCCTCTCATCCTTCCTTTGGTCCTCCTAAACTTCAATATAGTCAGTCCATTGATGCTGTTAGCCAAAAATACCTCATTCCAAATGTAGTATCCTCCCTCGCTACTATTGACATATACTTAATTCTTCACATCCCTCCAGAAACCCACTTTGTTAAGCATCACATTACATAGGCATTTCCTGTAACTTTATTTTTTTTCAGATGGTAACATCTTTGACAATGGATAATGATGGTGAGAAGCAGTTTACAGTAGGTTTCAGAATATTTGACAGTCTGTATCTATAAAGACAAAAGTAATTCACTTGCTGTTGAGAACACACCCGCACCCCAGTTTGCTCGTATTCAGAAATTTTGACTTCAGTGTTAGGATATTTGAAGCAAATGAGTGTTGTGCTTTTTTATAAATCAACTAGATAACTGCCTAATTTTCCATCTTTGCTTAAGGCTCTGGCAAATTTGAGTATCTTCAAATAACAATGAGCTAGACTTCTAATATATACCATATCTGAGCGCATGAATGTAAATGATCAGAGGCTAAACTCAAATTTTTAAAAAAAGTTTTATTTTTTAAAATCACAAAATAAAACAGCTTTCTAAGAAAATGTTTTGCCTTTTGGGGGAGGATTTTGAAATATCCTCTAGAGCTGCAATATTACACTGCTAACTAATGTACTAGATGAATAACCCCCTTTAAAAATTCTTGCAATTCTATATTTGCTCTCAGATATTCTAAGCAACATGGGTTTAAAGAATTTTTTTCTGATTTTTGATAAATTCAATAACTATTTCATGCTATAAGCAATTTCACCTAATTTTTAACACATTAATTCCCAGTTCACTGTCTCAGTTTAATTATCCAGCAAGCTGATTCGTCTGCTTTATATTCTCAAATGTTTCTGAGTGAGAATTTTTAAAGCAAAATATACAGAAAAACAATTCATTAGTTAAGCAAAATATTCCTACTGTGTCACTATCTTAATTTTATAATAACTTTTAGATAAAATATAAATATAATATTATCTTAGATCTACTTGGTTAATTTACTTAAGGTATGTATGATTATTTTGAAGATTGTATGGAGACATTAGCCAGGTAGTCAGGTTTAGATCATTATAATTCATTTTTTAAAAGCATTATTAGGACAATAAATAAAACTTAGATGCATGAAAGAGGTAAATTGAGAACTTTTAAAAGTGTAAATCCATCTATCAAATTAAATTCGACTAAAAAATCCAAAAGACATTACATGATAATCAGCTGAAATTGCATTAAACTGGTTGTGCATCTAAGCCTACCACACAAACCACCGTTTGATGAGCAAGCACTGGTACTCAGACAAGCAGAATTCCCAGTTTACAGAGGGTCGACCAACAAAAAGAAACATCAGATCATTTAAATGACAACTGGTATATAATTGTATATAGAATGATGTTTTGTATATAATTAATTATTAATATAGGAGTAAATATTGTAACAGTAACCCACAAAGGTTAGATGAACAAAAGGCAGGATTATTTGGTGGAAAAGGTTCTAAACTTATAATGTTGAATAATCACTTGTTTCTCTCTGAACTTCAGTGATTATATCTATTTTAATGTATTATAAAAATAGTAATATTAATAAATTTAAAGTATCTAGAAGTTATGGCTATTACCTTATATTTGAATCAGTAATCATTTTGGTTTTACTTATATTTATTAAAAACAATTTTTTTTAAATATGCACATTTTAAAGAAATATAGTCTTGTTATTTTTAGTTAATTATATTAGTATATTAGTAATAATAAATACATAAATTATATATAATCTATATAGTGAACCATTTCTTTCAACAGTTTCATAATTTAATATCTTTTAATATAAATTTAAAGGCAGAAAATATTACCAGAAATTGGTTTATTTAACAAAAAAATTTTAAGTGATCTGTTTTCAATCAGGTTTAAATCATTTCAACAATTATGGTTTTTAAATGATTCTATATTTTTTTATGAAGAAAATGTTCAACAGCTTAAATTTTAATATCAAATTTGAATATGATTTTTTATTATAACTACAATAACAGTAATGTATATATAGCATTAGCGATTAGTATTACGTTATTTAAGTGATTCTATGAAAATCAGGCAGTATTTAAATATATAATTTTTAAAGTATAGATGACTTCACTGACATTATGATATGTATTATTTTAATTTTGCCACAGTATCAAAGTGTAATTTTTCTGTCCATGTGCAGATTTTGGATAGCTTGACTTTCTTGTGATTTTGAGTTAATAATTCATTTATAAGAATTTCTTTAACTCAAAAGCTAATCACATTATAGACTTTACCTATAGATTTTCTATATTCTTTACCTATAGATTTTTTATATTCAAGATGCTTATAGATTGTCCTTGGTCATTCCTCTAGAGGACATGAGATGTAAATTTTAATAAGCATAACATAAATTTTCTTTAAAAGTTAGGGAGCACTATTGTTATGTAATATCATAAATAAAATGAATTAAAGAAACTATTTCTCAAATACCTTTCCTTTTTCAGTAATATAGGATTCTTCAATGATGACAATAACATCAGAACTCATCTAAACTTATTAGGACTTATTATTCTACAATTAACCCAATGCATTTTCCTTATCTTTCCCACTCTCATTAAATCATCTTGAGCTCTTTTCACTTTTCATTTTTTTACAATAATTTTCAATTTGAAAATGAATAAGGCCCTGGCCAATGACTCAGTGGATAGAGCATTGGTCTGGCATATGAATGTCCTGGGTTTGATTCCCGGTCAGGTAACACAGGAGAAATGATCATCTGCTTCTCTTCCCTTCCCTCTTTCCCTTCTCTACCTCTTCCCTTCCTGTACCCAGTGGCTCGATTGTTCAAAAATGGCCTGGGGCACTTAGGATAGCTCCATTAAAGCATCAGCATCACGCACTAGAAATGACTCAGTACTTGAGCATTGGCCCCAGACAGGGATGCTGGGTGGATCCCGGTCAGGGAAAAATGAATGAAATACATGCAATATATTCTACTCTTTCAAAGCATAGAACTCTTGCCTTTGTATGCTGGCATACAACAGTACCACAGATAATTAAGATGACAAAACAGAAGTAAAGGAAGTAGCATTAAAGTTAAACCATGGCGCCTGATCTGTGGTGGCACAACAGATAAAGATTCGATCTGGAATGGTCAGCAGTTTGAAACACCAGGTTTGCCAGGTCAAGGCACATAGGAGAAGCAACTACTATGAGCTGATGCTTTCTGCTCTTCCTCACCCTTCTCTCTATCTTTACAAAAAAATAAAAATAATAATAATAATAAAAATAAGAAAGCAAAACTGTGGAGCAGAGAGAGAAGGTACTCAAAAGTTAGAATCGTTTTAAATGCATTTTTATTCTAACCTGGGACAAGCCATCCTCAAAAGTGTTCTCAATAGTGTTAGAAAGAAAAAAAAGGAATGAGGCAGAAACTAAGACAGGGGACCTTTAATTAATCTCAAAATTAAATAAAAGTATTGTTTTCTTTTTATGTTTGTTTCATTTTGTTCTTTTTTATTGTTTTTTTTTTGTTTTTTTGTTTTAAAATATTTATTTTCAAACTATTACATTTTTCCTTCATTTAAATAGAGGTGAGGATGTGATTTGGTACAAGTGAAATAAACATAGACTTTGGACTTCAGTTTAAATTTCAGTTTCCTCCTTTTTGAGTGTAAAGTTTTAGGCTGGTCTTGTAACCTCTGTTAGCCCAAGTTTTCATTTTTATTTTATTTTACTTGATTTTATTTTTAATTTTAATGGAGTGACATCAATCAATCAGGGTACATAGGTTCAGAGAAAACATCTCCAGGTTATTTTGACATTTGATTATGTTGCATACCCCTCACCCAAAGTCATATAGTCTTCCGTTACCTTCTATCTGATTTTCTTTGTGACCCTCCTCTTCCCCCCAACCCCTCTCTCTCTTCCCCCACCCCCTCCTTTCTCCTCCCTAACCCCAATAACCACCACACTCTTGTCCATGTCCCTGAGTCTCATTTTTATGTCCCACCTATGTATGGAATCATATAGTTATTAGTTTTTTCTGATTTACTTATTTCACTCAGTATATTGTTATCAAGGTCCATCCAAGTTGTTGTAAATGATCCAATGTCATCATTTCTTATGGCTAAATAGTATTCCATAGTATATATGTGCTACATCTTCTTTATCCAATCATCTAATGAAGGGCTTTTTAGTTGTTTTCATGTCTTGGCCACAGTGAACAATACTGCAATGGACATGGGGCTGCATGTGTCTTTATGTACCAGTGTTTTTGAGTTATGGGGGTATATTCCCAGTAGAGGAATTGCTGGGTCATATGGTAGTTCTATTCTTAATATTTTGAAGAACTGCCATACTTTCTTCCATAGCAGTTGTACTACTTTACATTCCCACCAACAGTGGATGAGGGTTCCTTTTTCTCCACAGCCTCTCCAACACTTGTTATTACCTGTCTTGTTGATAACAGCTAATCTAACAGGTAGGAGGTGGTATCTCATTGCAGTTTTGATTTGCATTTCTCTAATAGCTAGTGAAGATGAGCATCTTTTCATATATCTGTTGGCCATTTGTATTTCTTCCCAGAAGAAGTGTCTGTTCATATCCTCTTCCCATTTTTTTATTGGATTGTTTGCTTCTTTGTTGTTGAGTTTTACAAGCTCTTTGTATATTTTGGATATTAGGCCCTTATCTATGCCCTTATCTTTGAAAATATCATCTCCCATCTAGTTGGTTGTTTGTTTTGTTGTCAGTTTCTCTTGCTGTGCAAAAGCTTCTTAGTCTGATGTAGTCCCATTTATTTATCTTTGCTTTCACTTCCCTTGCCTTTGCATTCAAATTAATAAAGTGCTCTTTGCAACAAAGGTCCATGAGTTTAGTACTTATGTTTTCTTTTATGTAATTTATGGTTTCAGGTCTTATGTTTAGGTCTTTGATCCATTTTGAATTAATTTTAGTACAAGGGGACAAACTGTAGTCAACTTTCATTCTTTGGCATGTGGTTTTCCAGTTTTCCCAGCACTGTTTGTTGAAGAGGCTTTCTCATTGTGTGTTGCTGGCCCCTTTATCAAAAATTATTTGAGCATATACATGTGTTTTATTTCTGGGCTTTCTATTCTGTTCCATTGGTCTGAGTGTCTATTTTTTTGTCAATACCATGCGGTTTTGATTATTGTGGCTCTATAATATAATTTGAAGTCAGGTATTGTAATGCCCCCAACTTCGTTCTTTTTCCTTAGGATTTCTCAGGCTATTCGGGGTTTTTTATAGTTCCATATAAACCTGATGCTTTTTTTGTTCCATTTCTATAAAAAATGACATTGGAATTTTGATGGAATTGCATTAAATTTGTATATTGCTTTGGGTAATATAGTCATTTTGACTATATTTATTCTTTCTATCCAAGAACAAGGAATATTTTTTATTTTATTATATCTTTTTCAATTTCCCTTAACAGTGCTTTGTAGTTTTCATTATATAGGTCCTTACATTCTTTGTTATGTTTATTCCTAGGTATTTTATTTATTTTTTTGTTGCAGCTATAAAGGGGATTTTTTTTAGCTCATTTTCTGATGTTTCATTGTTGGCATATGGAAAGGCAATGGACTTTTGTATATCAATTTTGTATCCTGCGACCTTACTGTATTGGTTTATTCTTTCTAGTAGTCTTTTTGTGGAGTCTTTGGGGTTTTTGATGTACAGAATCATAACATCTGCAAAAAGTGAAACCTTTACTTCTTTCCCAATATAAATGCCTTTTACTTCTTTCTCTTGTCTGATTGCTCTGGCTAGAATTTCCAGCACTACATCGAATAAAAGTGGAGAGAGTGGACAACATTGTCTTCTTCCTGATTTTAGGGGAAAAGTTCTCAGTTTTATGCCATTTAATATGATGTTAGCTGATGGTTTATTATAGATGGCCTTTATCATGTTGAGATATTTTCCTTCTTCACCCATTTTGTTAAGTGTTTTAAACATAAAATGATGTATTTTATTGAATGCCTTTTCTGCAGCTATTGATAAGATTATATTGTTTTTGTTCTTTATTTTGTTGATATGGTGTATTATGTTAACCATTTTACATATGTTGTAATCCTTAAAAGTTGAACTTTAAGACTGTCTTTAACTCCTAGCCCTCACTTTCTCTCAGTTCCAAGTGAAAGTAGCCCTTGCTCAGGTCAGTGAGGAAGGCAAAATACTCCATTCTCCATCTTATTTCCCTCAGAGTGGGTTATATATTCAGCCACCTTTTCACCCAGTCATACTTTTGTTTGATGTATGTGTATTTCAGATGCTCCTGAGATTGTTTTTCTGTCTCTAGTAGTTAAATTTGTTGAAGTTTCAGGGAGAGGTATCAGGAGCACTCCTCACGGTGCCATTTCTCTGACGTCACTGCCAAAAGTGTTGTTTTCTTAATCTTTAAAGTATACATTATAGTTTTTATGTGTATATATCTATATATTTAAATAATTTTAAATCAAATAGCATGATTAAAACATTTTAAAATATAATATTAAGTAGCATACAGATTATTTATATGTAATAAGTAACACTGAAGTCCAATACATAAAATATATTCATATGTATGTATGTATACATATATATGCATATTTATAAGTTTATATGCATATATAGATTTAACTAGTAGTCCAATGTAACTTTTTTATACCTGTATATTACTCTTCAGTTTTATCACTTGCATATCTATTTATTTAGAGGTTTTCTGAGTGTAATTATGTGTATTCCCCATAAACATTGATCAAATATAGACTCAAGAAAATACTGACTTTTTAAAAACTTTTTTTCATTGACTTGATAGAGAGAAAAAGAGAAAAGGAGAGAGAGAGGAAAAGAGAGAGATGTAAAGAAAGAGTGAGAAAGAGAAGGATCAACTCATTGTTCTTCTTAGTTGTGCAATCTTCTAATGATTGCTTCTATTGAGTGCTTCTCGTAAGTGCCCTGATCAGGAATTGAACCCTTAACTAGATGAATCCTTGACCTTGGTGCACCAGGTCAATGCTTTATCCAGTAAGCCACCTGGTCAAGGCCTATATTGACTTTATTTTTATTTAGCAGCGCCTAAACAATTAGAAAACACAATTCTGCTAGTTTTCTTTCCTGTTATTTCTACATCAGTCCAATGTTAAGATTGGGCCATTCTTCTAAGTATGCCACAAATTCATCATGCACAGTTTGCTTCAACTTACTTAAACCATCTCTTCCATCCTTCCACTTTGAATTTTCATAATATAAAGTATGTATGAATATGTTAACTTATAGTAATTTTTAACTGTTCTCAATTTTTATTTGTTCATAATCTCACCACCTTTAAAATTTAAAAATTTTTAATTACAGGGCTTAAATATATTTTTAAGGATTGTAAATGGCTATGGATAAGCTGGCAATATATTAATTGAACTATCCACTACTCTTAAAATGACTATAATAGATTTATTATGTTTTCTCTAATAGAAAATGTCATTTAGAATGAAATAAATTCCTAGTCTTTGTGAATGGTAATCTTAGGTGTTTTCAACATCAAACATTCTGATTAATAAATCAAATAAAAATGCTCTATTTATTCCTGATTACATAGGTATAATTGTTTATTTGAAAACAAAGAAGTCTTGGCCCTGGCCGGTTGGCTCAGTGGTACAGCGTCGGCCTGGCGTGCAGAAGTCCTGGGTTCAATTCCTGGCCAGGGCACACAGGAGAGGCACCCATCTGCTTCTCCACCCCTCCCCCTCTCCTTCCTCTCTGTCTCTCTCTTCCCTTCCCGCAGCGAGGCTCCATTGGAGCAAAGATGGCCCGGGTGCTGGGGATGGCTCCTTGGCCTCTGCCCCAGGCGCTAGAGTGGCTCTGGTCGTGACAGAGCGACGCCCCGGAGGGGTAGAGCATCTCCCCCTGGTGGGCAGAGCGTCGCCCCCTGGTGGACGTGCCGGGTGGATGCCGGTCGGGCACATGCGGGAGTCTGTCTGACTGTCTATCCCCGTTTCCAGCTTCAGAAAAATACAAAAAAATAAGAAAAAAAAAAAAAGAAGTCTTGCTTTTTAAACAGAAACTAACTTCTACTAGTGATAAAAATTTATTTATCAATAATTCAGTTGTTCACTATAATATATTAGAGACAATAACCCAAAAGTCCATTCAACATGATATAGAATGTCTCAATGCTCAATTAATTTGAAATCAGAAGAAGCCATCCAATATCTGGGTATTTTTCTGAGGACTCTCTTCCTGTGTATTTTAATAGTTAAAGACAGTCTTAAAGTTCAACTTTTAAGGATTACAGAGAATTTAGATATAAATATTTAGTACAGTCAATATCTTTTCTAATAAAACAGAAGCATATTATTAAATAGCAGTGCATATATATTGATAGATCAATTTAATCACATAAATAGAATGAATGAAAGCAATGGATATGTGTAACACTATGACAATTAGAGTTTCAAATCACTTTGAAGTTTCCATTAACTTCTATGTTCAACAATGATTAATTGCTAACCATTGTAGCACTTCCAATGTGAATTGAGACCATGACTACAGCCCTTTTGAGGACATTAGTATTCAAAATGAATCTGAAAAATAGAGAAAATTAGATGGTAAATGCAATGTAGATATTGGTGATCAAGTCCGTTACAGAGCTTTCTAGGGACTGCAAACTCAAATGCCCGTAGTGGCCATCATGTGGGTAACATAAAAAGACGGAGAAAGAAATATTAAATAAATAAATAAATAAATAAATAAATAAATAAATAAGGAGTAAAAGTCCTAAGTCCCATAAAAGGCATTCAAATTCAAGATTTCAAAATCCTGTGTCTAGTATATATAGCATGTCTGTAGGCCAGATTCAGCTCATGTAATCTGAGTTTAAATATTTACTTAAATAATAGGCCCTGTTTTATAATGCATGTGCTGCAAGATCATTATATAAAATATTAAAAATAGGGAAAAACAATATATATAGAAAAAATACCCAAATAACATAAACTAAGGACAAAATTTTAATGCATTTTCTTCAAGTTTCTCTTATTCATCCTACATAGTATTGAATAGTTGCATTATTGCATATTACTTTCAATGATTTAATATATGTATTAATTCCAGGAATATTCAGCACTCTATATTGTGGTTGGTTCAATATGCTATTGGTTAAATCCATGGATACAGACCCGCAGATGTGGAGGGCCCACCAAGGGCTTGAGCACCCTCAGATTGCTGTGATCTTGAGACTGCTGCAACCAACCCCTCACGCATACTGAGGGATGGCTGTATTCTAATATATTTAATATAAACATCTATTTAATACCCACAATACATACAATTCTGTAGATATACCATAGCTTATTATTTCCTTCTTATTGGCATTTAAATATTTTTCCAGAATTCTAAATACCGTGATGAATCTATCTTACTTTATAGTTTTCCTTATTTTTTTCTTTACATTTGTATGTATTTTCTAGAGCAAAATAATCAAGATAAAGTGTATGCACACTTTAATAATCTTTCTAAATCCCAAATTATTCTCTAAAATTTATACTCTCACCAAGAATTGACAGGATTGTCTCTTTTACCTTTATGTAAATAATAATTATTTTTAAAATATTTGCTAATTTGCTGAAAGAAAAATCATATATCTACATCATTTGATTATGACAACAATTGAATGACAAAGCTCAGTACAAATAAAGTGTTGATTCTTTTGGCATATTACTTCCCAGTTGGTTTCTATAAAAAAGAAAATCTTAAAATATAAAGTAACCATAGAAGTAGATTTACAGCATATGCGCCCCTTTAATTGCCATGTTTGGATTTAGATTGATAAAATGTTCCAGTGTTGTCTAATCATGAATGAGACAAACACATTTTTAAAAAGTTAATGAAAACTAATAGTTGTTCTTTCAAATTTTAAGTTAAAAAATACTCTGAGGCTTTATGAAATTATAAGATGGGAAATAAAAACTTACTATTTTTCAAACATAGAAGACTTAATATGTAAGTGAAAATAGCAAGTGAATTGTTTCGCTTTTTCTTTTTTGTTGGATCATAGATTTTTCTCTTTGACTGATCTTACTTTACCAAATCTCAGTGGGGCAAAACATTATGGAGTAAATTGTTCATGTTCTGGAATTTCTCATTCTAACCAGATTGAATAGTTTTCTTTCAGTGTTATATACCTTGGGAGTTAGCAAGCATTCATAGCTGAATAATTATACCATGACAAGACAGGTATGCAATATCTGTATAAACTCAAATTAAGCTCTTATTAAAAATATAATCTGCATGAAGTATGAACACATATGCTTTCTCTTTTCCTTGATTTATACCATTAATTCTAATGATGACCAAAACCAGATGAATTATGTCATTGTTGTTTGTTTGGGGAACCCAGATAAACTCATATCCCATAAATGTAGAGGGAAAATCCTATTTCATCCAGCTGTAAGGACTAAATATATGTATATTTTGTTACTAGGAAGACAATGAATAAAAGGATACTAAACATTCACGCACTCAAAACAAAGTGACTTCACATATTTTTCTGCAAATAAAGTTAGAAATTGTTTAATTCCTTTTACTTATTGTTATTTTTAGGATACCATGAAAACTATATTAAATACAGTGTTATCTGTCAAGGTCAATTCAAATGCAAAGTTGAGTTGAAAGATATTATGTATAACAATAGTTTATGTATGTTGTGTATTTATAAAGTAACCTGGCTGGGTAAATCAAGCACACTAAATATTAGATTTTTTAATTCTTCTATTTTTATAATTTCTGGAAACATGTTACCTGACTCTGCTATACATTATCTATGTCACATTAAGCAAGTCCTTTTTTCTCTTTCTTTGTTACTTCATCTACAAAATTAGGATAATCACCCTATTTCATGAGATAGTGTAAGGATAATAAAAGTAAATACGACAAAGCACTTAGTGTGCTTAGCTGATGGTTACTTAACAGATATAGCTATTTTTACCAAAGAAAATGAATTATAAAAATGTTACCATAGCAGAGGTGTGCTACTGATAGTGTATATATGATTATTAAAATGATAATAAACTAAATTTCTATGTGGCTCAAGTATGTTTCCCTGTTAATATAAGTTATATGTTATTTAATCCTTGAGAAAACTGTGTGAAGGATTTCCATTTCATAGATAAGAATAATGACACTTCAGAGATTCTAAGAACTTGTTTTAAAACATACAATCAATAATTGGCACATGGGTCATAGACTCTAGATTATCTCTTCATAAACAATAATATTTTTACCACATCTACCTTAAAGGTCAAATAACAGGATAATTCTAGGTCACAGAAAAGCCATATAATGTCTGTAGACCAAATTTAGAAGTAAGATTTCCAGTATACCAAAGCATTGCTTAAACAGACACAGTAGAAACTGAAGTCAGTGAAGCCATGGGCCAACCATCTCTACTTAGGTTAAAACTGTAGCTGAACTTTATGGGAATATTGTCTACCCTGATGATATTATTCTTAATGCCATTTTGGAAGCCCAAGAATTCCTCATAAACAAAAATTGTATTCAACTTAAAAAGTCTGCATAGGTGTAACTAGAGATTAAAAATCTGTATCATCAATATTAAACTAGACGATATTATATAAAACAAATATTTTTATTATTTAATTTAATAGGTAAAATATATATTTTTCAAAACAATTATCATATAGTGGGCTTTATAGTTGTATTTGCTGAATAAATTTCTCTTCCAAGTTGTACATTTAAAAACAAAATAGTGGCAATTCTTAAGTCTCATAATTATAATTATCACTTCAAAATATTTTAGTTTCAAAGAACTACATTTTGAATTTAAAACAAAATATATAATTATTCTATATCTGAACATACTCAAAAGTATTAGTTAATATGAAAAAAAGTAATTGTTATATTCTCACTATATACCCTTATAGGTATATCTTTTTTTTAACTTACTTTTTAACAAGTTTCTTTTTTTAATCAATAGTCATTTACTTGTAACACTTTTTACTTGTTTTGTTGTAGGGAAAGATAAAAATTTAATAAGATACAGCTGAAATTGTAGTTATTTTTTTATTATAAATAAATTTTTATTAATGTTAATGGGTGACATCAATAAATCAGGGTACATATATTCAAAGAAAACATGTCCAGGTTATCTTGTCATTCAATTATGTTGCATACCCATCACCCAAAGTCAGATTGTCCTCCATCACCCTCTATCTAGTTTTCTTTGTGCCCTTCCCCCTCCCCCTTCCCCTCTTCCCCTCTCCCTCATTCCCTCCCGTGCCCCCCTCCCCCCACCCCTGGTAACCGCCACACTCTTGTCCATGTCTCTTAGTCTCATTTTTATGTTCCACCAATGTATGGAATCATGTAGTTCTTGGTTTTTTCTGATTTACTTATTTCACTCCTTATAATGTTATCAAGATCCCACCATTTTGTTGTAAATGATCCGATGTCATCATTTCTTATGGCTGAGTAGTATTCCATAGTTTATATGTGCCACATCTTCTTTACCCAGTCTTCTATTGAAGGGCTTTTTGGTTGTTTCCATGTCTTGGCCAATGTGAACAATGCTGCAATGCACATGGGGCTACATGTGTCTTTACGTATCAGTGTTTCTGAGTTTTGGGGTATATACCCAGTAAAGAGATTGCTGGGTCATAAGGTAGTTCTATTTTCAGTTTTTTGAGGAACCACCATACTTTTTCCCATAATTGTTGTACTACTTTACATTCCCACAAACCTTGAATGAGGGTTTCTTTTTCTCCACAGCCTCTTCAACATTATCTATTACCTGTCTTGTTGATAATAGCTAATCTAACATGTGTAAGGTAGTATCTTATTGTAGTTTTGATTTGCATTTCTCTAATAACTAATGAAGATGAGCATCTTTTCATATATCTGTTGGCCATTTGTATTTCTTCCTGGGAGAAGTGTCTGTTCATGTCCTCATCCCATTTTTTATTGGATTGTTTGTTTGTTTGTTGTTGAGTTTTATGAGTTTTTTGTATATTTTGGAAATTAGGCCCTTATCTGAGCTGTTGTTTGAAAATATCATTTCCATTTAGTTGGCTGTCTCTTTATTTTGTTGTCAGTTTCTCTTGCTGAGCAAAAACTTTTTAGTCTGATGTAGTCCCATTAATTTATTTTTGCCTTCACTTCTCTTGCCTTTGGAATCAAATTCATAAAATGCTCTTTAAAACCCAGGTCCATGAGTTGAGTACCTATGTCTTCTTCTATGTACTTTATTGTTTCAGGTATTATATTTAGGTCTTTGATCCATTTTGAATTAATTTTCATAAAAGGAGACAAGCTGTAGTCGAGTTTCATTCTTTTGCATATGGCTGCCCAGTTTTCCCAGCACCATTTGTTGAAGACGCTTTCTTTCTCCATTGTGTGTTGTTGACCCCTTTATCGAAAATTATTTGATCATATATATGTGGTTTTATTTCTGGACTTTCTATTCTGTTCCATTGGTCTGAGTGTCTATTTTTCTGCCAATACCATGCTGTTTTGATTGTCATGGCCCTATAATATAGTTTGAAGTCAGGTATTGTAATGCCCCCAGATTCATTCTTTTTCTTTAGGATTGCTTTGGCTATTCGGGGTTTTTATAGTTCCATATAAATCTGAAGATTTTTTCTTCCATTTCTTTAAAAAATGTCATAAGAATTTTGATGGGAATTGCATTAAATTTATAAATTGCTTTGGGTAATATGGCCATTTTGATTATCTTTATTCTTCCTATCCAAGAACAAGAAATATTTTTCTATCTCATTGTATCTTTTTCTATTTCCTTTAACAATGCTTTGTAATTTTCATTATATAGGTCCTTTACATTCTTTGTTATGTTTATTCCGAGGTATTTTTCTGTTGTTGTTGCAATCCTGAAGGGAATTATTTTTTTGAGTTCGTTTTCTAATATTTCATTGTTGGCATATAGAAAGGCTATGGACTTTTGTATGTTTATTTTGTATCCTGCGACCTTACTGTATTGGTTTATTGTTTCTAGTAATCTTTTTGCGGAGTCTTTGGAGTTTTTGATATATAGGATTATATCATCTGCAAAAAGTGAAACCTTTACTTCTTCTTTTCTGATATGGATGCCTTTTATTTCTTTCTCTTGTCTGATTGCTCTGGCCAGAACTTCTAGAACCACGTTAAATAAGAGTGGAGAGAGTGGACAACCCTGTCTTATTCCTGATTTAAGGTGGAAAGTCCTCAGTTTTATGCCATTTAATATGATGTTGGCTGATGGTTTATCATATATGGCCTTTATCATGTTGAGATATTTTCTTTCTATACTCATTTTGTTGAGAGTCTTAAATATAAAGTTGTGTTGTGTTTTATCGAATGTCTTTTCTGCATCTATTGATAAGATTATGTGGTTTTTGTTCTTTGTTTTGTTGATATGTTGTATTACATTAACCGTTTTATGTATGTTGAACCATCCTTGAGATTCTGGGATGAATCCCACTTGATCATGATGTATTATTTTTTTAATATGTTGCTGTATTCGATTTGCCAGTATTTTGTTAAGTATTTTAGCATCTGTATTTATTAGAGATATTAGTCTGCAGTTTTTTTTTTTTGTGCTGTCCTTTCCAGGTTTTGGTATGAAGGTTATGTTGGCCTCAGAAAATTTGTTTGGAAGTATTGCTTCTTCTCCAAGTTTTTGGAAGACTTTGAATAGAATAGGAACCAAGTCTTCTTTGAATGTTTGATAGAATTCACTAGTATAACCGTCTGGGCCTGGACTTTTATTTTTGGGGAAGTTTTTAATAATTTTTTTTCTATTTCCTCCCTGGTAATTGGTCTGTTTATGCTTTCTGCTTCTTCATAGCTCAGTCTAAGAAGGTTGTATTGTTCTAGGAATTTTTTCATTTCTTCTAGATTGTTGAATTTGGTGGCATATAGTTTTTCGTAGTATTCTACAATAATTCTTTGTATATCTATGATGTCTGTGGTGATTTCTCCTTTTTCATTTTGGATTTTGTTTATATGAGTCCTTTCTCTTTTTTCCTTGTTGAGTCTTGCCAAGGGTTTGTCAATTTTGTTGATCTTTTCAAAGAACCAGCTCCTTGTTTTATTAATTTTTTCTATAGTTCTTTCATTCTCTATTTCATTTATTTCTGCTCTGATTTTTATTATTTCCTTTCTTTGGCAGGTTTGGGTTGTCTTTGTTCTTCTTTTTCTAGTTCCTTAAGGTGTGAAGTTAAGTGGTTCACTTGGGCTCTCTCTTGTTTGTTCATATAGGCCTAAAGTGATATGAACTTCCCTCTTATTAGTGCTTTTGCTGCATCCCAGAGATTCTGATATGTTGTATTGTCATTTTCATTTGTCTGTATATATCTTTTGATCTCTGCACTTTTTTCTTCTTTGACCCATTCATTTTTTAAAAGTATGTTGTTTTGTTTCCACATTTTTGTGGGGTTTTTTCCTCTTTTTTGCAATTGAATTCTAGATTCAAGGCTTTTTGATCAGAAAATATGCTTGGTACAATTTCAATTTTTCTGAATTGGCTGATGTTATTTTGTGGCCCAACATATGGTCAATTCTTGAGAATGTTCCATGTACACTAGAAAAAAATATATTCTCTGTCGCTTTGGGATGAAGTGTCCTGTAGATGTCTATCATATCCAGGTGCTCTAGTGTTTCGTTTAAGGCCAATATATCTTTATTGATTTTCTGTTTGGATGACTGATCTATAGTTGTCAGCAGTGTATTGAGGTCTCCAAGTATGATTGTATTTTTGTCAGGTTTTTTTTTTTAGGTCAATAAGTAGTGTCTTATATATTTTGGTATTCCTTGGTTTGGTGCATATATATTAAGAATTGTTATGTCTTCTTGATTCAGTGTCCCCTTAGCCATTATGAGATGACCATTTTTTTCTCTGAGTATTTTTCTGTCTTGTAGTCAGCATTATTAGATATAAGTATCGCTACACTTGCTTTTTTTTGGATGTTATTTGCTTGGAGTATTGTTTTCCAGCCTTTCACTTTGAATTTGTTTTTATCTTTGTGGCTTAGATGTGTTTCTTGCAGGCAGCATACAGTTGGATTTTTTTTTTAATCCATTCTGCTACTCTGTGTATTTTTATTGGTGAGTTTAATCCATTTACATTTAGTGTAATTATTGACACTTGTGGGTTCCCTATTGCCATTTTATAAATTGCTTTCTCTTAGTTTTGTATCTTTTTGATTCTTCTCTTTTGTTTTTCTATCATTTGTTTTTGTTTGTTTGTATTCCATACTTCTTTCCTCTGTTGCTACCTTTTTTAAGTCATGTGCTTCTGTGGTGGTTTTTTCAAAGGTGGTTACCATGAAGTAATAAAAAAGGTACCTACCATATTCATTGTAGTACCCTATCTTATGAGTGTTTCTGCACTTCATTGTCCTTTGCTACTGTTAATCTCCGTCCTCTCCCCTTTTTTTTTTGCTTTTGTTGTCACAGTTTAAATTTGGTTTTATTGTGTTCTTGGTGGAGCTTTTACTTGTGGTTTTGTTTTGTTTTGTTTGAATCTGGTTGGAAAACCCCCTTTAGTATTTCCTGGAGTGGGGGTTTTCTGATGATAAATTCCCTCCTCTTTTCCGTATTTGTGAATGTTTTTATTTCTCCTTCATATTTGAAGGATAGCTTTGATGGGTATAGTATTCGTGGCTGAAAGTTCCTCTCTTTCAGGGCTTTAAATATGGGGTCCACTTTCTTCTAGCTTGTAGAGTTTCTGCTGAGAAATTTGATGAAAATCTAATAGGCCTTCCTTTATATGTTGTATTCTTTTCTCTGCATGCCTTGAGAATTTTTTCTTTGTCATTGGTTTGTGCCAATTTCATTATGATGTGCCTTGGAGTAGGTTTGTTGTGGTTAAGAAAACTCAGTGTTCTGTTTGCTTCTTGAATTTGAGGCTTTAGTTCTTTCCACATGCTTTGGAAGTTCTCGTCTATTATTTGTTTGAATTTATTCTCCATTCCATTTTCTCTCTCTTCTCCCTCTGATATACCTATTATTCTTATGTTATTGTTTTTGATGGAGTCAGACAATTCCTGTAGGGCTTTGTCATTTTTTAAAATTTTTGAGTTTCTCTCTTCTTCTCTCTGTTGTGCCTGAAGTTGCTTGTCTTCTATGTCACTAATCCTACCTTCTATCTGACCTGTTCTATTAGCTAAGCTTGTTACCTTGTTTTTCAGTTCATGAATTGAGTTTTTCATCTCTGTTTGATTTGTTTTTATAGTTTCAATTTCCTTGGTAATATATTCTTTGTGTTTGTTGAGTTGTTTTCTGAGCTCTTTAAATTGCCTTTCTGTGTTTTCTTGTATATATCTGAGTATTTTTAGGATTTCTATTTTAAATTCCCTGTCATTTAGCTCCAAGTTTTCCAATATATTAAATTTTTCTCTACAGATTTTTCCACATCTATCTGTGCTGCTTCTCTATCTTTTGTATCCATGATATTTGATTTCCTTTTTCTTAATGGCATTTGATGGTGTTCTTGTTAATAGCACTAATGAAAATTAGTAAAGAATAATAAGTAAAAAAAATATATAAAAAAATTGGGAAAAAAACCCACAAAAAAACTCAATAATAATTTATTATCCTCCCTTTTTTTTTTCTTCTCTTCCCCTCCCCCCCTCCTCCTTAGGAAAATATCATGATGAACTGTGAATTATATTATGCTAAATGGTACAAAAACTGCCCATAATGGAGGGCCTGAGTTGGGGGAAAGTGTTCAAGGGTCAAAAAAGGAATTAGGGACCCACAAAATGCAAAACAGGAAAATGTTTGGGTTAAGTATAAAATGATTTTCTTGTAAGTGATGGGTGACTAAGAGATATTATGAGAGGGTTAAGAGGGAAATAGGAAAAAGGAAAAAAATAGCTATTGTATTAAATGGAGCAAAAATTAAATAGAATGGAGATCCTGGGTTGGGAGGAATGCTAATGAGTTAAAAAGCAAGGTAAAAAGACCCAAAATGCCATAAAAAGAAACTTGAGTCCTAAATTAAATAATTTGTTTGTGATTCAGGATTGAATGAGAGGAAAAGTAAAAGGAGAAAAGAAAAAACTAATAGAGAGGGAGAAATTAGAAAAAAAGGAAAAGAAAAAGAAGAGAAAAGAAAAAAATCAAAAAGAGGGAGAGAGAGAGTTAAGGATTTTGGAGTGTAACCCTCATGGAGAGTAAGGAAGAAGAAAAGAAATAAAATGTAACACTTATATGTAGTGTAGTTCAAGAAGAGGACAGAATAAGACAGGCAGACAATAAAAGGACCAAGTTGGAGTATGTAGAAATAGTTATAATAAAGGCAAGAAGATGAAAGAAACAAAAAAATAGTGGAACAAGTTATAAAGTCTGTGGATTTTTCTTGATTTTGAGAGGTTAACTTCTTCCTTTTTCTTTCCTCGCCCTCTTCCTGGTCAGTGACTCTGTACTCCAGGCTCTGCCCCTGTAGCACGCTTAGGTAGAGATTTGCATTTGATGAGACTCTATGGCAGCGGTTCTCAACCTGTGGGTTGCGACCCTGGTGGGGGTTGAATGACCAAAACACAGGGGTCACCTAAAGCTATCGGAAAATACATATTTATTATACAATAGATTTTTAAATAAAATATGTATTTCCAATGGCTTTAGGTGACCCCTGTGTTTTGGTTGTTCGACCCCCGCCGGGGTTGCGACCCACAGGTTGAGAACCGCTGCTCTACGGTGATGTCATATATTAGGCTTCAGTCTTGTTGGTAGTCAAGGCTTGTTAGCGTTTGCAGGCTCCGACAATGAGAGAGTCCGTTTTCCTGGAGCCTTTCTCCTAGTCTCTCCTTCCTGAATTAGCAGCCTGATGATCCATCTATGAGGCTGCCACTGCCTCTGCCTGTGATGTAAGAGGCTCAAAGAGCTGGCAAATCCCCATTCTATCCCCACTCAATGCAGGGCTCTGGGTAAGGCTCTGGCAGTCAGAGCCGCCAGCGTAATCAGGTGGGGCTGGGAGCCAATTGCTCTCAAGGTGACTTTCTATGAGCCTCCAGGCCTGTTCAGCACACCTAGCACTCTGTGAGACCACTCTCTCCAGGCTTTCTGCACTTTGTAACCTATTTTGGCTGGGAAGAAGATGCCGTAGTTGCTGCCTGCAGAACAGGAGGTCTTAACATCTGCCAAGTCCCTCTTTTTAGCGTATATCCCTGAGTATGAAAGCTCTGCCAATCAGAAGTTGCCCCCACCCCTTTAGCAAGAGGCACTAAAAAATATCACGCCTCTTGTCTTAGATCACTGAACTGAGAGAGATCTTGTCAATTAGAGCCACGTAGGTCAGTTGGGAGGTGAGCAGACTGTGGGTTAAGCTAATTTCAGCGATTGGATCCACGGATCTGCCCCAGAAAGGACTGCAAGCTGCCTGCGCACCCCTCCCTGATGCTTGTTTGTTAGTTTGAATGGCTGGGTGAGGCAACCCACCTGCCCAGAGAAGCTTGGGTGTAGGGAAGTTCGCTTTGGCACACTCCCCGCACGCCCCTGGCAGCTGCTGCTCATGGCGTGGGCGTTTGCTCGCATGGGCTGATTCACCAAAGGCACACTCTTTCCTCAGCTTGAACAAACGTCTGTGTTGCAGCCTAGCCTTCTCCACACCCTTAGCCCCCCCCCCCCCCGACTCTCAGTTCCAAGTGAAAGCAGCCTTTGCTCAGGTTAGTGAGGAAGGTGGAGTGTTTTTTTGTCGGACTTATTTCCTTCAGGGTTGATTATATATTTAGTTAATTTTTCGCTTGACCCTACCTTCGAATTTAGTGTGTGGAACTCCTGGATGCTCCAAGAATAGATTTTTCTGTCTCTGGTTGATGAACTTGTTGAAATTTTGGGGAGATTTGTCGGTCGCGCTCCTCATGGCGCCATTTCTCTGACGTCACCTGAAATTGTAGTTAGATCTAAAGCAGGGCTAATACATTATAATCAGGGTAGAAAATTATGCTTGCTTTATTCACATAGCATTACTTTTTAAGTTTCTCAGCATTCACTGACAAAGACCAGGATACATTTCCCTTGTATCTTCTCACAATGTATATTGTTCAATAACTATTTCTGACAGAGTAATTTGGGGGGGGGTTATTATCCATAATTGCTCCTGTATTCTTTTGAAGAGCCAAGGACTCTTAATAGCTCTCAATTTTGAAACAACTGTGGATAATAAGCAAATTCTATTCAGACCTAGAAACTCAAGTTTGAATGACTAGAATAGCAGAGGTATTGGGGCTATATTTTAATAGCTGAAGTTGTAAAAATTAATGACTTTCACATATTAGTATGTAGAGAATAAAAATAAAAATGAGTTTTTAAATCTGATTAATCCTTATATTTCTGTTCAAGTAGGGGGACAAAAAAAAAAAAAACAGAAGCCATTTTCCAAGGTCAGAGTGATAGGAAGATTGAATTACATCATGTTAGAAATAAAAAGGTCTCTGGAAGATACCTAATTTGAAACCTCTTACCATGACTACATAAAGTCATAAACCCTGAAGATTGTTTATATACTGTATGTGTGCTTAGCTTCAGTTTTCACGAGGAAACAACTCATAGATTTGCAGGAATATCAAAGGGGATTCTGCAGCAACAGAAGAAACATGAACTACAAAGAAGCTAAATTATTTTACCAAGTCACAAAATCCCTTTAAAACATGTAATAAAATCAAATTCTCTACCTTTCCAGGCTATGGCAATAGTTCTTTTCCTGCCACCAGGTTGGTATGTCTCCAAATCATCCTACACCTCACTGTCAGATTCATCATAATATTGTACCTCTTTCATGCTACTGTTCTCCAACTAAAATTATCACTGTCATTGACACCTTCTGAATCCAGACTAAATTACTTATTCTGGCAGAGAAAATGGTCCATAGTTTGATTACAAATTTTTATTCAGCCACATCTCTTAATATATGTACATGTGCTTCGCTGTCTAAACTCAATTTTGTATTATACCATAAATAGAATTGTATTTAATTTTGAGAGGCTTTTGTTCATGCTGTTTTCTCTAAGTAGAATAGTCAGGCTCCCTGCTCTTCTCTGTCTCCCTGCGCTCCTCTGGCTGCACCACCACCTGCACACACACACACACACACACACACACACACACACACGCGCGTGCTTACTCGCAGATATCTTCATCTCCCACCAAAATAAATCTTTCAAGGACAAATCAAATAAAGCTGTTTTTCATATACTGAAATAGAAACTTCTATTTCCTCATTTTTGAACTCCTGTGACTGCCAGTTTTCACTGTTTTGGGATACACTCACATAATATCAATATTTATGGTAAACTACTTTTTATGACTGAAAACATGGATTTAGGTAAAGACAGTGCTATTATTAAATTCTTACTCTATCCCTTATTATCCTTACAATTTTAAGTATTATTTTTTTACATTTCTCAGTTTCTCATCTGTAAAACTGGTATAATAATTATTATTAGGGTTGTTTGAATGTTAAGAGAAATAATATATTGTATGTGAAATCATAGGACATCTTTAGCACTTTGTATGTGTTCAATGTTAGGTGTAATAGTTACCAAAGACTATAAAAATGTAATATCATATGTATTATCATTATATAATTTTATTGTAAGTTCTTGTATGCTCATTGAGTTAAACAATTAACATTTCATCTTCCTATTCCAAATATAATTCTTACATAGTCACGGTTCATTACTGTACTAGTTAAAATTTATATTAGTGTTTTAGAAAATGTATAAATTAGAAATTTCTAAAATAAATATGAATATGAGAATACCAATAAGTAATTACATATTTTGATATGTAGAAAATTACATTTGGTAAGCTCAGAAAACATCTCCAGTTCGCTTTTATACTTGCTTACATTCAGAAGCCTAGAGGCCAGGGCTGTGTCCTCACCATTCCTTGGATACAGTTTATCTATCTTTTAGTCACATAGTCACTCATTTATTCATTGATTCCTTTTTTTTTTTTTTTTTTTGTATTTTTCTGAAGTGAGAAGCAAGGAGGCAGAGAGACAGACTTCCACATGCACCTAACCAGGATCCACACAGCAAGCCCACCAGGGGGCGATGCTCTGCCCTTCTGGGATGTTGCTCCGCTACAACTAGAGCCATTCTAGTGCCTGAGGCAGAGGCCATGGAGCCATCCTCAGTGCCCAGGCCTACTTTGCTCCAATGGGGCTTTGGCTGTGGGAGGGGAAGAGAGAGACAGAGAGGAAGGAGTAGGGGAGGGGTGGAGAAGCAGATGGTGGCTTTTCCTGTGTGCCCTGGCTGGGAATTGAACCCAGTATATCCATACACCCAGCCAACACTCTACCCCTGAGCCAACCAACCAGGGCTATTCATTCATTCTTTTATTGATTTTTTTTCAGATTAAGTAAAAAAGTTAATTTACTTTGTATTTTATTTTTATTTAGAAATTAAATGTAATGGGGTGACATGGGTCCATATATCAGTCAGGTTTCAGATGTACATCTCTATGCACTTATTGTGATATATCTAATGCAATTTCATATCTTAGTATTGATAGAAATGTACTAAATAAGATTTGTCCCTCATCTCAAAATAATTTAATAGGAAAATCAGAGCACCTGTAATATTGAATTTCAAGTTTGAAGGTAACAAATGACAGGAAGAGTATGAACAGGTTGCTATGCAAGTTCTAGGGATAAAATATTTTTATGTGGGGAAAATCAGTGAACATGTAGTGGACTGGGCATCATAACCTAAAATGTAAATTATGGGTAAAAATTTTACCTGCATATATTAGGGGAAAATGATTCAAATTGAAAAAGAATTACATACAAAGAAATATAGAACATTTATTTGTTCTTCTGACTGCATTAAATATTACTTAGCATAAACCCTAGTTAATAAAAATAAAAAACTAAACTAATGTTTTTAGTATGATTCCTCATATAGTTATGAACTTTTTATACTGTGACTGTATTCTAATGACAAGTTTTCTGGCCCTGGAAGCCCTGTGGTTTCTGGTTCTACTCTTTCCTGTTAAAGGAAAAAGATTCAGTATCTGGAGCTATGTTGTCCCATAGAACTTCTATGACAGAGAAAATGTTTGTACCTATGTGGTATTGTATTTACAAACCTCTGACCATTCAGCACTTGAAATGTAGCTAGTGTAACCGAAGAATGGAAATTGTAATTTTAACTAAGTAAATTAAATAGTCACATGTGGCTCATGGCTATAGTATTGCACAGCATAGATTACAGAGTCACATTTTTAAGAAAAATAAATTCTGGATAAATTGGATCCACAACAAGATCTCCTCTGGGTAAAGTAGAGCATGCCACAGTATTTCCTGTGAGATCCTATTACATCACTTCCTTGCTGAAGCCAGTAGTTTTACCCAGCATAGTCATTGCCTGTGTACTATTGGTAATTAGGATATGCACAAAGGAAACTAATATATTATATCTACAGGAATCTCTGAAGAATTCTCCTAGGAAGTGACTTTTGAACTTACTCTTTAAAAAAAAGAAATTCACCCTGGGGTTGAGAGCTGAGAGTTGGTGGAGGAGAAGGAGGAGGCGGTTTCTGGCAAAATTAAGAAAAATCCATGGCATGACCATTGAGTACTTGATAATTCAGTATAACGCAAACAAGGTATCTTTTTGTGAGGAGCATGATGGGAGAAAGAAAATTTTGGAAATGGTATATATTTTTAAATACAAAGTATTGATTTTGACATAGTTTTATAGTTTCCCAACCAAAATGTTTATTCTATTTCATCTACATAAGATTTTCTAATCTTTTCCTTTTACAAATATTATTTATGTTTTAATCATTACATAAAACAACTAAAATTGCTACTTTGTTACCTAAATTTATTACTTGGACAAGATTGAGATTTAGGAAATATATTGCCATGATGTCACCCATGGTTTATAATTTATAAGACTTTGGATTAGACATTAACACAGTTATTATTTCCTCTAATGACTTACCTCACCACAGTCTAATAACATTCAGGAAATCCAAAAGACAAGAGGGAAAGAGTGGTCTTGAAAGCTAAAAATATTTGCTGAAAACTGATGCAATCATGTAATAAAATATGACCCAATAATTTATATGATATGCTCATAGTATCTGCTAAAGCAATTAGAATCTTTACAGTAGAATTTTGTTCATGAATTACTAGAAATGAAAAGAGTTTCAGCCCAAATAAGACATACAGGATATGCAGTTTAATTTTGTACGTTGTTCTTAAGATTTTTGGTCTTATTATTTATTTGTATATGTGATCTATTTAACACTTTTTAAAACAGAAAATTATTGAGTAGCAATAAGATTTCAAAAGGCCTAACAAGTACAGCCAGACAGTATTGTATCTGACATGTTACATATGACAACATAGGATGCTAATAATCAATTATACTAACCCAGAGAACTTATACAATTTGTTAATATCTTCACATATGTAATAGGTCTCATAAGATAACAGAAAGAGCAATATTTGTGTCTTTTTATATCACTCACTTTGCATTTATCAGAGATATTAAAAAGAGATTTTTATTAATTAAGAATTTTTATACACATTATATTTAATAATGTTTTTCAGGAGAGCTTTTAAACTAGACTGCAGTCTAGCTATAAGAAAGAACAAATTTTAATGCATTTTCAGCACCCTAATATTTATGTATATTTTAAATATATGTCCTAACTTCCACTGATGAAAATATAGGCAAATAGTTCCACTGTGGAACAAGATAAATCGATCAGGATAGGAAAGAAAGATTTTATCATGCCAACTGTAAAAAAAACAGTAAAAAAATGAAATTAATATTTTTCAAGGGCATACTATTATTTTAAATACTTTATTACAGTACATCTTCATATCAACCATAGGAGATTTTCTTATACTGTGTTTACTGATGAGGAACCTGAGTTCAGAAAGGTGTAAGAATTGCCTGAGGCCCAGGACTAGTAAAAGGCAGAGCCAGAGATAACACCCAGCTCTGTCTGATTGCAACACCCTTGAACCCCATTACTACATGTAATGGGTATGAATTTTACCCTACGAACATTTGTATATAAGAAATGTCTTTTACTTCTCTATTCAGAAATCAAATTTATTTCAGGCCCCACTAGACTGGAATCGGAAATTAAATTCCTTACCTTTCAATAGAATCATATAAGAGTAAAAAGAATTACATGGTAGGTATGCAGAAATTTGGATAGGAGTTACAATTAAAGGAGGAAAAAGAGGAAAGGAAAAGTAGGTCAGCTTTGAACATACTGCCTGACACCATGACAAAGGATAGATTTCCATCTTCCCTTGAACCATAACTAACATGTTTAACCTCTCTTCCTATGAAGTCTAATCCTTTACTTTGTAAATCAAGTATTAAACATGAGATTGGAAGTACTTCTTATCTACCTTGGTATTGTCTTATTAACTTGGACACATGATTCCAGATATCAAGTGTCTTATACTTTGAGGGGTAATTCCTCCATCTTTGTCAGTATTGAAAAATATCTTATGAAAACAAGATATTTTTAATAACATTTATAACAACATTTTCAGCCACACCACCACTTCTTCCTGCTGTAACCTCTAACCTGTGATATTCATATGTACAAACCTTAATAATTTTTTATGATATGTGGAAATATAATATGTATCTTTTACTAGCATATTTTTTAGATTAGTTCCTAGTTTATATTAAAATACATCTAAATATTTCTTGAGTTTCGTCTATGCTTTTTTTTAGCATATGCCAATAAGTTTCATACTATAGTCTTAATAATCAAATGGCTATGGTAAATTTATACTTGTAAACAAGTTTGTAAAAAAAACAAGTTTGTAATTTTGTGACTTATATAACAGTCTGAGTAATAGTTCTTTCAAATTATACTAGGAGAACTGACAATGATAATGTGTTACATTTTTATATTCTGTTGTTATAGTGATGATATGAGCAGTATTAAGAGAATAAAATTAAACTGCATTATTTTTTATTTTGCTGCTTTAAAATTAAAAGCTTTATTTCAGTTTTTAAAATTTTCACAATAAGCAAGTCAATTATCAGTATTGATTTTTTTGAAACTAGAGGCAGAAAAGGTATTAAGTGGTTACCAAAGAACCAGAGCTAATCATTGCCCTAGCAGTTAGGGCAATGTCTGGCCCCTGAACTACTGTCCTTCCCACTATAATTTTGTGCAATGCTGAGAAATCCCATAAATTATCACACTGTAAATTATAGATCCCAGCTAAAGAACCATCACTGCTGGGGGAAACTACCAAATACAGAAGCAATGTGAAGAAAGAATAGAATCACTAATTCTCTCTCACAGTAATGAAAATGGAGAACACTTTTCGTTTCCCTTTTATTTCACTCTCCCTCCCTAACTCAAATGAATTTTAAGAGTCATAATTTGAAACTCTGCCATTAGCTCCATCAGAAATATTAAACTTTGAATAAAATGTTTCATTGGCCATAAAATGAACACCATTTACTATTCTAAAAAGATAGGCAATACTTTTATGTGAACAGCAGAGAAATTGCCAAAGAAGCTATTTTATTTCAGCCCGTGGACAAGTTAATGTGCTCCTGGAAAAATCATATATATTCCGACCTAATTTATTCCCTAGTGCACCTGGTTCTGAAAAGAGTGCTCAGAAATACTGCTTCCACACCCCCATTTACTTTATTGTCATGTAGGAATGTCAGGAGCTAGACACATTCTGAGGGTAGTGTCTCAGGCATGAGTGAGTTGCTCCCTTATGGAGGATGCTGTTGCAGTGCCTCCTAGCACACTTTCTATCTCAGACCTTATATATAAATATATTTCTGTAATAGTCAAATGTTCACTCCAGTTTCTGGGGACCTGGGTCAACTGAGCAGACTTCCCAGTGATAAAAGTGCTACCTATGTGTTCTTTGTTCTAATGATACTACCTGTGGGCACACCTTCCCTAACATACAGCTTTTAAATTCTCACTTAGAGAAATTGATTAGGAAAATTTTAGATAGCCTCCACTTTCTGATGTGAGTAATTTCAAAATGCTTGAGAAGCATGTAAGCTGCAAAGTTGCAGGAATGGTGAGAGTGAGGCAAGTGACTGCTATGGCTATTTAACATTTCCTCTGGAACATAAAGAAAAGTTAGATAGTGTGTTTTATTCTAGAAATCTAAAATAGTGGGGTGCTTTTATTTTTTTGTAAAGGACTAAAATAAGTCATTTAAATTTAAAATTCTTTCCCTCAAGAGTGACTAGGCTAGCTCTTGGCATACCTATGTGATATAATGATCCTTCTACTCTTATCATGACAAGTCTTGTCTTTAGAGTTCATACATTATTACTTGCAATGTGCTAAATGATACTAAAAAAATCACTGAGCAAAGTAGCTTTAGGCTAATAATAGCTAGAGTTTAATTCTCTCAAATAATTTTGCCATTAGTTTATGCAAATAATAATACTTCTTGTAGCAAACATGAATACACAAACTTTCTGATTAACTGCTATGTTAAAATACTCCTTGCCTAAAAAAGTTCAGTCTTTATTATTTTTTTTATCTACAGGAAAACATTTTTAAGCTGGAAGATTCACACTTTGAAAATGGCCGTGGGAAGAGTCCATATGACCCTAAACTGCTGACAGCATCTCTTTTAATAGGTGCGTAGTCAACAATCAAACAGTGAATTTTCTATAGATAACAACTAGATTGCCTATAATTTATTATATGCTAATATTTTCCATTATTGATTATAAACTACTTTAGGAGAATATAAATTGAGATATTTTCAAATATTTTGAAAATGAGAAAACATTAAATGCTGCTTTGATGACTGCACTATATAGACTATGATTCTTTTTACAAAAAATGGTTTAATAGTATCTTTGAAGTTGCCAACACAATCAATATATATCCCCTCTTCAACTTTAAAATTTCGACTTTGAAAGTAATGGTTTTGGTATTCATTTCATGAAAAATGTGTTTAAATGGAGACAAATCAAAATGAAAGAATATCTTATTAATTGTAGTTTCAAGATTTGTCACACTGTAACATTTGGGAATATAATCAGCATAATCAATCTAAATGGTGGTACAATTTGAAGAGATCCCATTGTGTTATCTTGAGTTGATGTGGGCCTTCTATATTTATCTTTATTGACTTTACATCTTTTTAAAATAAAACAAAACATTTTACATACTACTACCTTTGTCACTAACCACATTCTTTTCTACTTTTTGTCTTTCTTTTTTTCCTTCAAAATTGAAGATGGGTAGTGAATGATTAGTCAGATTTTGAGAAAACAAAACTAAGAAGACAGAAATTGACAGAAGGAAAATAATTTGTATTGAAAGATAATTTTTCCATATTTTTTACCACTTTTGAATTGGAATTAAATAAAACATAACCAAAAAGTTAACATTAAATAATTTTTATTCTTAACTTTTGAATATACCAACAACCAAAAATACAAATTACAGAAATTTGCTGATAACATACACAAAGTAATGTAACTTTTCAAGTGTAAAACTTCAAGTTGAAATTTGAATAATAAATCTAGATTTTTTTTAAAAAGTAGATTTAGATTATTTGTTGTCAAAAGTTTATAAAGTTTTGTCAGTGTTTTCCTTTTTAAAATATTTTTTTCTATTCAACAAAATAAAACTAGTCATGTTGACTACTGTATTAACTATGAAGATATATTTTTCCAGTATTTTCTAGTGTTTACTCCATCACTACATTTCACTGATCCTTTTCCTATTAAGATTAAAACCACTATAGCATGAATTATCTCTTTTATTGCTTTTCAAATGTAGACAATTTCAGTCCATTTGATGCATTTATGGAGCATTTTAACAAAAGTATAAGACCTGAAGAAATGCAGCAAATATAACACACTTATAATTTTCTTATTCATGGATGGCCCATTGTTAACATGTGAATGACTTTCTTAAGTGCACACACAGAAATTTAATAGTTCTTTGAAACAAAAGGGGAGAATCCAGCCTTGTTCAAACTTGCAGCTATCTTTATTTAAGTTGCATATTGAAAAAAAAAGAGATAGATTTTCCTCAAAACACAGTACATAAAATTGAGTCTAAAGCAGCTTTAATTTGTGGTATGTTCCTCAGTAGGGATTTGCTTGATTATTTATTTGAATATTCCATTGAGAAAGGATGATGACAAGTAAGTGTTACATAGTCCATTTGGTATGCAACCACACAAAGTCCACAAAATATGTAACTCCACACTTTACATTAGAAATTCTCTGGGGGGAAAAATACAACCTGTATAGGTTTATGAAAAGGAGAAGAGAACGGAGGAAGTATTTTGAGTCACAGAGAGAATGTATGACTGAAAAAACAATAGGCATTTCAGAAAAGCAACTTTAAAATAGAAGTCCAGACCTCATCTATCTAATATGGTAAAATAATTGAGTAACTTTTACAGATTTTAGTGCTTACTTACAAAGAAGGTTATTCAAGTCAACCTAAATTAATTTCTGAATCAACTGAAAAGCAATATACAGAAAAATCAGCAGGCCACATTAGACCTAGTAAAGTCCCTCAAAATATCTGCAACACCAATTCAAGAGCTGTGACTTCCTTGATTGAGGTTATTTGCTTCTTTTATTTCTATGCCATAAATTCTTTTACAGTACATTTAATTCTCCTTCTTGTATTTCTCTTGGCAATTCCTATTGTACTGATTTAATAAGAATACTTAATAATTTAAATGGAGTTTTTTTAAACATAAATATTTTCTACTGCACTTACCAAACTTTAACCTATAAGGGTGACTACTGTCACTGAAATATACAAGTGATACATTATATTTTAGAAAATGACTGTTGGAAAAACTTATCTACCCAAAAGATTGTGAAAATATTTTCTTTATTTTAGCATATAAGATAAATTTTCATGTGGTTCTGGACTGCTTACTTTCCCAATACTGAGAAATGAAATTTCATGTTTGGCACAAACCACTTCTAAAGTGACTGGATGGGCTTGTCAGCAGATACTTTTTATACCCTCTAATAAGCAGTTTCAACTAGTAATACACTTTAAAACAAAATGATAGCTTAAAAAACTTAGTTTGTGAAATCTATCAAGGTTTAGTAAGCTCTTTTCAAAATGCCATGGAATCTTAAACTGATGACCATAGAAAATATGGATTATCTCCTGAGGACATAGCTGCCGAACTAAATCCCCAAATCCTATCATTTGTCTGTTTCTAAAATCACAGTAGTAAAGTTAGTTTTTCAAATCTCTTTTAATCTAAACCATTGTCAATATGAAATTGCTCTAATATTTTTTAATGTATCTTATTGCACCCACTAAGAAATATGTTTATAGCATTTTTAAAAAGTTCTTCTTTAAAAATACTAGTTGCTGTCCTGCTCAGAATAAATACCAAGTGTAAACACAATAAAAGAATGAAAATTAGTTTTTTTGCACTAAGTATCATCTCATATTTTCATGACAAGAGAGAAACAGTCAACTTGTAAGTACTTGTATTTCCTCATTGAGATCTTCTACAGTCATTGCAGTGCTAAAAAATTAGAAATATTCCATCACTAACATATTATTGAGATCTATTTCAAGGGTCTGGACTGTTAGGTAAGGTTTGTTTTCTTGAGTTAGAATTTTGCCTTGCTTTAAGAAAGATCATAATTTTGCATTAAGAAATACTCTTACTGTAGAGAAGATGTAGTCAACTTTTTTATACCTACCGCCCACTCTTGTATCTCTGTTAGTAGTAACATTCTCTAACCACCCACCGGTTCCACAGTAATGGTGATTTATAAAGTAGGAAAGTAACTTTACTTTATAAAATTTATAAAGCAGAGTTACAGCAAGTTAAAGCATATACTAATAATTACTTACCAAGTACTTTATGTCGGATTTTCACTAAATTTGACAGAATAAATCTTTATAAAACAACTTACTCTAGTTAAATCTATCTCTTTTTTTTTTTTTTTTTTTTGTATTTTTCTGAAGTTGGAAACAGGGAGGCAGTCAGACAGACTCCCGCATGTGCCCTACCGGGATCCACCCGGCATACCCACCAGGGGGCAATGCTTTGCCCATCTGGGGCGTTGCTCTGTTGCAACCAGAGCCATTCTAGCACCTGAGGCAGAGGCCATAGAGCCATCCCCAGCGCCCAGGCAAACTTTGCTCCAATGGAGTCTTGGCTGCGGGAGGGGAAGAGAGAGACAGAGAGGAAAGAGACTGGGAGGGGTGGAGAAGTACATGGGCGCTTCTCCTGTGTGCCCTGACCAGGAATCGAACCCTGGACTCCTGCACGCCAGGCCGACACTCTACCACTGAGCCAACCGGCCAGGGCCTATCTCTTTATTTATACTTTTGTTGCTCCGCTACCACCCACCATGAAAGCTGGAACACCCACTAGTGGGCGGTAGGGATCAGGTTGACTACCACTGCTGTAAACAAGGTACTCCTTAAATTAATTAACTATAAATGAGAAATCTGAACCTTTCTGAGTGTCAGTTTTTTTTAATATATATTGGTTTTGTTAAGCTATTTCCAGTGGTTTACTGTGAGACTTAAATACGACAGTATAATAGTATGCTATTACATTTTTGTAATTACATATTCTGAAATATATGTGAAAATAAAAGCAAACAAAAAACCACTGGTAACAATGGTTGCCTGTATAAAGTCTTGGAGACAGACTTGGTACCTTATACATTTTTATATTTTAGTAATTTTGTTCCATGTGCACATATTAATTACCCCAAAAATGTTAGTTTTAAAGGACAACATTGGTAACAAAACCAACACATTATACAGGGTGAGGTAAAACTAGTTTTATAGGTATGAGTACGCAAAACACAGAGTTTATTCTTATTTATTAATTATTGTATTATTTTTCATATGAACAATGGTAGGCCTACTTTTGCCCCGTTAGATCACCAAAGGAGGGACGCACAAGGCCTGATGAGTTTTATAAGACATTTATTTATTTATGTTTTATAAGAACAGATGGGCTGAGACCCTAGCGGCTCAGCTGTGAGAAGAGAACTCTTAGAGAGAAGTCTTAGTATATAGCAGTGGTCCCCAACCCCCGGACCACGGACCGGTATCAGTCCATGGGCCATTTGGTACCAGTCGGCAGAGAAAGAATAAATAACTTACATTATTTCCGTTTTATTTATATTTAATCTGAACGATGTTTTATTTTTAAAAAATGACCAGATTCCATCTGTTACATCCGTCTAAGACTCACTCTTGACGCTTGTCTAAGTCACGTGATACATTCATTTATCCATCCCACTGTAAAGGCCAGTCAGTGAAAGTATTTTCTGACATTAAACCAGTCTGTGGCCCAAAAAAGGTTGGGAACCACTGGTATATAACAGGGTTTGGTGGTTCCTGCTGCAGGGCGAAAACTTCTGTTACCTGTGGCAGGTAAACAATGGGAGAGGAGGGTGGTGCTAAGTAACAGAATGTGAGGGTTGACTAGCTGCAGGATGTCTGAGGTATCAATCCGGATTGCTCAGGTGGAGAGTTACAGGAACTCCCGGGGTTGGGGCAAGTCACCTAAATTCATTTCAATCTGGCTAGTCATGGCTTTTGGTAGGAAGCTCTGGACCTGGACCTAGCAGCCCCTGCCTGGATTTACTGGTATAAAGTAAAGGTGCTCAATAAATGCAAAAATGTGAAATTATTCCCATAGCTTTCTAGTCTCAGAAAATAGATTTTATCTCTCTCTGTGTGTGTGTGTGTGTGTGTGTGTGTGTGAGAGAGAGAGAGAGAGAGAGAGAGAGAGAGAGAGAGAGAGAATAAAAAGAGAGAGGGAGAAATTTCTCCTTTGCCTCTGTTTCTAATTACTCTGCTACTCTGTGAGTGGAATTGACTTAAGGTGTTAACATAATGGCTTGGTCTTTAGGTTTGTTTGATTTCTTGCTCATATCCATGTCACACTTTACACCTGTGTTAATAATGCTTCGATTTCATCAGGAAATGTTTTCTCACCTTCTGTTTCTCCTCACCACACCCTTCTTAGGAATTTTAATCTAATACATTAACTGATCTAAGCCACATTTTTACTTCACTTTGACTTGTGAACAGAAAGTCCAGAGGACAGGTGAGCTTTGGTTTCTAACACATGTTGCTTAAATAACTCAGCAATCGTGGAAATGCAGTCCACTATACGTTCTGTTCATCTCAGTAAAGAATGCTTTCTTTAGAGAAAGTTTAAAAAGCTGACAACAGTTAAGAAAAAATGGCAGTGTATTCAAATAGCAACTTTTATATTTGAAAATTTCTGAATAGTTAGTTACATCTGTCAGCATCAATATATATTATTTCAATGTATTATTTCTGATATATCGAAGAGCTATATTTTCTTTTGTATAAGACTTAAAAACCTTGTCAGACAGTTTCCACAATAATTTTTTAATATGTATAAAAATTCCTTTGGTATATGTTTCTATCATATATTTAATAAAATTGAACAAATATCATATTTTCTTTCACTAGTAGCTATATGGAAAACCAAAAGTATCTATCTTAATTATAATGTTATTTTATTCTAAAAATTACATTTACTAATACACTACAGTCTCAAGAAGACTGGCATATTATCATTGTGTCCAAGGATCAACATATAATTTGAAAACTTCACAGTTGACCTAGAAACTAAAAAAGAAATTTGGCAAGTAGGCATTTTGTTAAACATAATTGTAAATATGCCAACTGAAGTATATAGTAAATTCCTTATACTCATATATTATTCAATCATTTCAGATAACCACAGAATGTACAAAGTCTTTAACACATGGTGAAAATGCACAAGTAATGAAATATACTCTGAGTTAATATTATATTTCTGCTTAATGAGAATGCAAGAGTAGATTTGTCCACCATCTATAATTTTGCATCAAAACAACAAATATGTCCTGTATTTTCTGGAGCAATTATTCTTGAAAAGACCCTGTAGAAACCTCAGAAGGAAATCTGATCTAAGGCCTGTTGTAAAGGATTGTTACTGATACTGAGCACCAGCACTATGACAATACACCCTTCACAGCCACCTAATTATCTAGTGCCCTCCAGCTCACAGAAACCACTCTGACTCTCGCCAAAAATAATATTCAGGTGGGAGGTAATTTCTTATAACTAAAGGCAACTATTGTCCAAACCAAAACCTTCCTTTAGTTTATAAGGCAATTTAATTTAATTCTTTTTTTAAAGTAATAAATTAATAGTCCTTGTACTAGATGGCTCTTCTACTTTCATTGACAACATGACCAACCTATTGTTAAAAGAGAAACAAATCAGTCATGCTTCCCTTGTCTTCATTTGTATTGATTTTTGCCTTACTCTTGTGGGAATGGATAACAAAAAATAAGTGTAACTTATAAAATCATTAACCAAATAAAGAAGAGGAACAAATACCTGTTTATATCTAAGTAACAGTTTCTTATGTTGATGTTTTGTTATTTCAGCTCTCTCCTGAATAGAGTTTACATGTAATAAAAACCATAATTATAGATTTTACTCACACTAAATCAAGCTAAAAGAAAAAAAATGAATTAATGACATTTATTACATTTCTAATCATACCTACTCTTGGACATGATCTGTCTGACTCATTCTGATATGATGTTGTCAGTTTCCACCTTTTGGGGGTTCTTATTTTCACCTTGCCTGATTTTCATCACCTAACATGTGGTTAGGAGAGCAATGAGGTTCAACTAATAATTTAATATTTTTGATTTTTAAGGTAGAGAGGATATAAGGCACCTCGTGACAGGTATTTCAACATGAAAATATTTAAAATTAGAATGAATATTTTAGCTTTTACAACCCATTGTTATAATAATGTTCTATTATCCACACAGAAGAAGAAAAATAGTCCACTAGAAGTTTTAAAATATATCATATCTATAGATCAATTATTTGTAAAATGATAAAACATAAACCTTAATAAAAACGGTACATCAGTGAGGATATACAAACCTCCCATAGGGACAGCAATTGAATATAGGTTAAAATTTAAGGCAACAATAAGCATTTAAACATTTCAATGTAACTTTCAAACCTATTGTTAGCTTAGTTATAGCATTTTTGTGCTTTAGAATAGGGTTCTTTTTCTTTAAATTAACTTTACTGTAATGACATTGGTTAAAAGGGTTATTTATTTTGTGGTCAGATAAAATATTATTGCAGCTTGCTATGGTGGAAACAAGTCAGATGTAACTTAATATTTAATTAAGTGAAGAGGGCATTGGATGCTTTTGAATCATAAAGACACTATGTTGTGACAATTTGGGAGGTTGTATGAGTTCTATTTATTTAACTTGTTATCTGTACTTAATATTTTGTTTAACCATCAAAATATTTTTATATGAATTGATTCACAGCAATCCAAAATAAGTGATTTTTTTAAAAAACTTTTTTTTCAAGATAAGGTGTCTTTATATTTTAAATCATAACTTGGAGCTCTTCAGTGGTCTCTCTGTGTAACTATTCCTCACTTCTCTGGGGTTTCTCAGAGTCTGGGCTGTGGCATTCAAACACATCACAGAACCACGAGTTCTACCAAAGAAGCTGATTTGGGTTTGCCCCCGAGAGTCCATTTCATATTGCAAAGCCCTTATTTGCAAGTGAAAATGGAAGGTGTTAGCAAAGTATATAATACAGGAATAAGATTAATAAAACTTACACAAAGGCATTTATAACTGAAGAGTCACAGAATGTTTCTCATTCATTTATATAATAAGTATAAATGTCTTTTGAAAATGAAAATAGTGTTATTTAATTGGCTGCGTTATAATTTATCTATGTACGCTATTTTCTGAATACATTTCAAATAAATGAATTCTAAAACATTAACATATCCAAATAATCAACAAGATAGTATATATTTTTACTGTCAGGGTATACTATTTGGAGAAAAGTTTATAATTTTTAATTATTTTGTTTTGCTGATAATTCACGGTAAGTTAATGCAACAATGCACTTTCTAAATGAAATAATATGTGACACTTCCTGTTTACAGGGGAAAATTTTACAATTACAAACTTCAGATTCTTAAAGTCATACATTTCGCTGTAGGAGGCTTGAGTTTAAACAGGCCTGTGTTTGAACTTTCACCTTGACTTGCCTAGTCATTAGCTGAGAAACCTTGCTTTCTTAAACTGTAAAATACAGACATGTTTATGTAATGGGGTTATTGACAGAACTAAATGAGATAATTTGAAAGTGCAAAGTCAGGGCCTGACTGTCTAGCAAGCACAGAGAGGTCTTCAGTAAATATGAACTTCTCTTTCTCTTCCCTTTTTCCTTTTCCTTTCTACCCTTTACCTTCTGAGTATCAGTCTTCCCTCATTAAACTCTGACCTAGAGTGAATTCAGTTTAAGTTGAAGTGAGTCTAAACACAACAGATTTTGAACTGTAGTGACTGTGAGCTGTGTTTGTCAAAATTTCCTCCTCTCTAAACACATCTGTTATATCTGAGGTCATGTGGTAGACTTATTCTTTTCAACTGTATCATAGCTGATACTAAATTAAAACACTTTTCCAAGTTGATATATTAAAATATGCAAAGGAAGAAAAAAATTGGCAAAGAAAATATTAATACTTTCAAAATTATAGCAAAATATGATTCCATTAAAAAGTAAAATATTAGGTATTTCATTTTTATAAAATAAGAATCATAAGCATGAGTTTACAATGATTCCTTACCCTTAATAAACAAGACCATTAGAATCATAGTATCTTTATACATATAAACACAAATAATGCATGCACTTTGTAAGTTCGTCTCTGGTTATAGTGGAAAAGAATAAAATTTCATGTTTTAGTAATATCCACTGAATCATATTTTACTCAATTTTTTAAAGTTAGTACTAAAAGAGTAGTCAGATACTACATATTAAAAAATATGTAGCTTTACATAATAATATAGACAACATTTGTTTTCTTTTTAGCATGGTCTTAACATCAAACTTGCATTTTGTTGGTTTATTTTTTTTTTTTGCCTTAATTGAATTAAAGTATGTGTATGTGGTTTTATTTTGTCACAACACAGATGGAGAATTGTACTCTGGGACGGCTGCTGATTTTATGGGGCGAGACTTTGCTATATTTCGAACTCTTGGACACCACCACCCCATCAGGACAGAGCAGCATGACTCCAGGTGGCTCAATGGTAGGTGGCACTTGTAAGAACATAAACACGTACCAGGTATAACCATAGAAAGCAACTGGAGAACTTTCATTTTTTAGTACAAACAATATGACGAGATTTAGTATGCAGTTAAGCTTGTGGCGGTGAGAAAGTTGGTCAAAAGCGAGATTAACAATTCAGGAAAATATTTGCTTTGTGCCAAAAGTGAAATTTCTCAGTAGTTAACTATGGAAAGAAATAGATCTGGGCTGGAGCTACGGAAGGGAGGCAATGGAAAATGATAAGAGGACTTACCAGTCCTTTCTTACACGAACACCATAACAAAGCTCATGACGCAGTCTGGGTTTTCCTTCCACACCTCTCATATTGCTTTGAGAATATCATCTAAAGTCTTTCACTTTTTGAAAGTGTGCTAATGAAAAACCACATTGAAATTATTTTTAAAATGTCAAAGGATTTTTATATCATTTAATTTGATTCTCCTTTAGTCTTTCTGAAACCCTGTCTCCCTTTTTATAGGTGAGGAAATTGAACCTAATATCTTACCTGAGATTACATCTAACCCAGTAGTGGATTTGGAACAGGAACACAATTTCTCTAACGTTAGCATTGGCTTCACTACTTGATCAGTACATGCTTTTTTCTTCTCTCTCTCTTCAGTGAATAAATAATTTTAACATAGGAGAAAACATACAATATTTATATGCCTAAAATAATTAAATGCTATATTCATTCAGATTTTGAACTAAAATAATCCCCACATGTTCTTATATCTAGAGTTTGATTTCATTTTGGTGATTCACTTACACATTCATCAAAGGTTTTTGTAACAGTCCCCATAATTTGTAATGGTTATATTGTATTTAAAATAATTCTCTCCACCTTCATGTGCCTTCGGCCTTATAAAATATAGCTGCCCAGTTCCGAGTCTTCCATCCATGAACCTTTGCCTGGTTTCTTATGCCTCATTTTAATAAGGCAACTTATTAAACTCACAGTTGATAGTCCATCTATGTTTCCAGCAAGATACTTAATTCTCATTCTTTGCACTTCTACCACGCTTGTTTTTCCTGCTGTTTCCTCTGGAGAAACTAAAATTCATTTCACCATTTCGTACTTCATTTATTTATTACAGAAAAAAATGAAAATATTGCCTCTGAACCTCACGGAAACATCAGGAGATCATGATTTGCCTGTGACAATCTTTGTTCCGATATATCTCATACTTTAAAGTAACCAAAACAAAACAGACCACAAATAACCTTAATCAGCATCTCTTCCCTCCTGATCATATTATTTTTCATGTACTATTGTGAATGGTGTGCCTCTTACTTTCCACATTTCACTCTCTGCCTTTGCTCCTAATTGCACTGATGATCTTCCTTAAATTTACCCAATTTACATTTCTTTTGCTGTCTTTATCTCTTCTTCACCACCAGATTCTTCCTCTGACCTGAAAACTTGCTCATCTATCTTCTTCATACTCGCCCTTCAGTCACATTATACCATGAAGTCCATATACAGGGAATATCTAAGTTTATAGCCTGGTTACAGACTTGTTTTCTAAGCATTTACACCACTTTATCCACTTTGAGCCTGACTTTGAGCCTGTGAAACTGGTCTTCCAAAGGTCATTGATGAATTTTCACCACTTTTTATCAACCTCCATTTAGAAAAACCTCTCCTGTGCTATTTGTCACTCTTAATTAGACTTTTTTTCTTTACAAGTCACTTATTTTAGCTTCTCTTTTTTTCTGTTCTCTCAAGTTTTAAACAAGATTGACATTGCTTCCCCATTGTTGTTCTCTTTAATGTAGATGATGCCTAACATCATGCATAATTAAGTACAAACACTGTGGTAATCAAAGAAGATTGGACATATAGTCAAATACCTCCCCGTGGGGACAGAGGAAGTGTGGTGATAGCTGCGTGACCATCAGAAAAACTGTGTCTCACTAAGAAAGAGAAAATACAGTGAGATCATGATAAGCCTGTCTGTGCAAAACTTTAAGTGAGCCTAACTCCAAAATCCCCGAGGGCAACTTTGGAATATCCACGGTCGCTATCTGGTCTATTCTCGATTTGAAATATTTATTTAGGAAGGAAAATGTTTGTTTTTATTCTGCAAGAAGGAGACTTTGATCTACTATGCACTCTGTCCCTGAGAAAAAAAACCTCATTAGGAGATGGAATAACATAAAGGAGAATACAGTATCCATTTCATTTTTATGGCCTTGGAAGAAAAAACGTCATCAAGTGAAAGCTGCTTTTGTGCTGCGCACACTCACATGTTGACAGCTGGGCCTGAGGACTTTACACTGTGGGAAAACAGTCATTGTCTGCAGCTCTGTACTTCATCTCTGCAGAAGGGTAGTTGATTGGAGAATTCAGTTATCAGTCTCTCAGCACTGAATGTGAGAACTGATTTTACCAAATTAGCACAAAGGTTCCATTTGACAGGGTGCAGACACCAGAACTGCTGCAAGATGAAGGAGACAGACGCCTTCGAGAGAGGACCGAGGGGCTGGGAGACTAGCAGGCCTCGCAAAATTAAACACCAGAGCAGAATAGAATGAGAAGCATAATGATCACATGTTCATGCGTAAAACGGATGAGTTTTGAAGCATGAGCATAGACTACACAATCATTTGTGCTGCCTAAAGTTTCAAATTACCTTACAAGACACTTTATGAAAGCTCTATTGGAATTAGTTTTGGCATAAGATTTACATTATCTTTCTCAATTCAAACAATTTATTTCTGGAAAAATAAGTTGTCCTATTTTCATAAAATTTAATATCCTTCTAAATAAAGATAAAACAAAACAGTTGTATACAATGGGATTGTGAATTATCTTGATTTCTAGTGGAATTTCATTATTTTTTATTATTGATTTTAATGTATTGTGTATACATGGATTCTAGTGTTGCCCCGAATGCACCCTCCCTCCCCCATATGCCCCTCAACATCTCCATTGCCGCCCTCTCCCCTCCCCCTCAGGTTTATCCCATCCTATCATCCCCCTTCCCTCTGTCCTCTTTTCCTCTGGTCCCTTTGATCCCTCCTCTGTCTCAATTCTGTTCCTCAGTTCACATTGTTCATTGGATTCCTCAAATGAGTGAGGTCATATGATATTTTTCTTTTTCTACCTGGCTTATTTCACTTAACATAATAGTTTCCAGTTCCATCCATGTTGTCACAAAAGGTAAGATTTTCTCTTTTTTTCATGGCCTCGTAGTATTCCATTGTATATATGTACTACTGCTTTTAATCCACTCGTCTAATGATGAACACGTGGGTTGTTTCCAGATCTTCGCTATTGTGAACAATGCTGCCATAAACATGGAGGTACATTTCTCCTTTTGAAACAGTGCTATGGGGTTCTTGGGGTATATTCCTAAAAGTGGGATGGCTGAGTCAAAACACAGTTCAATTTTTAATTTTTTGAGGAATCTCCATACTATTTTCCAAGGTGGCTGCACCAGTCTGCATTCCCACCAGCAGTGCAGGAGGGTTCCCCTTTCTCCACATCCTCGCCAGCACTTGTTATGTGTTGTTTTGTTGATGAGTGGCATTCTGACTGGTGTGAGGTGATATCTCATTGTGGTTTTAATTTGCATTTCTCTAATGATTAGTGATGTTGAGCATTTTTTTATATGCCTATTGGCCATCTGTATGTCCTCTTTGGAGAACTGTCTATTCATTTCTTTTGCCCATTTTTTGATTGGGTTGTTTATCTTCATGGTGTTGAGTTTTACAAGTTCTTTATAAATTTTGGTTATTAATCCCTTATCAGACGTATTGTTGAATATGTTCTCCCATTGTGTAGTTTGTCATTTTATTCTGTTCTTATTGTTTTTAGCTGTGCAAATCTTTTTAGTTTGATATAGTCCCATTAGTTTATCTTGTCTTTTATTTCCCTTGAGCATGGAGATAAAACAGCAAATATATTGCTGCAAGAGATGTCGGAGAGCTTACTGCCTATGTTTTCTTCTAAGATGCTTATGGTTTCACGACTTACATTTAAGTCTTTTATCCATTTTGAGTTTATTTTTGTGAATGGTGTAAGTTGGTGGTCTAGTTTCATTTTTTTTGCAGGTAGCTGTCCAGTTTTCCCAACACCATTTATTGAAGAGGCTGTCTTTACAACATTGTATGCTCCTACCTCCATTGTCAAATATCAGTTGTCCAAAAAGGTGTGGGTTTATTTCTGGGTTCTCTATTCTGTTCCATTGATCTATATGTCTGTTCTTATGCCAGTACCAAACTGTTTTGAGTACAATGGCCTTGTAGTATAATTTGATATCAGGAAGTGTGATACCTCCCACTTTATTCTTCCTTTTCAAAATTGCTGAGACTATTTGTGTTCTTTTTTGGTTCCATATAAATTTTTGGAATATGTGATCTATATCTTTGAAGTATGTCATTGGTATTTTAATTGGTATTGCATTGAATTTATAAATTGCTTTGGGTAGTATAGGCATTTTAATAATGTTTATTTTCCCTCACCATGAGCATGGTATCAATATATGTTTCCACTTTTTGTATCTTCCCTGATTTCTTTTATCAATGTTTTATAATTTTTCGAGTACATATCTTTAATCTCCTTGGTGAAATGTACTCCTACATACTTTATTTTTTGGTTGCAGTAGTGAAGGGGGTTGTTTCCTTAATTTCTCTTTCTGACTGTTCATTGTTGGTGTATAAAAATGCCACTGATTTCTGAGTATTATTTTATACCTGCCACCTTCCTAAATTTATTTATCAGATCCAGTAGTTTTCTGACTGAGACTTTAGAGTTTTCCATATACAATATCATATCATCTACAAATAATGATAGTTTTACTTCTTCTTTTCCAATTTGGATGCCTTTTATTTCTTCTTCTTGTCTGATTGCTGTGGCTAGGACTTACAGGACTATGTTGAATAAGAGTGGTGAAAGGGGGCACCCCTGCCTTGTTCCTGATCTTAAAGGGATTGCTTTTAATTTTTGCCCATTGAGTATGATGTTGGCTGTGGGTTTGTCATAGATGTCCTTTATCATGTTGAGGTATGTTCCCTGTATTCCCACTTTGCTGAGAGTTTTGATCATGAATGGGTGCTGGATTTTATTAAATGCTTTTTCTGCATCTATTGATATTATCATGTGGGTTTTTCCTTCCTTTTGTTTATGTGATGAATCTCATTGATTGATTTGTGAATATTGTACCAGTCTTGCCTCCCCAGAATAAATCCCACTTGATCATGGTGTATGATTTTTTCCATATATTGCTGGATCCAGTTGGCTAATATTTTGTTGAGGATTTTAGCACCTAGATTCATCAGGGATATTGGCCTATAATTTTCTCTATTTGTGTTGTCTTTGACTGGTTTTGGAATCAGAATTAAAAATGCTTGCCTCATAAAAGGAGCTTGGAAGTCTTCCTTCCTCTTGAATTTTTTGAAATAGTTTGAGAAGGATAGAAGTTAGTTCTTTCAATATTTGGGAGAATTCACTTGTGAATCCATTGGGCTCTGGGCTTTTGTTTGTTGGTAGTTTTTTTTGTTTTTTTTTTTATCTCATTTGTTGTAATTGGTCTGTTTAGGTTTTCTGATTCTTCCAGATTGATTTATAAAATATTATATGTTTCATGGAATTTGTCCATTTCATCTAGGTTTTCTAATTTTTTGGCATACAGTTCTTCATAGAATTTTCATAATTAGTAGCTAAAATTTATACATTATAATAGTATCAATAATAATTTATATTTTGTTTCATTTTAACAGGAAATACTAAGAATAAGTAATAGTTTTAGAGTGAAGAAACAAAAATGGTTTTTTCAGAAGTTTTCATTGACACTAGCTCGTTAGTTTAAGACTTTTAAATGTTAGTTAGAATAACTGTGATTTCAGAAAATGTACTCGTATGGGTTTGCCATGATGTGCCTTTATTCAGAATTTTTTTGTGTGCTTCATAAAGTTTCTCAATATTATATATTTTTAAAACTTTAGCTCCATTTTAGGGGTACTTTAACAGTATGAGAATTGGGTAAAAATGTTTATTGTATATTCATAGTAAGGATACAAATAAGATTATGCTTTTTTATACTCACAATTTCTTAACATTTAGTATGTAAAAATTATTACCTTGTTCTTGTACATATTAACCATTCATTAGAGCAGAAAGATGTCTAATCCACATTCATTTTTCTATTTTATGGACACTATTTTCAGTATTGTTTACTTCTTGGACTAGTACTAGAATGCTATATGTTATGGAAGAAAGACCATAATCTTTAGAGTATGATGAAGTTGCACCTTACTTTGGATTATACTACTACCTACCTCTTACAGTTGTGAAAAAATGACCACGTGATAATCTATAAAAAGTACTAAGCAAGGGATTGGCATATTATAAGTACTTAATAAATATGAATTTTCTATATATTCTTTATTCCACTTTAAATAGATGGAGAATGCTTAAGAATCTTTGTCATATTCATTCTGTAAGTGATTAAATTTGAGTCAGGGTGAAAGGGCAGTCACAGTAGGGTCTAATATATGAAACCACATGGATCCTTGTGAGAGCCAAGGCCCAGTGGACACAAACAGACCTAATTACAGTCCCAGATTATGAGGCATTCCCACTCATTTCAGGAAGACCTGTTTTCTTTTAGTGAATTTCCTAAAAGTATTGTGCCTATGGATAGACCTACTCACTTGCTTTTTCCTGTAATTGAAATGGTATACAAGTCATAATTTTACTTCCTCTCACTTGTAACACTTATATTAGCTTTGCCTGCCCTTATTAAAATGAGCATAACTTCCTCCTGTGGTCATGCAGCAGGATATTTCTTGTTCTCTAAAGATTCAAATTTCTCCACAAGTTATATATTTTATATAAACAGAACCAAAATATGTGATTGTAAATAAATTACAAATTAATGTTACATGGTACCAGATACCTAATCTCAAATCATTTGTACAACTCTTTTCTATTACCTTTAAAGGTATAAACTATGTCAGAGTATCCAATTAGATTTTTTATAAGTAAAACAAATTATCAGTTTTTTATACTGTCAGACTCCTCAGTGATGCCATTTTGAATTATTTCTCTGGCTTAAGTAAGTTAGTAATATATTTTGCTATACTCAGAGAAAAAAGCTTTCTGAAAGCTTTATTTTATGGTTATATAAGCAGATGAGTTACAGAAGAAGAATGACCATTTAGTTGAAGCAGCAACAGAAACCACAGATGTCTTCTTGGTTTTCATAGCCTGTGAAAGATACAACAAGGATGCAGTCTTTTTAACTTTTGAATTTCGTCTATGAATTACACTCTGTTAGTAAACAATTCTGAAGTATCATTGTATAGAGTCACAAATAAAAATGATCATATTTGTGGTTATTTTTTGCTGCAATTATGATGAAACATGAATATGTAATATTTTAAAGTTGATCATACCTACTAATCACTATGTTGTACACTTGAAGTCAACACAAAATAATATAGAAAGTAAACTGTAATTGAAAAAGAAAAACAGATCTCAAAATCATATTTACACCTACATAAAACCAAGTAGTTCCCTGTTTTTTTCTCATAAATCTATTACCCTCCCCCAATTTTATATCCCAATGAAGAATGCATACCCTCAACTATAATCTCTTTTAAAAATATACCCCATGGAATTATTTCTACTCTTTATATAATAATATATTTAAAAAGTTCACTAAACATGCCTTTTTGATTTCAAAAACAGCAAAAAATTACCAATACATACTTTTACTTCACATCCTTTTCAGAGGACCTAATTTCTATTTTACTTTGTCTAAGGCACATAATCACTTTCAACAGGTTTTGTTTGAAAGTACATGGCAGTAATGAGGAAAAATGAATACAACTTTGCAATAAAAGTTAAGGCAATGTTTGGAAGATAATTTTGTGTTTCTCAGAGCTCTAAGAAAATGTACTAGAATAAAATAGTTAGGATATACTATTTTAACATTATTTAATGGTGGGCTAAAAAATACATCTCTCAAGGATAGCCTATTAGTCACAAATTTTGAACCAGAATTTATAGTTGAAGGTAAGAGTAGAAAAATAACATTCAAAGGTAATCATTTAACTCACTTAAAGGGAATCTGACTTTTAAATTGAAATCAATAAAAATGAGGCATCTTAGAAAACTCTTTAAAGCCACCTTTTTTCCTTAGTTCTTAAAATGTTTCTCTCTAGTTTTACCATCAGTTTAATGAATACAGAGCCTGTCTATACCAATTTCCTCTTCTAGAGTCACTACATTCAGAGCTCAGAAGGCCTCAATAGGGATTTACTGCTGACTGAGTAATCTGGGTTCATGTGTGCAGTGACATCAAGCAAGAGATTTACCCAGAGAAGTGGATGCCATGACAATACGTGTAACCATGGTGTGATTGGCCTCTCTGACATGGCTCTCAAAAGATTTCCCTCTGTGAAAACAGAAGCCTGTTTGCAAATTAATTAGTTTCTGGCGGCAGCTTGATTGTTGACCCAGAGTTTGTAGAGTGGAAAAACAATCAGATTAGTGTGCTCAGGGTAAAAAACCAGTGTGCAGTTGCGTGTGGCTTGCTCAACTATTGAAACTATGAATGGACTGAAACAAATTCTTTTCTGAGAAGTCTAGGCAGAGGTTAAGTGTGATGAGCCCAGAGCTCCCCAACAGCAGGGGTTGTGGAATTAAAGGATTTTATGCCATTGAGCTTTAATGGATGGATAGTTTTGCCCAACCTCATTCTCTGACAAAAAAAGAAAAAGAAAGAAAGAAAAAGAAAAGAAAAGAAAAAGAAAAAAAAAAAAAAGAAAAGAAAAAACCCTTACTATGTTCTCATCACCTCAGTGGAAAGAATAAGTTTATAGTATTATTAAATGTAGTCTGACACAAATAATTCCATAGTGGTAGATTTCAGAAGCTTTCAAACTGGAAGGATTTAATTACTATGTCTCAAAAACTAATATGATAATATATAAATGAAAAAAGGTTATTAAATAATGACTTTTTGTGTTGATAAGATGTTCATATGTTTACCCTAACATTTTTGAGTTATAATTTTGAAATGCTCAATAAAATTAATCCTGAGTCAAAAATGTTGACTCATCAAGATTTATTTCAGTCAGTAAACTGACTGAGTAGCAGGTGTCCTGCAGCCACAGCCCTGTGACTCTGGCTCTGACACAGGAAAGGTTTGGTGTCCTTTTTTTTTAACCTTTTTTTAAACTTTTTAAAAAATTTATTTCAGTCATGTTTAATTTTTAAGACAGCCTAACACAATGAGTCGTACATATTTTTCTTTTGTAGATACCACAGGCAGAGATCTTCCTAAATACAACTCTGATGTTTATCACACTTTTCCATTCAAAAATCATTTATGTCTCTCAATTTTGAAGTGAATTAAATCCAGATTTCACTCCCTGTCAAGTCCTTTGACATCTAATCCTAACTGACCTTTCCAATATTAAACACTAACAAATTCAAATCAAATAGAGTTGGTTGTCCTCAAATTGACTATATTTTTCATTTAACCATTCCATTCTCCCAGTGTATTTTAATCTTTCCCAACTTTCAATATCTTTGACTATCCCAAGAGCACATAAATACATGTGTGTATTTAATACAGTGCCTTACACCCTAAACATATCACATAAGAAACAATTCAGTGAATCTGATTCATAATTTCTGGGTCAGTTTGCCTGAGTTTATCTTCAAGGTCCTCCACTTATTTCCTATGTGGCTTTTACTTTACTTATTTTCATCACCATTTATGATTTCTAAAATGCAGTTAATTCTAATATAGTGTTTTTATGATGTCTGTTTAACATCCATAGAGTCACAGTTTATCAAATGTATTTTTTAAACACATTTAAGAATGAATGATATAATACAAGAAAAAGGATTAATGAAAAAATTATACCCTTGTTTTGCAAGATAAAAAAGCAATTTTGCAAATAAAACAAAAAATTAATTTGGAAGAAAGGAAACCAATCTCTTGTATTACCACAAAATATTACTCATTTTGGGGTGAATTAAAGGGAAATCTAATCATGTTAGCAATTCAAATTCTGAAATTTAGGATTAAATGCCTAGGATAAACCAATAAGGTACAGGATCTTTGTTTAACAACCTTTATGTGTTTTCTGTAAACATATTAAATATTTTCATTGAAAAGAAATTACTGAAGTAGTGGGATAGTGCTGCTTCCCATAAAAATGCTAATAATTAACCTCCTTGTGTTATTTTTGTTGATATCCTTTAAATTTAAAAAAAGTGAAAAAAATGCATTCTTCATAGATATCAAAGTAAATATAACCAACACTGATTAATCAATCAGTGCTCAAATTAGGAAAAGTATAACATAATTGCCTTTGGCAGACCTTGAGATCTGTTAAAGAATCTCAAAATGTGAACTAATTTTCCAAACTGGAACTACTTGTATTTCTTTCCTTGTTTATTTCTAATTACTATGTGAGAGCAACTTGTAGAAGGCAACTGAAAAGCGCTGCTGGTGCTAGGACTGTGGCGACAGGAAGGTGAACTCTCGGGCAGACTTGGCCGGCCCAGCAGTGTGCAGTCACTGGTAGTGATGTCACAGTGCCAGCTCCAAAGACAAAGTTAGCTATGTTGTGAAGATTTGCAAAATCTCAACAAATTTACTTTGATTAATTTTGTCTTTTTGATTTTGTATAAATGTGCTGTGCAAAAACTTTTTAGTTTGATGTAGCCCCAATTGTTTATTTTTCCTTTTGTTTCCCTTGGCCAAGGAGATCCAGCAGAAAAAATATTGCTACAAGAAATGACCAAGATTTAATATCTTTAAACACCCATAAAGGGGAGAGGTAATATCATCTGTTTTTTAAGGAAATATGAATTTTTTGATTCATTTGATTTTCAAGCATTAACTCAATATCAGAACCACTGATTGACACTTTCACTATAAAATGATAGAAAGATATAACAACATATGAGAAAGCATCTTTTGCCCACATACCTTCAATCTGCTCTTAGACAATATGTGTATGTGAGAGTCCAAAAAAATAAAAACCCAAATAATTGGAAACCATTTTTTGAGGTTTTGAAAAAATAGTTGAAAATCATTGTAACTATAAATTTTTAGATAATCTATAAATTTTTAGATTTTATTTTAATGGCACACATTCCTAAAAATAAAGAAATTTTTAAGAGAGAAAGTCATTCCCAAAATAATGAGACATAAAAGACATTGATGGTATGGGAGAAATAAGGAGATGGAAGAAACCAGAATCAACATTCTTTTATATTCAAGGTTCGCAGTGCTTTAGTAAGAGTAGATGCTTCAGGCTGTTTTCTAATAGATTAGTAATTAAGGACTTTTTCACTGGTCCCTGAGCTTTAATAAACACACAAAAATAATTATTAACATTAATCATGATTCTTCATACAAATATTTTTCTGAGAGTAAAAGCATTTTATCTTTGCTTAAATTTTAGTTTTTAGTCTGATTTAAAGCAGTAGTTGAACAAAAGTTTAAAAATGCATGTTCTGAATATCTCCTTACATAAGTTTTATGTCAATACTATTTACAATAAAATTTATACATAACAATAGTTATACAGCCTTCATTTTCTATATTAAACAAAAACATAGTATTTTTTCAATTTGGAGGGCATTTTTTATTTAAATATGTAAGTTGTGTTGTCATTTTTTTCTGCCTTTCTAGTTACAGATAATCTACAAGCATTTCTTTTCTTGGGGAGGGGCTCAGTCTTGAGGAATATTACTTAAAAAGATGGGAAATCTAGTTTTCTTGGTGTTTTTGTTTTTTTTTTTTTGTATTTTTCTGAAGCTGGAAACGGGGAGAGACAGACAGACAGACTCCCGCATGCGCCCGACCGGGATCCATCCGACCCGCCCACCAGGGGCGACGCTCTGCCCACCAGCGGGGGGGTGCTCTGCCCCTCCGGGGCGTCGCTCTGCCGCGACCAGAGCCACTCTAGCACCTGGGACAGAGGCCAAGGAGCCATCCCCAGGGCCCGGGCCATCTTTGCTCCAATGGAGCCTTGGCTGCGGGAGGGGAAGAGAGAGACAGAGAGGAAGGGGGGGGGTGGAGAAGCAAATGGGCGCTTCTCCTATGTGCCCTGGCCGGGAATCAAACCTGGGTCCCCCGCACGCCAGGCCAACGCTCTACCGCTGAGCCAACCCGCCAGGGCTTCCTTGGTGTTTTTAACTATTATATATATAGCATCTTTTTGTAAGCATCTTTTTGCCAAAAGCATATATATGTATATATAACATTTCTTGCTGTGTGGTAAGACATTTGTTATAAGAATATGTAATTTTATAAGACTCACCAGAGTATCATTCAGGTAATGGTTCTATGAATGTTTTACTACATATATCATGGAAGAAAGTAGAAATAGTGGGTTCACCAGAAAATAAAATTAAATGTATTTTAAATGTTATTAAACTAAAGTGGCAAACTCTACAATAGACTATTTTGAACTATCAGATTGGTTTAGAAAACATTATTATTAGTCTTGATTAGATGTTTATAGGAACAATTCTATATTAGCACTCAAAATACATAATCATTCTTAACGTAGAAACAGTAACAAAGAGTTGCAAAGAGAAATGTAAGGAATAGACTTAATGGAATGCTTTCGTTGAACAAAGACCAAAAATTAATTTAAGCATCAGCAACAATTTTAAATTGCATCCACCAAACTATAAATGCTTTGACATTTAGCATGATTACAGTAAATATTAGAAAGTTTTAATAATTAAAGAAATGTTTTGAAATATTGATATCCTTACATAAAGAAATAAAATGATTGTGAAAAACGGAAATCCAATAGTGTTTATACCCTTCAAAGTGCTTCCTATAAGATTCACTTCATCTTCCCCAAAACCTTGTGAAATAGAATACTGCAGTAATAAAATTAAATAACATGCAAGAGCATAGTAGTAACCTGATTTGAGTGAAAACTGAGACTAAATCCATAACTTCTGAACTCTTTGTTTGTTCTTTTTAAAATAATAAGTCCATTTTAATATTTTCCATTTAAAAAAATTGCATAGTTCTGTTTTTATTAAAGATTTTAAATGTAAGAAATTTTTATCAAGTTAGATTTTGTAAAACACAAGTGCCTGCATTTTAAAAAACAAAGATTTGTCAGAGGTAAAGACTCTGTTCTACAGTGGTTTCCAGAATGAACTGTGTTATTTATACATAGCTGAAATTACTAAAAACTCAGCTGGTATAAACTGTTGCTACTAAGAGTCTGGTCCTTGGACTAGTTACAGTGCGCCTCCTGGGAGGTTGTTAGAAATGCATATCTTAGGGCTCATCAGACATACTGACTCAGAACCTTCACTCTATTAAGATCATACATTAAAATTTGAGGACTAGACTAAACTACCAAAATATATTACATATTTGATTGTTAAAGAGAGACACAGAGACATAATGGTTGTGTTTCTGAGTAGAGTATTTCATGTTTCTGCTTAAATTGATGCCAGCTCACAAGAATGTCAGAGTGAATGTGTTTGTTGTTTAGAATCACTTTATTGCACATGATATGGTCTAATTCAAACTGAAATGTTTCTAAGATTGGCCTTCTTAAATTAGTGGCTTTTGCTTTCATTTAAACTTGGGAGATAAAAACACTAAGCATATATTTTAAATAGAATGGTTGCAATTCAAGCAACAACCAATGAAAGGCCCCCTATATAACTACTAAAACTCACCTTATTTGCCTCGAATCATTCTACTGAGCAAGTGTCACCTTGTTACAGTTGCTTGCACCTTCTGATAACCCATAAAATCTCCTGCAACTCCATGTCCTGTTAAATGTTAAGAATTTTTTTTTAATTATGGTAAAGGTGTTGACTTCTAAGGTTCAAAGAGCCTCAAAGAAGCCTCCAGTGTTTATTTTTTAAAGTTGTTTTCAAAACAGGTTAAGATAAATTAACTGTCTTTCACTAGAACTAGACTAGGACTAATACAATTCTAAGTGATAAACTGGATGATAAAACAGCAACATAGTATTTAATATATGTGATAATTTATCTTTCCCAGTAAGCATCTTTTTGCCAAAAGCATCCAGTAATGAAAACTAGGTAGATTTTCAGTGCAAAGAAAGAGTATTAAACTCAAATTAAAAAATTATACATTTCATGTTACAACAATAAATTTGGAATTGCAGCCTTAAATTTTAAGATTGTGATATGATCATATATCTATATATAACATAGCTTTTCTGATATTAATAAACTTCTACCTGGTTTGTGATTGCACAGTGGATAGAGCATCAACCTGGAACACTGAGATCACCAATTCAAAACCCTGGGCTTGCCCAGTAATGGCACACACGACAAGCAATCAATGAACAACTGAAGTGAAGCAACTATGAGTTGATACTTCACATCCCTCCCTCTTTTCTCTGTAAAATCAGTAAATAAAACCTTAAGTAAAAAAAAGCTTCTAAATTTTATGTAACTATAGTTGACAACTTTATCACTATCAGTTAACGTAGATATAATCCTAAAAATAAAAAGATCTCAAAATAAGAGAAAGTTGTATTAAAACAATAATTATTGATTTTAAACACATTGAGATTAGGGAAATTCAAAAATGATAGCTAAATTTGAATTTTTATTTCTTAAAGGATAATGAGATCTTACAGATTAAACAGGGTTTATAATAAGAATTGTTTTCTGCAAACTCTAATTACTTTGAGAATTATGCTAAAAATTATCTTCCTTTTTGCTTTGAATTTCCTTCCCATATAATTAGACATTTTAAAGAATCAAAACTATTATTGTCTCTTAAGAACAAAAGCCATAGAAACTGCTAATTATATCATAGTTGAACATGTTTTTTCTTTTTTGAAGAGATTCTGAATTTCCGGCATTTTTCCTGATGATAGAAACATTAAAAGCTCCATTGGTGTGGCAAACATTTTAATTAGTTTCTATCTATAATAACATTTAAGTTATTAAAAATTTGCCAATGTCTGTGTCAAATAAAACTGACCTAAATCTTCCCTGGGGCCTAAATCATTATTTTATTTTAAGAATCAGGCCACATTCTTACAGGTATTTCCATTTCCCTAGAACTCAAGGGCCTAATCAGAGGGGACTCGGAGGAAAAGCTCCCTGTCAATGTGGACCTTGAATTAGGGCTTAGATTAGTACTGTGTTCTAGGAAATGGGCAAATATCAGAAAAGAACCTTTTCTATTTTACTTATAAAATTGACTTTTTATTTTACAAAGGAAAAATTTTGAGGTCACATGTTTAGAAATGTTTTAAAAAATTTTATGATCATATAAAAGTTAGATTTTTAAATAAATAAAACTGGTACTTGTATTCACAAATACCACTTTGCCATCTGTAGATTTTAAACTATTTTTTAGAGAAAAAAAATTAAGGGCACATGATACATATAAATTTTAAGAGAATTTAATAGAAAAGAATGAAATTGTTATTACCTATTTGCTTTTGATTTTATTTTGCTTAGGGGTCCTGTTTGTTTTAGACCAACTTTCAATCCATTAATTTAACTTTTAGTCATATATAGAATATATGGTAGAAAATTGTATAAAATCTTTAAGAATTGCTGAGAAGATAGAAAAAGATAAAAGGTTTTTAAGTCTTTTAATTCATGTGGAGCGATGGGAACCCCAATAACAATATTGGACAAAAAAAGCAAACTAGAAACAGATATATTTCTGAGTATCCAAACATTCCCAGTAAATGTATGACATAAATTTTAATACTACAAGGATGATTCAGTAGTAGGAAATCTCTTAATTCATTACCTTAATAATTTAACAACAAATTATATGCTTTGACTTATTTAATGTTGAAAAATAAGATAAAGCAAATGACTTTTTATAATTAATTAAAAAAATGTTAGCTAGGAGTAGAAGAAAATGTTCTTAATCTAATAAAGAAGAAAGAGTTGAAGAATTGAAATTAAAGCTCCTAATGCTTAGAGAAACAATATTAATATAGGCAATGCACAGTTAAAATTATTTTTTAATAATAGACTTTATTTTTAGAACAATTTTAATTAGATTCACAGTAAAATTGAATGGAAGGTACGCAGATTGTCCATATAATTCTACTCCCAAACATGCGTAGCCTCCTGAGTATCAATATTCCCCACCAGAGTGTTACATTTGTTACAGGTAATGAACCTACACCAACACATCATTATCGCCCAAAGTCTGTAGTTAATATTAGGGGTATTGCACACTCTGAGGTGGGATATATAAAATGACATGAATCTACCATTAGAGTATCATGCAGAGAAGTTCCAGTGACCTAAAATTCCTCTGTACTGAACCCATTCATTCCTCTCTAATCCCTAACCCCTGGCAACCTTTGACCTTTTTACTGTCTCCAGAGTTTGCCATTTTCAGAATGTCACATAGCTGGAATCACATAAAACATAACATTTTAAATTGGCTTCTTTTTATTACTGATACACATTTCAGTTTCTTTGATGTTCATGGCTTGATAGCTCATTTCTTTTTAGCTGTGGATAAATATTTCATTTTCTGGATGTACCAGATGTACCACAATTAATTTATCTATTCACCTACTGAAGCACATGTTGATGGCTTCTAAGTTTTGACAACTTTGAATAAAGCTACTATAAACATCTATGTGCAGGTTTTTGTGTGGTGTAACTTTTCAACTCTATTGCTGAGCATTCTGGAGTGCAAGAAGCCACCAGTCTTCCAAGGTCAATGTACTCTTTGGGATTCCCACCAGTAATGGAGGAGAGTTCCTATTGTTCCAAATCCTTGCCAGAATTTAATGTTGTCAGTATTCTGGGTTTTGGCTATTGTCATAAGTGTGTAGTAATATCTTATTGTTGCTTTAATTTGCATTTTTCTAATGACATAGAATATGAAGTTTCTTTTCCTATGCTCATTTGCCATTCACATAACTTTTTTAAACTTTCAATAATTTTTTATTTTTCAGTTACAGTTGACATATTGGATTATATTAGTTTCAAGTGTACAACCCACTGATTAGACTTAATTATATAGATTTAATCCAGTGATAAATTAATAAGTGATCACCCTGATAAATCTAATACCATCTGACATTATACATAGTTATTACAGTATTATCGATTACATTCCCGATGCTGTACTTTACATCTCCAAGACTGTTCTGTAACTATCAATTTGTACTTCTTAATCTCTTCACATTTTTTACCCATCTCCTAAATACCCCTCCCATCTGGCAACCATCAAAATGTTCTCTGTGTCTAGAAGTCTTTTCTCTTCTGCTTGTTCATTTATTTTATTTTATTAGATTTCACATATAAGTAAAATCATATGGCATTGTCTTCCTCTGTCTAACTTTTTTCACTCAGCACAGTACCCTCTAGGTTCATCCATGTGGTTGCAGATGGCAAGATTTAATTCTTTCTCATGGCTGATTACTACTTCTTTATTTATTCATCTATTGGTATAAACTTAGATTGCTTTTGGCTATTATAAATAATACTGCTAAGAACATATGGATGTATATAACTTTTTGATTTTAGTATTTTGGGTTTCTCCAGATAAATACCGAGAAGTAGAATTGTTAGGTCCTTCTTTGTTGTTTGTTATATAGCTTATGTTTTAAAAATCTATTTTGTCTGATATAAACATTGCTTCCCCAGCTTTTTCTTTCCTTGTTATTTTTAATTTTCATGAAATATTTTTTCCATCCTTTTGATTTCAGTTTGTTTTGTCTTTCAATCTGAGATGATGCTCTTACAACATCACATATAAGAGTCTTGTTTTTCTTTTCATTCAGCCTCTATATATCTTTTGATTGAAACATTTGATATATTTTTATTTAAAGTAATTGTTGATAAATGTGCATTTATTGTCACTTTATTATTCATATTTTAATCTTTTTTTTCTTCTTTTTCTTAAAGAAGATCTTTTAATATTTCTTGTAATACTAGTTTGGTGGTAATGAACTCCTTTAGTTTTTTGTTGTTTTTTTTTGTCTGAGAATCTCTTTATTTGTCCTTTTATTTTAAATGATAGCTTTGCTAGATAGAGTAATCTTAGTTGTAGGTCCTTCCTTTTCATCATTTTGAATATTTTTGTTCCAGTCCCTCTGGCCTGCAAAGTTTCTGTTGAAAAATCAACTGACAGTCTTATGAGAGCTCTTTTGTAGATAACTAACATTTCTCTTATTGTTTTTAAGATCTCTATTTGTCTTTAATGCTTCACATTTTAATTATGATGTATCTTGGCATGGGCTCTCTGGGTTTATCTTGTTTGTGACTTTCTATGCTTCCTTGTATGTCTATTTCCTTCACCAGGTTAAGGAAGTTTTCCATCATAATTATTTCACTTAGATCTTCAATTCTTGCTTTCTTTCTCCTACTGACCCCTTCATGAAACAAATGTTGGTACTCTTGAAGTTGACCCAGGAGCTCCTTATACTGTTATACTCATTTTTAAAATTATTATTATTTTTTTTTTACTGTTATGATTGGGTGTTTTCTGTTTCTGTATTTTCCAGATCTCTAACTTGACCCTCTGTTTTGTTTACTTCACTGTTGAGTTTCTGTGATGTATTTGTCATTTTAGTTAATTTATTCTTTACTTTGACTGGTTCTTCTTTTATGTTTTCTACCTCTTTTTATGTATTCTATTTCTTTGTTGAAGTTCTCACTGAGCTCATTGAGCATTCTTTTAACCAATGGTATTAATTTAATCTAGTAGATTGCTTGTCTTTGTTGTTTTTAGTTCTTTTTCTAAAGTTTTGCTTCTTTTTTTATTATTTGAGACAAGTTTCTTTGTTTCTAAGTAAAGCTGCTACATCGCCTGTGCTTGGTAGAGTCCCCTTATATAATAGGAGTCCTGTATGGTCCAGTGACACGATATCCCTAATCACCACAGCTAGGCACTCAAGGTGTATCTCAACCCCTGTGTGGGTTGTATACAGCCTCCTGTGGTTCTTGAATCTTGTTTGATGTTGGCATCTGAGGGATTTACTCCCAGGTTGATTGGCCATGCTGACTAGCTGTGACCTTGCAGAGGATCAGCTGTACAGAGACGTACTTCACAAAGCAGGACTTGTTTTGGTGGAACTCTGTTGCCTGTGTATTATGCCTCTGGAATGTGTCCCTTGTGGAGGAGATTCAGTTGTGCTTCAACGTGGTCTGAAGCTATCCGATGGGTGTACTGACTCTGGGGCTTCCCAGGAGATGTAGGCCAAGGTCAGCTGCAAGCTGTGCCCTGCATGGGGCCACCCAACATGAACTACAAAGTGATCTGCAGATATCTACTTCTTATGCTGGTCTTGAAGGAGCCCAAGAGAAGCTAAGTTGTGAACTGAGGTCAGCTACCATTATATGCTGGCCTGGGACCACTTAGCAATAGGTACAAAACATACTATGGCCAGATGCTGCTTGTATAAGAGATTTTAGGAAAATCTAAGGCATGAGCCATGACAGGCCAGTTATATGGAAAGTCCACTAGAAATTGCTTGGTTTGGGCCTGCGAGTTGGATGGGGTGGGGTCAGGGAATAACTATGGTGAGTCCAAAAATGTTAGCCAGGTAGAAGGAGACTTAGACATGGTGCCCATTCGTTGGCTATGTTGGTGGAGGGTTAGCAAAGGAACAATGGCCTCTGCCAGCACTTCTGTCTGGGAGAAAACTGCCCCTCTAGCTCTTTGCTTAGATGCCAGACAACTCAATTCCTCCCCATATGTCCCTTCTTCCACAGTGCTATAACTCAGAGCAAGGGAGTTTGAGCAAGTTCATGTACAGGCCCTTTAAGAGGAATACCTGGAACTCCAGGAACACTTTGTTTCACTCAGTCACAATCCCCACTGGTTTTCACAACCAGACGTTATAGGGACCTCTCTTCCTGGTACTGGAATCCTGGGATAAGAGACCTGGTATGGGGCTGGGACACTTTGTTTCTCAAGACCTCTGAATCCCAGATATCTTTCCTATTTTTTATCTGCCACAAGAGAGTATATGAACAGCTGGATCTTCATCTCCAGCCCTCCTACCAGTCTTGATGGAAGTTCTTATTGTAGTCTTAATTTTAAGACTTCTGTTCAGCAAGATTTCAGGTGATTCTGAATAATGATGTTTTCTCTACACTTTAGTTGTAATATTAACGGAGCTGTAAGGAAGATTCAAGTAACACAGTTACCTATGTTGCTATGATTATCAGAACCCTGAATATCTTCTTTGATTAGATTTTTATTAAGATCTTCTGTCCTGATGACAGTGGAGTAGGCAGACATACAAACTGCCACTTCATGAGACCAAACTGGATTACAAATTAATTTAAGAACAATCATTGTAAAAAACCAACTTTGGACTAAAAGAAAAGGAATTTAAAATCAAAGAGCACAGAAGAAACCACACCGAGACTGGTAGGAAGTGCAGGGATGCGGCAGGGACTCCTCCACTCCCAGCATTGACGGGCGGCTGAGGGTCAAGAGGGATTTTTATTGCAGGAAGAGAGACCCTGAGAGGCGGTGGTCCTCAGTCTCAGGACCAGAGCCCCAGCCTAGAAACCCAGAGACTGGAGGAGACAGCCTGACAGCATTGAGTGGGGAGAAGAGTGGAATTTCTGTCTGTGGGAAACGGCTGGCAAAGAAGTTGCATCCTTAAAGTGCCAGTGCAGAAAATATTGCTTACAACCACCTGCCTAGGGTTCTGGGGGTAAGGAGGGATGAGAGAACTGGTCTTGCATGAGGAAAGTGGGGAAATTGAGTCAGGGGAAAAAACATGATAGAAAAATACCTGAGCTGAGTCATTCTCCAGTGTCAAGGCAACCATAGCTGGGGGGAGAGGGTTGCTCCCTAATCCAGCACAAGCCTAGTGTGGACCCAGTTGACCCACCCCAAAAAGCTCTCCAACTCCAACCAACATGAAAGGCAGGCCGATTGAAAAGGAGGAAGTAAAGGGGAGAGGCAGTGACTCAGGTTTCCGGGGAGACCTGAGCTACACCTCCCCCTTCTGATATGGAGAATGCACCCTGCCCCCAGAGAGTAACTGGGAAACCACACTTCTGGTTCTCAGAGGTCACACCAACCGCATTCCTGGATAGAGTTTCAACTGGGGCTAAAGAACAAGACACGCCCACTACCCCTGTCCTAAACACAGAAGTTTCCTGCTGGGCTCAGCAAACAAACAGGAAGGAAATTAAGACTTTTAAATGGCTCTATTTGTTTAGGAAAATGAAAAATCGAGCAACCAGCAGAGGCTGAGGGATAAAGCCCTGGAGGAGGGGTCGCATTCCATATACCAACCTCAGACCCACAATCCCAACAAGCTTGCAAACCGCACACAAAAAAATGGGAAGACAGAAAAATGTAATCCATATGAATCAAAGAGAATCCCCAGAAAAAGAAATAAATGTGATGGAAGTAAACCAATTACCGAATGCAGAGTTTAAAATAATGATTGTTAGGATACTTATAAGAATCTCAAAGCTAAAATCGATGGACTTAATGAGCATCCACATCATAGGGGTTTCTGAAGAAGAAGAGAAAGAACAAGGGATAGAGAACCTGTTTAAAGAAATCATAGCTGAAAACTTTCCTAAACTGATGAAGCAAAAGTCACACAAGTTCAAGAAGCACAGAGAGTCCCGGTAAAGAGAAACCCAATGAGGCAAAGTTAAAAGGTAAAGAAAAAATAATAAAAGCAGCAAAAGAAAAGAAGTCAATTACCTATGGAAGAGCTCCCATAAGGAAAACATCCAACTTTTCAACAGAAACACTTGAGGCCAGAAGGAAATGGCAAGAAATATTCAAAATAATGCAAAACAAGAGCCTACAACCAAGACTTTTTATCCAGCAAGGCTATTGTTTAAAATTGAAGGAGAAATAAAAAGCTTCCCAGACAAAAGAACCAGTCAAGGAATTTATTACATCCAAACCAGTACTGCAGGAAATGTTAGGGAACTTGCTGTAAAAAGAGCATAGGAAAAAAGAAATTGAGAAAAAGAGGATTATAGATTTAAAGAATAAAATTGTAATAAATAAGTATCAATAATAACCTTAAGTGTAAATGGATTAAATGCTCCAATCAAAAGACATAGGTTAGCTGCATGGATAAGAACATTGGACACATACATATGCTGTCTACAAGAGACACTCCTTAGAACAAAAGATACATTAGACTGAGAGTAAAGGGATAGAAAACAATATTTCACACAAACGGAAAGGAATAAAAAGCTGGGGTAGCAATACTAATATCTGACAAAATAAACTGTAAAACAAAAGCCATAGTCTGACCAGGTGGTAGCGCAGTGGATAGAGTGTCGGATTGGGATACAGAGGACACAGGTTCGAGACCCCGAGGTCACCAGCTTGAGTGCAGGCTCATCTGGTTTGAGCAAAGCTCACCAGCTTGGACCAAAGGTTGCTGGCTCGAGCAAGAGGTTGCCCAGTCTGCTGTACCCCCACAGTCAAGGCACATATGAGAAAGCAATCAATGAACAACTAAGGTGTCTCAAGAAAAAACTGATGATTGATGCTTCTCATCTCTCTCCGTTCCTGTCTGTCTGTCCCTATCAATCCCTCTCTCTGTAAAAAACAAAACAAAACAATAAAACAAAAGCTATAGAAAGAGATAAAGAAGGTCACTGCATAATGATAAAAGGAGTATTACAACAGGAAGATATAACTATTATAAATATATATGTTCCTAATATAAAAGCACTTAAATATGTAAAACAGATTTTGATGGACAAAAAAAAAGCAAGATTAATAGCAATACTATAATAGTAGGGGATTTTAATACCCTACTAACATCAATGGATAGAACCTCCAAACAGAAAATTAACAAAGAAACAGCATCCTTAAAAGACACACTAGATCAATTGGATTTAATGGATATCTTCAGAACCTTTCACCCCAAAGCAGCAGAATATACATTCTTTTCAAGTGCTCACAGTATAGTCTCTGGGATAGACCACATGTTAGAACAAAAAACAAGTCTTAATAAATTTAAGGAGATTGAAACCATATCAAGCACCTTCTTTGATTACAATGGCATAAAACTAGAAATCTACTACAATAAAAAATAAAAACCATTCAAACACTTGAAGACTAAATAGCATGCTATTAAAAAATGAATGGGTTAACAATGAGAACAAGGAAAAAATAAAAAACTTCCTTGAAATAAATGAAAATGAACATACACCAACTCATAATTTATGGGACACAGCAAAAGCAGTCCTGAGAGGGAAGTTCATAGCATAACAGGCATACCTTAAGAAGCAAGAAAAAACTCACATTAACAACTTAACCCGGTACTTAAAAGAACTAGAAGAAGCCCAGAGGAAGTAAAAGGAAGGAAATAACAAAGATCAGAGTGGAAATAAATGACATAGAGGCAAAAACAACAACAACAACAACACAGAAGATCAATGAAACCAAGAGCTGGTTCTTGAAAAGGTAAACTAAATTGATGAACCTTTAACCAGACTCACCAAGAAAAAAAAGAGAGAGGGCTCAAATAAATAAAATTAGAAATGAGCGTGGAGAAGTAACAACTGACACAGCAGAAATTCAAAGGATAGTAAGAAAATACTATGAAGAACTGTATGCCCCTAAATGGGACAACCTCAATAAAATTGATAAATTCCTTGAAAAATATAAACATTTAAAAATCAATCTAGAAGAATCACAAAACAGATTGAAACAGTTATCAAAAAACTCCCAACAAACAAAAACCCTGGGCCTGATGGCTTCAATGGTGAATTTTACCAAATATCCAAAGAAGAACAAATTCCTATCCTTCTCAAGCTATTTCAAAAAATTTAAGAGAAAGAAAAACTTCCAAACTCTTTTTATGAGGCAAACATAATCCTCATTCCAAAACCAGGCAAAGACACTACAAAGAAAGAAAAGTATAGGTCAATATCCCTGATGAACTTAGATGCTAAAATTCTCAACAAAATATTAGCAAATTGGATCCAGCAATACATGAAATAAAATCATACATCATGATCAAGTGAGATTTATTCTGGGGAGTCAAGGCTGGTAGAAAATCTGCAAATCAATCAATGTGATTCATCACATAAACAAAAGGAAGGAAAAACCCACACGATAATATCAATAGATGCAGAAAAGCATTTAATAAAATCCAGCACCCATTCATGATCAAAACTCTCAGCAAAGTGGGAATACAGGAAACATACCTCAACATGATAAAGGACATCTATGACAAACCCACAGCCAACATCATACTCAATGGGCAAAAATAAAAAGCAATCCCCTTAAGATCAGGAACAAGGCAGGGGTGCCCCCTTTCACCACTCTTATTCAACATAGTCCTGTAAGTCCTAGCCACAGCAATCAGACAAGAAAAAGAAATAAAAGGCATCCAAATTGGAAAAGAAGAAGTAAAACTATCATTATTTGTAGATGATATGATATTGTATATGGAAAACCCTAAAGTCTCAGTCAAAAAACTACTGGAACTGATAAATGAATTTAGGAAGGTGGCAGGATATAAAATCAATATTCAGAAATCTGTGGCATTTATATACACCTACAACAAACTATTGAAAGAGAAATTAAGGAAACAATCCCCTTCACTATTGCAACAAAAAGAAAATAAGGTACCTAGTAGTAAATTTAACCAAGGAGGTTAAAGACCTGTACTTGGAAAATTATAAAACAAAAGATATCAAGGAAAATACAAATAAGTGGAAGCATATACCATGTTCATGGATAGGAAGAATAAATATCATTAAAATGACTATACTACTCAGAGCAGTATATAAATTCAGTGCAATTCCTATTAAAATACCATTGTCATACTTCAATGATTTAGAGCACATATTCCAAAAATTTATGTGGAACCAAAGAAGAACACAAATAGCCTCAGCAATCTTGAAAAGGAAGAATAAAGTGGGAGGTATCACACTTCCTGATACCAAGTTATACTACAAGGTCATTGTACTCAAAACAGCTTGGTACTGGCATAAGAACAGGCATACAGATCAATGGAACAGAACAGAGAACCCAGAAATAAACCCACACCTTTATAGACAATTGATATTTGACAAAGGAGATAATAGCATACAATGGAGTAAAGACTATCTCTTTAACAAATGGTGCTGGGAATATTGAACAAAAACATGCAAAAAAATGAAACTAGACCACCAACTTACACCATTCACAAAAATAAACTCAAAATAAATAAAAGACTTGAATGTAAGTTGTGAAACCATAATCATCTTGGAAGAAAACTTAGGCAGTAAGCTCTCTGACATTTCTCGCAGCAATATATTTGTTGACTTAACTCCACTGGCAAGTGAAATAAAGGACAGGATGAACAAATGGGACTTTATCAAATGAAAAAGCTTTTGAACAGCAAAAGACAATATGAACAAAATAAAAAGACAAACCACACAATGTGAGAACATATTCACCAACATGTCTGATAAGGGTCTTAATAGCCCAAATCTATATATAAAGAACTTTTAAAGATCAACACCAGGAAAGGAAACAATCCAATCAAAAAATGGGCAAAAGAAATGAATAGACACTTCTCCAAAGAGGACATACAGATGGCCAAATGGGTATATAAAAAAATGTTCAACATCACTAATTATTAGAGAAATACATATTAATACCACAACGATATACCACCTTACACCTGTTGGAATGGTGCTCATTAACAAAAACAAAACAACATATAACAAGTGCTAGTGAGGGTGTGAAGAAAAGGGAACCCTCTTGCACTGCTGGTGGGAATGCAGACTGGTGCAACTATTGTGGAAAACAGTATTGAGATTCCTCAGAAAATTAAAAATCATATTGCCTTTTGACCCAGCTATCCTACTTCTAGGAATATATCCTAAGAATAACAAATCACTGATTCAAAAGAATATATGCACCTCCATGTTTATTGCAGTATTGTTTACAATAACCAAGATCTGGAAACTACCCAAGTTTTCATGAGTAGACAAGTGGATTAAAAGGCTGTGGTACATATACACAATGGAATACTACATGGCTGTGAAAAAGAAGGAAATATTACCTTTTGCAACAACATGAATGGACCTGGAGTCTATTATTCTAAGCGAAATAAGGGAGGCAGAGAAAGAAAAATATCATATGACCTCTCTCATATGAGGAATCCAATGAACAATGTGAACTGAGGAACAGAAGAGAGGCAAAGAAGGCATTAAAGAGTCCAGAGGAAAAATGTTCAGAGGGAAAGGGGGAGAGAGGAGGGGATCAAAGTAAGGAAAGACATTAGAGAAAATATATACACATAACACAGAGAGATAGAGGGCAGGATAATAAATCATAGGGAGAAGGGGGGAAGGTGGTGGGGGGAGGAGACAAAGGGGATATCATGAGAACTCAAAGGGGAGAGGGAGGGAGATATATTCAGGGGAACACTTGTAACTATGTAAACACAACAAATTTAAAAAAAGATCTCTGTCCTACATTTTAATCAAGTTATTATTATTATTGACTTTTCAGAATTTTGGGTACATTTTTGGTCACAGTTCTTTATCAGATGTCTTTTGCAAATATTTTCTCACAGTCAGTGATTTCTGATTTCATTCTTTTTATATAATTGGCTTTCAAAAAATGTGTTTGTTGGCCTGACCTGTGGTGGCACAGTGGATAAAAGTATCCACCTGGTTGCTGAGGTCACTGGTTCAAAACCCTGGGCTTGCTGGTCAAGATACATATGGGAGTTGATGTTTCCTGCTCCACTCCCCTTCTCTTTTTCTCTCCTCTCTAAAATGAATAAATAAAGATCTTTAAAAAATGTATTTGTTTTATGAAATGTATAAACTTATATAGTTCTCTTTATTTTAAATACTACCAATGAGTGAGAAAGAACTGTGGTTTTAAGAAAGAGTTGAAAGAGGGCATTGGCATGTTTTTCTCAGAAGGGGGTTAAATTATACCTGTACTATATCTCTTTGGTGTGGTGAATTTTTTTAGCTCATTGCTTAAGCACTGGAATTTTTAGAAAATAAATCACACACACTTAATTATACTTGTTTCATCTCATTTAATTAAGCACAGTAAGCACACTGTCTAAAACATTGATAAAATTTTTGGCAAAAGGAAGAAAAAGTGCTATAATTTAAAATAAGGACAGTTAGGTAATACCATGTTTCTTGAACCTCTCCCAATTTTCTCTTTAAGAGAAAGTTTTAGTGTGCAGGCATTGATTAAGATCATATAAATTACTTATTATGGAGCAATGACTTTTCTAAATATAAAGTTCTATCTTCTTTAGAGATAAGAAAGGCAAGTTTGCTGCCTTGGTTTTATTTATGCTAGTCCAAAAGTAATTTTTAATTTGTACTATATGCAAAACAGCACAATTACTTTGTGAACAGGGACTCTGTTGATAGCATAATTTTATTTTAAGAGCGTACAGTTTATATTATGCATATTCTATTTAATTTCTCTCCATGGTGACATTTCTTGTAATGACAATGTGAAAGATTAATTGCTTTTTTCCAAAACTTTCCAATGTTTAGAACTTTTCTGGAAAAAAAATGTATATTAAGTCCTTGATGTTTTTAAGTAATCAAAACTAATATGCAAATTATTACCTGCAAAAATACATATATTATATATGTGTGTGTGTGCAGTCATATGTGTGCATAACCATATGAGGTCACAAAAATATTCTTTCTGGAGATTATTTCCTTCATAAAATCACACCTGATTTCAAAAAACAAATTATTTAATCATATAGTGATTTATACTTAACATAATTCATAAACAATGTAAATGATAAAAATAGTTTATGATGATAAATGAGTGCATTAGTAGAATGAATTTATTCACTGAAGACCTAATATAGGGACTAATTTATAAATATTGTAACTTTCTGCTATTAGATCGGAATAAATGTCAAAAATTATAGAAATGCCTAGAAACATTATAGTTGAGGAACCTGGACTAAACCTAAAGACACCAACATATTTTTAATTTATATTTATCATTATAAAACACAGACCTCTAAATCATTACATATAGTGTTTTTGTAAATACCAGGATATTATATACAACTCCCAAAATCTGCAATGGAAAAAGTCATTCTAATATATAATAAATAAGATACATAATTATATCATTCCCACATTGAAATTTTGAAGAATTTGCTTCTTTTATAACCAACTAATAAAAAGGACTACATATTTACAAGATAAGAGACCACATTTTGGGAGATAATTATCAAATAATAACAAAATAGTCATATTGCTTAGTGATATATTCATTTAGTTTAAATGAGATTTATATTCCACTTACATTCCTAAACCCTACTTTGTGCTCAGCACCATGTTCCTATAATTTGTGAAAATCACCAAAATAGAGAAATGATTGGAAGATAAACAGGATAGAAATAAATCAATCAGAAAAACAGAGAGACAAAACCAAAATACAAGATGAATTTTTTTAAAAAAAACACATGCACACACACAAAATATTTATTTCCAATTTACTTTCAAAGGCTCAGTTATATGCTTGAATTTCTTTATTTTTCTCTAGTTTGAGTTTCAGATGGAGCCACTAAGGTAAGTATTAGTGAAGAGTAAACGATTCATTTACTACTTACTATAATTACTGTATTTACACATTCTCTTTTTTTCAATTTATATTAATACTTTTATCTACCTAAGCTCACTTTTGCTGAACTTAGAAAAAAATGACTTTTTGTTTCAGGAGGCATAGAAAAATTTCAAATTCAGGAAGTTAAATGAATTTTCCAATAATACCTAGATATGATAAATTTATAAATTATTATAATTTATCACTTTTCTATTTATTCATTTATTTTTCTCCATCCATCAACCATTTTTTAATAAAATCAAAATAGATATCAGACATTAGCACACCCTTAATATAATTAATAGTGATATGAGTTCAATATTTGTTCATGTGTTTTTCTATTTTTATAACATTTATATACAGTGAAGTGCCCTAATTTTAAGTGTACTATTCATTAAGTTTTGACAATGACACAGCTTTGTAATCAAAGTACCTATTAAGGTTGGGAACACTTCAGACAGTTCTATCTTGCCCTTTTCCAGTCAGTTTCCATACCCGTGCAGCTGAGGAACACACTGTTCTGTATTTTCCACATTAGATTACTCCTGCCTATTCTAGAAACTCATAGAAATGGAATTGTACATATGTACTCCTTTGATGTATTATTTTTGAAATTCATCCATGTCACTGCTTATATCAGTAATTTTATTTTGTTTTATTTCCAAGCAGTATTTAATAGTATGGATATATCACAGTATCATGTTCTTTTATTGATAGATACTTGGACTTAATAAACCAGCTATAAACATTTTGTCTTGTTGTGGACATATGTTTTCATTTCTCTTGATTAGCTAGAAATGGAATGGCTAGATCATAGGGTAGGCATGTGTTTGGTTTTATAAAAAACCGCCAGACTATTTTATACTCCCACCAAAAACAAACTGTATGAAGGAAGATGTTAAATAATAAATTGGCATAAACAAATTGAATATTGATGAAATCACTCTTGGCATTATGAGAGAAAAAAATGAAGAAAAGTGAGACTGATAAGAAGTAAACTTAAAAAGATATCAAAAAGATGGATATACTTTAAGGACCTAAATTAAGACATGAATGATAAAGATAGATATGAAAGATATTTGGAAGAGAGATGGAAATAAAACTTTGTTGATAAAATGTCAATAAAGAGGAAGGAGAAGTCAAGACTCATGCCAGGCTTCTGAGTTGAGTGACTCTAATATATAAGGTGGCATGGAGAAAGATGAGGTTCCAGGATGAGCAAGTGTAAAAATGATGGAGATCAGTGAGTTTTACTAAAGAACTAAATATGCAATACTACATGAGCATGGTCAAAGTCAACCAACAAATGATGCTCCAGCAAAGAAGAATAGCCTAGGAATAAAGCAATCAAATGGATTAAGATAACCAAAAAAAAAAAAATTTTGCACGAAAAGGAAAGAGGCAGCAACCATCGAGTGGTATATTTTCAAGTGTTTACTTTCTCTATTTTTATATACTTTTATTTAGCAGCCAAAATAATGTTAAGTATTCATAATGGTTATACACACATATCATTTTACCTATACTTAATGTAATTAAAAGCAATAGTAATGTAAATGTTGCAAAGATGCTGAGTACACATATGGTATAAATTAATTTGTCGACCGAGAATACAAGGGAAGTCCTCAAAACATTATTACAGCACCCCTAGTGTTGCTTGACTAACAGCGTAGCAACTCAAGCCCCAGCATTGAGAGGAAACCTCTTCTTGAAGCTTTTAAATACATGTATCTTTCTCTAAGTCAGTGTAGAGAACGATGTTGCTGCTCTTTTTAGTTTCTGGTTCATTTTGATAGTCTCTTTCATCATGCCCATGTGATATGAGAAAGGAGCTCATGATTTGCTTTTTGTTCCTGTCCTTTATCTTTACTCCAGTTTTTATAAAAATATTTGTTTTATGTTGTTGTTGACTTTGATGATACTTTTCAATAATTTCCAGTGAACAGTACAAGGCCATGCAATGTTGTCACTTTTACATTGCACACATTAAATTAATATAAATATTGTACCAACCTCACTGAAATTTCAAAATAAAAAAGTAAATAAATAAATGAGTCTGAATTTAATTATTTAGCCACTAGAAAACCAATAAAATTGAGTGTGTATTTAGAAAGTCATACTGGCAAAATTCTGAAGTGTTGATTGAGAAGAATGATTTGAGGTAGGTGGATCTTTCAAAAAGACAATTCAATACTTTAGGAGAGAAATGAGAAAACTTTAATTAGGACAAAATAAGTAAAGGAAAAATACACTCAAAAATGCGTTCAGGGTAAAATTGGTAAGAGAAGCCAGCTAAGTAGTTATGGGAGATGAAACTGAAAAGGTGAAAGTGGAAGAACGTTGCCTCTGACTGCAGGATTCAATAAGGGCAACTGTCCCTAAGGTCACTGATTTGGTTTGACACATACAGTTGGAGGCGTTGCACACCACAGCGATGTCTGTGATGACTTCATATGTTTCTTCTTGTAAATCCAATATCCCGAAGGCTTTTCACTTCCTCCCCAGAATTTGCCTTCAGTTGAGAAAAGCTGCAGAGAGTTTGATTTGGTTATGACCTTTTAATTCAAACAGTCTTATTTTACAGTGGTAAAATACAGCAAGCTTTTCCACTAATTTTTTATTAATGTTAAAAACTGATTTCTTTGTTGAAAGAGTAAACAAAATAACCAAATAACGTCCAAGCATATGCAACGCAGGGATATAGTGCAAAATGCATGTGTAAAACTTGGTGCTGTGTGTCGCA